>NC_092522.1:13116106-13805106 GCF_037038585.1 Patagioenas fasciata
TAGGCAGTACTGAATGCTGCTCCGTGCTACTTCTCCTCCGGTGGCAAATGCTTCACAGTCGCCCGAGGAAAGACGTTTAACAATTGATCTCCAAGAGGAACGAAACACATGATGCCATAAGGCGAAAGAATAGCAGGGCATCTCTTCACAAGCTTGTCCCTGATCTATAGCTGAGGGCAAACACTTGTGTGCTTGTGGGAGAGCCTGTGTCTTTCCTGGAAGCGTTTGGGAGTTTTGCTCAGACGCGTGTTTCCTCAAGTTCAAGAATCAAGATCTAGGATACCTGCAGACAGGTGCCTGTTTGTGTGGAGACAGTCTGTTTGAAACTGTGTTCCTCAGCGCCCGCTCTTTCTCCCCGTCGCTCCACATGCCTGGGAGTCCCTTTCTTTCTCTCCACAAGCACGTGTGTTGACTTCGTCGCACATGTGCATCTGCACAAGCGTTGAGCTCAGCAGAGTGTGTCTCTTGACACTTGATGTGCGTTGGCTGTGTCTGCGTGCTCCAGTGAAGAGAGAAACGTGAAATCATCTTGGTAGAGGCAACAAAGCAAAAGCGAGGCAGGATTGACATCTGCTCAACAGAGACGGATTCCCTGCGCTGACACAGTTCACAGTTACACGAGAAGAAATCTGAGCGGTCCATCGACCGGAGACGTGTTTCCCAAGAGGTCGTTTAGCGAGTGAACAGCAGTGTGCGCGACTTTCAGCAGTGTGCCTGGAAAGTGCCAGAATCACCAGAGCATCTGTGCAAAAGCTGCTGCCTCTGTGACCGCATTGAGGCACGTTCCCGTGTCTGCGAGTATATAGACGGCTCTTTCGCGTTCACTCCGAGGGAAACGGTCCGCTATTGCTTCTGTGCGTACAGACGCGATTCCCTTGTCTCTTGCGAACACAGGGAACTCTGTGCATCCAAATCTACAGGCTAAGGACGCGTCTGCATATGTTTTGGTGAACAATCGAGTGTGCGTGTTCTGACAGCTGCCTCTATGCAGACGTCTCCACAGAGCCACTCCTGAATGCCCCGCAGCCCAGGACTGAATGGATAGACTAACAAGTGCACCGGTGTGAGCAACCACATATGCAGAAGGACGTCTTTCATCTCACAGAAGCGCGAACGTCTTGGCGTTCAAGCACATGGCAGAAACAAGGTGTGAACAGATGAGCTGCTGCTATTTTCTCCGTTCGGCATGCTTCGTTGTAGCTCTCTTGCCGGTTGCCGGCTTAGCGGCTTGCTTTGCGCGACTAGGTCTGGGGAGAGAAGGAGATAGCGCCGGAAACCTTGCCTTTTGCCTTCTTCGGCGCTGGAACCTGGTTGCTGCGCCTTCTCTTTGTCCATGTGCACACACACGATTCCTCAGCGAAAACCATGCAGAAACCTTTCCACGAGCACCCAGGGATGTGCACCCAGCACCACGTGCACGCACACGCAGCTAGAGAAAAGCACCTACCTTTTCACACACTGATGCCTAAGCAAACGCGTGGCCACACACATGCACACATCCGCAAGCGCGCCTACTCCCATCTATTGAGGGAAAGACGGACGAGCAACGTCCTGACAGGCTTGAGGGGAAAAACGTCCGTTGATGGTTGGCGTACTGCACGCCCGCCTACAGGGCTGCAGGGGAATCCACATTTGGAAGGTACCTGAAGATGTGTGCCTGTTCTTGGAGCTCCGCTAGTAGGGTAGCAAAGACACTCGTAGGCAGTACTGAATGCTGCTCCGTGCTACTTCTCCTTCGCTGGCAAATGCTTCACAGTCGCCCTAGGAAAGACGTTTAACAATCGATCTCCAAGAGGAACGAAACACATGATGCCATAAGGCGAAAGAATAGCAGGGCATCTCTTCACAAGCTTGTCCCTGATCTATAGCTGAGGGCAAACACTTGTGTGCTTGTGGGAGAGCCTGTGTCTTTCCTGGAAGCGTTTGAGAGCTTTGCTCAGACGCGTGTTTCCTCAAGTTCAAGAATCAAGATCTAGGATACCTGCAGACAGGTGCCTGTTTGTGTGGAGACAGTCTGTTTGAAACTGTGTTCCTCAGCGCCCGCTCTTTCTCCCCGTCGCTCCACACGCCTGGGAGTCCCTTTCTTTCTCTCCACAAGCACGTGTGTTGACTTCGTCGCACATGTGCATCTGCACAAGCGTTGAGCTCAGCAGAGCGTGTCTCTTGACACTTGATGTGCGTTGGCTGTGTCTGCGTGCTCCAGTGAAGAGAGAAACGGGAAATCATCTTGGTAGAGGCAACAAAGCAAAAGCGAGGCAGGATTGACATCTGCTCAACAGAGACGGATTCCCTGCGCTGACACAGTTCACAGTTACACGAGAAGCAATCTGAGCGGTCCATCGACCGGAGACGTGTTTCCCAAGAGGTCGTTTAGCGAGTGAACAGCAGTGTGCGCGACTTTCAGGAGTGTGCCTGGAAAGTGCCAGAATCACCAGAGCATCTGTGCAAAAGCTGCTGCCTCTGTGACCGCATTGAGGCACGTTCCCGTGTCTGCGAGTACATAGACGGCTCTTTCGCGTTCACTCCGAGGGAAACGGTCCGCTATTGCTTCTGTGCGTACAGACGCGATTCCCTTGTCTCTTGCGAACACAGGGAACTCTGTGCATCCAAATCTACAGGCTAAGGACGCGTCTGCATATGTTTTGGTGAACAATCGAGTGTGCGTGTTCTGACAGCTGCCTCTATGCAGACGTCTCCACAGAGCCACTTCTGAATGCCCCGCAGCCCAGGACTGAATGGATACACTAACAAGTGCACCGGTGTGAGCAAGCACATATGCAGAAGGACGTCTTTCATCTCACAGAAGCGCGAACGTCTTGGCGTTCAAGCACATGGCAGAAACAAGGTGTGAACAGATGAGCTGCTGCTATTTTCTCCGTTCGGCATGCTTCGTTGTAGCTCTCTTGCCGGTTGCCGGCTTAGCGGCTTGCTTTGCGCGACTAGGTCTGCGGAGAGAAGGAGATAGCGCCGGAAACCTTGCCTTTTGCCTTCTTCGGCGCTGGAACCTGGTTGCTGCACCTTCTCTTTGTCCATGTGCACACACACGATTCCTCAGCGAAAACCTATGCAGAAACCTTTCCACGAGCACCCAGGGATGTGCACCCAGCACCACGTGCACGCACACGCAGCTAGAGAAAAGCACCTACCTTTTCACACACTGATGCCTAAGCAAACGCGTGGCCACACACACGCACACATCCGCAAGCGCGCCTACTCCCATCTATTGAGGGAAAGACGGACGAGCAACGTCCTGACAGGCTTGAGGGGAAAAACGTCCGTTGATGGTTGGCGTACTGCACGCCCGCCTACGGGGCTGCAGGGGAATCCACATTTGGAAGGTACCTGAAGATGTGTGCCTGTTCTTGGAGCTCCGCTAGTAGGGTAGCAAAGACACTCGTAGGCAGTACTGAATGCTGCTCCGTGCTACTTCTCCTCCGCTGGCAAATGCTTCACAGTCGCCCTAGGAAAGACGTTTAACAATCGATCTCCAAGAGGAACGAAACACATGATGCCATAAGGCGAAAGAATAGCAGGGCATCTCTTCACAAGCTTGTCCCTGATCTATAGCTGAGGGCAAACACTCGTGTGCTTGTGGGAGAGCCTGTGTCTTTCCTGGAAGCGTTTGGGAGTTTTGCTCAGACGCGTGTTTCCTCAAGTTCAAGAATCAAGATCTAGGATACCTGCAGACAGGTGCCTGTTTGTGTGGAGACAGTCTGTTTGAAACTGTGTTCCTCAGCGCCCGCTCTTTCTCCCCGTCGCTCCACACGCCTGGGAGTCCCTTTCTTTCTCTCCACAAGCGCGTGTGTTGACTTCGTCGCACATGTGCATCTGCACAAGCGTTGAGCTCAGCAGAGCGTGTCTCTTGACACTTGATGTGCGTTGGCTGTGTCTGCGTGCTCCAGTGAAGAGAGAAACGGGAAATCATCTTGGTAGAGGCAACAAAGCAAAACCGAGGCAGGATTGACATCTGCTCAACAGAGACGGATTCCCTGCGCTGACACAGTTCACAGTTACACGAGAAGCAATCTGAGCGGTCCGTCGACCGGAGACGTGTTTCCCAAGAGGTCGTTTAGCGAGTGAACAGCAGTGTGCGCGACTTTCAGGAGTGTGCCTGGAAAGTGCCAGAATCACCAGAGCATCTGTGCAAAAGCTGCTGCCTCTGTGACCGCATTGAGGCACGTTCCCGTGTCTGCGAGTACATAGACGGCTCTTCGCGTTCACTCCGAGGGAAACGGTCCGCTATTGCTTCTGTGCGTACAGACGCGATTCCCTTGTCTCTTGCGAACACAGGGAACTCTGTGCATCCAAATCTACAGGCTAAGGACGCGTCTGCATATGTTTTGGTGAACAATCGAGTGTGCGTGTTCTGACAGCTGCCTCTATGCAGACGTCTCCACAGAGCCACTCCTGAATGCCCCGCAGCCCAGGACTGAATGGATACACTAACAAGCGCACCGGTGTGAGCAACCACATATGCAGAAGGACGTCTTTCATCTCACAGAAGCGCGAACGTCTTGGCGTTCAAGCACATGGCAGAAACAAGGTGTGAACAGATGAGCTGCTGCTATTTTCTCCGTTCGGCATGCTTCGTTGTAGCTCTCTTGCCGGTCGCCGGCTTAGCGGCTTGCTTTGCGCGACTAGGTCTGCGGAGAGAAGGAGATAGCGCCGGAAACCTTGCCTTTTGCCTTCTTCGGCGCTGGAACCTGGTTGCTGCGCCTTCTCTTTGTCCATGTGCACACACACGATTCCTCAGCGAAAACCATGCAGAAACCTTACCTCGAGCACCCAGGGATGTGCACCCAGCACCACGTGCACGCACACGCAGCTAGAGAAAAGCACCTACCTTTTCACACACTGATGCCTAAGCAAACGCGTGGCCACACACACGCACACATCCGCAAGCGCGCCTACTCCCATCTATTGAGGGAAAGACGGACGAGCAACGTCCTGACAGGCTTGAGGGGAAAAACGTCCGTTGATGGTTGGCGTACTGCACGCCCGCCTACGGGGCTGCAGGGGAATCCACATTTGGAAGGTACCTGAAGATGTGTGCCTGTTCTTGGAGCTCCGCTAGTAGGGTAGCAAAGACACTCGTAGGCAGTACTGAATGCTGCTCCGTGCTACTTCTCCTCCGCTGGCAAATGCTTCACAGTCGCCCGAGGAAAGACGTTTAACAATCGATCTCCAAGAGGAACGAAACACATGATGCCATAAGGCGAAAGAATAGCAGGGCATCTCTTCACAAGCTTGTCCCTGATCTATAGCTGAGGGCAAACACTTGTGTGCTTGTGGGAGAGCCTGTGTCTTTCCTGGAAGCGTTTGAGAGCTTTGCTCAGACGCGTGTTTCCTCAAGTTCAAGAATCAAGATCTAGGATACCTGCAGACAGGTGCCTGTTTGTGTGGAGACAGTCTGTTTGAAACTGTGTTCCTCAGCGCCCGCTCTTTCTCCCCGTCGCTCCACACGCCTGGGAGTCCCTTTCTTTCTCTCCACAAGCACGTGTGTTGACTTCGTCGCACATGTGCATCTGCACAAGCGTTGAGCTCAGCAGAGCGTGTCTCTTGACACTTGATGTGCGTTGGCTGTGTCTGCGTGCTCCAGTGAAGAGAGAAACGGGAAATCATCTTGGTAGAGGCAACAAAGCAAAAGCGAGGCAGGATTGACATCTGCTCAACAGAGACGGATTCCCTGCGCTGACACAGTTCACAGTTACACGAGAAGCAATCTGAGCGGTCCATCGACCGGAGACGTGTTTCCCAAGAGGTCGTTTAGTGAGTGAACAGCAGTGTGCGCGACTTTCAGCAGTGTGCCTGGAAAGTGCCAGAATCACCAGAGCATCTGTGCAAAAGCTGCTGCCTCTGTGACCGCATTGAGGCACGTTCCCGTGTCTGCGAGTATATAGACGGCTCTTTCGCGTTCACTCCGAGGGAAACGGTCCGCTATTGCTTCTGTGCGTACAGACGCGATTCCCTTGTCTCTGGCGAACACAGGGAACTCTGTGCATCCAAATCTACAGGCTAAGGACGCGTCTGCATATGTTTTGGTGAACAATCGAGTGTGCGTGTTCTGACAGCTGCCTCTATGCAGACGTCTCCACAGAGCCACTCCTGAATGCCCCGCAGCCCAGGACTGAATGGATACACTAACAAGTGCACCGGTGTGAGCAACCACATATGCAGAAGGACGTCTTTCATCTCACAGAAGCGCGAACGTCTTGGCGTTCAAGCACATGGCAGAAACAAGGTGTGAACAGATGAGCTGCTGCTATTTTCTCCGTTCGGCATGCTTCGTTGTAGCTCTCTTGCCGGTCGCCGGCTTAGCGGCTTGCTTTGCGCGACTGGGTCTGGGGAGAGAAGGAGATAGCGCCGGAAACCTTGCCTTTTGCCTTCTTCGGCGCTGGAACCTGGTTGCTGCGCCTTCTCTTTGTCCATGTGCACACACACGATTCCTCAGCGAAAACCATGCAGAAACCTTTCCACGAGCAGCCAGGGATGTGCACCCAGCACCACGTGCACGCACACGCAGCTAGAGAAAAGCACCTACCTTTTCACACACTGATGCCTAAGCAAACGCGTGGCCACACACACGCACACATCCGCAAGCGCGCCTACTCCCATCTATTGAGGGAAAGACGGACGAGCAACGTCCTGACAGGCTTGAGGGGAAAAACGTCCGTTGATGGTTGGCGTACTGCACGCCCGCCTACGGGGCTGCAGGGGAATCCACATTTGGAAGGTACCTGAAGATGTGTGCCTGTTCTTGGAGCGCCGCTAGTAGGGTAGCAAAGACACTCGTAGGCAGTACTGAATGCTGCTCCGTGCTACTTCTCCTCCGCTGGCAAATGCTTCACAGTCGCCCGAGGAAAGACGTTTAACAATCGATCTCCAAGAGGAACGAAACACATGATGCCATAAGGCGAAAGAATAGCAGGGCCTCTCTTCACAAGCTTGTCCCTGATCTATAGCTGAGGGCAAACACTTGTGTGCTTGTGGGAGAGCCTGTGTCTTTCCTGGAAGCGTTTGGGAGTTTTGCTCAGACGCGTGTTTCCTCAAGTTCAAGAATCAAGATCTAGGATACCTGCAGACAGGTGCCTGTTTGTGTGGAGACAGTCTGTTTGAAACTGTGTTCCTCAGCGCCCGCTCTTTCTCCCCGTCGCTCCACACGCCTGGGAGTCCCTTTCTTTCTCTCCACAAGCACGTGTGTTGACTTCGTCGCACATGTGCATCTGCACAAGCGTTGAGCTCAGTAGAGGGTGTCTCTTGACACTTGATGTGCGTTGGCTGTGTCTGCGTGCTCCAGTGAAGAGAGAAACGTGAAATCATCTTGGTAGAGGCAACAAAGCAAAAGCGAGGCAGGATTGACATCTGCTCAACAGAGACGGATTCCCTGCGCTGACACAGTTCACAGTTACACGAGAAGCAATCTGAGCGGTCCATCGACCGGAGACGTGTTTCCCAAGAGGTCGTTTAGCGAGTGAACAGCAGTGTGCGCGACTTTCAGCAGTGTGCCTGGAAAGTGCCAGAATCACCAGAGCATCTGTGCAGAAGCTGCTGCCTCTGTGACCGCATTGAGGCACGTTCCCGTGTCTGCGAGTATATAGACGGCTCTTTCGCGTTCACTCCGAGGGAAACGGTCCGCTATTGCTTCTGTGCGTACAGACGCGATTCCCTTGTCTCTTGCGAACACAGGGAACTCTGTGCATCCAAATCTACAGGCTAAGGACGCGTCTGCATATGTTTTGGTGAACAATCGAGTGTGCGTGTTCTGACAGCTGCCTCTATGCAGACGTCTCCACAGAGCCACTCCTGAATGCCCCGCAGCCCAGGACTGAATGGATACACTAACAATTGCACCGGTGTGAGCAACCACATATGCAGAAGGACGTCTTTCATCTCACAGAAGCGCGAACGTCTTGGCGTTCAAGCACATGGCAGAAACAAGGTGTGAACAGATGAGCTGCTGCTATTTTCTCCGTTCGGCGTGCTTCGTTGTAGCTCTCTTGCCGGTCGCCAGCCTAGCGGCTTGCTTTGCGCGACTAGGTCTGGGGAGAGTAGGAGATAGCGCCGGAAACCTTGCCTTTTGCCTTCTTCGGCGCTGGAACCTGGTTGCTGCGCCTTCTCTTTGTCCATGTGCACACACACGATTCCTCAGCGAAAACCATGCAGAAACCTTTCCACGAGCACCCAGGGATGTGCACCCAGCACCACGTGCACGCACACGCAGCTAGAGAAAAGCACCTACCTTTTCACACACTGATGCCTAAGCAAACGCGTGGCCACACACACGCACACATCCGCAAGCGCGCCTACTCCCATCTATTGAGGGAAAGACGGACGAGCAACGTCCTGACAGGCTTGAGGGGAAAAACGTCCGTTGATGGTTGGCGTACTGCACGCCCGCCTACGGGGCTGCAGGGGAATCCACATTTGGAAGGTACCTGAAGATGTGTGCCTGTTCTTGGAGCTCCGCTAGTAGGGTAGCAAAGACACTCGTAGGCAGTACTGAATGCTGCTCCGTGCTACTTCTCCTCCGGTGGCAAATGCTTCACAGTCGCCCGAGGAAAGACGTTTAACAATCGATCTCCAAGAGGAACGAAACACATGATGCCATAAGGCGAAAGAATAGCAGGGCATCTCTTCACAAGCTTGTCCCTGATCTATAGCTGAGGGCAAACACTTGTGTGCTTGTGGGAGAGCCTGTGTCTTTCCTGGAAGCGTTTGGGAGTTTTGCTCAGACGCGTGTTTCCTCAAGTTCAAGAATCAAGATCTAGGATACCTGCAGACAGGTGCCTGTTTGTGTGGAGACAGTCTGTTTGAAACTGTGTTCCTCAGCGCCCGCTCTTTCTCCCCGTCGCTCCACATGCCTGGGAGTCCCTTTCTTTCTCTCCACAAGCACGTGTGTTGACTTCGTCGCACATGTGCATCTGCACAAGCGTTGAGCTCAGCAGAGTGTGTCTCTTGACACTTGATGTGCGTTGGCTGTGTCTGCGTGCTCCAGTGAAGAGAGAAACGTGAAATCATCTTGGTAGAGGCAACAAAGCAAAAGCGAGGCAGGATTGACATCTGCTCAACAGAGACGGATTCCCTGCGCTGACACAGTTCACAGTTACACGAGAAGCAATCTGAGCGGTCCATCGACCGGAGACGTGTTTCCCAAGAGGTCGTTTAGCGAGTGAACAGCAGTGTGCGCGACTTTCAGCAGTGTGCCTGGAAAGTGCCAGAATCACCAGAGCATCTGTGCAAAAGCTGCTGCCTCTGTGACCGCATTGAGGCACGTTCCCGTGTCTGCGAGTATATAGACGGCTCTTTCGCGTTCACTCCGAGGGAAACGGTCCGCTATTGCTTCTGTGCGTACAGACGCGATTCCCTTGTCTCTTGCGAACACAGGGAACTCTGTGCATCCAAATCTACAGGCTAAGGACGCGTCTGCATATGTTTTGGTGAACAATCGAGTGTGCGTGTTCTGACAGCTGCCTCTATGCAGACGTCTCCACAGAGCCACTCCTGAATGCCCCGCAGCCCAGGACTGAATGGATACACTAACAAGTGTACCGGTGTGAGCAACCACATATGCAGAAGGACGTCTTTCATCTCACAGAAGCGCGAACGTCTTGGCGTTCAAGCACATGGCAGAAACAAGGTGTGAACAGATGAGCTGCTGCTATTTTCTCCGTTCGGCGTGCTTCGTTGTAGCTCTCTTGCCGGTCGCCGGCCTAGCGGCTTGCTTTGCGCGACTAGGTCTGGGGAGAGAAGGAGATAGCGCCGGAAACCTTGCCTTTTGCCTTCTTCGGCGCTGGAACCTGGTTGCTGCGCCTTCTCTTTGTCCATGTGCACACACACGATTCCTCAGCGAAAACCATGCAGAAACCTTTCCACGAGCACCCAGGGATGTGCACCCAGCACCACGTGCACGCACACGCAGCTAGAGAAAAGCACCTACCTTTTCACACACTGATGCCTAAGCAAACGCGTGGCCACACACACGCACACATCCGCAAGCGCGCCTACTCCCATCTATTGAGGGAAAGACGGACGAGCAACGTCCTGACAGGCTTGAGGGGAAAAACGTCCGTTGATGGTTGGCGTACTGCACGCCCGCCTACGGGGCTGCAGGGGAATCCACATTTGGAAGGTACCTGAAGATGTGTGCCTGTTCTTGGAGCTCCGCTAGTAGGGTAGCAAAGACACTCGTAGGCAGTACTGAATGCTGCTCCGTGCTACTTCTCCTCCGGTGGCAAATGCTTCACAGTCGCCCGAGGAAAGACGTTTAACAATCGATCTCCAAGAGGAACGAAACACATGATGCCATAAGGCGAAAGAATAGCAGGGCATCTCTTCACAAGCTTGTCCCTGATCTATAGCTGAGGGCAAACACTTGTGTGCTTGTGGGAGAGCCTGTGTCTTTCCTGGAAGCGTTTGGGAGTTTTGCTCAGACGCGTGTTTCCTCAAGTTCAAGAATCAAGATCTAGGATACCTGCAGACAGGTGCCTGTTTGTGTGGAGACAGTCTGTTTGAAACTGTGTTCCTCAGCGCCCGCTCTTTCTCCCCGTCGCTCCACACGCCTGGGAGTCCCTTTCTTTCTCTCCACAAGCACGTGTGTTGACTTCGTCGCACATGTGCATCTGCACAAGCGTTGAGCTCAGTAGAGGGTGTCTCTTGACACTTGATGTGCGTTGGCTGTGTCTGCGTGCTCCAGTGAAGAGAGAAACGTGAAATCATCTTGGTAGAGGCAACAAAGCAAAAGCGAGGCAGGATTGACATCTGCTCAACAGAGACGGATTCCCTGCGCTGACACAGTTCACAGTTACACGAGAAGCAATCTGAGCGGTCCATCGACCGGAGACGTGTTTCCCAAGAGGTCGTTTAGCGAGTGAACAGCAGTGTGCGCGACTTTCAGCAGTGTGCCTGGAAAGTGCCAGAATCACCAGAGCATCTGTGCAGAAGCTGCTGCCTCTGTGACCGCATTGAGGCACGTTCCCGTGTCTGCGAGTATATAGACGGCTCTTTCGCGTTCACTCCGAGGGAAACGGTCCGCTATTGCTTCTGTGCGTACAGACGCGATTCCCTTGTCTCTTGCGAACACAGGGAACTCTGTGCATCCAAATCTACAGGCTAAGGACGCGTCTGCATATGTTTTGGTGAACAATCGAGTGTGCGTGTTCTGACAGCTGCCTCTATGCAGACGTCTCCACAGAGCCACTCCTGAATGCCCCGCAGCCCAGGACTGAATGGATACACTAACAATTGCACCGGTGTGAGCAACCACATATGCAGAAGGACGTCTTTCATCTCACAGAAGCGCGAACGTCTTGGCGTTCAAGCACATGGCAGAAACAAGGTGTGAACAGATGAGCTGCTGCTATTTTCTCCGTTCGGCGTGCTTCGTTGTAGCTCTCTTGCCGGTCGCCAGCCTAGCGGCTTGCTTTGCGCGACTAGGTCTGGGGAGAGTAGGAGATAGCGCCGGAAACCTTGCCTTTTGCCTTCTTCGGCGCTGGAACCTGGTTGCTGCGCCTTCTCTTTGTCCATGTGCACACACACGATTCCTCAGCGAAAACCATGCAGAAACCTTTCCACGAGCACCCAGGGATGTGCACCCAGCACCACGTGCACGCACACGCAGCTAGAGAAAAGCACCTACCTTTTCACACACTGATGCCTAAGCAAACGCGTGGCCACACACACGCACACATCCGCAAGCGCGCCTACTCCCATCTATTGAGGGAAAGACGGACGAGCAACGTCCTGACAGGCTTGAGGGGAAAAACGTCCGTTGATGGTTGGCGTACTGCACGCCCGCCTACGGGGCTGCAGGGGAATCCACATTTGGAAGGTACCTGAAGATGTGTGCCTGTTCTTGGAGCTCCGCTAGTAGGGTAGCAAAGACACTCGTAGGCAGTACTGAATGCTGCTCCGTGCTACTTCTCCTCCGGTGGCAAATGCTTCACAGTCGCCCGAGGAAAGACGTTTAACAATCGATCTCCAAGAGGAACGAAACACATGATGCCATAAGGCGAAAGAATAGCAGGGCATCTCTTCACAAGCTTGTCCCTGATCTATAGCTGAGGGCAAACACTTGTGTGCTTGTGGGAGAGCCTGTGTCTTTCCTGGAAGCGTTTGGGAGTTTTGCTCAGACGCGTGTTTCCTCAAGTTCAAGAATCAAGATCTAGGATACCTGCAGACAGGTGCCTGTTTGTGTGGAGACAGTCTGTTTGAAACTGTGTTCCTCAGCGCCCGCTCTTTCTCCCCGTCGCTCCACATGCCTGGGAGTCCCTTTCTTTCTCTCCACAAGCACGTGTGTTGACTTCGTCGCACATGTGCATCTGCACAAGCGTTGAGCTCAGCAGAGTGTGTCTCTTGACACTTGATGTGCGTTGGCTGTGTCTGCGTGCTCCAGTGAAGAGAGAAACGTGAAATCATCTTGGTAGAGGCAACAAAGCAAAAGCGAGGCAGGATTGACATCTGCTCAACAGAGACGGATTCCCTGCGCTGACACAGTTCACAGTTACACGAGAAGCAATCTGAGCGGTCCATCGACCGGAGACGTGTTTCCCAAGAGGTCGTTTAGCGAGTGAACAGCAGTGTGCGCGACTTTCAGCAGTGTGCCTGGAAAGTGCCAGAATCACCAGAGCATCTGTGCAAAAGCTGCTGCCTCTGTGACCGCATTGAGGCACGTTCCCGTGTCTGCGAGTATATAGACGGCTCTTTCGCGTTCACTCCGAGGGAAACGGTCCGCTATTGCTTCTGTGCGTACAGACGCGATTCCCTTGTCTCTTGCGAACACAGGGAACTCTGTGCATCCAAATCTACAGGCTAAGGACGCGTCTGCATATGTTTTGGTGAACAATCGAGTGTGCGTGTTCTGACAGCTGCCTCTATGCAGACGTCTCCACAGAGCCACTCCTGAATGCCCCGCAGCCCAGGACTGAATGGATACACTAACAAGTGCACCGGTGTGAGCAACCACATATGCAGAAGGACGTCTTTCATCTCACAGAAGCGCGAACGTCTTGGCGTTCAAGCACATGGCAGAAACAAGGTGTGAACAGATGAGCTGCTGCTATTTTCTCCGTTCGGCGTGCTTCGTTGTAGCTCTCTTGCCGGTCGCCGGCCTAGCAGCTTGCTTTGCGCGACTAGGTCTGGGGAGAGAAGGAGATAGCGCCGGAAACCTTGCCTTTTGCCTTCTTCGGCGCTGGAACCTGGTTGCTGCGCCTTCTCTTTGTCCATGTGCACACACACGATTCCTCAGCGAAAACCATGCAGAAACCTTTCCACGAGCAGCCAGGGATGTGCACCCAGCACCACGTGCACGCACACGCAGCTAGAGAAAAGCACCTACCTTTTCACACACTGATGCCTAAGCAAACGCGTGGCCACACACACGCACACATCCGCAAGCGCGCCTACTCCCATCTATTGAGGGAAAGACGGACGAGCAACGTCCTGACAGGCTTGAGGGGAAAAACGTCCGTTGATGGTTGGCGTACTGCACGCCCGCCTACGGGGCTGCAGGGGAATCCACATTTGGAAGGTACCTGAAGATGTGTGCCTGTTCTTGGAGCTCCGCTAGTAGGGTAGCAAAGACACTCGTAGGCAGTACTGAATGCTGCTCCGTGCTACTTCTCCTCCGCTGGCAAATGCTTCACAGTCGCCCGAGGAAAGACGTTTAACAATCGATCTCCAAGAGGAACGAAACACATGATGCCATAAGGCGAAAGAATAGCAGGGCATCTCTTCACAAGCTTGTCCCTGATCTATAGCTGAGGGCAAACACTTGTGTGCTTGTGGGAGAGCCTGTGTCTTTCCTGGAAGCGTTTGGGAGTTTTGCTCAGACGCGTGTTTCCTCAAGTTCAAGAATCAAGATCTAGGATACCTGCAGACAGGTGCCTGTTTGTGTGGAGACAGTCTGTTTGAAACTGTGTTCCTCAGCGCCCGCTCTTTCTCCCCGTCGCTCCACACGCCTGGGAGTCCCTTTCTTTCTCTCCACAAGCACGTGTGTTGACTTCGTCGCACATGTGCATCTGCACAAGCGTTGAGCTCAGCAGAGGGTGTCTCTTGACACTTGATGTGCGTTGGCTGTGTCTGCGTGCTCCAGTGAAGAGAGAAACGTGAAATCATCTTGGTAGAGGCAACAAAGCAAAAGCGAGGCAGGATTGACATCTGCTCAACAGAGACGGATTCCCTGCGCTGACACAGTTCACAGTTACACGAGAAGCAATCTGAGCGGTCCATCGACCGGAGACGTGTTTCCCAAGAGGTCGTTTAGCGAGTGAACAGCAGTGTGCGCGACTTTCAGGAGTGTGCCTGGAAAGTGCCAGAATCACCAGAGCATCTGTGCAGAAGCTGCTGCCTCTGTGACCGCATTGAGGCACGTTCCCGTGTCTGCGAGTATATAGACGGCTCTTTCGCGTTCACTCCGAGGGAAACGGTCCGCTATTGCTTCTGTGCGTACAGACGCGATTCCCTTGTCTCTTGCGAACACAGGGAACTCTGTGCATCCAAATCTACAGGCTAAGGACGCGTCTGCATATGTTTTGGTGAACAATCGAGTGTGCGTGTTCTGACAGCTGCCTCTATGCAGACGTCTCCACAGAGCCACTCCTGAATGCCCCGCAGCCCAGGACTGAATGGATACACTAACAATTGCACCGGTGTGAGCAACCACATATGCAGAAGGACGTCTTTCATCTCACAGAAGCGCGAACGTCTTGGCGTTCAAGCACATGGCAGAAACAAGGTGTGAACAGATGAGCTGCTGCTATTTTCTCCGTTCGGCGTGCTTCGTTGTAGCTCTCTTGCCGGTCGCCAGCCTAGCGGCTTGCTTTGCGCGACTAGGTCTGGGGAGAGAAGGAGATAGCGCCGGAAACCTTGCCTTTTGCCTTCTTCGGCGCTGGAACCTGGTTGCTGGGCCTTCTCTTTGTCCATGTGCACACACACGATTCCTCAGCGAAAACCATGCAGAAACCTTTCCACGAGCAGCCAGGGATGTGCACCCAGCACCACGTGCACGCACACGCAGCTAGAGAAAAGCACCTACCTTTTCACACACTGATGCCTAAGCAAACGCGTGGCCACACACACGCACACATCCGCAAGCGCGCCTACTCCCATCTATTGAGGGAAAGACGGACGAGCAACGTCCTGACAGGCTTGAGGGGAAAAACGTCCGTTGATGGTTGGCGTACTGCACGCCCGCCTACGGGGCTGCAGGGGAATCCACATTTGGAAGGTACCTGAAGATGTGTGCCTGTTCTTGGAGCTCCGCTAGTAGGGTAGCAAAGACACTCGTAGGCAGTACTGAATGCTGCTCCGTGCTACTTCTCCTCCGCTGGCAAATGCTTCACAGTCGCCCGAGGAAAGACGTTTAACAATCGATCTCCAAGAGGAACGAAACACATGATGCCATAAGGCGAAAGAATAGCAGGGCATCTCTTCACAAGCTTGTCCCTGATCTATAGCTGAGGGCAAACACTTGTGTGCTTGTGGGAGAGCCTGTGTCTTTCCTGGAAGCGTTTGGGAGTTTTGCTCAGACGCGTGTTTCCTCAAGTTCAAGAATCAAGATCTAGGATACCTGCAGACAGGTGCCTGTTTGTGTGGAGACAGTCTGTTTGAAACTGTGTTCCTCAGCGCCCGCTCTTTCTCCCCGTCGCTCCACACGCCTGGGAGTCCCTTTCTTTCTCTCCACAAGCACGTGTGTTGACTTCGTCGCACATGTGCATCTGCACAAGCGTTGAGCTCAGCAGAGTGTGTCTCTTGACACTTGATGTGCGTTGGCTGTGTCTGCGTGCTCCAGTGAAGAGAGAAACGGGAAATCATCTTGGTAGAGGCAACAAAGCAAAAGCGAGGCAGGATTGACATCTGCTCAACAGAGACGGATTCCCTGCGCTGACACAGTTCACAGTTACACGAGAAGCAATCTGAGCGGTCCATCGACCGGAGACGTGTTTCCCAAGAGGTCGTTTAGCGAGTGAACAGCAGTGTGCGCGACTTTCAGCAGTGTGCCTGGAAAGTGCCAGAATCACCAGAGCATCTGTGCAGAAGCTGCTGCCTCTGTGACCGCATTGAGGCACGTTCCCGTGTCTGCGAGTATATAGACGGCTCTTTCGCGTTCACTCCGAGGGAAACGGTCCGCTATTGCTTCTGTGCGTACAGACGCGATTCCCTTGTCTCTTGCGAACACAGGGAACTCTGTGCATCCAAATCTACAGGCTAAGGACGCGTCTGCATATGTTTTGGTGAACAATCGAGTGTGCGTGTTCTGACAGCTGCCTCTATGCAGACGTCTCCACAGAGCCACTTCTGAATGCCCCGCAGCCCAGGACTGAATGGATACACTAACAAGTGCACCGGTGTGAGCAACCACATATGCAGAAGGACGTCTTTCATCTCACAGAAGCGCGAACGTCTTGGCGTTCAAGCACATGGCAGAAACAAGGTGTGAACAGATGAGCTGCTGCTATTTTCTCCGTTCGGCATGCTTCGTTGTAGCTCTCTTGCCGGTCGCCGGCTTAGCGGCTTGCTTTGCGCGACTAGGTCTGGGGAGAGAAGGAGATAGCGCCGGAAACCTTGCCTTTTGCCTTCTTCGGCGCTGGAACCTGGTTGCTGGGCCTTCTCTTTGTCCATGTGCACACACACGATTCCTCAGCGAAAACCATGCAGAAACCTTTCCACGAGCACCCAGGGATGTGCACCCAGCACCACGTGCACGCACACGCAGCTAGAGAAAAGCACCTACCTTTTCACACACTGATGCCTAAGCAAACGCGTGGCCACACACACGCACACATCCGCAAGCGCGCCTACTCCCATCTATTGAGGGAAAGACGGACGAGCAACGTCCTGACAGGCTTGAGGGGAAAAACGTCCGTTGATGGTTGGCGTACTGCACGCCCGCCTACGGGGCTGCAGGGGAATCCACATTTGGAAGGTACCTGAAGATGTGTGCCTGTTCTTGGAGCGCCGCTAGTAGGGTAGCAAAGACACTCGTAGGCAGTACTGAATGCTGCTCCGTGCTACTTCTCCTCCGCTGGCAAATGCTTCACAGTCGCCCGAGGAAAGACGTTTAACAAGCGATCTCCAAGAGGAACGAAACACATGATGCCATAAGGCGAAAGAATAGCAGGGCATCTCTTCACAAGCTTGTCCCTGATCTATAGCTGAGGGCAAACACTTGTGTGCTTGTGGGAGAGCCTGTGTCTTTCCTGGAAGCGTTTGGGAGTTTTGCTCAGACGCGTGTTTCCTCAAGTTCAAGAATCAAGATCTAGGATACCTGCAGACAGGTGCCTGTTTGTGTGGAGACAGTCTGTTTGAAACTGTGTTCCTCAGCGCGCGCTCTTTCTCCCCGTCGCTCCACACGCCTCGGAGTCCCTTTCTTTCTCTCCACAAGCACGTGTGTTGACTTCGTCGCACATGTGCATCTGCACAAGCGTTGAGCTCAGCAGAGTGTGTCTCTTGACACTTGATGTGCGTTGGCTGTGTCTGCGTGCTCCAGTGAAGAGAGAAACGGGAAATCATCTTGGTAGAGGCAACAAAGCAAAAGCGAGGCAGGATTGACATCTGCTCAACAGAGACGGATTCCCTGCGCTGACACAGTTCACAGTTACACGAGAAGCAATCTGAGCGGTCCATCGACCGGAGACGTGTTTCCCAAGAGGTCGTTTAGCGAGTGAACAGCAGTGTGCGCGACTTTCAGCAGTGTGCCTGGAAAGTGCCAGAATCACCAGAGCATCTGTGCAAAAGCTGCTGCCTCTGTGACCGCATTGAGGCACGTTCCCGTGTCTGCGAGTATATAGACGGCTCTTTCGCGTTCACTCCGAGGGAAACGGTCCGCTATTGCTTCTGTGCGTACAGACGCGATTCCCTTGTCTCTTGCGAACACAGGGAACTCTGTGCATCCAAATCTACAGGCTAAGGACGCGTCTGCATATGTTTTGGTGAACAATCGAGTGTGCGTGTTCTGACAGCTGCCTCTATGCAGACGTCTCCACAGAGCCACTCCTGAATGCCCCGCAGCCCAGGACTGAATGGATAGACTAACAAGTGCACCGGTGTGAACAACCACATATGCAGAAGGACGTCTTTCATCTCACAGAAGCGCGAACGTCTTGGCGTTCAAGCACATGGCAGAAACAAGGTGTGAACAGATGAGCTGCTGCTATTTTCTCCGTTCGGCATGCTTCGTTGTAGCTCTCTTGCCGGTCGCCGGCTTAGCGGCTTGCTTTGCGCGACTAGGTCTGGGGAGAGAAGGAGATAGCGCCGGAAACCTTGCCTTTTGCCTTCTTCGGCGCTGGAACCTGGTTGCTGCGCCTTCTCTTTGTCCATGTGCAGGCAGTGACAGGCCCGGGGCTGACAGGCTCCCCCTCCCCTAGCGGGCGCTCGGCTGCCACACCCAGCTGACATAGAACCTTTGTCACAATGCCCGCTATCGTGGTGCGGATGCGGGCACTCTGCAGGTGACAGGGACCCAGCAGGACTTGGTGTCAGCTCAGCAATTGCTCAGTTCCCCAAAGAAGCTGAAGTCTGCAAATTGCTGCTTTTGCTCTTGAAATGATGTCATCAGGTGGGTGTTTTGGTGTAATACACTGAAAACCAGAGCAGAAATGCTGAAATATTCCCATGATATGCATGGTCTCTGCACCAAACCACCATGACTCAGCCTAAGTACATCTGCGCTTGTTCTTCTGTACTGCCAGAAGACTGTGGAAGTACAGTATAAAAACCATCTTTATGGAGAGATCTTTGTGGTTTAGGCTTAGTCTAATTGTCTCAAGTAGCCGGGGCTTTTGTTTGGGCCTAATCCATAAGGTCTTATGGCTTTCCTCCTCCTCTCCAGATGAATGTGGTAGAAAATATAAATCAAGGAAACGTCCTTTGGCCTAGCCTTGCCTTGCCTTGCTTATTTCCTTCTCATCCTGTTCTCTGTCCCAGCCTCTCTCACTAACCCCTCGTCTGACTGCATGTCTCTTCTTTCCTCTCTCCTTTTCTCAAACTCTCCTGCTTCCTGGCTTTCGCCTTTCAATTCCTCCATTTCAGTCCTGCAGCCTTGATCTAGTTTTTCCTCTTGCCTCCCTTTGGCCTGCTCCCTTGGCTTTCTCCCTCTGTTCCATATCCTTCTTCCCGACTTGTCTCTTGGAGGCTTTTGGCCACTTTGGACCCAAGTCTGGGGATGTTTTGGAAACTTTTCAGAGGCCTCGCTGGTGACAGGGGGGACAGCAGGCAGTGACAGGCCCGGGGGTGACAGGGTCCCCCTCCCCTAGCAGGCGCTCGGCTGCCACACCCAGCTGACATAGAACCTTTGTCACAATGCCCGCTATCGTGGTGCGGATGCGGGCACTCTGCAGGTGACAGGGACCCAGCAGGACTTGGTGTCAGCTCAGCAGTTGCTCAGTTCCCCAAAGAAGCTGAATTCTGCAAATTGCTGCTTTTGCTCTTGAAATGATGTCATCAGGTGAGTGTTTTGGTGTAATACACTGAAAACCAGAGCAGAAATGCTGAAATATTCCCATGATATGCATGGTCTCTGCACCAAACCACCATGACTCAGCCTAAGTACATCTGCCGCTTGTTCTTCTGTACTGCCAGAAGACTGTGGAAGTACAGTATAAAAACCATCTTTATGGAGAGATCTTTGTGGTTTAGGCTTAGTCTAAGTGTCTCAAGTAGCCGGGGCTTTTTTTGGGCCTAATCCATAAGGTCTGATGGCTTTCCACCTCCTCTTAAGATGAATGTGGTAGAAAATATAAATCAAAGAAACGTCCTTTGGCCTAGCCTTGCCTTGCCTGGCCTTATTTCCTTCTCATCCTGTTCTCTGTCCCAGCCTCTCTCACTAACCCCTCGTCTGACTGCATGTCTCTTCTTTCCTCTCTCCTTTTCTCAAACTCTCCTGCTTCCTGGCTTTCGCCTTTCAATTCCTCCATTTCAGTCCTGCAGCCCGGCACTACTTTTTCCTCTTGCCCCCCTTTGGCGTGCTCCCTTGGCTTTCTCTCTCTGTTCCATATCCTTCTTCCCGACTTGTCTCTTGGAGGCTTTTGGCCACTTTGGACCCAAGTCTGGGGATGTTTTGGAAACTTTTCAGAGGCCTCGCTGGTGACAGGGGGTACAGCAGGCAGTGACAGGCCCGGGGCTGACAGGCTGCCCCTCCCCTAGCGGGCGCTCGGCTGCCACACCCAGCTGACATAGAACCTTTGTCACAATGCCCGCTACCGTGGTGAGGATGCGGGCACTCTGCAGGTGACAGGGACCCAGCAGGACTTGGTGTCAGCTCAGCAGTTGCTCAGTTCCCCAAAGAAGCTGAGTTCTGCAAATTGCTGCTTTTGCTCTTGAAATGATGTCATCAGGTGGGTGTTTTGGTGTAATACACTGAAAACCAGAGCAGAAATGCTGAAATATTCCCATGATATGCATGGTCTCTGCACCAAACCACCATGACTCAGCCTAAGTACATCTGCCGCTTGTTCTTCTGTACTGCCAGAAGATTGTGGAAGTACAGTATAAAAACCATCTTTATGGAGACATCTTTGTGGTTTAGGCTTAGTCTAAGTGTCTCAAGTAGCCGGGGCTTTTGTTTGGGCCTAATCCATAAGGTCTTATGGCTTTCCTCCTCCTCTCCAGATGAATGTGGTAGAAAATATAAATCAAGGAAACGTCCTTTGGCCTAGCCTTGCCTTGCCTTGCTTATTTCCTTCTCATCCTGTTCTCTGTCCCAGCCTCTCTCACTAACCCCTCGTCTGACTGCATGTCTCTTCTTTCCTCTCTCCTTTTCTCAAACTCTCCTGCTTCCTGGCTTTCGCCTTTCAATTCCTCCATTTCAGTCCTGCAGCCTTGATCTAGTTTTTCCTCTTGCCTCCCTTTGGCCTGCTCCCTTGGCTTTCTCCCTCTGTTCCATATCCTTCTTCCCGACTTGTCTCTTGGAGGCTTTTGGCCACTTTGGACCCAAGTCTGGGGATGTTTTGGAAACTTTTCAGAGGCCTCGCTGGTGACAGGGGGGACAGCAGGCAGTGACAGGCCCGGGGGTGACAGGGTCCCCCTCCCCTAGCAGGCGCTCGGCTGCCACACCCAGCTGACATAGAACCTTTGTCACAATGCCCGCTATCGTGGTGCGGATGCGGGCACTCTGCAGGTGACAGGGACCCAGCAGGACTTGGTGTCAGCTCAGCAGTTGCTCAGTTCCCCAAAGAAGCTGAATTCTGCAAATTGCTGCTTTTGCTCTTGAAATGATGTCATCAGGTGGGTGTTTTGGTGTAATACACTGAAAACCAGAGCAGAAATGCTGAAATATTCCCATGATATGCATGGTCTCTGCACCAAACCACCATGACTCAGCCTAAGTACATCTGCCGCTTGTTCTTCTGTACTGCCAGAAGACTGTGGAAGTACAGTATAAAAACCATCTTTATGGAGAGATCTTTGTGGTTTAGGCTTAGTCTAAGTGTCTCAAGTAGCCGGGGCTTTTTTTGGGCCTAATCCATAAGGTCTGATGGCTTTCCACCTCCTCTTAAGATGAATGTGGTAGAAAAAAAATAAAAAAAAGAAACGTCCTTTGGCCTAGCCTTGCCTTGCCTGGCCTTATTTCCTTCTCATCCTGTTCTCTGTCCCAGACTCTCTCACTAACCCCTCGTCTGACTGCATGTCTCTTCTTTCCTCTCTCCTTTTCTCAAACTCTCCTGCTTCCTGGCTTTCGCCTTTCAATTCCTCCATTTCAGTCCTGCAGCCCGGCACTACTTTTTCCTCTTGCCCCCCTTTGGCGTGCTCCCTTGGCTTTCTCTCTCTGTTCCATATCCTTCTTCCCGACTTGTCTCTTGGAGGCTTTTGGCCACTTTGGACCCAAGTCTGGGGATGTTTTGGAAACTTTTCAGAGGCCTCGCTGGTGACAGGGGGGACAGCAGGCAGTGACAGGCCCGGGGCTGACAGGCTGCCCCTCCCCTAGCGGGCGCTCGGCTGCCACACCCAGCTGACATAGAACCTTTGTCACAATGCCCGCTACCGTGGTGAGGATGCGGGCACTCTGCAGGTGACAGGGACCCAGCAGGACTTGGTGTCAGCTCAGCAGTTGCTCAGTTCCCCAAAGAAGCTGAGTTCTGCAAATTGCTGCTTTTGCTCTTGAAATGATGTCATCAGGTGGATGTTTTGGTGTAATACACTGAAAACCAGAGCAGAAATGCTGAAATATTCCCATGATATGCATGGTCTCTGCACCAAACCACCATGACTCAGCCTAAGTACATCTGCCGCTTGTTCTTCTGTACTGCCAGAAGATTGTGGAAGTACAGTATAAAAACCATCTTTATGGAGACATCTTTGTGGTTTAGGCTTAGTCTAAGTGTCTCAAGTAGCCGGGGCTTTTTTTGGGCCTAATCCATAAGGTCTGATGGCTTTCCTCCTCCTCTCCAGATGAATGTGGTAGAAAATATAAATCAAGGAAACGTCCTTTGGCCTAGCCTTGCCTTGCCTTGCTTATTTCCTTCTCATCCTGTTCTCTGTCCCAGCCTCTCTCACTAACCCCTCGTCTGACTGCATGTCTCTTCTTTCCTCTCTCCTTTTCTCAAACTCTCCTGCTTCCTGGCTTTCGCCTTTCAATTCCTCCATTTCAGTCCTGCAGCCTTGATCTAGTTTTTCCTCTTGCCTCCCTTTGGCCTGCTCCCTTGGCTTTCTCCCTCTGTTCCATATCCTTCTTCCCGACTTGTCTCTTGGAGACTTTTGGCCACTTTGGACCCAAGTCTGGGGATGTTTTGGAAACTTTTCAGAGGCCTCGCTGGTGACAGGGGGGACAGCAGGCAGTGACAGGCCCGGGGGTGACAGGGTCCCCCTCCCCTAGCAGGCTCTCGGCTGCCACACCCAGCTGACATAGAACCTTTGACACAATGCCCGCTATTGTGGGGAGGATGCGGGCACTCTGCAGGTGACAGGGACCCAGCAGGACTTGGTGTCAGCTCAGCAATTGCTCAGTTCCCCAAAGAAGCTGAATTCTGCAAATTGCTGCTTTTGCTCTTGAAATGATGTCATCAGGTGGGTGTTTTGGTGTAATACACTGAAAACCAGAGCAGAAATGCTGAAATATTCCCATGATATGCATGGTCTCTGCACCAAACCACCATGACTCAGCCTAAGTACATCTGCCGCTTGTTCTTCTGTACTGCCAGAAGATCGTGGAAGTACAGTATAAAAACCATCTTTATGGAGAGATCTTTGTGGTTTAGGCTTAGTCTAAGTGTCTCAAGTTGCCAGGGCTTTTGTTTGGGCCTAATCCATAAGGTCTGATGGCTTTCCTCCTCCTCTCAAAATGAATGTGGTAGAAAAAAAATAAAAAAAAGAAACGTCCTTTGGCCTAGCCTTGCCTTGCCTTGCCTTATTTCCTTCTCACCCTGTTCTCTGTCCCAGCCTCTCTCACTAACCCCTCGTCTGACTGCATGTCTCTTCTTTCCTCTCTCCTTTTCTCAAACTCTCCTGCTTCCTGGCTTTCGCCTTTCAATTCCTCCATTTCAGTCCTGCAGCCCCGATCTAGTTTTTCCTCTTGCCTCCCTTTGGCCTGCTCCCTTGGCTTTCTCCCTCTGTTCCATATCCTTCTTCCCGACTTGTCTCTTGGAGGCTTTTGGCCACTTTGGAGCCAAGTCTGGGGATGTTTTGGAAACTTTTCAGAGGCCTCGCTGGTGACAGGCGGGACAGCAGGCAGTGACAGGCCCGGGGTGACAGGGTCCCCCTCCCCTAGCAGGCTCTCGGCTGCCACACCCAGCTGACATAGAACCTTTGACACAATGCCCGCTACTGTGGGGAGGATGCGGGCACTCTGCAGGTGACAGGGACCCAGCAGGACTTGGTGTCAGCTCAGCAATTGCTCAGTTCCCCAAAGAAGCTGAATTCTGCAAATTGCTGCTTTTGCTCTTGAAATGATGTCATCAGGTGGGTGTTTTGGTGTAATACACTGAAAACCAGAGCAGAAATGCTGAAATATTCCCATGATATGCATGGTCTCTGCACCAAACCACCATGACTCAGCCTAAGTACATCTGCCGCTTGTTCTTCTGTACTGCCAGAAGACTGTGGAAGTACAGTATAAAAACCATCTTTATGGAGAGATCTTTGTGGTTTAGGCTTAGTCTAAGTGTCTCAAGTTGCCGGGGCTTTTGTTTGGGCCTAATCCATAAGGTCTTATGGCTTTCCTCCTCCTCTCAAAATGAATGTGGTAGAAAAAAAATAAAAAAAAGAAACGTCCTTTGGCCTAGCCTTGCCTTGCCTGGCCTTATTTCCTTCTCATCCTGTTCTCTGTCCCAGCCTCTCTCACTAACCCCTCGTCTGACTGCATGTCTCTTCTTTCCTCTCTCCTTTTCTCAAACTCTCCTGCTTCCTGGCTTTCGCCTTTCAATTCCTCCATTTCAGTCCTGCAGCCCGGCACTACTTTTTCCTCTTGCCCCCCTTTGGCGTGCTCCCTTGGCTTTCTCTCTCTGTTCCATATCCTTCTTCCCGACTTGTCTCTTGGAGGCTTTTGGCCACTTTGGACCCAAGTCTGGGGATGTTTTGGAAACTTTTCAGAGGCCTCGCTGGTGACAGGGGGGACAGCAGGCAGTGACAGGCCCGGGGCTGACAGGCTGCCCCTCCCCTAGCGGGCGCTCGGCTGCCACACCCAGCTGACATAGAACCTTTGTCACAATGCCCGCTACCGTGGTGAGGATGCGGGCACTCTGCAGGTGACAGGGACCCAGCAGGACTTGGTGTCAGCTCAGCAGTTGCTCAGTTCCCCAAAGAAGCTGAGTTCTGCAAATTGCTGCTTTTGCTCTTGAAATGATGTCATCAGGTGGGTGTTTTGGTGTAATACACTGAAAACCAGAGCAGAAATGCTGAAATATTCCCATGATATGCATGGTCTCTGCACCAAACCACCATGACTCAGCCTAAGTACATCTGCCGCTTGTTCTTCTGTACTGCCAGAAGATTGTGGAAGTACAGTATAAAAACCATCTTTATGGAGAGATCTTTGTGGTTTAGGCTTAGTCTAAGTGTCTCAAGTAGCCGGGGCTTTTTTTGGGCCTAATCCATAAGGTCTGATGGCTTTCCTCCTCCTCTCCAGATGAATGTGGTAGAAAATATAAATCAAGGAAACGTCCTTTGGCCTAGCCTTGCCTTGCCTTGCTTATTTCCTTCTCATCCTGTTCTCTGTCCCAGCCTCTCTCACTAACCCCTCGTCTGACTGCATGTCTCTTCTTTCCTCTCTCCTTTTCTCAAACTCTCCTGCTTCCTGGCTTTCGCCTTTCAATTCCTCCATTTCAGTCCTGCAGCCCGGCACTAGTTTTTCCTCTTGCCTCCCTTTGGCCTGCTCCCTTGGCTTTCTCCCTCTGTTCCATATCCTTCTTCCCGACTTGTCTCTTGGAGGCTTTTGGCCACTTTGGACCCAAGTCTGGGGATGTTTTGGAAACTTTTCAGAGGCCTCGCTGGTGACAGGGGGGACAGCAGGCAGTGACAGGCCCGGGGGTGACAGGGTCCCCCTCCCCTAGCAGGCTCTCGGCTGCCACACCCAGCTGACATAGAACCTTTGACACAATGCCCGCTATTGTGGGGAGGATGCGGGCACTCTGCAGGTGACAGGGACCCAGCAGGACTTGGTGTCAGCTCAGCAATTGCTCAGTTCCCCAAAGAAGCTGAATTCTGCAAATTGCTGCTTTTGCTCTTGAAATGATGTCATCAGGTGGGTGTTTTGGTGTAATACACTGAAAACCAGAGCAGAAATGCTGAAATATTCCCATGATATGCATGGTCTCTGCACCAAACCACCATGACTCAGCCTAAGTACATCTGCCGCTTGTTCTTCTGTACTGCCAGAAGATCGTGGAAGTACAGTATAAAAACCATCTTTATGGAGAGATCTTTGTGGTTTAGGCTTAGTCTAAGTGTCTCAAGTTGCCAGGGCTTTTGTTTGGGCCTAATCCATAAGGTCTGATGGCTTTCCTCCTCCTCTCAAAATGAATGTGGTAGAAAAAAAATAAAAAAAAGAAACGTCCTTTGGCCTAGCCTTGCCTTGCCTTGCCTTATTTCCTTCTCACCCTGTTCTCTGTCCCAGCCTCTCTCACTAACCCCTCGTCTGACTGCATGTCTCTTCTTTCCTCTCTCCTTTTCTCAAACTCTCCTGCTTCCTGGCTTTCGCCTTTCAATTCCTCCATTTCAGTCCTGCAGCCCCGATCTAGTTTTTCCTCTTGCCTCCCTTTGGCCTGCTCCCTTGGCTTTCTCCCTCTGTTCCATATCCTTCTTCCCGACTTGTCTCTTGGAGGCTTTTGGCCACTTTGGAGCCAAGTCTGGGGATGTTTTGGAAACTTTTCAGAGGCCTCGCTGGTGACAGGCGGGACAGCAGGCAGTGACAGGCCCGGGGTGACAGGGTCCCCCTCCCCTAGCAGGCTCTCGGCTGCCACACCCAGCTGACATAGAACCTTTGACACAATGCCCGCTACTGTGGGGAGGATGCGGGCACTCTGCAGGTGACAGGGACCCAGCAGGACTTGGTGTCAGCTCAGCAATTGCTCAGTTCCCCAAAGAAGCTGAATTCTGCAAATTGCTGCTTTTGCTCTTGAAATGATGTCATCAGGTGGGTGTTTTGGTGTAATACACTGAAAACCAGAGCAGAAATGCTGAAATATTCCCATGATATGCATGGTCTCTGCACCAAACCACCATGACTCAGCCTAAGTACATCTGCCGCTTGTTCTTCTGTACTGCCAGAAGACTGTGGAAGTACAGTATAAAAACCATCTTTATGGAGAGATCTTTGTGGTTTAGGCTTAGTCTAAGTGTCTCAAGTTGCCGGGGCTTTTGTTTGGGCCTAATCCATAAGGTCTGATGGCTTTCCTCCTCCTCTCAAAATGAATGTGGTAGAAAAAAAATAAAAAAAAGAAACGTCCTTTGGCCTAGCCTTGCCTTGCCTTGCCTTATTTCCTTCTCACCCTGTTCTCTGTCCCAGCCTCTCTCACTAACCCCTCGTCTGTCTGCATGTCTCTTCTTTCCTCTCTCCTTTTCTCAAACTCTCCTGCTTCATGGCTTTCGACTTTCAATTCTTCCATTTCAGTCCTGCAGCCCGGCACTAGTTTTTCCTCTTGCCTCCCTTTGGCCTGCTCCCTTGGCTTTCTCCCTCTGTTCCATATCCTTCTTCCCGACTTGTCTCTTGGAGTCTTTTGGCCACTTTGGACCCAAGTCTGGGGATGTTTTGGAAACTTTTCAGAGGCCTCGCTGGTGACAGGGGGGACAGCAGGCAGTGACAGGCCCGGGGGTGACAGGGTCCCCCTCCCCTAGCAGGCTCTCGGCTGCCACACCCAGCTGACATAGAACCTTTGAAACAATGCACGCTACCGTGGGGAGGATGCAGGCACTCTGCGGGTGACAGGGACCCAGCAGGACTTGGTGTCAGCTCAGCAATTGCTCAGTTCCCCAAAGAAGCTGAATTCTGCAAATTGCTGCTTTTGCTCTTGAAATGATGTCATCAGGTGGGTGTTTTGATGTAATACACTGAAAACCAGAGCAGAAATGCTGAAATATTCCCATGATATGCATGGTCTCTGCACCAAACCACCATGACTCAGCCTAAATACATCTGCCGCTTGTTCTTCTGTACTGCCAGAAGATTGTGGAAGTACAGTATAAAAACCATCTTTATGGAGAGATCTTTGTGGTTTAGGCTTAGTCTAAGTGTCTCAAGTAGCCGGGGCTTTTTTTGGGCCTAATCCATAAGGTCTGATGGCTTTCTACCTCCTCTTAAGATGAATGTGGTAGAAAATATAAATCAAAGAAACGTCCTTTGGCCTAGTCTTGCCTTGCCTGGCCTTATTTCCTTCTCATCCTGTTCTCTGTCCCAGCCTCTCTCACTAACCCCTCGTCTGGCTGCATGTCTCTTCTTTCCTCTCTCCTTTTCTCAAACTCTCCTGCTTCCTGGCTTTCGCCTTTCAATTCCTCCATTTCAGTCCTGCAGCCCTGCTCTAGTTTTTCCTTTTGCCTCCCTTTGGCCTGCTCCTTTGCCTTTCTCCCTCTGTTCCATATCCTTCTTCCCAACTTGTCTCTTGGAGGCTTTTGGCCACTTTGGTGAGTAAACCTGCATGTGTTTCATTAACCAAAGGCCCAAGCCCTGACCTCCAGCCCTGGAAAGGCAGATCCTGTCCCTCCCACGTTGCCCAGGGCCCTTCCTGGACAGTGTGATGTGGGGCTGTGCAAGGCCAAGGGCAGGACTATGGTCCCACACTTCCCAGGTTCCTGGCTGGGGACAAGGAGGCCGTGAGGCCCCTGTGCTGGAAGGACAAGGTGTCTCCTCACAGGCATCAGAGGTGGAGACAACAGCCATAGCCAAGGGGAGAAGGAGCTCATGTCTGGTGGGGGCTTTCAGCCTCTTTACATCCCTTGATCATCTCCACCACAGCCTGTCCTGTGCTGTGGCGTCCCCTGCACCTCTTTCCCTGCAGGCTGCAGACATCCCCTCAGCATCCCACACCATGTGCACAAGGTGCTGAACCTGCCTTGGCAGAGCCCTGCACTCTCCAGTTCCTCCCTGCTTCTCCAAACTGGGAAGCCGCACACTGGTACACCCCCGTGTGTGTGGGGTCACACCAGTGCTGAACCGAATGGGATGAGAACTCCAGGTGTCTGGGTCCCCACGCTCCTCCTCATGCAGCCCCATGTGCAGCTGCCTTGTTCATGGTGAGCGTGCACCACGGGCTGGTGTGGGGACCTTGGAGTGCCCAGGCCCTTCTCCTCAGGGTCACTGCTCAGCGTGTCAGGTCCTGCTCTGTCCTGATGGATGGGGTTATTGTCCCACCCTGATACAGCACTGCTCGTTTCTCTTTGTACAAATTAAGAACTTTCTCTGGGGTAAATCTCAGATTTTCTCAAGGTCTGGAATCTCCCTTGATTGAAGCTCCATTTGCTCAGATGTTAATGTTTGCATGCAGATTGTTTATCCTGATGGGGATGTCTCTCCCAACATAACAGCATGAGGAGTTATTGGACACTATAAATACCATCTCCTGTAGAAACAGTACGGTCTTGGGGCTCTGGTGCTCACAATACTGGAGATCTGGATTTAGAGAGGAAGTCTACGTTCATGTGGGAGAGCAGCAGGAATGTGTGGAGCTCTGCCTGGGGACAGACCATGTCAGCTGAATGTTGAGGAGTCAGCATGAGAGGGCAGAACAACATGGGCAAGGTTGTGGTCACTGGACATCAGCTACAGACCACTGACGAGGAACAGGAATTAGGCCTCCTTCAGACAAATGAAAGAATCCTCATGTTTCCAGGGCAGTGCCCTCATGGCTGACCTAAGATATCCCAATATCTGCAAGGTACCAGCCATCCAGGAGGGGTTGGAGCTCATTGACAACATCTTCCTGACATAGGTGACTGATGGGTCAGTGGGGTGAGGTGCCCTGTGGGACTTCACACTTACAAACCAGAAAGAGTTGGTCAGGATGGAACAGTCAGGGATGGGAAAGTGGAGCTGAGGCTCCTGGGAGGTGATCACAAGGCCAAGAGCAGGATTTCAGGAGAGCAAGCTTTGGCCTGCTGAGGGACCTGCTTGGGTGCTATGGGATATGACCTTGGTGTCTGCAGTGCTTTTCTCTCACATCTCCTCCCTCCTCTCTCCCACCTGCTGTTGTGCAGCGTTTTTTACCCTTTCTCAAACACAATATCCCAGAGGTGCTGCCAGCATCACTGAGTGGCTCAGATTTGGCAGGAGTGGGTCCATCTTGGAGCAACTGAAATCTTCTCTGTCTGACTTTGGTCAAACTCCTGTTGTCTTCTCAGAGAGGTGACAACTGTAGCACACCCACACTCACCCCCAGTTTCAGGTCTTTGCCATGTAAATCCAGTTAGATGTTACAAACTACTTGATTATGGAGAAGAAATGGAAAAGATCTTCTGTCAGCAACCTTAGGGTGTCTCCAGTCAATGAGCAGGTTCCTATGGGTAACTGTAATTGCCTGATATTCACTGGCCAGGCAAAGCTGCAGGTGCCAACAGTCCAAAGAATCTTGGGACAACTTATTAACATGCCTGCCTGGTGGGCAAAAAGGGTGATGTTCACCTGGATCTGGTACTGAATGAAGAAGGAAAAGCTGGTGAGGGATGTGAACATCAGTGTCCACCTTGGTTGTTGTGACCAGGAAATAGTGGGGTCCCAGGCACCAGAGGGGAGGGAGGAAGGCCAGCAGCAGAGCACAGCCTGGTGGGCTCCAGAGAAGGCTTTGACATACTGGAGGATGGCAGACGAGTTGGTTACATGGAAGAAGGCCTGAAAGGTGAAGAAGCTCAGGAAACCTGAGCAGCCTTACAGGAGAGCCTGCTCCAAGCACAAGAATGATTTCTCTGAGAACCCATGAAAAGAAGCATTTATCTTGTGAGGCTGCTCATCTGAACTGATGGATCTCCAGGACAAAAAGGCACCACTCAGGAGGTGAAAGCAGGGGAAGCTGCAGAGGAGGAATTTAGAAACCTTGTCCATCGATGTAAAGATGATGCCAAAGCTGATCTGGACTTCATAGCTGCAGGGGAGAATGAAGGCAGCAAGATGAGCTTACACAGTTTCCTTAAAATAAGAAACCGGGCATATGTGGGCCTCCTGCTGAACTTTGCAAGAGTAGAATCAGACAGGACTGAGGTTCTTCATGGCTTCTTTGCCCCCATCTTCACCAGTAATGTCTCCTGGGAGCTCATTCCTAAACTCAGGAGTCTGGAGAACACCCAGCAATGGATGGGGCTCAAGTCAGGTGTGACCTGAGCAAACTCAGACACTCAGACACCATTACAGAAAATGAAAACTGAGAAGAGAAGGAAAAAGAAGAAATTTGGCTTTATTGCTATTTATTATGGAAATGCTCTCTGTTTGACTATTCCTGAAACCTCCCTAATCATCCACACCAGACTTGAAGCCTTTAGGAAAAAGACTCACAGAGCCTTGCCTTGTTAGAGCATCTTCGATGTTAATGAGCCCTCTGCTGCCATGATCCTGAACTGCAGATACTGAAAGAATGAACAAACCTCTAATGAAGTGAAAGGCAGAAGCAAACCCCAAGTTTCTGAGGGTGTTTAGGACCCCATGAAGGGCCATCACTGACACAGCTGTGAAGGAAACAACCAGTGCAGGTCCCTGTCCCTGGAGGCTGGTGAAGGAAAGACTTGGAGACACTGGTTAGAGGTGGTGAGGGCCATGTGGAGGTGGCTCTGATGCCATGTCAGTCCTTGATGCTTGTTCATCTCCAGAATGGCTGAGATCTGACCCCTGGGACCTGGTAGATTTTTCTCCAATGTTTTTCAAGGCTTTTCCTGTGGTCAGTGTGTTTTGTGCTTTGGGGATGGGTTTTATATCAAGTGCTGTTGCTTTAACTGCAAGGCTGTGGTTTTCTGTGGAGCTGGAAATGCCTGTGAGTTCCTCACAACTCATCCAGCTTCTTTCATACACCTGGCAATGGTCACCAATCACCTCAATGTCCCAGTCCCACACTTGCTTGAATCCTCTATTTGGATCCACACCCCATCGCTCCAGGAGGTTCATGCATCCACCAGGCTCATGGATGATTCCTGAGGACCATCCAAGTGTGGGCAGTGTAAGAGAGGAGCAGAGCAGGGTCAGCTCATGGGCCATGACTGAGCACAAACACCCCAGCAGCAGCCATTCCCCATCTCCCAGGCACAGCCATGCCCACAGGATGGAAATGTCACTGCCATACATGAGTAGCCCAAGAGAGGCCTTTCTTCCTTCCATATTCCCAGGAAATTCTTCCTCCTGTTCCTCCTCCACCTGCAGACATCAACTGCTTTCCATTTCTGGGTTCAGACATGGCTGGAAGGGTTCAATAAAGCCATCAGCCATCTCATTGCTTCTTGAAGGATAGTTCTTGCCTTTTAACATGATTATCCACAGAAAGCCACCAGCTTTGCATCTCAGGAACTGGGATGCCAGAGTTCAAGGGCAGGATCGTTTGGGCTCTGTGCTGGGATCTGGAAACTGAAACGTGCTCCCATCTCCCAACCCCCTGCCCTCCTCAGTGATGTGTGAGACGTTCTGCCAGCGAGGGCTGAACTCACAGTCATGACCAGTATCTTATGTCCAACTGCAGCCAATGGTGTCCAGCCAGCTCAGGACTGGAGCTTCCATTGCTGGAGGTATTTAGAAGATGTGGAGATGTGGCGATTAAGGATTTGATTTACATTTGTATTCTATGTTGTAAAGGGTCTTTTCCAAAATAAATGATTCCATGATACTATAATTCTATGATTTGGGTTGGAATCATTTCAATTCCATCACCTCCAGCTTCCCTCAGAGGCTGCTGTTGTGTGGCACAACTGTCCTGGCTCTCCAGGCAGGTTGGGCACTGGTTTGGTGCCTGCACTGGGAGTTTTCCCCTTCCTGGGGTAAAAGGCTGTTGAGGAGAGACAGTTGTAGAGATTTGGGTCACAGGGGTTTGAAGCAATCCTTTCAAAATCTGAGAAGGCTGAGCTTTGGAGCCCAGGATGAATGGAGATGCTCTGAAGGATGTTTTTGAACAGTGGTACTGTCACTAGTAACAGTAACAGAAAACTCCTTATTCTTGGTTATGCTAATGAACTAAAGCTCTTTAATGTCCTTCCCAACAGTCATTCTCAATTCTCAGAACAGATACTACATTTCAGTAGTTAGCCTCTTGTATGAAGTTCTTAGAACAGTGCTTTCTTTCACTTCTACCTTTTTTATCATTGAAAGAATACAACTCTTGAACAAAATTGCTCCCATATCATCCCTATTCCATACATTTTCTCCTTTGTTTTTCTGGTGTGAGGGGCAGGTGGCATAAGGGGGTTGTTTCCTTTTCAGCCGTAGAAAGCCAAACAGATCGCGGGGTAGTGAAAAGGCACAAAGGAAGCCACAAACTTTATGTAGGGTGCACTGACAGAACATTTTATCCTACATTTCCAGTCTCTGAAGTCCCAGTCGTACAGCAGAGATTGGAGTTCTGAGCTCCCTTCATCTGCCCTCTGTGACACATGTAAAATGGAACCACTGCAGTCAAGGAGTTGGTTTTGATTCTCTTCACAACCTGAAGCACCACATGGGTCAGTGTCTTGGTTTTGTTAAAAACCAAGTTTCTCTTTTAGTGAATTTCTGCCTGTCAGCTAAAGCCTTCATGTTAGTTGCATTTTCCTGGAGAACCCAACACATGTTTTGGTTAAACCCAGCAATGGAATGCAAACTTATTGATAAGCACGGATGGACATCTCGCGAGAGGGGCAACGAGAAAACTGATGACCAAGAGACTGACCAACGGTGTATAACATTCCATTCATGGGAATACTTCATATAAAAGTGGGAGATCACGAGGATCTCGTCCCTTTTTTCCCTTTGCCCTTTTTTCCCTTTTTTTTCCTCATGGCTGACATTAGGAGAGGACCTTGCTGGTCGTCCCTGCGAACCGAGGCCAGTGAGAGACTGAATCCAGCTCCGGTTGGCTACAGAGTCCAATCCAGGACTTTGGGTGCTGGCTCTGCAGTTGCTGAGACTTTCAAGATTGGTTTTGTATATTTTGTATTATTTTCTCTATTCTTATTAGTAGCATTAGTAAAACATCTTTAACTTTTCCAACTCTCTTCCCTCTGTCCTTCTTTCCCTCCCGATCGCCTGTCCTGAGTGGGAAGGGGGGAGAGGGAGGGGCAAAAGGGGGAAGTGGGGGGGAGAGGAGGTTAACAATACATCTGTCAGGGTTTGATTGTCACCCCGCAATCTTAACCCTCGACAGATAATTGGCGCCCAACGTGGGGCAAGAGAAAGGAGTAAATTTGGAGATTTTTGACTTTTCTACTGCTCTGACGTACCTTTCAATTTTCTTGGCACGGTGCCAACTCATAGAGTTGTGATACTCGTGCATCTGTTTGATTCGGATATTATTTAGTGGTATTAAGGCAAAGTGAATTACATTGATTTAAAGATGTTATGGCATAAGTTGTATCAGTTATTTTCTACGTTGTACTCGCTGATCCCATATCTGTGTTGGTGTTTCTTTCTGAATCGAAGTATTCATTATATAACAACAAGAAACTGGACAGCAGTCATGATGATTCTGTGTGGTATGGCACTGGTTTATTTCATTATACTGCAACCGCTAATGAATTTCTACTCGCTTCTGCTTTACCTTGAAAAACCTCCAGGAGAGATTAAAGAGCAGAATGGCTCTATATTTGCTAATTGGTCAAGCGAATCTTTAGAAAGGCTGACTAACAATACTTTTGTGTTTTCGCTAGGACAGTTTGCAAATGTTTTGGAGAACTTTGAATATCCTTGGAGCTTTGATAGAACTGTGATGGTGTTATCTGGTTTGCTGAATGTGTGTCAGTTTGTGTTACTGTTAAGAGAAATGAGGTTCAATAGGAGGTTTGCGTCTCTTTTTAGTCCTGAGATTTGCGGTGCGCCTTCGGAAGCTTTAGCAAAAAGCACTCCGAGCCGCTCGAGAAAAGGCAAAACAGCCAAAGCTGCTGCTGCAGCCACTGCCCCCCCAACCGCGGCTTCAGAGGCTGAAGCTACAGCTCCTCCGCAGAGCTCCTCTGCCAAGGTCGCTGCAGATAACACCTCTCCAGCCTCAAAGGCTGACAAGGCAGCCCCCCCGTCTTCACACACTGGGCACTGTTGCTGCTGTAACCACGGCAATCACTGTGACAGTCATTCAGACTCTGAAAATGAATCAAATGATGGTGAACCCATATCAGCATCAGTTGCTGGTTGTAAGAAAGTCACTAGAAAGACCACCCGTGCAGCAGGTGATGGCACAGGGCCAACATCAACCCAAGGGGCATCATCAGGACAGGGAGGAGATGAAGTGACCACCACTCGGTCCTTTTCTCCAGGTGAGCTGAGAGATCTGCGAAAAGACTTCAGTCGTCGTGAAGGCGAGAATATTTTAACCTGGCTGCTGCGATGCTGGGACAATGGGGCAGAAACAATTGAATTAGAAGGTGGTGAAGCCAGGCAGCTGGGATCTCTGTCAAAAGATTCCACCATTGATAGGGCAATTTCAAGAGAGTCTAATGCCGCTACTCTCTGGACCCGACTCCTGCAGCTATGAAAGTCAGATTTCCCTACAAGGAAGATTGTATATCCAAGTTAGGGAAATGGAATACTATGGAGAGAGGTATCCAGTTCCTGAGAGAATTAGCTGTGCGAGAGATCATCTATCTAGGACCAAACAGCCAAGAGGGGACAGACCCAGATAGACTCAATTGTACAAAATCTATGTGGCGCAGATTTGTACAAAGTGCACCACCTGCATATGCTAAGTCATTGGCAGGAATGGTCTGGTCAGCTAGAGGTGCACAAGAAATTAATGAAGTGATTGAGCAGCTCCGGAACTTTGAGGACAGCCTTGCTGGTTCTCTACGGGCTTGTGTCTCCGCTGTGGAGAAACTGTGTGAAAAATCTGATGACCGGTTTGAAAAGCTGTTGCAAGAAATCAAAGAGCTCAGAGAAGACTCGTACCGTTCACGACCTGCACAAACCTATGTTTCAGCTGTTAGGAGAAGGCGTTTCCAATCTCGAGAGAGAGGGCAGAGACAGCCCACAAAAAGAGGTTCACTGTGGTTCTTCCTACATGAGCAGGGAGAAAACATGAATAAGTGGCATGGAAGGCCTACCTCAGAACTTCAAGAACGAGTACGTAAGATAAAAGGAAAAACTCCTAGGAAGGTGGCTGCTCCAGTTTACAAAAGGAGCAGAAGAGATTCTGATGCTCTTGAAGGAACCTCTAATTCACACCCAGAGACTGTGCAAAACAGGAATTAGAGGTGCCCTGCCTCCAACCAGGTGGAGGAAAGGGATAACAGAGTTTATTGGACTGTACAAATACTATGGCCTGGTACAACACAACCCCAGGAGTACAAAGCTTTAGTGGACACTGGTGCCCAGTGCACAATAATTCCTTCTAACTATAAAGGAACGCAATCCATCAATATTGTTGGAGTGACTGGGGGATCCCAGGAGCTGACTGTTGTAGAGGCTGAAATGAGCCTAACTGGAAAAAACTGGCAAAAGCATCCCATTGTGACTGGTCCAGATGCTCCGTGCATCCTTGGTATAGACTACCTCAGGAGAGGGTATTTTAAGGACCCAAAAGGGTATAGGTGGGCATTTGGTATAGCAGCTGTGGACACTGAGAAAATTGAACAACTGTCTGATTTGCCTGGTCTTTCAGATGACCCTTCTGTTGTAGGACTGCTGATGGTTGACGATCAGCAGGTGTCAATTGCTACCACGACGGTGCATCGCCGGCAATATCGCACCAATTGAGACTCTTTGATTCCTATCCAGAAGCTGATCCGTCAATTGGAAAGCCAGGGTGTGATCAGTAAGACTCGCTCACCTTTTAACAGCCCAATCTGGCCAGTGCGTAAGTCTGGTGACGAGTGGAGACTAACTGTAGACTATCGTGGCCTGAATGAAGTTACACCACCACTGAGTGCTGCTGTGCCTGACATGCTAGAACTGCAATTTGAACTGGAGTCAAAGGCAGCCAAGTGGTATGCTACAATTGACATTGCTCATGCATTTTTCTCTATTCCTGTAGCAGCAGAGTGCAGGCCGCAGTTTGCTTTCACCTGGAGGGGCATCCAGTATACATGGAATCGCTTGCCCCAGGGGTGGAAACACAGTCCTACCATCTGCCATGGACTGATCCAGACCACGCTGGAGCAAGGTGAAGCTCCAGAACACTTGCAATATATTGATGACATCATCGTATGGGGCGACACAGCGAAAGAAGTCTTCGAGAAAGGTGAGAGAATAATTCCTATTCTTTTGGATGCTGGTTTTGCCATAAAACGAAGCAAGGTCAAGGGACCTGCACGAGAGATCCAGTTTTTAGGAGTAAAATCGCAAGATGGCCGTCGTCAGATCCCAATGGATGTGATCAACAAAATTGCAGCAATGTCTCCACCTACTAATAAAAAGGAGACACAGACTTTCTTGGGCGTTGTAGGTTTTTGGAGAATGCATATTCCTGACTACAGCCACACTGTGAGCCCTCTCTATCGAGTGACTCGTAAAAAGAACCAATTTGAGTGGGGCCCTGAACAACGACAATCCTTTGAACAAATTAAGCATGAGATAACTCATGCGGTGGCCCTGGGACCAGTCCGAACTGGACTAGATGTTAAAAATGTGCTCTACCCCGCAGCCGGAGATAATGGACTTACCTGGAGCCTCTGGCAGAAAGCGCCAGGAGAAACCCGAGGTCGACCATTAGGTTTTTGGAGTCGAGGATACAAAGGATATGAGGCCAACTGTACTGCAACTGAAAAGGAGATACTGGCAGCATATGAAGGAGTTCGAGCTGCTTCAGAAGTGATGGGCACTGAAGCACAGCTCCTCCTGCACCTCGACTGCCGGTGCTGAGCTGGATGTTCAAAGGGACGGTTCCCTCTCCACATCATGGCACCGAAGTTACATGGAGTAAATGGATTGCACTGATCACGCAATGAGCTCGAATTGGAAGTCCCAACCGTCCAGGGATATTAGAAGTTATTACAGACTGGCCAGAAAGCAAAGATTTTGGGATGTCTCCAGATGAGGAGGAAGTAAAACGTGCTGAAGAAGCACCACCATATAATACGCTTTCAGAGACTGATAAGCAGTATGCGCTGTTCACAGATGGATCCTGTCGTCTTGTAGGAAAACATCGAAGGTGAAAGCTGCTGTGTGGAGTCCCACACGACAAGTTACAGAAGCCACTGAAGGACAAGGTGAATCCAGTCAGTTTGCAGAAGTGAAAGCCATCCAGCTGGCTTTGGACATTGCTGAACGAGAGAAGTGGCCAATACTTTGTCTCTATACTGACTCATGGATGGGAGCAAATGCCTTGTGGGGGTGGCTACGGCAATGGAAGAAAAGTAACTGGCAGTGCAGAGGTGAAACCATTTGGGAACCACGCTGTGGGAAGACATTGCTGCTCGGCTGGAGAGCCTGCCTGTGAAAGTTGGTCATGTAGATGCTCATGTGCCTAAAAGTCGAGCCACCGAGGAACATCGAAACAACCAACAAGCAGATCAAGCTGCTAAGATTAAAGTAGCTGAGGTGGACTTGGGCTGGCAACATAAAGGTGAACTTTTCCTAGCTCGGTGGGCCCATGGTGCTTCAGGGCATCAAGGTAGAGATGCAACATACAAATGGGCTCGTGATCGAGGGGTGGATTTAACTATGGACACTGTTTCACAGGTTATTCATGAATGTGAAACTTGTGCCGAAATCAAACAAGCGAAACGGTTAAAGCCTGTATGGTATGGGGGGCGATGGTTAAAGTGTAAGTATGGAGAAGCTTGGCAGATTGATTATATCACACTTCCACAGACACGTCAAGGTAAGCGTTATGTACTTACAATGGTGGAAGCAACCACCGGATGGTTGGAAACATCTGCTGTACCTCATGCTACAGCCCGAAATACCATCTTGGGCCTTGAGAAGCAAGTCCTTTGGCGGCACGGTACGCCAGAACGAATTGAATCAGACTATGGTACTCATTTCAAAAACAGTATTATAGATAATTGGGCCAAAGAACATGGTATTGAGTGGGTGTATCATATTCCATATCATGCACCAGCCTCTGGGAAAATTGAAAGGTGCAATGGTTTGTTAAAAACTACACTAAAGGCACTTGGTGGTGGAGCCTTTAAAAACTGGGATTCACATTTAGCAAAAGCCACTTGGTTGGGCAACACCAGGGGATCAACTAATCGAGCCGGGCCTGCCCAATCAGAAACTCTATGGACTGTAGAAGGAGATAAAGTCCCTGTAGTACACATGGAAAATATGTTAGGATAGGCAGTCTGGGTTCCTCCTGCATCGGGCACAGGCAAAGCCCATTCGGGGCATTGTTTTTGCCCAGGGACCTGGCAGCACCTGGTGGGTGATGCTCAAGGATGGAGAAGTTCGGTGTGCACCTCAAGGGGATTTGATTTTAGGTGAAAATACTCAATGCTGAACTGCATGATGTGAATTGCCGCACTAACAATGTTTAATAAGTGTCTTTCAGATCAAGACAATGGTGATGAAACCAGCGCTGGCTTCTTCGAGTGGCGCCCGACACCTTCTTGGAAGTTGGTGTCCTTAACCCACCAACAGGGGTCATGAGATGCACTTGGACCATTTTTCCTGCCCTGGGAGACTGTGGTGACAAAATGAACTTAATGAACTTTTCAAAGGATGGTCCACTGATTAATTACTCCTGTGTATATATGTACATATGTATATATATATATATATAGTAGTAGTGATTAATTAGATTGTATTGATAGATTGTATTGATAAGGTTTAAGTATTCAGTGAATGTCATATTATAAGGGGTGGAATGTCCTGGTTTTGTTAAAAAACAAGTTTCTCTTTTAGTGAATTTTCCTTTCAGCTCAAGCTTCATATCAGCTGCATTTTCCTGGAGAACCGGACACATGTTTTGGCAAACCCAGCAATGGAATGAAAACTTATTGATAAGCACGGATGCACATCTCGCGAGAGGGGCAATAAGAAACCGGTGACCAACTGTGTATAACATTCCGTTCACGTGAATACTTCATATAAAAGCGGGAGATCATGAGGATCTCGGCCCTTTTTTCCTCATGGCCGACATTAGGAGAGGACCTTGCTGGTCGTCCCTGCGAACTGAGGCCAGTGAGAGACTGAATCCAGCTCCGGTTGGCTACGGAGTCTAATCCAGGACTTTGGGTGCTGGCTCTGCAGTTGCTGAGACTTACAAGATTGGTTTTGTATATTTGTATTATTTTCTCTATTCTTATCAGTAGCATCAGTAAAACATCTTTAACTTTTCCAACTCTCTTCCCTCTGTGCTTCTTCCCCTCCCAATCGCCTGTGCTGAGTGGGAAGGGGGAGAGGGAGGGGAAAAAGGGGGAATTGGGGGGGGAGAGGAGGTTGACAACACATCTGGCAGGGTTTGATTGTCACCTCGCAATCTTAAACCTCGACAGGGACAAAGAGGGTCCTCGGATGTCACAATGGGCCCTGGGGACAAAGAGTGTCCCCAGGATGTCAGAATGGGCCCTGGGGACAAGCTGGGGTCCCCTGAATTTCACAATGGGTCCTGGGGACAAAGAGGGCTCCCCAGCATATCACAATGGGCCCTGGGGACAATGGGGGGTCCTGGGACATCACAATGGGCCCTGGGGACAAGGAGGAATCCACAGGATGTCACAATGGGCCCTGGGGACAATGGGGGGTCCTGGGACGTCACAATGGGCCCTGGGGACAAGGGGGGGTCCCCTGAATGTCACAATGGGCCCTGGGGACAAGGGGGTGCAGTGGATGTCACAATGGGCCCTGGGGACAATGGGGGGTGTCCAGGATGTCAGAATGAGTCCTGAGGACAAGCTGGGGTCCCCATGGTGTCACAATGGGTCCCCAGTGACAAGGAGGGGTCCCCATGGTGTCACAATAGGCCCTGGGGACAAAGTGGGGTCCAAGAATGTCGCAATGGGCCCTGGGGACGAAAGGGGTTGCCATGGTGCCACAATGGGCCCTGGGGTCAAAGGGGGTCCCCATGGTGCTACAATGGGCCCTGGGGACAAAGGGGGGTCCTGGGATGTCACAATGGGCCCTGGGGACAAAGGGGGTGTCCCCATGGTGCCACAACGGGCCCTGAGAGCAAGGGGGTGGCCAGGATGTCACAATGGTTCCTGGGGAAAACGGGGGGTGCCCAGGATGTCACAATGGGCTCTGGGGACAAGCGGGGGTCTCCATGGTGTCACAATGGGCCCCAGTGACAAAGGGGGTCCCCTGAATGTCACAATAGGTCCTGGGGACAATGGGGGGTCCTGGGACGTCACAATGGGCCCTGGGGACAAGGAAGGATCCCCAGGATGTCACAATGGGCCCTAGGGACAATGGGGGGTCCTGGGACGTCACAATGGGCCCTGGGGACAAGGGGGGGTCCCCAGGATGTCACAATGGGCCCTGGGGACAAAGAGGGGTCCCCTGAATGTCACAATGGGCCCTGGGGACAAGGGGGTGCAGAGGATGTCACAATGGGCCCTGGGGACAATGGGGGGTCCTGGGACATCACAATGGGCCCTGGGGACAAGGAGGAATCCCCAGGATGTCACAATGGGCCCTGGAGACAATGGGGGATCCTGGGACGTCACAATGGGCCCTGGGGACAAGGGGGGGTCCCCAGGATGTCGCAATAGGCCCTGGGGACAAGGGGGTGCCGAGGATGTCACAATGGGCCCTGGGGACAATAGGGGGTCCTGGGATGTCACAATGGGCCCTGGGGACAAGGGTGGGTCCCCAGGATGTCACAATGGGCCTTGGGAACAAGGGGGTCCCCCAGATATCACAATGGGCCCTGGGGACAATGTAAGGTCCTGGGCTGTCACAATGGACCCTGAGGACAAGGGGGGTCCCCAGGATGTCACAATGAAGTCTTGGGACAAAGGGCGTCCCCAGGATGTCACAATGAGCCCTGGGGACCAGGGGGGGTCCTGGTGTGTCACAATGGACCCCAGTGACAAAGGGGGTCCCTATGGTGCCACAATGGGCCCTGGGGACAAATGGGGTCCCCAGGATGTCACAATGGGCCCTGGGGACAAAGAGCATCCCCAGCATGTCACAATGGGCCCTGGGGGCAAAGGGGGTCCCCACGGTATCAGAATGGGCCCTGGGGAAAAGGGGGGTCCCCTGAATGTCACAATGGGCCCTGGGGACAATGGGGGGTCCTGGAATGTCACAATGAGCCCTGCAGACAAGGGTGGTACCCACGGTGTCACAATGGGCCCTGGGCACAAGGGGGGGTCCCGTAGTGTCACAATGGGTCCTGGGGACAAGTGGGGTCCCCAGGATGTCACAATGGGCCCTGGGGACAATGGGGGGTCCTGGGACGTCACAATGGGCCCTGGGGACAAGGGGGGGTCCCCAGGATGTCACAATGGACCCTGAGGACAACGGGGGTCCCCAGGATGTCACAATGAAGTCCTGGGACAAAGGGGGTCCCCAGGATGTCACAATGGGGCCTGGGGGCCAGGGGCGGTCCTGGGATGTCACAATGGGCCCCAGTGACAAAGGGGGTCCCTATGGTGCCACAATGGGCCCTGGGGACAAAGGGGGTCCCCTGGATGTCACAATGGGCTCTGGGGACAAGGAGGGTCCCCAGGATGTCACAATGGGCCCTGGGGACAAAGAGCGTCCCCAGGATGTCACAATGGGCCCTGGGGACTAGGGGGGGTCCTGGGATGTCACAATGGGCCCTAGTGACAAAGGGGGTCCCTATGGTGCCATAATGGGCCCTGGGGACAAAGGGAGTCCCCTGGATGTCACAATGGGCTCTGGGGACAAGGAGGGTCCCCAGGATGTCACAATGGGCCCTGGGGACAAAGAGCGTCCCCAGCATGTCACAATGGGCCCTGGGGACAAAGAGGGTCCCCACGGTATCAGAATGGGCCCTGGGGACAAAGGGGAGTCCCCTGAATGTCACAATGGGCCCTGGGGACAATGGGGGGTCCTGGGATGTCACAATGAGCCCTGCAGACAAGGGTGGTACCCACGGTGTCACAATGGGCCCTGGGCACAAGGGGGGGTCCCCATAGTGTCACAATGGGCCCTGGGGACAATGGGGGGTCCTGGGACCTCACAATGGGCCCTGAGGACAATGGTGGGTCCCCTGAATGTTCAAAATGGGCCCTGGGGAAAAAGGGGGGTCCGCAGGATGTCACAATGGGCACTGGGGACAAAGGGGGGGTCCCCAGGATGTCACAATGGGCTCTGGGGACAATGTGTGGTCCTGGGATTTCACAATGGGCCCCAGTGACAAAGGGGGTCCCCTGAATGTCACAATGGGTCCTGGGGACAATGGGGGGTCCTGAGATGTCACAATGGGCCCTGGGGACAAGGAGAGATTCCCAGGATGTCACAATGGGCCCTGGGGAAAAGGGGGTGTGCCCAGGATGTCACAATGGGCCCTGCGGACAAGGGTGGTACCCACGGTGTCACAATGGTCACTGGGCACAAGGGGGGTCCCTATAGTGTCACAATGGGTCCTGGGGACAAGTGGGGTCCCCTGAAAATCACAATGGGCCCTGGGGACAATGTGGGGTCCTGGGATGTCACAATGGGCCCCCGTGACAAACGGGGGCCCCTGAATGTCACAATGGGCCCTGGGGACAATGGGGGGTCCTGGGACGTCACAATGGGCCCTGGGGAAAAGGAGGGATCCCCAGGATGTCAGAATGGGCCCTGGGGACAATGGCGGGTCCTGGGACATCACAATGGGCCCTGGGGACAAGGGGGGGTCCCCAGGATGTCACAATGGGCCCTGGGGACAAAGAGGGGTCCCCTGAATGTCACAATGGGCCCTGGGGACAAGGGGGTCCCCCAGATATCGCAATGAGCCCTGGGGACAAAGTAAGGTCCTGGGCTGTCACAATGGACCATGAGGACAAGCAAGGTCCCCGGGATGTCACAATGGGTCCTGGGGACCAGGGGGGGTCCTGGGATGTCACAACGGGCCCCAGTGACAAAGAGGGTCCTCATGGTGCCACAATGGGCCCTGGGGACAAAGGGGGTCCCCTGGATGTCACACTGGGCCCTGGGGACAATAGGGGGTCCTGGGATGTCACAATGAGCCCTGCGGACAAGGGTGGTACCCACGGTGTCACAATGGGCTCTGGGCCCAAGGGGGGGTCCCCATAGTGTCACAATGGGTCTTGGGGACAAGTGGGGTCCCCAAGATGTCACAATGGGCCCTGGGGACAATGTGGGGTCCTGGGATTTCACAATGGGCCCAAGTGACAAGGAGGGTCCCCACGGTGCCACGATGGGTCCTGGGGACAAGGGCATCCCCCAGATGTCACAATAGGCCCTGGGGACAATGGGGTTGCCCAGGATGTCACAATTGGCCCTGGGGACAATGGGAGTCCCCAAGGTGTCAGAACGAGCCCTGGGGACAAAGTGGAATCCTGTAATGTCACAATGGCCCCCAGTGACAAAGGGGTTCCCCATGGTGCCACAATGGGCCCTGGGGACAAAAGGGGTCCCCAGGATTTCACAATAGCACTGGGGACAAAGGGGGGTCATGGGATGTCACAATGGGCCCTGGGGACAAGGGAGATCCCCATGGTGTCACAATAAGCCCTGGGGACAAAGTGTGGTCCTGGGATGTCACAATGGGATCTGGGGACAAGGAGGGTCCCCAGGATGTCACAATGGGCCCTGGGGACAAAGGGGGGTCCTGGGATGTCACAATGGGCCCCAGTGACAAAGAGGGTCCTCATGGTGCCACAATGGGCCCTGGGGACAAAGGGCGTCCCCAGGATGTCACAATGGGCCCTGGGGACAAAGAGCGTCCCCAGCATGTCACAATAGGCCCTGGGGACAAAGGGGGTCCCCACGGTATCAGAATGGGCCCTGGGGACAAAGGGGGGTCCCCTGAATGTCACAATGGGCACTGGGGACAATGGGGGGTCCTGGGATGTCACAATGAGCCCTGCAGACAAGCGTGGTACCCACGGTGTCACAATGGGCCCTGGGCACAAGGGGGGGTCCCGTAGTGTCACAATGGGTCCTGGGGACAAGTGGGGTCCCCAGGATGTCACAATGGGCCCTGGGGACAATGGGGGGTCCTGGGACGTCACAATGGGCCCTGGGGACAAGGGGGGGTCCCCAGGATGTCACAATGGACCCTGAGGACAAGGGGGGTCCCCAGGATGTCACAATGAAGTCTTGGGACAAAGGGGGTCCCCAGGATGTCACAATGGGGCCTGGGGGCCAGGGGCGGTCCTGGGATGTCACAATGGGCCCCAGTGACAAAGGGGGTCCCTATGGTGCCACAATGGGCCCTGGGGACAAAGGGGGTCCCCTGGATGTCACAATGGGCTCTGGGGACAAGGAGGGTCCCCAGGATGTCACAATGGGCCCTGGGGACAAAGAGCGTCCCCAGGATGTCACAATGGGCCCTGGGGACTAGGGGGGGTCCTGGGATGTCACAATGGGCCCTAGTGACAAAGGGGGTCCCTATGGTGACATAATGGGCCTTGGGGACAAAGGGAGTCCCCTGGATGTCACAATAGGCTCTGGGGACAAGGAGGGTCCCCAGGATGTCACAATGGGCCCTGGGGACAAAGAGCGTCCCCAGCATGTCACAATGGGCCCTGGGGACAAAGGGGGTCCCCACGGTATCAGAATGGGCCCTGGGGACAAAGGGGAGTCCCCTGAATGTCACAATGGGCCCTGGGGACAATGGGGGGTCCTGGGATGTCACAATGAGCCCTGCAGACAAGGGTGGTACCCACGGTGTCACAATGGGCTCTGGGCACAAGGCGGGGTCCCCATAGTGTCACAATGGGCCCTGGGGACAATGGGGGGTCCTGGGACCTCACAATGGGCCCTGAGGACAATGGTGGGTCCCCTGAATGTCACAATGGGCCCTGGGGACAAAGGGGGGTCCGCAGGATGTCACAATGGGCATTGGGGACAAAGGGGGGGGTCCCCAGGATGTCACAATGGGCTCTGGGGACAATGTGGGGTCCTGGGATTTCACAATGGGCCCCAGTGACAAAGGGGGTCCCCTGAATGTCACAATGGGTCCTGGGGACAATGGGGGGTCCTGAGATGTCACAATGGGCCCTGGGGACAAGGAGAGATTCCCAGGATGTCACAATGGGCCCTGGGGAACAGGGGGTGTCCCCAGGATGTCAAAATGGGCCCTGCGGACAAGGGTGGTACCCACGGTGTCACAATGGTCACTGGGCACAAGGGGGGTCCCTATAGTGTCACAATGGGTCCTGGGGACAAGTGGGGTCCCCTGAAAATCACAATGGGCCCTGGGGACAATGTGGGGTCCTGGGATGTCACAATGGGCCCCCGTGACAAACGGGGGCCCCTGAATGTCACAATGGGCCCTGGGGACAATGGGGGGTCCTGGGACGTCACAATGGGCCCTGGGGACAAGGAGGGATCCCCAGGATGTCACAATGGGCCCTGGGGACAAAGAGGGGTCCCCTGAATGTCACAATGGGCCCTGGGGACAAGGGGGTCCCCCAGATATCGCAATGGGCCCTGGGGACAAAGTAAGGTTCTGGGCTGTCACAATGGACCATGAGGACAAGCAACGTCCCCGGGATGTCACAATGGGCCCTGGGGACCAGGGGGGGTCCTGGGATGTCACAACGGGCCCCAGTGACAAAGAGGGTCCTCATGGTGCCACAACGGGCCCTGGGGACAAAGGGGGTCCCCTGGATGTCACAATGGGCTCTGGGGACAAAGGGGGGGTCTCGACGGTGTCAAAATGGGCCCTGGAGACAAAGGGCGTCCCCAGGATGTCACAATGGGCCCTGGGGAATATAGGGGGTCCTGGGATGTCACAATGGGCCCTGGGGACAAGGAGGGATTCACAGGATGTCACAATGGGCCCTGGGGACAAGTGGGGTCCCCAGGATGTCACAATGGGCCCTGGGGACAATGTGGGGTCCTGGGATTTCACAATGGGCCCCAGTGACAATGGGGGTCCCCTGAATGTCACAATGGGTCCTGGGGACAATGGGGGGTCCTAGGACGACACAATGGGCCCTGGGGACAAGGAGGGATCCCCAGGATGTCACAATGGCCCTGGGGACATTGGGGTGCCTGGGACGTCACAATGGGCCCTGGGGACAAGGGGGGGTCTCCAAGATGTCAGAATGGGCCCTGCGGACAAGGGTGGTACCCACAGTGTCACAGTGGGCACTGGGCACAAGGGGAGGTCCCTATAGTGTCACAATCGATCCTGGGGACAAGTGGGATCCCCAGGATGTCACAATGGGCCCTGGGGACAATGGGGGGTCCTGGGACGTCACAATGGGCCCTGGGGGCAAGGAGGGATCCCCAGGATGTCACAATGGGCCCTGGGGACAATGGGAGGTCCTGGGACGTCACAATGGGCCCTGGGGACAAGGGAGGGTCCCCAGGATGTCACAATGGGCCCTGGGGACAAGTGGGGTCCCCAGGATGTCACAATGGGCCCTGGGGACAATGTGGGGTCCTGGGATGTCACAATGGGCCCCAGTGACAAAGGGGGTCCCCTGAATGTCACAATGGGTCCTGGGGACAATGGGGGGTCCTGGGACGTCACAATGGGCCCTGGGGACAAGGAGGGATCCCCAGGATGTCGCAATGGGCCCTGGGGACAATGGGGGGTCCTGGGACGTCACAATGGGCCCTGGGGACAAGGGAGGGTCCCCAGGATGTCACAATGGGCCCTGGGGACAAGGGGGTGCCGAGGATGTCACAATGGGCCCTGGGGACAATGGGGGGTCCTGGAATGTCACAATGGGCCCTGGGGACAAAGGGGGGTCCCCAGGATGTCACAATGGGCCCTGGGGACAATCGGGGGTGCCCAGGATGTGAGAATGAGTCTTGAGGACAAGGGGGGGTCCCCATGGTGTCACAATGCGTTCCCAGTGACAAGGAGGAGTCCCCATGGTGTCACAATAGGCCCCGGGGAAAAAGTGGGGTCCTAGAATGTCACAATGGGTCCTGGGGACAAGTGGGGTCCCCAGGATGTCACAATGGGCCCTGGGGACAATGTGGGGTCCTGGGATTTCACAATGGGCCCCAGTGACAATGGGGGTCCCCTGAATGTCACAATGGGTCCTGGGGACAATGGGGGGTCCTAGGACGACACAATGGGCCCTGGGGACAAGGAGGGATCTCCAGGATGTCACAATGGCCCTGGGGACATTGGGGTGCCTGGGACGTCACAATGGGCCCTGGGGACAGGGGGGGGTCTCCAAGATGTCAGAATGGGCCCTGCGGACAAGGGTGGTACCCACAGTGTCACAGTGGGCACTGGGCACAAGGGGAGGTCCCTATAGTATCACAATGGGTCCTGGGGACAAGTGGGGTCCCCAGGATGTCACAATTAGCCCTGGGGACAATTTGGGGTCCTGGGATTTCACTATGGGCCCCAGTGACAAAGGGGGTCCCCTGAATGTCACAATGGGTCCTGGGGACAATGGGGGGTCCTGGGACGTCACAATGGGCCCTGGGGACAAGGAGGGATCCACAGGATGTCACAATGGGTACTGGAGACAAAGGGGGGGTCCCCATGGTGTCACAATGGGCCCAAGTGACAAGGAGGGTCCCCACGGTGCTACGATGGGTCCTGGGGACAAGGGCGTCCCCCAGATGCCACAATGGGCCCTGGGGACAATGGGGTTGCCCAGGATGTCACAATGGACCCTGGGGACAAAGGGGGGTGCGCAGGATGTCACAATGGGCACTGGGGACAAAGGGGGGGTCCCCATGGTGTCACAATGGGCCCAAGTGACAAGGAGGGTCCCCACGGTGCCACGATGGGTCCTGGGGACAAGGGCGTTCCCCAGATGTCACAATGGGCCCTGGGGACAATGGGGTTGCCCAGGATGTCACAATGGGTCCTGGGGACAATGGGAGTCCCCAAGGTGTCAGAACGAGCCCTGGGGACAAAGTGGAATCCTGGAATGTCACAATGGCCCCCAGTGAAAATGGGTTCCCCATGGTGCCACAATGGGCCCTGGGGACAAAAGGGGTCCCCAGGATTTCACAATAGCACTGGGGATAAAGGGGGGTCATGGGATGTCACAATGGGCCCCAGTGAGAAAGGGGGTCCCCATGGTGCCACAATGGGCCCTGATAACAAAGGGGGTCTTCTGGATGTCACAATGGGCTCTGGGGACAAGGAGGGTCCCCAGGATGTCACAATGGGCCCTGGGGACAAAGGGGGGTGTCGACGGTGTCAAAATGGGCCCTGGGGACAAAGGACGTCCCCAGGATGTCACAATGGGCCCTGGGGACAAAGGGGGTCCCCACCATATCAGAATGGGCCCTGGGGACAAAGGGGGGTCCCGTGAATGTCACAATGGGCCCTAGGGACAAGGGGGTGCCGAGGAGGTCACAATGGGCCCTGGGGACAATGGGGGGTCCTGGGACGTCACAATGGGCCCTGGGGACAAGAGGGGATCCCTAGGATGTCACAATGGGCCCTGGGGACTAATGAGGTCCTCACGGTGTCACAATATGTCCTGGAGACAAGGGGGGGTCCCCAGGATGTCACAATGGGCCCTTGGGACAATGGGGTTCCTGGGATGTCACAATGGGTCCCCAGTGACAAAGGGGGTCCCCAGGATGTCTCAATGGGCCCTGAGGACAATGGGAGGTCCCCATGGTGTCACAATGGGTCCCCAGTGACAAGGGAGGTCTCCACGGTGCCAGGATGGGTCCTGGGGACAAGGAGGTCCCCAGGATGTCACAATGGGCCCTGGGGACAAAGAGGCTCCCCAGGATGTCACAATGGGACCTGGGGACAAGGGGGTCTCCAGGAACTCACAATGGGCTTTGGGGACAATGGAGGTTCCCCAGGATGTTCACAATAGGCCCTGAGGACAAGGGGTGGTCCCCATGCTGTCACAATGGGTCTCCAGTGACAAGGGGGTCCCCAAGGTGTCACAATGGGCCCTGGAGACAATGGGGGGTCCTGGGACGTGACAATAGGCCCTGGGGACAAGGGGATTCCCCACAGTGTCACAATGGGCCCTGGGGACAAAGGGGGTCCGCACGGTGTTACAATGGTCCCGGGGGACAAAGGGGGATGCCCAGGATGTCACAATGGGCCCTGAGGACAAGGGGGGTCCCCATGGTGTCACGATGGGTCCTGGGGACAAGGGCATCCCCCAGATGTCACAATAGGCCCTGGGGACAATGGGGTTGCCCAGGATGTCACAATTGGCCCTGGGGACAATGGGAGTCCCCAAGGTGTCAGAACGAGCCCTGGGGACAAAGTGGAATCCTGTAATGTCACAATGGCCCCCAGTGACAAAGGGGTTCCCCATGGTGCCACAATGGGCCCTGGGGACAAAAGGGGTCCCCAGGATTTCACAATAGCACTGGGGACAAAGGGGGGTCATGGGATGTCACAATGGGCCCTGGGGACAAGGGAGATCCCCATGGTGTCACAATAAGCCCTGGGGACAAAGTGGGGTCCTGGGATGTCACAATGGGATCTGGAAACAAGGAGGGTCCCCAGGAGGTCACAATGGGCCCTGGGGACAAAGGGGGGTCCTGGGATGTCACAATGGGCCCCAGTGACAAAGAGGGTCCTCATGGTGCCACAATGGGCCCTGGGGACAAAGGGCGTCCCCTGGATGTCACAATGGGCTCTGGGGACAAGGAGGGTCCCCAGGATGTCACAATGGGCCCTTGGGACAAAGAGCGTCCCCAGCATGTCACAATAGGCCCTGGGGACAAAGGGGGTCCCCACGGTATCAGAATGGGCCCTGGGGACAAAGGGGGGTCCCCTGAATGTCACAATGGGCCCTGGGGACAATGGGGGGTCCTGGAATGTCACAATGAGCCCTGCAGACAAGGGTGGTACCCACGGTGTCACAATGGGCCCTGGGCACAAGGGGGGGTCCCGTAGTGTCACAATGGGTCCTGGGGACAAGTGGGGTCCCCAGGATGTCACAATGGGCCCTGGGGACAATGGGGGGTCCTGGGACGTCACAATGGGCCCTGGGGACAAGGGGGGGTCCCCAGGATGTCACAATGGACCCTGAGGACAACGGGGGTCCCCAGGATGTCACAATGAAGTCCTGGGACAAAGGGGGTCCCCAGGATGTCACAATGGGGCCTGGGGGCCAGGGGCGGTCCTGGGATGTCACAATGGGCCCCAGTGACAAAGGGGGTCCCTATGGTGCCACAATGGGCCCTGGGGACAAAGGGGGTCCCCTGGATGTCACAATGGGCTCTGGGGACAAGGAGGGTCCCCAGGATGTCACAATGGGCCCTGGGGACAAAGAGCGTCCCCAGGATGTCACAATGGGCCCTGGGGACTAGGGGGGGTCCTGGGATGTCACAATGGGCCCTAGTGACAAAGGGGGTCCCTATGGTGCCCTAATGGGCCCTGGGGACAAAGGGAGTCCCCTGGATGTCACAATGGGCTCTGGGGACAAGGAGGGTCCCCAGGATGTCACAATGGGCCCTGGGGACAAAGAGCGTCCCCAGCATGTCACAATGGGCCCTGGGGACAAAGAGGGTCCCCACGGTATCAGAATGGGCCCTGGGGACAAAGGGGAGTCCCCTGAATGTCACAATGGGCCCTGGGGACAATGGGGGGTCCTGGGATGTCACAATGAGCCCTGCAGACAAGGGTGGTACCCACGGTGTCACAATGGGCCCTGGGCACAAGGGGGGGTCCCCATAGTGTCACAATGGGCCCTGGGGACAATGGGGGGTCCTGGGACCTCACAATGGGCCCTGAGGACAATGGTGGGTCCCCTGAATGTTCAAAATGGGCCCTGGGGAAAAAGGGGGGTCCGCAGGATGTCACAATGGGCACTGGGGACAAAGGGGGGGTCCCCAGGATGTCACAATGGGCTCTGGGGACAATGTGTGGTCCTGGGATTTCACAATGGGCCCCAGTGACAAAGGGGGTCCCCTGAATGTCACAATGGGTCCTGGGGACAATGGGGGGTCCTGAGATGTCACAATGGGCCCTGGGGACAAGGAGAGATTCCCAGGATGTCACAATGGGCCCTGGGGAAAAGGGGGTGTCCCCAGGATGTCACAATGGGCCCTGCGGACAAGGGTGGTACCCACGGTGTCACAATGGTCACTGGGCACAAGGGGGGTCCCTATAGTGTCACAATGGGTCCTGGGGACAAGTGGGGTCCCCTGAAAATCACAATGGGCCCTGGGGACAATGTGGGGTCCTGGGATGTCACAATGGGCCCCCGTGACAAACGGGGGCCCCTGAATGTCACAATGGGCCCTGGGGACAATGGGGGGTCCTGGGACATCACAATGGGCCCTGGGGAAAAGGAGGGATCCCCAGGATGTCAGAATGGGCCCTGGGGACAATGGCGGGTCCTGGGACATCACAATGGGCCCTGGGGACAAGGGGGGGTCCCCAGGATGTCACAATGGGCCCTGGGGACAAAGAGGGGTCCCCTGAATGTCACAATGGGCCCTGGGGACAAGGGGGTCCCCCAGATATCGCAATGAGCCCTGGGGACAAAGTAAGGTCCTGGGCTGTCACAATGGACCATGAGGACAAGCAAGGTCCCCGGGATGTCACAATGGGTCCTGGGGACCAGGGGGGGTCCTGGGATGTCACAACGGGCCCCAGTGACAAAGAGGGTCCTCATGGTGCCACAATGGGCCCTGGGGACAAAGGGGGTCCCCTGGATGTCACACTGGGCCCTGGGGACAATAGGGGGTCCTGGGATGTCACAATGAGCCCTGCGGACAAGGGTGGTACCCACGGTGTCACAATGGGCTCTGGGCCCAAGGGGGGGTCCCCATAGTGTCACAATGGGTCCTGGGGACAAGTGGGGTCCCCAGGATGTCACAATGGGCCCTGGGGACAATGTGGGGTCCTGGGATTTCACAATGGGCCCAAGTGACAAGGAGGGTCCCCACGGTGCCACGATGGGTCCTGGGGACAAGGGCATCCCCCAGATGTCACAATAGGCCCTGGGGACAATGGGGTTGCCCAGGATGTCACAATTGGCCCTGGGGACAATGGGAGTCCCCAAGGTGTCAGAACGAGCCCTGGGGACAAAGTGGAATCCTGTAATGTCACAATGGCCCCCAGTGACAAAGGGGTTCCCCATGGTGCCACAATGGGCCCTGGGGACAAAAGGGGTCCCCAGGATTTCACAATAGCACTGGGGACAAAGGGGGGTCATGGGATGTCACAATGGGCCCTGGGGACAAGGGAGATCCCCATGGTTTCACAATAAGCCCTGGGGACAAACGGCGGTCATGGGATGTCACAATGGGCCCTGGGGACAAGGGACATCCCCATGGTGTCACAATAAGCCCTGGGGACAAAGTGTGGTCCTGGGATGTCACAATGGGATCTGGGGACAAGGAGGGTCCCCAGGATGTCACAATGGGCCCTGGGGACAAAGGGGGGTCCTGGGATGTCACAATGGGCCCCAGTGACAAAGAGGGTCCTCATGGTGCCACAATGGGCCCTGGGGACAAAGGGCGTCCCCAGGATGTCACAATGGGCCCTGGGGACAAAGAGCGTCCCCAGCATGTCACAATAGGCCCTGGGGACAAAGGGGGTCCCCACGGTATCAGAATGGGCCCTGGGGACAAAGGGGGGTCCCCTGAATGTCACAATGGGCACTGGGGACAATGGGGGGTCCTGGGATGTCACAATGAGCCCTGCAGACAAGCGTGGTACCCACGGTGTCACAATGGGCCCTGGGCACAAGGGGGGGTCCCGTAGTGTCACAATGGGTCCTGGGGACAAGTGGGGTCCCCAGGATGTCACAATGGGCCCTGGGGACAATGGGGGGTCCTGGGACGTCACAATGGGCCCTGGGGACAAGGGGGGGTCCCCAGGATGTCACAATGGACCCTGAGGACAAGGGGGGTCCCCAGGATGTCACAATGAAGTCTTGGGACAAAGGGGGTCCCCAGGATGTCACAATGGGGCCTGGGGGCCAGGGGCGGTCCTGGGATGTCACAATGGGCCCCAGTGACAAAGGGGGTCCCTATGGTGCCACAATGGGCCCTGGGGACAAAGGGGGTCCCCTGGATGTCACAATGGGCTCTGGGGACAAGGAGGGTCCCCAGGATGTCACAATGGGCCCTGGGGACAAAGAGCGTCCCCAGGATGTCACAATGGGCCCTGGGGACTAGGGGGGGTCCTGGGATGTCACAATGGGCCCTAGTGACAAAGGGGGTCCCTATGGTGACATAATGGGCCTTGGGGACAAAGGGAGTCCCCTGGATGTCACAATAGGCTCTGGGGACAAGGAGGGTCCCCAGGATGTCACAATGGGCCCTGGGGACAAAGAGCGTCCCCAGCATGTCACAATGGGCCCTGGGGACAAAGGGGGTCCCCACGGTATCAGAATGGGCCCTGGGGACAAAGGGGAGTCCCCTGAATGTCACAATGGGCCCTGGGGACAATGGGGGGTCCTGGGATGTCACAATGAGCCCTGCAGACAAGGGTGGTACCCACGGTGTCACAATGGGCTCTGGGCACAAGGCGGGGTCCCCATAGTGTCACAATGGGCCCTGGGGACAATGGGGGGTCCTGGGACCTCACAATGGGCCCTGAGGACAATGGTGGGTCCCCTGAATGTCACAATGGGCCCTGGGGACAAAGGGGGGTCCGCAGGATGTCACAATGGGCATTGGGGACAAAGGGGGGGTCCCCAGGATGTCACAATGGGCTCTGGGGACAATGTGGGGTCCTGGGATTTCACAATGGGCCCCAGTGACAAAGGGGGTCCCCTGAATGTCACAATGGGTCCTGGGGACAATGGGGGGTCCTGAGATGTCACAATGGGCCCTGGGGACAAGGAGAGATTCCCAGGATGTCACAATGGGCCCTGGGGAACAGGGGGTGTCCCCAGGATGTCAAAATGGGCCCTGCGGACAAGGGTGGTACCCACGGTGTCACAATGGTCACTGGGCACAAGGGGGGTCCCTATAGTGTCACAGTGGGTCCTGGGGACAAGTGGGGTCCCCTGAAAATCACAATGGGCCCTGGGGACAATGTGGGGTCCTGGGATGTCACAATGGGCCCCCGTGACAAACGGGGGCCCCTGAATGTCACAATGGGCCCTGGGGACAATGGGGGGTCCTGGGACGTCACAATGGGCCCTGGGGACAAGGAGGGATCCCCAGGATGTCACAATGGGCCCTGGGGACAAAGAGGGGTCCCCTGAATGTCACAATGGGCCCTGGGGACAAGGGGGTCCCCCAGATATCGCAATGGGCCCTGGGGACAAAGTAAGGTTCTGGGCTGTCACAATGGACCATGAGGACAAGCAACGTCCCCGGGATGTCACAATGGGCCCTGGGGACCAGGGGGGGTCCTGGGATGTCACAACGGGCCCCAGTGACAAAGAGGGTCCTCATGGTGCCACAACGGGCCCTGGGGACAAAGGGGGTCCCCTGGATGTCACAATGGGCTCTGGGGACAAAGGGGGGGTCTCGACGGTGTCAAAATGGGCCCTGGAGACAAAGGGCGTCCCCAGGATGTCACAATGGGCCCTGGGGAATATAGGGGGTCCTGGGATGTCACAATGGGCCCTGGGGACAAGGAGGGATTCACAGGATGTCACAATGGGCCCTGGGGACAAGTGGGGTCCCCAGGATGTCACAATGGGCCCTGGGGACAATGTGGGGTCCTGGGATTTCACAATGGGCCCCAGTGACAATGGGGGTCCCCTGAATGTCACAATGGGTCCTGGGGACAATGGGGGGTCCTAGGACGACACAATGGGCCCTGGGGACAAGGAGGGATCCCCAGGATGTCACAATGGCCCTGGGGACATTGGGGTGCCTGGGACGTCACAATGGGCCCTGGGGACAAGGGGGGGTCTCCAAGATGTCAGAATGGGCCCTGCGGACAAGGGTGGTACCCACAGTGTCACAGTGGGCACTGGGCACAAGGGGAGGTCCCTATAGTGTCACAATCGATCCTGGGGACAAGTGGGGTCCCCAGGATGTCACAATGGGCCCGGGGGACAATGTGGGGTCCTTGGATGTCACAATGGGCCCTGGGGACAAGGAGGGATCCCCAGGATGTCACAATGGGCCCTGGGGACAATGGGGGGTCCTGGGACGTCACAATGGGCCCTGGGGGCAAGGAGGGATCCCCAGGATGTCACAATGGGCCCTGGGGACAATGGGAGGTCCTGGGACGTCACAATGGGCCCTGGGGACAAGGGAGGGTCCCCAGGATGTCACAATGGGCCCTGGGGACAAGTGGGGTCCCCAGGATGTCACAATGGGCCCTGGGGACAATGTGGGGTCCTGGGATGTCACAATGGGCCCCAGTGACAAAGGGGGTCCCCTGAATGTCACAATGGGTCCTGGGGACAATGGGGGGTCCTGGGACGTCACAATGGGCCCTGGGGACAAGGAGGGATCCCCAGGATGTCGCAATGGGCCCTGGGGACAATGGGGGGTCCTGGGACGTCACAATGGGCCCTGGGGACAAGGGGGGGTCCCCAGGATGTCACAATGGGCCCTGGGGACAAGGGGGTGCCGAGGATGTCACAATGGGCCCTGGGGACAATGGGGGGTCCTGGAATGTCACAATGGGCCCTGGGGACAAAGGGGGGTCCCCAGGATGTCACAATGGGCCCTGGGGACAATCGGGGGTGCCCAGGATGTGAGAATGAGTCTTGAGGACAAGGGGGGGTCCCCATGGTGTCACAATGCGTTCCCAGTGACAAGGAGGAGTCCCCATGGTGTCACAATAGGCCCCGGGGACAAAGTGGGGTCCTAGAATGTCACAATGGGTCCTGGGGACAAGTGGGGTCCCCAGGATGTCACAATGGGCCCTGGGGACAATGTGGGGTCCTGGGATGTCACAATGGGCCCCAGTGACAAAGGGGGTCCCCTGAATGTCACAATGGGTCCTGGGGACAATGGGGGGTCCTGGGACGTCACAATGGGCCCTGGGGACAAGGAGGGATCCCCAGGATGTCGCAATGGGCCCTGGGGACAATGGGGGGTCCTGGGACGTCACAATGGGCCCTGGGGACAAGGGGGGGTCCCCAGGATGTCATAATGGGCCCTGGGGACAAGGGGGTGCCGAGGATGTCACAATGGGCCCTGGGGACAATGGGGGGTCCTGGAATGTCACAATGGGCCCTGGGGACAAAGGGGGGTCCCCAGGATGTCACAATGGGCCCTGGGGACACTCGGGGGTGCCCAGGATGTGAGAATGAGTCTTGAGGACAAGGGGGGGTCCCCATGGTGTCACAATGCGTTCCCAGTGACAAGGAGGAGTCCCCATGGTGTCACAATAGGCCCCGGGGACAAAGTGGGGTCCTAGAATGTCACAATGGGTCCTGGGGACAAGTGGGGTCCCCAGGATGTCACAATGGGCCCTGGGGACAATGTGGGGTCCTGGGATTTCACAATGGGCCCCAGTGACAATGGGGGTCCCCTGAATGTCACAATGGGTCCTGGGGACAATGGGGGGTCCTAGGACGACACAATGGGCCCTGGGGACAAGGAGGGATCTCCAGGATGTCACAATGGCCCTGGGGACATTGGGGTGCCTGGGACGTCACAATGGGCCCTGGGGACAGGGGGGGGTCTCCAAGATGTCAGAATGGGCCCTGCGGACAAGGGTGGTACCCACAGTGTCACAGTGGGCACTGGGCACAAGGGGAGGTCCCTATAGTATCACAATGGGTCCTGGGGACAAGTGGGGTCCCCAGGATGTCACAATTAGCCCTGGGGACAATTTGGGGTCCTGGGATTTCACTATGGGCCCCAGTGACAAAGGGGGTCCCCTGAATGTCACAATGGGTCCTGGGGACAATGGGGGGTCCTGGGACGTCACAATGGGCCCTGGGGACAAGGAGGGATCCACAGGATGTCACAATGGGTACTGGAGACAAAGGGGGGGTCCCCATGGTGTCACAATGGGCCCAAGTGACAAGGAGGGTCCCCACGGTGCTACGATGGGTCCTGGGGACAAGGGCGTCCCCCAGATGCCACAATGGGCCCTGGGGACAATGGGGTTGCCCAGGATGTCACAATGGACCCTGGGGACAAAGGGGGGTGCGCAGGATGTCACAATGGGCACTGGGGACAAAGGGGGGGTCCCCATGGTGTCACAATGGGCCCAAGTGACAAGGAGGGTCCCCACGGTGCCACGATGGGTCCTGGGGACAAGGGCGTTCCCCAGATGTCACAATGGGCCCTGGGGACAATGGGGTTGCCCAGGATGTCACAATGGGTCCTGGGGACAATGGGAGTCCCCAAGGTGTCAGAACGAGCCCTGGGGACAAAGTGGAATCCTGGAATGTCACAATGGCCCCCAGTGAAAATGGGTTCCCCATGGTGCCACAATGGGCCCTGGGGACAAAAGGGGTCCCCAGGATTTCACAATAGCACTGGGGATAAAGGGGGGTCATGGGATGTCACAATGGGCCCCAGTGAGAAAGGGGGTCCCCATGGTGCCACAATGGGCCCTGATAACAAAGGGGGTCTTCTGGATGTCACAATGGGCTCTGGGGACAAGGAGGGTCCCCAGGATGTCACAATGGGCCCTGGGGACAAAGGGGGGTGTCGACGGTGTCAAAATGGGCCCTGGGGACAAAGGACGTCCCCAGGATGTCACAATGGGCCCTGGGGACAAAGGGGGTCCCCACCATATCAGAATGGGCCCTGGGGACAAAGGGGGGTCCCGTGAATGTCACAATGGGCCCTAGGGACAAGGGGGTGCCGAGGAGGTCACAATGGGCCCTGGGGACAATGGGGGGTCCTGGGACGTCACAATGGGCCCTGGGGACAAGAGGGGATCCCTAGGATGTCACAATGGGCCCTGGGGACTAATGAGGTCCTCACGGTGTCACAATATGTCCTGGAGACAAGGGGGGGTCCCCAGGATGTCACAATGGGCCCTTGGGACAATGGGGTTCCTGGGATGTCACAATGGGTCCCCAGTGACAAAGGGGGTCCCCAGGATGTCTCAATGGGCCCTGAGGACAATGGGAGGTCCCCATGGTGTCACAATGGGTCCCCAGTGACAAGGGAGGTCTCCACGGTGCCAGGATGGGTCCTGGGGACAAGGAGGTCCCCAGGATGTCACAATGGGCCCTGGGGACAAAGAGGCTCCCCAGGATGTCACAATGGGACCTGGGGACAAGGGGGTCTCCAGGAACTCACAATGGGCTTTGGGGACAATGGAGGTTCCCCAGGATGTTCACAATAGGCCCTGAGGACAAGGGGTGGTCCCCATGCTGTCACAATGGGTCTCCAGTGACAAGGGGGTCCCCAAGGTGTCACAATGGGCCCTGGAGACAATGGGGGGTCCTGGGACGTGACAATAGGCCCTGGGGACAAGGGGATTCCCCACAGTGTCACAAAGGGCCCTGGGGACAAAGGGGGTCCGCACGGTGTTACAATGGTCCCGGGGGACAAAGGGGGATGCCCAGGATGTCACAATGGGCCCTGAGGACAAGGGGGGTCCCCATGGTGTCACGATGGGTCCTGGGGACAAGGGCATCCCCCAGATGTCACAATAGGCCCTGGGGACAATGGGGTTGCCCAGGATGTCACAATTGGCCCTGGGGACAATGGGAGTCCCCAAGGTGTCAGAACGAGCCCTGGGGACAAAGTGGAATCCTGTAATGTCACAATGGCCCCCAGTGACAAAGGGGTTCCCCATGGTGCCACAATGGGCCCTGGGGACAAAAGGGGTCCCCAGGATTTCACAATAGCACTGGGGACAAAGGGGGGTCATGGGATGTCACAATGGGCCCTGGGGACAAGGGAGATCCCCATGGTGTCACAATAAGCCCTGGGGACAAAGTGGGGTCCTGGGATGTCACAATGGGATCTGGAAACAAGGAGGGTCCCCAGGAGGTCACAATGGGCCCTGGGGACAAAGGGGGGTCCTGGGATGTCACAATGGGCCCCAGTGACAAAGAGGGTCCTCATGGTGCCACAATGGGCCCTGGGGACAAAGGGCGTCCCCTGGATGTCACAATGGGCTCTGGGGACAAGGAGGGTCCCCAGAATGTCACAATGGGCCCTTGGGACAAAGAGCGTCCCCAGCATGTCACAATAGGCCCTGGGGACAAAGGGGGTCCCCACGGTATCAGAATGGGCCCTGGAGACAAAGGGGGGTCCCCTGAATGTCACAATGGGCCCTGGGGACAATGGGGGGTCCTGGAATGTCACAATGAGCCCTGCAGACAAGGGTGGTACCCACGGTGTCACAATGGGCCCTGGGCACAAGGGGGGGTCCCGTAGTGTCACAATGGGTCCTGGGGACAAGTGGGGTCCCCAGGATGTCACAATGGGCCCTGGGGACAATGGGGGGTCCTGGGACGTCACAATGGGCCCTGGGGACAAGGGGGGGTCCCCAGGATGTCACAATGGACCCTGAGGACAACGGGGGTCCCCAGGATGTCACAATGAAGTCCTGGGACAAAGGGGGTCCCCAGGATGTCACAATGGGGCCTGGGGGCCAGGGGCGGTCCTGGGATGTCACAATGGGCCCCAGTGACAAAGGGGGTCCCTATGGTGCCACAATGGGCCCTGGGGACAAAGGGGGTCCCCTGGATGTCACAATGGGCTCTGGGGACAAGGAGGGTCCCCAGGATGTCACAATGGGCCCTGGGGACAAAGAGCGTCCCCAGGATGTCACAATGGGCCCTGGGGACTAGGGGGGGTCCTGGGATGTCACAATGGGCCCTAGTGACAAAGGGGGTCCCTATGGTGCCATAATGGGCCCTGGGGACAAAGGGAGTCCCCTGGATGTCACAATGGGCTCTGGGGACAAGGAGGGTCCCCAGGATGTCACAATGGGCCCTGGGGACAAAGAGCGTCCCCAGCATGTCACAATGGGCCCTGGGGACAAAGAGGGTCCCCACGGTATCAGAATGGGCCCTGGGGACAAAGGGGAGTCCCCTGAATGTCACAATGGGCCCTGGGGACAATGGGGGGTCCTGGGATGTCACAATGAGCCCTGCAGACAAGGGTGGTACCCACGGTGTCACAATGGGCCCTGGGCACAAGGGGGGGTCCCCATAGTGTCACAATGGGCCCTGGGGACAATGGGGGGTCCTGGGACCTCACAATGGGCCCTGAGGACAATGGTGGGTCCCCTGAATGTTCAAAATGGGCCCTGGTGAAAAAGGGGGGTCCGCAGGATGTCACAATGGGCACTGGGGACAAAGGGGGGGTCCCCAGGATGTCACAATGGGCTCTGGGGACAATGTGTGGTCCTGGGATTTCACAATGGGCCCCAGTGACAAAGGGGGTCCCCTGAATGTCACAATGGGTCCTGGGGACAATGGGGGGTCCTGAGATGTCACAATGGGCCCTGGGGACAAGGAGAGATTCCCAGGATGTCACAATGGGCCCTGGGGAAAAGGGGGTGTCCCCAGGATGTCACAATGGGCCCTGCGGACAAGGGTGGTACCCACGGTGTCACAATGGTCACTGGGCACAAGGGGGGTCCCTATAGTGTCACAATGGGTCCTGGGGACAAGTGGGGTCCCCTGAAAATCACAATGGGCCCTGGGGACAATGTGGGGTCCTGGGATGTCACAATGGGCCCCCGTGACAAACGGGGGCCCCTGAATGTCACAATGGGCCCTGGGGACAATGGGGGGTCCTGGGACGTCACAATGGGCCCTGGGGAAAAGGAGGGATCCCCAGGATGTCAGAATGGGCCCTGGGGACAATGGCGGGTCCTGGGACATCACAATGGGCCCTGGGGACAAGGGGGGGTCCCCAGGATGTCACAATGGGCCCTGGGGACAAAGAGGGGTCCCCTGAATGTCACAATGGGCCCTGGGGACAAGGGGGTCCCCCAGATATCGCAATGAGCCCTGGGGACAAAGTAAGGTCCTGGGCTGTCACAATGGACCATGAGGACAAGCAAGGTCCCCGGGATGTCACAATGGGTCCTGGGGACCAGGGGGGGTCCTGGGATGTCACAACGGGCCCCAGTGACAAAGAGGGTCCTCATGGTGCCACAATGGGCCCTGGGGACAAAGGGGGTCCCCTGGATGTCACACTGGGCCCTGGGGACAATAGGGGGTCCTGGGATGTCACAATGAGCCCTGCGGACAAGGGTGGTACCCACGGTGTCACAATGGGCTCTGGGCCCAAGGGGGGGTCCCCATAGTGTCACAATGGGTCCTGGGGACAAGTGGGGTCCCCAGGATGTCACAATGGGCCCTGGGGACAATGTGGGGTCCTGGGATTTCACAATGGGCCCAAGTGACAAGGAGGGTCCCCACGGTGCCACGATGGGTCCTGGGGACAAGGGCATCCCCCAGATGTCACAATAGGCCCTGGGGACAATGGGGTTGCCCAGGATGTCACAATTGGCCCTGGGGACAATGGGAGTCCCCAAGGTGTCAGAACGAGCCCTGGGGACAAAGTGGAATCCTGTAATGTCACAATGGCCCCCAGTGACAAAGGGGTTCCCCATGGTGCCACAATGGGCCCTGGGGACAAAAGGGGTCCCCAGGATTTCACAATAGCACTGGGGACAAAGGGGGGTCATGGGATGTCACAATGGGCCCTGGGGACAAGGGAGATCCCCATGGTTTCACAATAAGCCCTGGGGACAAACGGCGGTCATGGGATGTCACAATGGGCCCTGGGGACAAGGGAGATCCCCATGGTGTCACAATAAGCCCTGGGGACAAAGTGTGGTCCTGGGATGTCACAATGGGATCTGGGGACAAGGAGGGTCCCCAGGATGTCACAATGGGCCCTGGGGACAAAGGGGGGTCCTGGGATGTCACAATGGGCCCCAGTGACAAAGAGGGTCCTCATGGTGCCACAATGGGCCCTGGGGACAAAGGGCGTCCCCAGGATGTCACAATGGGCCCTGGGGACAAAGAGCGTCCCCAGCATGTCACAATAGGCCCTGGGGACAAAGGGGGTCCCCACGGTATCAGAATGGGCCCTGGGGACAAAGGGGGGTCCCCTGAATGTCACAATGGGCACTGGGGACAATGGGGGGTCCTGGGATGTCACAATGAGCCCTGCAGACAAGCGTGGTACCCACGGTGTCACAATGGGCCCTGGGCACAAGGGGGGGTCCCGTAGTGTCACAATGGGTCCTGGGGACAAGTGGGGTCCCCAGGATGTCACAATGGGCCCTGGGGACAATGGGGGGTCCTGGGACGTCACAATGGGCCCTGGGGACAAGGGGGGGTCCCCAGGATGTCACAATGGACCCTGAGGACAAGGGGGGTCCCCAGGATGTCACAATGAAGTCTTGGGACAAAGGGGGTCCCCAGGATGTCACAATGGGGCCTGGGGGCCAGGGGCGGTCCTGGGATGTCACAATGGGCCCCAGTGACAAAGGGGGTCCCTATGGTGCCACAATGGGCCCTGGGGACAAAGGGGGTCCCCTGGATGTCACAATGGGCTCTGGGGACAAGGAGGGTCCCCAGGATGTCACAATGGGCCCTGGGGACAAAGAGCGTCCCCAGGATGTCACAATGGGCCCTGGGGACTAGGGGGGGTCCTGGGATGTCACAATGGGCCCTAGTGACAAAGGGGGTCCCTATGGTGACATAATGGGCCTTGGGGACAAAGGGAGTCCCCTGGATGTCACAATAGGCTCTGGGGACAAGGAGGGTCCCCAGGATGTCACAATGGGCCCTGGGGACAAAGAGCGTCCCCAGCATGTCACAATGGGCCCTGGGGACAAAGGGGGTCCCCACGGTATCAGAATGGGCCCTGGGGACAAAGGGGAGTCCCCTGAATGTCACAATGGGCCCTGGGGACAATGGGGGGTCCTGGGATGTCACAATGAGCCCTGCAGACAAGGGTGGTACCCACGGTGTCACAATGGGCTCTGGGCACAAGGGGGGGTCCCCATAGTGTCACAATGGGCCCTGGGGACAATGGGGGGTCCTGGGACCTCACAATGGGCCCTGAGGACAATGGTGGGTCCCCTGAATGTCACAATGGGCCCTGGGGACAAAGGGGGGTCCGCAGGATGTCACAATGGGCATTGGGGACAAAGGGGGGGTCCCCAGGATGTCACAATGGGCTCTGGGGACAATGTGGGGTCCTGGGATTTCACAATGGGCCCCAGTGACAAAGGGGGTCCCCTGAATGTCACAATGGGTCCTGGGGACAATGGGGGGTCCTGAGATGTCACAATGGGCCCTGGGGACAAGGAGAGATTCCCAGGATGTCACAATGGGCCCTGGGGAACAGGGGGTGTCCCCAGGATGTCAAAATGGGCCCTGCGGACAAGGGTGGTACCCACGGTGTCACAATGGTCACTGGGCACAAGGGGGGTCCCTATAGTGTCACAATGGGTCCTGGGGACAAGTGGGGTCCCCTGAAAATCACAATGGGCCCTGGGGACAATGTGGGGTCCTGGGATGTCACAATGGGCCCCCGTGACAAACGGGGGCCCCTGAATGTCACAATGGGCCCTGGGGACAATGGGGGGTCCTGGGACGTCACAATGGGCCCTGGGGACAAGGAGGGATCCCCAGGATGTCACAATGGGCCCTGGGGACAAAGAGGGGTCCCCTGAATGTCACAATGGGCCCTGGGGACAAGGGGGTCCCCCAGATATCGCAATGGGCCCTGGGGACAAAGTAAGGTTCTGGGCTGTCACAATGGACCATGAGGACAAGCAACGTCCCCGGGATGTCACAATGGGCCCTGGGGACCAGGGGGGGTCCTGGGATGTCACAACGGGCCCCAGTGACAAAGAGGGTCCTCATGGTGCCACAACGGGCCCTGGGGACAAAGGGGGTCCCCTGGATGTCACAATGGGCTCTGGGGACAAAGGGGGGGTCTCGACGGTGTCAAAATGGGCCCTGGAGACAAAGGGCGTCCCCAGGATGTCACAATGGGCCCTGGGGAATATAGGGGTCCTGGGATGTCACAATGGGCCCTGGGGACAAGGAGGGATTCACAGGATGTCACAATGGGCCCTGGGGACAAGTGGGGTCCCCAGGATGTCACAATGGGCCCTGGGGACAATGTGGGGTCCTGGGATTTCACAATGGGCCCCAGTGACAATGGGGGTCCCCTGAATGTCACAATGGGTCCTGGGGACAATGGGGGGTCCTAGGACGACACAATGGGCCCTGGGGACAAGGAGGGATCCCCAGGATGTCACAATGGCCCTGGGGACATTGGGGTGCCTGGGACGTCACAATGGGCCCTGGGGACAAGGGGGGGTCTCCAAGATGTCAGAATGGGCCCTGCGGACAAGGGTGGTACCCACAGTGTCACAGTGGGCACTGGGCACAAGGGGAGGTCCCTATAGTGTCACAATCGATCCTGGGGACAAGTGGGGTCCCCAGGATGTCACAATGGGCCCGGGGGACAATGTGGGGTCCTTGGATGTCACAATGGGCCCTGGGGACAAGGAGGGATCCCCAGGATGTCACAATGGGCCCTGGGGACAATGGGGGGTCCTGGGACGTCACAATGGGCCCTGGGGGCAAGGAGGGATCCCCAGGATGTCACAATGGGCCCTGGGGACAATGGGAGGTCCTGGGACGTCACACGGGCCCTGGGGACAAGGGAGGGTCCCCAGGATGTCACAATGGGCCCTGGGGACAAGTGGGGTCCCCAGGATGTCACAATGGGCCCTGGGGACAATGTGGGGTCCTGGGATGTCACAATGGGCCCCAGTGACAAAGGGGGTCCCCTGAATGTCACAATGGGTCCTGGGGACAATGGGGGGTCCTGGGACGTCACAATGGGCCCTGGGGACAAGGAGGGATCCCCAGGATGTCGCAATGGGCCCTGGGGACAATGGGGGGTCCTGGGACGTCACAATGGGCCCTGGGGACAAGGGGGGGTCCCCAGGATGTCACAATGGGCCCTGGGGACAAGGGGGTGCCGAGGATGTCACAATGGGCCCTGGGGACAATGGGGGGTCCTGGAATGTCACAATGGGCCCTGGGGACAAAGGGGGGTCCCCAGGATGTCACAATGGGCCCTGGGGACAATCGGGGGTGCCCAGGATGTGAGAATGAGTCTTGAGGACAAGGGGGGGTCCCCATGGTGTCACAATGCGTTCCCAGTGACAAGGAGGAGTCCCCATGGTGTCACAATAGGCCCTGGGGACAAAGTGGGGTCCTAGAATGTCACAATGGGTCCTGGGGACAAGTGGGGTCCCCAGGATGTCACAATGGGCCCTGGGGACAAGGGAGATCCCCATGGTGTCACAATAAGCCCTGGGGACAAAGTGTGGTCCTGGGATGTCACAATGGGATCTGGGGACAAGGAGGGTCCCCAGGATGTCACAATGGGCCCTGGGGACAAAGGGGGGTCCTGGGATGTCACAATGGGCCCCAGTGACAAAGAGGGTCCTCATGGTGCCACAATGGGCCCTGGGGACAAAGGGCGTCCCCAGGATGTCACAATGGGCCCTGGGGACAAAGAGCGTCCCCAGCATGTCACAATAGGCCCTGGGGACAAAGGGGGTCCCCACGGTATCAGAATGGGCCCTGGGGACAAAGGGGGGTCCCCTGAATGTCACAATGGGCACTGGGGACAATGGGGGGTCCTGGGATGTCACAATGAGCCTTGCAGACAAGCGTGGTACCCACGGTGTCACAATGGGCCCTGGGCACAAGGGGGGGTCCCGTAGTGTCACAATGGGTCCTGGGGACAAGTGGGGTCCCCAGGATGTCACAATGGGCCCTGGGGACAATGGGGGGTCCTGGGACGTCACAATGGGCCCTGGGGACAAGGGGGGGTCCCCAGGATGTCACAATGGACCCTGAGGACAAGGGGGGTCCCCAGGATGTCACAATGAAGTCTTGGGACAAAGGGGGTCCCCAGGATGTCACAATGGGGCCTGGGGGCCAGGGGCGGTCCTGGGATGTCACAATGGGCCCCAGTGACAAAGGGGGTCCCTATGGTGCCACAATGGGCCCTGGGGACAAAGGGGGTCCCCTGGATGTCACAATGGGCTCTGGGGACAAGGAGGGTCCCCAGGATGTCACAATGGGCCCTGGGGACAAAGAGCGTCCCCAGGATGTCACAATGGGCCCTGGGGACTAGGGGGGGTCCTGGGATGTCACAATGGGCCCTAGTGACAAAGGGGGTCCCTATGGTGACATAATGGGCCTTGGGGACAAAGGGAGTCCCCTGGATGTCACAATAGGCTCTGGGGACAAGGAGGGTCCCCAGGATGTCACAATGGGCCCTGGGGACAAAGAGCGTCCCCAGCATGTCACAATGGGCCCTGGGGACAAAGGGGGTCCCCACGGTATCAGAATGGGCCCTGGGGACAAAGGGGAGTCCCCTGAATGTCACAATGGGCCCTGGGGACAATGGGGGGTCCTGGGATGTCACAATGAGCCCTGCAGACAAGGGTGGTACCCACGGTGTCACAATGGGCTCTGGGCACAAGGGGGGGTCCCCATAGTGTCACAATGGGCCCTGGGGACAATGGGAGGTCCTGGGACCTCACAATGGGCCCTGAGGACAATGGTGGGTCCCCTGAATGTCACAATGGGCCCTGGGGACAAAGGGGGGTCCGCAGGATGTCACAATGGGCATTGGGGACAAAGGGGGGGTCCCCAGGATGTCACAATGGGCTCTGGGGACAATGTGGGGTCCTGGGATTTCACAATGGGCCCCAGTGACAAAGGGGGTCCCCTGAATGTCACAATGGGTCCTGGGGACAATGGGGGGTCCTGAGATGTCACAATGGGCCCTGGGGACAAGGAGAGATTCCCAGGATGTCACAATGGGCCCTGGGGAACAGGGGGTGTCCCCAGGATGTCAAAATGGGCCCTGCGGACAAGGGTGGTACCCACGGTGTCACAATGGTCACTGGGCACAAGGGGGGTCCCTATAGTGTCACAATGGGTCCTGGGGACAAGTGGGGTCCCCTGAAAATCACAATGGGCCCTGGGGACAATGTGGGGTCCTGGGATGTCACAATGGGCCCCCGTGACAAACGGGGGCCCCTGAATGTCACAATGGGCCCTGGGGACAATGGGGGGTCCTGGGACGTCACAATGGGCCCTGGGGACAAGGAGGGATCCCCAGGATGTCACAATGGGCCCTGGGGACAAAGAGGGGTCCCCTGAATGTCACAATGGGCCCTGGGGACAAGGGGGTCCCCCAGATATCGCAATGGGCCCTGGGGACAAAGTAAGGTTCTGGGCTGTCACAATGGACCATGAGGACAAGCAACGTCCCCGGGATGTCACAATGGGCCCTGGGGACCAGGGGGGGTCCTGGGATGTCACAACGGGCCCCAGTGACAAAGAGGGTCCTCATGGTGCCACAACGGGCCCTGGGGACAAAGGGGGTCCCCTGGATGTCACAATGGGCTCTGGGGACAAAGGGGGGGTCTCGACGGTGTCAAAATGGGCCCTGGAGACAAAGGGCGTCCCCAGGATGTCACAATGGGCCCTGGGGAATATAGGGGGTCCTGGGATGTCACAATGGGCCCTGGGGACAAGGAGGGATTCACAGGATGTCACAATGGGCCCTGGGGACAAGTGGGGTCCCCAGGATGTCACAATGGGCCCTGGGGACAATGTGGGGTCCTGGGATTTCACAATGGGCCCCAGTGACAATGGGGGTCCCCTGAATGTCACAATGGGTCCTGGGGACAATGGGGGGTCCTAGGACGACACAATGGGCCCTGGGGACAAGGAGGGATCCCCAGGATGTCACAATGGCCCTGGGGACATTGGGGTGCCTGGGACGTCACAATGGGCCCTGGGGACAAGGGGGGGTCTCCAAGATGTCAGAATGGGCCCTGCGGACAAGGGTGGTACCCACAGTGTCACAGTGGGCACTGGGCACAAGGGGAGGTCCCTATAGTGTCACAATCGATCCTGGGGACAAGTGGGGTCCCCAGGATGTCACAATGGGCCCGGGGGACAATGTGGGGTCCTTGGATGTCACAATGGGCCCTGGGGACAAGGAGGGATCCCCAGGATGTCACAATGGGCCCTGGGGACAATGGGGGGTCCTGGGACGTCACAATGGGCCCTGGGGGCAAGGAGGGATCCCCAGGATGTCACAATGGGCCCTGGGGACAATGGGAGGTCCTGGGACGTCACAATGGGCCCTGGGGACAAGGGAGGGTCCCCAGGATGTCACAATGGGCCCTGGGGACAAGTGGGGTCCCCAGGATGTCACAATGGGCCCTGGGGACAATGTGGGGTCCTGGGATGTCACAATGGGCCCCAGTGACAAAGGGGGTCCCCTGAATGTCACAATGGGTCCTGGGGACAATGGGGGGTCCTGGGACGTCACAATGGGCCCTGGGGACAAGGAGGGATCCCCAGGATGTCGCAATGGGCCCTGGGGACAATGGGGGGTCCTGGGACGTCACAATGGGCCCTGGGGACAAGGGGGGGTCCCCAGGATGTCACAATGGGCCCTGGGGACAAGGGGGTGCCGAGGATGTCACAATGGGCCCTGGGGACAATGGGGGGTCCTGGAATGTCACAATGGGCCCTGGGGACAAAGGGGGGTCCCCAGGATGTCACAATGGGCCCTGGGGACAATCGGGGGTGCCCAGGATGTGAGAATGAGTCTTGAGGACAACGGGGGGTCCCCATGGTGTCACAATGCGTTCCCAGTGACAAGGAGGAGTCCCCATGGTGTCACAATAGGCCCTGGGGACAAAGTGGGGTCCTAGAATGTCACAATGGGTCCTGGGGACAAGTGGGGTCCCCAGGATGTCACAATGGGCCCTGGGGACAAGGGACATCCCCATGGTGTCACAATAAGCCCTGGGGACAAAGTGTGGTCCTGGGATGTCACAATGGGATCTGGGGACAAGGAGGGTCCCCAGGATGTCACAATGGGCCCTGGGGACAAAGGGGGGTCCTGGGATGTCACAATGGGCCCCAGTGACAAAGAGGGTCCTCATGGTGCCACAATGGGCCCTGGGGACAAAGGGCGTCCCCAGGATGTCACAATGGGCCCTGGGGACAAAGAGCGTCCCCAGCATGTCACAATAGGCCCTGGGGACAAAGGGGGTCCCCACGGTATCAGAATGGGCCCTGGGGACAAAGGGGGGTCCCCTGAATGTCACAATGGGCACTGGGGACAATGGGGGGTCCTGGGATGTCACAATGAGCCCTGCAGACAAGCGTGGTACCCACGGTGTCACAATGGGCCCTGGGCACAAGGGGGGGTCCCGTAGTGTCACAATGGGTCCTGGGGACAAGTGGGGTCCCCAGGATGTCACAATGGGCCCTGGGGACAATGGGGGGTCCTGGGACGTCACAATGGGCCCTGGGGACAAGGGGGGGTCCCCAGGATGTCACAATGGACCCTGAGGACAAGGGGGTTCCCCAGGATGTCACAATGAAGTCTTGGGACAAAGGGGGTCCCCAGGATGTCACAATGGGGCCTGGGGGCCAGGGGCGGTCCTGGGATGTCACAATGGGCCCCAGTGACAAAGGGGGTCCCTATGGTGCCACAATGGGCCCTGGGGACAAAGGGGGTCCCCTGGATGTCACAATGGGCTCTGGGGACAAGGAGGGTCCCCAGGATGTCACAATGGGCCCTGGGGACAAAGAGCGTCCCCAGGATGTCACAATGGGCCCTGGGGACTAGGGGGGGTCCTGGGATGTCACAATGGGCCCTAGTGACAAAGGGGGTCCCTATGGTGACATAATGGGCCTTGGGGACAAAGGGAGTCCCCTGGATGTCACAATAGGCTCTGGGGACAAGGAGGGTCCCCAGGATGTCACAATGGGCCCTGGGGACAAAGAGCGTCCCCAGCATGTCACAATGGGCCCTGGGGACAAAGGGGGTCCCCACGGTATCAGAATGGGCCCTGGGGACAAAGGGGAGTCCCCTGAATGTCACAATGGGCCCTGGGGACAATGGGGGGTCCTGGGATGTCACAATGAGCCCTGCAGACAAGGGTGGTACCCACGGTGTCACAATGGGCTCTGGGCACAAGGGGGGGTCCCCATAGTGTCACAATGGGCCCTGGGGACAATGGGAGGTCCTGGGACCTCACAATGGGCCCTGAGGACAATGGTGGGTCCCCTGAATGTCACAATGGGCCCTGGGGACAAAGGGGGGTCCGCAGGATGTCACAATGGGCATTGGGGACAAAGGGGGGGTCCCCAGGATGTCACAATGGGCTCTGGGGACAATGTGGGGTCCTGGGATTTCACAATGGGCCCCAGTGACAAAGGGGGTCCCCTGAATGTCACAATGGGTCCTGGGGACAATGGGGGGTCCTGAGATGTCACAATGGGCCCTGGGGACAAGGAGAGATTCCCAGGATGTCACAATGGGCCCTGGGGAACAGGGGGTGTCCCCAGGATGTCAAAATGGGCCCTGCGGACAAGGGTGGTACCCACGGTGTCACAATGGTCACTGGGCACAAGGGGGGTCCCTATAGTGTCACAATGGGTCCTGGGGACAAGTGGGGTCCCCTGAAAATCACAATGGGCCCTGGGGACAATGTGGGGTCCTGGGATGTCACAATGGGCCCCCGTGACAAACGGGGGCCCCTGAATGTCACAATGGGCCCTGGGGACAATGGGGGGTCCTGGGACGTCACAATGGGCCCTGGGGACAAGGAGGGATCCCCAGGATGTCACAATGGGCCCTGGGGACAAAGAGGGGTCCCCTGAATGTCACAATGGGCCCTGGGGACAAGGGGGTCCCCCAGATATCGCAATGGGCCCTGGGGACAAAGTAAGGTTCTGGGCTGTCACAATGGACCATGAGGACAAGCAACGTCCCCGGGATGTCACAATGGGCCCTGGGGACCAGGGGGGGTCCTGGGATGTCACAACGGGCCCCAGTGACAAAGAGGGTCCTCATGGTGCCACAACGGGCCCTGGGGACAAAGGGGGTCCCCTGGATGTCACAATGGGCTCTGGGGACAAAGGGGGGGTCTCGACGGTGTCAAAATGGGCCCTGGAGACAAAGGGCGTCCCCAGGATGTCACAATGGGCCCTGGGGAATATAGGGGGTCCTGGGATGTCACAATGGGCCCTGGGGACAAGGAGGGATTCACAGGATGTCACAATGGGCCCTGGGGACAAGTGGGGTCCCCAGGATGTCACAATGGGCCCTGGGGACAATGTGGGGTCCTGGGATTTCACAATGGGCCCCAGTGACAATGGGGGTCCCCTGAATGTCACAATGGGTCCTGGGGACAATGGGGGGTCCTGGGATGTCACAATGAGCCCTGCAGACAAGGGTGGTACCCACGGTGTCACAATGGGCTCTGGGCACAAGGGGGGGTCCCCATAGTGTCACAATGGGCCCTGGGGACAATGGGAGGTCCTGGGACCTCACAATGGGCCCTGAGGACAATGGTGGGTCCCCTGAATGTCACAATGGGCCCTGGGGACAAAGGGGGGTCCGCAGGATGTCACAATGGGCATTGGGGACAAAGGGGGGGTCCCCAGGATGTCACAATGGGCTCTGGGGACAATGTGGGGTCCTGGGATTTCACAATGGGCCCCAGTGACAAAGGGGGTCCCCTGAATGTCACAATGGGTCCTGGGGACAATGGGGGGTCCTGAGATGTCACAATGGGCCCTGGGGACAAGGAGAGATTCCCAGGATGTCACAATGGGCCCTGGGGAACAGGGGGTGTCCCCAGGATGTCAAAATGGGCCCTGCGGACAAGGGTGGTACCCACGGTGTCACAATGGTCACTGGGCACAAGGGGGGTCCCTATAGTGTCACAATGGGTCCTGGGGACAAGTGGGGTCCCCTGAAAATCACAATGGGCCCTGGGGACAATGTGGGGTCCTGGGATGTCACAATGGGCCCCCGTGACAAACGGGGGCCCCTGAATGTCACAATGGGCCCTGGGGACAATGGGGGGTCCTGGGACGTCACAATGGGCCCTGGGGACAAGGAGGGATCCCCAGGATGTCACAATGGGCCCTGGGGACAAAGAGGGGTCCCCTGAATGTCACAATGGGCCCTGGGGACAAGGGGGTCCCCCAGATATCGCAATGGGCCCTGGGGACAAAGTAAGGTTCTGGGCTGTCACAATGGACCATGAGGACAAGCAACGTCCCCGGGATGTCACAATGGGCCCTGGGGACCAGGGGGGGTCCTGGGATGTCACAACGGGCCCCAGTGACAAAGAGGGTCCTCATGGTGCCACAACGGGCCCTGGGGACAAAGGGGGTCCCCTGGATGTCACAATGGGCTCTGGGGACAAAGGGGGGGTCTCGACGGTGTCAAAATGGGCCCTGGAGACAAAGGGCGTCCCCAGGATGTCACAATGGGCCCTGGGGAATATAGGGGGTCCTGGGATGTCACAATGGGCCCTGGGGACAAGGAGGGATTCACAGGATGTCACAATGGGCCCTGGGGACAAGTGGGGTCCCCAGGATGTCACAATGGGCCCTGGGGACAATGTGGGGTCCTGGGATTTCACAATGGGCCCCAGTGACAATGGGGGTCCCCTGAATGTCACAATGGGTCCTGGGGACAATGGGGGGTCCTAGGACGACACAATGGGCCCTGGGGACAAGGAGGAATCCCCAGGATGTCACAATGGCCCTGGGGACATTGGGGTGCCTGGGACGTCACAATGGGCCCTGGGGACAAGGGGGGGTCTCCAAGATGTCAGAATGGGCCCTGCGGACAAGGGTGGTACCCACAGTGTCACAGTGGGCACTGGGCACAAGGGGAGGTCCCTATAGTGTCACAATCGATCCTGGGGACAAGTGGGGTCCCCAGGATGTCACAATGGGCCCGGGGGACAATGTGGGGTCCTTGGATGTCACAATGGGCCCTGGGGACAAGGAGGGATCCCCAGGATGTCACAATGGGCCCTGGGGACAATGGGGGGTCCTGGGACGTCACAATGGGCCCTGGGGGCAAGGAGGGATCCCCAGGATGTCACAATGGGCCCTGGGGACAATGGGGGGTCCTGGGACGTCACAATGGGCCCTGGGGGCAACGAGGGATCCCCAGGATGTCACAATGGGCCCTGGGGACAATGGGAGGTCCTGGGACGTCACAATGGGCCCTGGGGACAAGGGAGGGTCCCCAGGATGTCACAATGGGCCCTGGGGATAAGTGGGGTCCCCAGGATGTCACAATGGGCCCTGGGGACAAAGGGGGGTCCCGTGAATGTCACAATGGGCCCTAGGGACAAGGGGGTGCCGAGGAGGTCACAATGGGCCCTGGGGACAATGGGGGGTCCTGGGACGTCACAATGGGCCCTGGGGACAAGAGGGGATCCCTAGGATGTCACAATGGGCCCTGGGGACTAATGAGGTCCTCACGGTGTCACAATATGTCCTGGAGACAAAGGGGGGTCCCCAGGATGTCACAATGGGCCCTTGGGACAATGGGGTTCCTGGGATGTCACAATGGGTCCCCAGTGACAAAGGGGGTCCCCAGGATGTCTCAATGGGCCCTGAGGACAATGGGAGGTCCCCATGGTGTCACAATGGGTCCCCAGTGACAAGGGAGGTCTCCACGGTGCCAGGATGGGTCCTGGGGACAAGGAGGTCCCCAGGATGTCACAATGGGCCCTGGGGACAAAGAGGCTCCCCAGGATGTCACAATGGGACCTGGGGACAAGGGGGTCTCCAGGAACTCACAATGGGCTTTGGGGACAATGGAGGTTCCCCAGGATGTTCACAATAGGCCCTGAGGACAAGGGGTGGTCCCCATGCTGTCACAATGGGTCTCCAGTGACAAGGGGGTCCCCAAGGTGTCACAATGGGCCCTGGGGACAATGGGGGGTCCTGGGACGTGACAATAGGCCCTGGGGACAAGGGGATTCCCCACAGTGTCACAATGGGCCCTGGGGACAAAGGGGGTCCGCACGGTGTTACAATGGTCCCGGGGGACAAAGGGGGATGCCCAGGATGTCACAATGGGCCCTGAGGACAAGGGGGGTCCCCATGGTGTCACGATGGGTCCTGGGGACAAGGGGGTCCCCAGAATGTAACAATGGACCCTGGGGTCAATGGGGAGTCCTGGGACGTCACAATGGGCCCTGGAGACAAAGGGGGTCTCCAGGATGTCACAATGGGCTCTGGGGACAATGCGGGGTCCTGGGACGTCACAATGGGCCCCAGTGACAAAGGGGGTCCCCAGGATGTCACAATGGGCCCTGGGGACAATGTGGGTTCCTGGGATGTCACAATGGGCCCCCGTGACAAAGGGGGTCACCTGAATGTCACAATGGGCCCTGGGGACAATGAGGGGTCCTGGGACGTCACAATGGGCCCTGGGGACAAGGAGGGATCCCCAGGATGTCACAATGGGCCCTGGGGACAATGGGGGGTCCTGGGACGTCACAATGGGCCCTGGGGACAAGAGGGGGTCCCCAGGATGTCACAATGGGCCCTGGGGACAAAGAGGGGTCCCCTGAATGTCACAATGGACCCTGGGGACAAGGGGGTGCCGAGGATGTCACAATGGGCCCTGGGGACAATGGGGGGTCCTGGGACGTCACAATGGGCCCTGGGGACAAGGGGGGGTCCCCAGGATGTCACAATGGGCCCTGGGGACAAAGAGGGGTCTCTAAAGTGTCACAATGGGCCCTGGGGACACAGAGGGGCCCTAGGACATCACAATCAGCCCTGGGGACAAGGGGGGGTACCCTGAAAGTCACAATGAGCCCTGGGAACAGAGGGGGCTCCCCAGGACGTCACAATGGGCCCTGGGAACAATGGGGGGTGCTGGGACGTCACAATGGGCCCTGGGGACAAGAGGGGGTCCCCAGGATGTCACAATGGGCCCTGGGGACAATGTGGGGTCCTGGGATGTCACAATGGGCCCCAGTGACAAAGGGGTTCCCCTGAATGTCACAATGGGTCCTTAGGACAATGGGGGGTCCTGGGACGTCACAATGGGCCCTGGGGACAAGGAGGGATCCCCAGGATGTCACAATGGGCCCTGGGGACAAGGGGGGGTCCCCAGGATGTCACAATGGGCCCTGGGTACAAAGAGGCGTCCCCTGAATGTCACAATGGGCCCTGGGGACAATAGGGGGTCCTAAGACGTCACAATGGGCCTTGGGGCCAAGCAGGGATCCCCAGGATGTCACAATGGTCCCTGGGGATCAGGGGGGTCCTGCGATGTCACAATGGGCTCTGGGGACAAAGGGGATCCCCACAATATCAGAATGGGCCCTGGCGACAAAGGGGGGTCCTGGGATGTCACAATGAGCCCTGCGGACAAGGGTGGTACCCACGGTGTCACAATGGGCCCTGGGGACCAGGGGGGGTCCTGGGATGTCACAACGGGCCCCAGTGACAAAGAGGGTCCTCATGGTGCCACAACGGGCCCTGGGGACAAAGGGGGTCCCCTGGATGTCACAATGGGCTCTGGGGACAAAGGGGGGGTCTCGACGGTGTCAAAATGGGCCCTGGAGACAAAGGGCGTCCCCAGGATGTCACAATGGGCCCTGGGGAATATAGGGGGTCCTGGGATGTCACAATGGGCCCTGGGGACAAGGAGGCATTCACAGGATGTCACAATGGGCCCTGGGGACAAGTGGGGTCCCCAGGATGTCACAATGGGCCCTGGGGACAATGTGGGGTCCTGGGATTTCACAATGGGCCCCAGTGACAATGGGGGTCCCCTGAATGTCACAATGGGTCCTGGGGACAATGGGGGGTCCTAGGACGACACAATGGGCCCTGGGGACAAGGAGGAATCCCCAGGATGTCACAATGGCCCTGGGGACATTGGGGTGCCTGGGACGTCACAATGGGCCCTGGGGACAAGGGGGGGTCTCCAAGATGTCAGAATGGGCCCTGCGGACAAGGGTGGTACCCACAGTGTCACAGTGGGCACTGGGCACAAGGGGAGGTCCCTATAGTGTCACAATCGATCCTGGGGACAAGTGGGGTCCCCAGGATGTCACAATGGGCCCGGGGGACAATGTGGGGTCCTTGGATGTCACAATGGGCCCTGGGGACAAGGAGGGATCCCCAGGATGTCACAATGGGCCCTGGGGACAATGGGGGGTCCTGGGACGTCACAATGGGCCCTGGGGGCAAGGAGGGATCCCCAGGATGTCACAATGGGTCCTGGGGACAATGGGGGGTCCTGGGACGTCACAATGGGCCCTGGGGGCAACGAGGGATCCCCAGGATGTCACAATGGGCCCTGGGGACAATGGGAGGTCCTGGGACGTCACAATGGGCCCTGGGGACAAGGGAGGGTCCCCAGGATGTCACAATGGGCCCTGGGGACAAGTGGGGTCCCCAGGATGTCACAATGGGCCCTGGGGACAAAGGGGGGTCCCGTGAATGTCACAATGGGCCCTAGGGACAAGGGGGTGCCGAGGAGGTCACAATGGGCCCTGGGGACAATGGGGGGTCCTGGGACGTCACAATGGGCCCTGGGGACAAGAGGGGATCCCTAGGATGTCACAATGGGCCCTGGGGACTAATGAGGTCCTCACGGTGTCACAATATGTCCTGGAGACAAAGGGGGGTCCCCAGGATGTCACAATGGGCCCTTGGGACAATGGGGTTCCTGGGATGTCACAATGGGTCCCCAGTGACAAAGGGGGTCCCCAGGATGTCTCAATGGGCCCTGAGGACAATGGGAGGTCCCCATGGTGTCACAATGGGTCCCCAGTGACAAGGGAGGTCTCCACGGTGCCAGGATGGGTCCTGGGGACAAGGAGGTCCCCAGGATGTCACAATGGGCCCTGGGGACAAAGAGGCTCCCCAGGATGTCACAATGGGACCTGGGGACAAGGGGGTCTCCAGGAACTCACAATGGGCTTTGGGGACAATGGAGGTTCCCCAGGATGTTCACAATAGGCCCTGAGGACAAGGGGTGGTCCCCATGCTGTCACAATGGGTCTCCAGTGACAAGGGGGTCCCCAAGGTGTCACAATGGGCCCTGGGGACAATGGGGGGTCCTGGGACGTGACAATAGGCCCTGGGGACAAGGGGATTCCCCACAGTGTCACAATGGGCCCTGGGGACAAAGGGGGTCCGCACGGTGTTACAATGGTCCCGGGGGACAAAGGGGGATGCCCAGGATGTCACAATGGGCCCTGAGGACAAGGGGGGTCCCCATGGTGTCACGATGGGTCCTGGGGACAAGGGGGTCCCCAGAATGTAACAATGGACCCTGGGGTCAATGGGGAGTCCTGGGACGTCACAATGGGCCCTGGAGACAAAGGGGGTCTCCAGGATGTCACAATGGGCTCTGGGGACAATGCGGGGTCCTGGGACGTCACAATGGGCCCCAGTGACAAAGGGGGTCCCCAGGATGTCACAATGGGCCCTGGGGACAATGTGGGTTCCTGGGATGTCACAATGGGCCCCCGTGACAAAGGGGGTCACCTGAATGTCACAATGGGCCCTGGGGACAATGAGGGGTCCTGGGACGTCACAATGGGCCCTGGGGACAAGGAGGGATCCCCAGGATGTCACAATGGGCCCTGGGGACAATGGGGGGTCCTGGGACGTCACAATGGGCCCTGGGGACAAGAGGGGGTCCCCAGGATGTCACAATGGGCCCTGGGGACAAAGAGGGGTCCCCTGAATGTCACAATGGACCCTGGGGACAAGGGGGTGCCGAGGATGTCACAATGGGCCCTGGGGACAATGGGGGGTCCTGGGACGTCACAATGGGCCCTGGGGACAAGGGGGGGTCCCCAGGATGTCACAATGGGCCCTGGGGACAAAGAGGGGTCTCTAAAGTGTCACAATGGGCCCTGGGGACACAGAGGGGCCCTAGGACATCACAATCAGCCCTGGGGACAAGGGGGGGTACCCTGAAAGTCACAATGAGCCCTGGGAACAGAGGGGGCTCCCCAGGACGTCACAATGGGCCCTGGGAACAATGGGGGGAGCTGGGACGTCACAATGGGCCCTGGGGACAAGAGGGGGTCCCCAGGATGTCACAATGGGCCCTGGGGACAATGTGGGGTCCTGGGATGTCACAATGGGCCCCAGTGACAAAGGGGTTCCCCTGAATGTCACAATGGGTCCTTAGGACAATGGGGGGTCCTGGGACGTCACAATGGGCCCTGGGGACAAGGAGGGATCCCCAGGATGTCACAATGGGCCCTGGGGACAAGGGGGGGTCCCCAGGATGTCACAATGGGCCCTGGGTACAAAGAGGCGTCCCCTGAATGTCACAATGGGCCCTGGGGACAATAGGGGGTCCTAAGACGTCACAATGGGCCTTGGGGCCAAGCAGGGATCCCCAGGATGTCACAATGGGCCCTGGGGACAATGGGGGGTCCTGGGACGTCACAATGGGCCCTGGGGACAAGGGGGCATCCCCAGGATGTCACAATGGTCCCTGGGGACCAGGGGGGTCCTGCGATGTCACAATGGGCTCTGGGGACAAAGGGGATCCCCAGGATGTCACAATGGTCCCTGGGGATCAGGGGGGTCCTGCGATGTCACAATGGGCTCTGGGGACAAAGGGGATCCCCACAATATCAGAATGGGCCCTGGCGACAAAGGGGGGTCCTGGGATGTCACAATGAGCCCTGCGGACAAGGGTGGTACCCACGGTGTCACAATGGGCCCTGGGGACAACGGGGGGTCCCCAGGATGTCACAATGGGCCCTGGGGACAAAGGGGCGTCCCCTGAATGTCACAATGGGCCCTGGAGACAAGGGGGGGTCCTGGGACGTCACAATGGGCCCTGGAGACAAGGGGGTGCCGAGGAGGTCACAATGGGCCCTGGGGACAATGGGGGGTCCTGGGACGTCACAATGGGCCCTGGGGACAAGAGGGGATCCCTAGGATGTCACAATGGGCCCTGGGGACTAATGAGGTCCTCACGGTGTCACAATATGTCCTGGAGACAAAGGGGGGTCCCCAGGATGTCACAATGGGCCCTTGGGACAATGGGGTTCCTGGGATGTCACAATGGGTCCCCAGTGACAAAGGGGGTCCCCAGGATGTCTCAATGGGCCCTGAGGACAATGGGAGGTCCCCATGGTGTCACAATGGGTCCCCAGTGACAAGGGAGGTCTCCACGGTGCCAGGATGGGTCCTGGGGACAAGGAGGTCCCCAGGATGTCACAATGGGCCCTGGGGACAAAGAGGCTCCCCAGGATGTCACAATGGGACCTGGGGACAAGGGGGTCTCCAGGAACTCACAATGGGCTTTGGGCACAATGGAGGTTCCCCAGGATGTTCACAATAGGCCCTGAGGACAAGGGGTGGTCCCCATGCTGTCACAATGGGTCTCCAGTGACAAGGGGGTCCCCAAGGTGTCACAATGGGCCCTGGGGACAATGGGGGGTCCTGGGACGTGACAATAGGCCCTGGGGACAAGGGGATTCCCCACAGTGTCACAATGGGCCCTGGGGACAAAGGGGGTCCGCACGGTGTTACAATGGTCCCGGGGGACAAAGGGGGATGCCCAGGATGTCACAATGGGCCCTGAGGACCCCCCATTGTCCCCAGGGCCCATTGTGACGTCCCAGGACCCCCCATTGTCCCCAGGGCCCATTGTGACCTCCTCGGCACCCCCTTGTCCCTAGGACCCATTGTGACATTCACGGGACCCCCCTTTGTCCCCAGGGCCCATTCTGATATGGTGGGGACCCCCTTTGTCCCCAGGGCCCATTGTGACATCCTGGGGACGCCCTTTGTCCCCAGGGCCCATTTTGACACCATCTACACCCCCCTTTGTCCCCAGGGCCCATTGTGACATCCTGGGGACCCTCCTTGTCCCCAGAGCCCATTGTGACATCCAGAAGACCCCCTTTGTCCCCAGGGCCCATTGTGGCACCATGGGGACCCCCTTTGTCACTGGGGCCCATTGTGACATCCCATGACCCCCCTTTATCCCCAGTGCTATTGTGAAATCCTGGGGACCCCTTTTGTCCCCAGGGCCCATTGTGGCACCATGGGGAACCCCTTTGTCACTGGGGGTCATTGTGACATTCCAGGATTCCACTTTGTCCCCAGGGCTCGTTCTGACACCTTGGGGACTCCCATTGTCCCCAGGACCCATTGTGACATCCTGGGCAACCCCATTGTCCCCAGGGCCCATTGTGACATGTGGGGAACGCCCTTGTCCCCAGGACCCATCGTGGCACCGTGGGGAAACTCCTTGTCACTTGGGCCCATTGTGACACCATGGGGACCCCCCCTTTGTCTCCAGTACCCATTGTGACATCCTGGGGATCCCTCCTTGTCCCCAGGGCCCATTGTGACGTCCCAGGACCCCCCATTGTCCCCAGGGCCCATTGTGACATTCAGGGGACCCCCTTTGTCACTGGGGCCCATAGTGAAATTCCAGGACCCCACATTGTCCCCAGGGCCCATTGTGACATCCTGGGGACCCCACTTGTACCCAGGACCCATTGTGATACTATGGGGACCCCGCCTTGTGCCCAGAGCCCACTGTGACACTGTGGGTACCACCCTTGTCCGCAGGGCTCATTGTGACATCCCAGGACCCCCCATTGTCCCCAGGGCCCATTGTGACACCATGGGGACCCCTCCTTGTCACTGGGGACGCATTGTGACACCATGGGGACCCCCCCTTGTCCTCAGGACTCATTCTCACATCCTGGGCACCCCCCATTGTCCCCAGGGCCCATTGTGACATCCTGGGGACCGCCCTTTGTCCCAAGGGCCCATTGTGACATTCCAGGACCCCCAATTGTCCCCAGGGCCCATTGTGACATCCTTGGCACCCCCTTGTCCCCAGGGCCCATTGTGACATCCTGGGGACCCCCCCTTGTCCCCAGGGCCCATTGTGACGTCCCAGGACTCCCCCTTGTCTCCAGGGCCCATTGTGACATTCAGGGGACGCCCCTTTGTCCCCAGGGCCCATTGTGACATCCTGGGGACCCCCCGTTGTCCCCAGGGCCCATTGTGACACCGTGGGTACCACCCTTGTCCGCAGGGCTCATTGTGACATCCCAGGACCCCCCTTTGTCGCCAGGGCCCATTCTGATATTGTGGGGATCCCCTTTGTCCCCAGAGCCCATTGTGACATCGCAGGACCCCCCTGATCCCCAGGGACCATTGTGACATCCTGGGGATCCCCTTTGTCCCCAGAGCCCATTGTGACATCGCAGGACCCCCCTGGTCCCCAGGGACCATTGTGACATCCTGGGGATGCCCCCTTGTCCCCAGGGCCCATTGTGACGTCCCATGACCCCCCATTGTCCCCAGGGCCCATTGTGACATCCTGGGGATCCCTGCTTGGCCCCAAGGCCCATTGTGACGTCTTAGGACCCCCTATTGTCCCCAGGGCCCATTGTGACATTCAGGGGACGCCTCTTTGTACCCAGGGCCCATTGTGACATCCTGGGGACCCCCCCTTGTCCCCAGGGCCCATTGTGACATCCTGGGGATCCCTCCTTGTCCCCAGGGCCCATTGTGACGTCCCAGGACCCCCCATTGTCCTAAGGACCCATTGTGACATTCAGGGGAACCCCTTTGTCACTGGGGCCCATTGTGACATCCCAGGACCCCACATTGTCCCCAGGGCCCATTGTGACATCCTGGGGACCCCCTCTTGTCCCCAGGGCCCATTGTGACGTCCCAGCACCCCCCATTGTTCCCAGGGCCCATTGTGACGTCCTGGGGAGCCCCCTCTGTTCCCAGGGCTCATTGTGACTTTCAGGGTACCCCCCTTTGTCCCCAGGGCTGATTGTGATGTCCTAGGGCCCCTCTGTGTCCCCAGGGCCCATTGTGACACTTTAGAGACCCCTCTTTGTCCCCAGGGCCCATTGTGACATCCTGGGGACCCCCCCTTGTCCCCAGGGCCCATTGTGACGTCCCAGGACCCCCCATTGTCCCCAGGGCCCATTGTGACATCCTCGGCACCCCCTTGTCCCCAGGGTCCATTGTGACATTCAGGGGACCCCTCTTTGTCCCCAGGGCCCATTGTGACATCCTGGGGACCCCCTCTTGTCCCCAGGGCCCATTGTGACGTCCCAGGACCCCCCATTGTCCCCAGGGCCCATTGTGACATCCTGGGGATCCCTCCTTGTCCCCAGGGCCCATTGTGACGTCCCAGGACCCCTCATTGTCCCCAGGGCCCATTGTGACATTCAGGTGACCCCCTTTGTCACGGGGGCCCATTGTGACATCCCAGGAACCCACATTGTCCCCAGGGCCCATTGTGACATCCTGGGGACCCCCTTTGTCACTGGGGCCCATTGTGACGTCCCAGGACCCCGCATTGTCCCCAGAGCCCATTGTGACATCCTGGAGACCCCCTTTGTCTCCAGGGCCCATTGTGACGTCCCAGGACTCCCCATTGACCCCAGGGTCCATTGTTACATTCTGGGGACCCCCTTGTCCCCAGGACCCATCGTGACACCATGGGGACCCCCCTTGTCCTCAGGGCCCATTGTGACATCCTGGGCATCCCCCTTTGTCCCCCGGGACCATTGTAACACCGTGCGGACCCCCTTTGTCCCCAGGGCCCATTGTGACACTGTGGGGAATCCCCTTGTCCCCAGGGCCTATTGTCACGTCCCAGGACCCCCCATTGTCCCCAGGGCCCATTGTGACACCTTGGGGACCCCCTTGTCACTGGAGACCCATTGTGACAGCATGGGGACCACCCCTTGTCCTCAGGGCCTATTGTGAACATCCTGGGGAACCTCCATTGTGCCCAAAGCCCATTGTGAGTTCCTGGAGACCCCCTTGTCCCCAGGTCCCATTGTGACATCCTGGGGAGCCTCTTTGTCCCCAGGGCCCATTGTGACATCCTGGGGACCTCCTTGTCCCCAGGACCCATCCTGGCACCGTGGAGACCTCCCTTGTCACTGGGGACCCATTGTGACACCATGGGGACCTCCCATTGTCCTCAGGGCCCATTGAGACATCCTGGGGACCCCCTTTGTCACTGGGGACCCATTGTGACATCCCAGGAACCCCATTGTCCCAAGGGCCCATTGTGACATCCTGGGGACCCCCCTTTGTCTCCAGGACATATTGTGACACCGTGAGGACCTCATTAGTCCCCAGGGCCCATTGTGACATCCTAGGGATCCCCTCTTGTCCCCAGGGCCCATTGTGACGTCCCAGGACCCCCCATTGTCCCCAGGGCCCATTGTGACCTCCTCGGCACCCCCTTGTCCCTAGGGCCCATTGTGACATTCACGGGACCCCCCTTTGTCCCCAGGGCCCATTCTGATATGGTGGGGACCCCCTTTGTCCCCAGGGCCCATTGTGACATCCTGGGGACGTCCTTTGTCCCCAGGGCCCATTTTGACACCGTCGACACCCCCCTTTGTCCCCAGGGCCCATTGTGACATCCTGGGGACCCTCCTTGTCCCCAGAGCCCATTGTGACATCCAGAAGACCCCCTTTGTTATCAGGGCCCATTGTGGCACCATGGGGACCCCCTTTCTCACTGGGGCCCATTGTGACATCCCATGACCCCCCTTTATCCCCAGTGCTATTGTGAAATCCTGGGGACCCCTTTTGTCCCCAGGGCCCATTGTGGCACCATGGGGAACCCATTTTCACTGGGGGCCATTGTGACATTCCAGGATTCCACTTTGTCCCCAGGGCTCGTTCTGACACCTTGGGGACTCCCATTGTCCCCAGGACCCATTGTGACATCCTGGGCAACCCCATTGTCCCCAGGGCCCATTGTGACATGTGGGGAACGCCCTTGTCCCCAGGACCCATCGTGGCACCGTGGGGACCCTCCTTGTCACTTGGGCCCATTGTGACACCATGGGGACCCCCCCTTTGTCCCCAGTGCCCATTGTGACATCCTGCGCACCCCCCTTTGTCCCCAGGGTCCATTGTGACATCCTGGGCAACCCCATTGTCCCCAGGGCCCATTGTGACATCTGGGGGACGCCCTTGTCCCCAGGACCCATCGTAGCACCGTGGGGACCCTCCTTGTCACTTGGGCCCATTGTGACACCATGGGGACCCCCCCTTTGTCTCCAGTACCCATTGTGACATCCTGTGGATCCCTCCTTGTCCCCAGGGCCCATTGTGACGTCCCAGGACCCCCCATTGTCCCCAGGACCCATTGTGACATTCAGGGGACCCCCTTTGTCACTGGGGCCCATAGTGAAATCCCAGGACCCCAAATTGTCCCCAGGGCTAATTGTGACATCCTGGGAACCCCACTTGTCCCCAGGACCCATTGTGATACTATAGGGACCTCCCCTTGTGCCCAGTGCCCACTGTGACACTGTGGGTACCACCCTTGTCCGCAGGGCCCATTCTGACATCTTGGAGACCCCGCCCTGTCCCCAGGGCCCATTGTGACGTCCCAGGCACCCCAATGTCCCCAGGGCCATTGTGACATCCTGGAGATCCCTCCTTGTCCCCAGGGCCCATTGTGTCGTCCTAGGACCCCCCATTGTCCCCAGGACCCATTGTGACATTCAGGGGACCCCCATTGTCACTGGGGCCCATTGTGAAATCCCAGGACCCCACATTGTCCCCAGGGCCCATTGTGACATCCTGGGGACCCCACTTGTCCCCAGGACCCATTGTGACATTCTAGGACCCCACTTTGTCCCCAGGGCCTATTGTGACACCATGGGGACTCCTCCTTGTCACTGGGAACGCATTGTGACACCATGGGGACCCCCCCTTGTCCTCAAGACTCATTCTCACATCCTGGGCACCCCCGATTGTCCCCAGGGCCCATTGTGACATCCTGGGGACCCCCCTTTGTCCCCAGGGCCCATTGTGACATTCCAGGACCCCCCATTGTCCCCAGGGCCCATTGTGACATCCTCGGCACCCCCTTGTCCCCAGGGCCCATTGTGACATCCTGGGGACCCCCCCTTGTCCCCAGGGCCCATTGTGACGTCCCAGGACCCCCCATTGTCCCCAGGGCCCATTGCGACATCCTGGGGATCCCTCCTTGTCCCCAGGGCCCATTGTGACGTCCCAGGGCCCCCCATTGTCCCCAGGACCCATTGTGACATTCAGGGGACCCCCTTTGTCACTGGGGCCCATTGTGACATCCCAGGACCCCACATTGTCCCCAGGGCCCATTGTGACATCCTGGGGACCCCACTTGTCCCCAGGGCCCATTGTGACATCCTGGGGACCCTCCCTTGTCCCCAGGGCCCATTGTGACGTCCCAGGACCTCCCATTGTCCCCAGGGCCCATTGTGACATCCTGGGGATCCCTCCTTGCCCCCAGGGCCCATTGTGACGTCCCAGGACCCCCCATTGTCCCCAGGGCCCATTGTGACATCCTGGGGATCCCTCCTTGTCCCCAGGGCCCATTGTGACATCCAAGGACCCCACATTGTCCCCCGGGCCCATTGTGACATCCTGGGGACCCCACTTGTCCCCAGGATCGATTGTGACACTATAGGGACCTCCCCTTGTGCCCAGTGCCCACTGTGACACTGTGGGTACCACCCTTGTCCGCAGGGCCCATTCTGACATCTTGGAGACCCCCCCTTGTCCCCAGGGCCCATTGTGACGTCCCAGGCACCCCAATGTCCCCAGGGCCATTGTGACATCCTGGGGATCCCTCCTTGTCCCCAGGGCCCATTGTGTCGTCCTAGGACCCCCCATTGTCCCCAGGACCCATTGTGACATTCAGGGGACCCCCATTGTCACTGGGGCCCATTGTGAAATCCCAGGACCCCACATTGTCCCCAGGGCCCATTGTGACATCCTGGGGACCCCACTTGTCCCCAGGGCCCATTGTGACATCCTGTGAATCCCTCCTTGTCCCCAGGGCCCATTGTGACATCCCAGGACCCCCTATATTCCCCAGGGCCCATTGTGACATCCTGGGGACGCCCTTTGTCTCCAGGGCCCATTTTGACACCGTCGAGACCCCCCCTTTGTCCCCAGAGCCCATTGTGACATCCAGGGGACCCCCTTTGTCCCCAGGGCCCGTTGTGGCACCATGAGGACCCTCTTTGTCACTGGGGCCCGTTGTGACATCCCAGGACCCCCCCTGGTCCCCAGGGCCCATTGTGACATCCCGGGGACGTTGCTTGTCCTCATGGTCCATTGTGACAGCCCAGAACCTTACTTTGTCCCCAGGGCCCATTGCGATATCTGGGGGACCCCCTTGTCCCCAGGGCCCATTGTGACATTCAGGGGACCCCTCTTTGTCCCCAGGGCCCATTGTGACATCCTGGGGATCCCTCCTTGTCCCCAGGGCCCATTGTGACGTCCCAGGACCCCTCATTGTCCCCAGGGCCCATTGTGACATTCAGGGGACCCCTCTTTGTCCCCAGGGCCCATTGTGACATCCTGGGGATCCCTCCTTGTCCCCAGGGCCCATTGTGACGTCCCAGGACCCCTCATTGTCCCCAGGGCCCATTGTGACATTCAGGTGACCCCCTTTGTCACGGGGGCCCATTGTGACATCCCAGGAACCCACATTGTCCCCAGGGCCCATTGTGACATCCTGGGGACCCCCTTTGTCACTGGGGCCCATTGTGACGTCCCAGGACCCCGCATTGTCCCCAGAGCCCATTGTGACATCCTGGAGACCCCCTTTGTCTCCAGGGCCCATTGTGACGTCCCAGGACTCCCCATTGACCCCAGGGTCCATTGTTACATTCTGGGGACCCCCTTGTCCCCAGGACCCATCGTGATACCATGGGGACCCCCCTTGTCCTCAGGGCCCATTGTGACATCCTGGGCATCCCCCTTTGTCCCCCGGGACCATTGTAACACCGTGCGGACCCCCTTTGTCCCCAGGGCCCATTGTGACACTGTGGGGAATCCCCTTGTCCCCAGGGCCTATTGTCACGTCCCAGGACCCCCCATTGTCCCCAGGGCCCATTGTGACACCTTGGGGACCCCCTTGTCACTGGAGACCCATTGTGACAGCATGGGGACCACCCCTTGTCCTCAGGGCCTATTGTGAACATCCTGGGGAACCTCCATTGTGCCCAAAGCCCATTGTGAGTTCCTGGAGACCCCCTTGTCCCCAGGTCCCATTGTGACATCCTGGGGAGCCTCTTTGTCCCCAGGGCCCATTGTGACATCCTGGGGACCTCCTTGTCCCCAGGACCCATCCTGGCACCGTGGAGACCTCCCTTGTCACTGGGGACCCATTGTGACACCATGGGGACCTCCCATTGTCCTCAGGGCCCATTGAGACATCCTGGGGACCCCCTTTGTCACTGGGGACCCATTGTGACATCCCAGGAACCCCATTGTCCCAAGGGCCCATTGTGACATCCTGGGGACCCCCCTTTGTCTCCAGGACATATTGTGACACCGTGAGGACCTCATTAGTCCCCAGGGCCCATTGTGACATCCTAGGGATCCCCTCTTGTCCCCAGGGCCCATTGTGACGTCCCAGGACCCCCCATTGTCCCCAGGGCCCATTGTGACCTCCTCGGCACCCCCTTGTCCCTAGGGCCCATTGTGACATTCACGGGACCCCCCTTTGTCCCCAGGGCCCATTCTGATATGGTGGGGACCCCCTTTGTCCCCAGGGCCCATTGTGACATCCTGGGGACGTCCTTTGTCCCCAGGGCCCATTTTGACACCGTCGACACCCCCCTTTGTCCCCAGGGCCCATTGTGACATCCTGGGGACCCTCCTTGTCCCCAGAGCCCATTGTGACATCCAGAAGACCCCCTTTGTTATCAGGGCCCATTGTGGCACCATGGGGACCCCCTTTCTCACTGGGGCCCATTGTGACATCCCATGACCCCCCTTTATCCCCAGTGCTATTGTGAAATCCTGGGGACCCCTTTTGTCCCCAGGGCCCATTGTGGCACCATGGGGAACCCATTTTCACTGGGGGCCATTGTGACATTCCAGGATTCCACTTTGTCCCCAGGGCTCGTTCTGACACCTTGGGGACTCCCATTGTCCCCAGGACCCATTGTGACATCCTGGGCAACCCCATTGTCCCCAGGGCCCATTGTGACATGTGGGGAACGCCCTTGTCCCCAGGACCCATCGTGGCACCGTGGGGACCCTCCTTGTCACTTGGGCCCATTGTGACACCATGGGGACCCCCCCTTTGTCCCCAGTGCCCATTGTGACATCCTGCGCACCCCCCTTTGTCCCCAGGGTCCATTGTGACATCCTGGGCAACCCCATTGTCCCCAGGGCCCATTGTGACATCTGGGGGACGCCCTTGTCCCCAGGACCCATCGTAGCACCGTGGGGACCCTCCTTGTCACTTGGGCCCATTGTGACACCATGGGGACCCCCCCTTTGTCTCCAGTACCCATTGTGACATCCTGTGGATCCCTCCTTGTCCCCAGGGCCCATTCTGACGTCCCAGGACCCCCCATTGTCCCCAGGACCCATTGTGACATTCAGGGGACCCCCTTTGTCACTGGGGCCCATAGTGAAATCCCAGGACCCCAAATTGTCCCCAGGGCTAATTGTGACATCCTGGGAACCCCACTTGTCCCCAGGACCCATTGTGATACTATAGGGACCTCCCCTTGTGCCCAGTGCCCACTGTGACACTGTGGGTACCACCCTTGTCCGCAGGGCCCATTCTGACATCTTGGAGACCCCGCCCTGTCCCCAGGGCCCATTGTGACGTCCCAGGCACCCCAATGTCCCCAGGGCCATTGTGACATCCTGGAGATCCCTCCTTGTCCCCAGGGCCCATTGTGTCGTCCTAGGACCCCCCATTGTCCCCAGGACCCATTGTGACATTCAGGGGACCCCCATTGTCACTGGGGCCCATTGTGAAATCCCAGGACCCCACATTGTCCCCAGGGCCCATTGTGACATCCTGGGGACCCCACTTGTCCCCAGGACCCATTGTGACATTCTAGGACCCCACTTTGTCCCCAGGGCCTATTGTGACACCATGGGGACTCCTCCTTGTCACTGGGAACGCATTGTGACACCATGGGGACCCCCCCTTGTCCTCAAGACTCATTCTCACATCCTGGGCACCCCCGATTGTCCCCAGGGCCCATTGTGACATCCTGGGGACCCCCCTTTGTCCCCAGGGCCCATTGTGACATTCCAGGACCCCCCATTGTCCCCAGGGCCCATTGTGACATCCTCGGCACCCCCTTGTCCCCAGGGCCCATTGTGACATCCTGGGGACCCCCCCTTGTCCCCAGGGCCCATTGTGACGTCCCAGGACCCCCCATTGTCCCCAGGGCCCATTGCGACATCCTGGGGATCCCTCCTTGTCCCCAGGGCCCATTGTGACGTCCCAGGGCCCCCCATTGTCCCCAGGACCCATTGTGACATTCAGGGGACCCCCTTTGTCACTGGGGCCCATTGTGACATCCCAGGACCCCACATTGTCCCCAGGGCCCATTGTGACATCCTGGGGACCCCACTTGTCCCCAGGGCCCATTGTGACATCCTGGGGACCCTCCCTTGTCCCCAGGGCCCATTGTGACGTCCCAGGACCTCCCATTGTCCCCAGGGCCCATTGTGACATCCTGGGGATCCCTCCTTGCCCCCAGGGCCCATTGTGACGTCCCAGGACCCCCCATTGTCCCCAGGGCCCATTGTGACATCCTGGGGATCCCTCCTTGTCCCCAGGGCCCATTGTGACATCCAAGGACCCCACATTGTCCCCCGGGCCCATTGTGACATCCTGGGGACCCCACTTGTCCCCAGGATCGATTGTGACACTATAGGGACCTCCCCTTGTGCCCAGTGCCCACTGTGACACTGTGGGTACCACCCTTGTCCGCAGGGCCCATTCTGACATCTTGGAGACCCCCCCTTGTCCCCAGGGCCCATTGTGACGTCCCAGGCACCCCAATGTCCCCAGGGCCATTGTGACATCCTGGGGATCCCTCCTTGTCCCCAGGGCCCATTGTGTCGTCCTAGGACCCCCCATTGTCCCCAGGACCCATTGTGACATTCAGGGGACCCCCATTGTCACTGGGGCCCATTGTGAAATCCCAGGACCCCACATTGTCCCCAGGGCCCATTGTGACATCCTGGGGACCCCACTTGTCCCCAGGGCCCATTGTGACATCCTGTGAATCCCTCCTTGTCCCCAGGGCCCATTGTGACATCCCAGGACCCCCTATATTCCCCAGGGCCCATTGTGACATCCTGGGGACGCCCTTTGTCTCCAGGGCCCATTTTGACACCGTCGAGACCCCCCCTTTGTCCCCAGAGCCCATTGTGACATCCAGGGGACCCCCTTTGTCCCCAGGGCCCGTTGTGGCACCATGAGGACCCTCTTTGTCACTGGGGCCCGTTGTGACATCCCAGGACCCCCCCTGGTCCCCAGGGCCCATTGTGACATCCCGGGGACGTTGCTTGTCCTCATGGTCCATTGTGACAGCCCAGAACCTTACTTTGTCCCCAGGGCCCATTGCGATATCTGGGGGACCCCCTTGTCCCCAGGGCCCATTGTGACATTCAGGGGACCCCTCTTTGTCCCCAGGGCCCATTGTGACATCCTGGGGATCCCTCCTTGTCCCCAGGGCCCATTGTGACGTCCCAGGACCCCCCATTGTCCCCAGGGCCCATTGTGACATTCAGGGGCCCCCGTTTGTCACGGGGGCCCATTGTGACATCCCAGGACCCCACATTGTCCCCAGGGCCCATTGTGATTTTCAGGGGACCCCACTTGTCCCCAGGACCCATTGTGACACTATAGGGACCCCCCTTGTGCCCAGTGACCATTGTGACACCGTGGGTACCACCCTTGTCCGCAGGGCCCATTTTGACATCCTGGGGACACCCCCTGTTCCCCAGGGCCCATTGTGACATCCTGGGAATCTCTCCTTGTCCCCAGGGCCCATTGTGACATCTCAGGACCCCCCATTGTCCCCAGGACCCATTGTGACATTCAGGGGACCCCCTTTGTCACTGGGGCCCATTGTGAAATCCCAGGACCCCACATTGTCCCCAGAGCCCATTGTGACATCCTGGGGACCCCCCCTTTGTCCCCAATGCCCATTGTGACATCCTGCGGAACCCCCTTTGTCCCCAGGGCCCATTGTGACATTCAGGGGACCCACCATTGTCCTCAGGGCCCATTGTGAGGTCCCAGGACCTCCCATTGTCCCCAGGGCCCATTGTGACACTATGGGGACCCCCCCTTGTGCCCAGAGCCCATTGTGACACCGTGGGTACCACCCTTGTCTGCAGGGCTCATTGTGACATCCCAGGACCCCCCATTGTCCCCAGGGCCCATTGTGACATTCAGGGGACTCCCCTTTGTCCCCAGGGCCCATTCTGATACCGTGGGGACCCCCTTTGTCCCCAGGGCCCATTGTGACATGCTGGGGACGCTCTTTGTCCCCAGGGCCCATTGTGACATCCTGGGGACCCTCCTTGTCCCCAGAGCCTATTGTGACATCCAGGGGACTCCCTTTGTCCCCAAGGCCCATTATGTCACCATAGGGACCCCCTTTGTCACTAGGGCCCATTGTGACATCCCAGGACCCCCCCTAGTCCCCAGGGCCCATTGTGACATCCTGGGGACGCTCTTTGTCCCCAGGGCCCATTGTGACATCCTGGGGACCCTCCTTGTCCCCAGAGCCCATTGTGACATCCAGGGGACCCCCTTTGTCCCCAGGGCCCATTGTGGCACCATAGGGACCCCCTTTGTCACTGGGGCCCATTGTGACATCCCAGGACCGCCCCTGGCCCCCAGGCCCCATTGTGACATCCTGGGGACCCCCTTTGTCCCAAGACTTCATTGTGACATCCTGGGGACCCCCCTTGTCCTCAGGGTCCATTGTGACATCCTGGGGACCCCCCCTTGTCCCCAGGGCCCATTGTGACGTCCCAGGACCCCCCATTGTCCCCAGGGCCCATTGTGACATCCTGGGGACCCCACTTGTCCCCAGGACCCATTGTGACACTACGGGACCCCCCCTTGTGCCCAGGGCCCATTGTGACACCGTGGGTACCACGCTTGTCTGCAGGGCTCATTGTGACATCCCAGGACCCCCCATTGTCCCCAGTGCCCATTGTGACATTCAGGGGACCCCCCTTTGTCCCCAGGGCCCATTCTGATACCGTGGGGACCCCCTTTGTCCCCAGGGCCTATTGTGACATGCTGGGGACGCTCTTTGTCCCCAGGGCCCATTGTGACATCCTGGGGACGCCCTTTGTCCCCAGGGCCCATTGTGGCACCATGAGGACCCTCTTGGTCACTGGGGCCCATTGTGACATCCCAGGACCCCCCTTTGTCCCCAGGGCCCATTGTGACATCCTGGGGACCCTCCTTGTCCCCAGATCCCATTGTGACATCCCAGGACCACACTTTGTCCCCAGGGCTTATTGTGACACCATGGGGATCTCCCTTGTCCCCAGGGCCCATTGTGACATCCTGGGGACCCCACTTGTCCCCAGGACCCATTGTGACATTCTAGGACCCCACTTTGTCCCCAGGGCCTATTGTGACACCATGGGGACTCCTCCTTGTCACTGGGAACGCATTGTGACACCATGGGGACCCCCCCTTGTCCTCAAGACTCATTCTCACATCCTGGGCACCCCCGATTGTCCCCAGGGCCCATTGTGACATCCTGGGGACCCCCCTTTGTCCCCAGGGCCCATTGTGACATTCCAGGACCCCCCATTGTCCCCAGGGCCCATTGTGACATCCTCGGCACCCCCTTGTCCCCAGGGCCCATTGTGACATCCTGGGGACCCCACCTTGTCCCCAGGGCCCATTGTGACGTCCCAGGACCCCCCATTGTCCCCAGGGCCCATTGCGACATCCTGGGGATCCCTCCTTGTCCCCAGGGCCCATTGTGACGTCCCAGGACCCCCCATTGTCCCCAGGACCCATTGTGACATTCAGGGGACCCCCTTTGTCACTGGGGCCCATTGTGACATCCCAGGACCCCACATTGTCCCCAGGGCCCATTGTGACATCCTGGGGACCCCACTTGTCCCCAGGGCCCATTGTGACATCCTGGGGACCCTCCCTTGTCCCCAGGGCCCATTGTGACGTCCCAGGACCTCCCATTGTCCCCAGGGCCCATTGTGACATCCTGGGGATCCCTCCTTGCCCCCAGGGCCCATTGTGACGTCCCAGGACCCCCCATTGTCCCCAGGGCCCATTGTGACATCCTGGGGATCCCTCCTTGTCCCCAGGGCCCATTGTGACATCCAAGGACCCCACATTGTCCCCCGGGCCCATTGTGACATCCTGGGGACCCCACTTGTCCCCAGGATCGATTGTGACACTATAGGGACCTCCCCTTGTGCCCAGTGCCCACTGTGACACTGTGGGTACCACCCTTGTCCGCAGGGCCCATTCTGACATCTTGGAGACCCCCCCTTGTCCCCAGGGCCCATTGTGACGTCCCAGGCACCCCAATGTCCCCAGGGCCATTGTGACATCCTGGGGATCCCTCCTTGTCCCCAGGGCCCATTGTGTCGTCCTAGGACCCCCCATTGTCCCCAGGACCCATTGTGACATTCAGGGGACCCCCATTGTCACTGGGGCCCATTGTGAAATCCCAGGACCCCACATTGTCCCCAGGGCCCATTGTGACATCCTGGGGACCCCACTTGTCCCCAGGGCCCATTGTGACATCCTGTGAATCCCTCCTTGTCCCCAGGGCCCATTGTGACATCCCAGGACCCCCTATATTCCCCAGGGCCCATTGTGACATCCTGGGGACGCCCTTTGTCTCCAGGGCCCATTTTGACACCGTCGAGACCCCCCCTTTGTCCCCAGAGCCCATTGTGACATCCAGGGGACCCCCTTTGTCCCCAGGGCCCGTTGTGGCACCATGAGGACCCTCTTTGTCACTGGGGCCCGTTGTGACATCCCAGGACCCCCCCTGGTCCCCAGGGCCCATTGTGACATCCCGGGGACGTTGCTTGTCCTCATGGTCCATTGTGACAGCCCAGAACCTTACTTTGTCCCCAGGGCCCATTGCGATATCTGGGGGACCCCCTTGTCCCCAGGGCCCATTGTGACATTCAGGGGACCCCTCTTTGTCCCCAGGGCCCATTGTGACATCCTGGGGATCCCTCCTTGTCCCCAGGGCCCATTGTGACGTCCCAGGACCCCCCATTGTCCCCAGGGCCCATTGTGACATTCAGGGACCCCCGTTTGTCACGGGGGCCCATTGTGACATCCCAGGACCCCACATTGTCCCCAGGGCCCATTGTGATTTTCAGGGGACCCCACTTGTCCCCAGGACCCATTGTGACACTATAGGGACCCCCCTTGTGCCCAGTGACCATTGTGACACCGTGGGTACCACCCTTGTCCGCAGGGCCCATTTTGACATCCTGGGGACACCCCCTGTTCCCCAGGGCCCATTGTGACATCCTGGGAATCTCTCCTTGTCCCCAGGGCCCATTGTGACATCTCAGGACCCCCCATTGTCCCCAGGACCCATTGTGACATTCAGGGGACCCCCTTTGTCACTGGGGCCCATTGTGAAATCCCAGGACCCCACATTGTCCCCAGAGCCCATTGTGACATCCTGGGGACCCCCCCTTTGTCCCCAATGCCCATTGTGACATCCTGCGGACCCCCCTTTGTCCCCAGGGCCCATTGTGACATTCAGGGGACCCACCATTGTCCTCAGGGCCCATTGTGAGGTCCCAGGACCCCCCATTGTCCCCAGGGCCCATTGTGACACTATGGGGACCCCCCCTTGTGCCCAGAGCCCATTGTGACACCGTGGGTACCACCCTTGTCTGCAGGGCTCATTGTGACATCCCAGGACCCCCCATTGTCCCCAGGGCCCATTGTGACATTCAGGGGACTCCCCTTTGTCCCCAGGGCCCATTCTGATACCGTGGGGACCCCCTTTGTCCCCAGGGCCCATTGTGACATGCTGGGGACGCTCTTTGTCCCCAGGGCCCATTGTGACATCCTGGGGACCCTCCTTGTCCCCAGAGCCTATTGTGACATCCAGGGGACTCCCTTTGTCCCCAAGGCCCATTATGTCACCATAGGGACCCCCTTTGTCACTAGGGCCCATTGTGACATCCCAGGACCCCCCCTAGTCCCCAGGGCCCATTGTGACATCCTGGGGACGCTCTTTGTCCCCAGGGCCCATTGTGACATCCTGGGGACCCTCCTTGTCCCCAGAGCCCATTGTGACATCCAGGGGACCCCCTTTGTCCCCAGGGCCCATTGTGGCACCATAGGGACCCCCTTTGTCACTGGGGCCCATTGTGACATCCCAGGACCGCCCCTGGCCCCCAGGCCCCATTGTGACATCCTGGGGACCCCCTTTGTCCCAAGACTTCATTGTGACATCCTGGGGACCCCCCTTGTCCTCAGGGTCCATTGTGACATCCTGGGGACCCCCCCTTGTCCCCAGGGCCCATTGTGACGTCCCAGGACCCCCCATTGTCCCCAGGGCCCATTGTGACATCCTGGGGACCCCACTTGTCCCCAGGACCCATTGTGACACTACGGGACCCCCCCTTGTGCCCAGGGCCCATTGTGACACCGTGGGTACCACGCTTGTCTGCAGGGCTCATTGTGACATCCCAGGACCCCCCATTGTCCCCAGTGCCCATTGTGACATTCAGGGGACCCCCCTTTGTCCCCAGGGCCCATTCTGATACCGTGGGGACCCCCTTTGTCCCCAGGGCCTATTGTGACATGCTGGGGACGCTCTTTGTCCCCAGGGCCCATTGTGACATCCTGGGGACGCCCTTTGTCCCCAGGGCCCATTGTGGCACCATGAGGACCCTCTTTGTCACTGGGGCCCATTGTGACATCCCAGGACCCCCCTTTGTCCCCAGGGCCCATTGTGACATCCTGGGGACCCTCCTTGTCCCCAGATCCCATTGTGACATCCCAGGACCACACTTTGTCCCCAGGGCTTATTGTGACACCATGGGGATCTCCCTTGTCCCCAGGGCCCATTGTGACATCCCATGACCGCCGTTTGTCCCCAGGGCTTATTGTGAAACCATGGGGATCTCCCTTGTCCCCAGGGCCCATTGTGACATCCCATGACCCCCCTTTGTCCCCAGTGCTATTGTGAAATCCTGGGGACCCCTTTTGTCCCCAGGGCCCATTGTGGCACCATGGGGAACCCCTTTGTCACTGGGGGCCATTGTGACATTACAGGATTCCACTTTGTCCCCAGGGCTCGTTCTGACACCTTGGGGACTCCCATTGTCCCCAGGGCCAATTGTGACATCCTGGGCAACCCCATTGTCCCCAGGGCCTATTGTGACATCTGGGGGATGCCCTTGTCCCCAGGACCCATCGTGGCACCGTGGGGACCCTCCTTGTCACTTGGGCCCATTGTGAAATCCCAGGACCCCACATTGTCCCCAGGGCCCATTGTGACATCCTGGGGACCCCACTTGTCCCCAGGACCCATTGTGACACTATGGGGACCCCCCCTTGGGCCCAGAGCCCATTGTGACACCGTGGGTACCACCCTTGTCCGCAGGGCTCATTGTGACATCCCAGGACCCCCTATTGTCCCCAGGGCCCAGTGTGACATCCAGGGGACCCCCTTTGTCCCCAGGGCCCATTGTGGCACCATGAGGACCCTCTTTGTCACTGGGGCCCGTTGTGACATCCCAGGACCCCCCCTGGTCCCCAGGACCCATTGTGACATCCCGGGGACCTTGCTTGTCCTCATGGTCCATTGTGACAGCCCAGGACCTTACTTTGTCCCCAGGGCTCATTGCGATATCTGGGGGACCCCCTTGTCCCCAGGGCCCATTGTGACATTCAGGGGACCCCTCTTTGTCCCCAGGGCCCATTGTGACATCCTGGGGACCCCCCCTTGTCCCCAGGGCCCATTGTGATGTCCCAGGACCCGCCATTGTCCCCAGGGCCCATTCTGACATCCTGGGGATCCCTCCTTTTCCCCAGGGCCCATTGTGACGTCCCAGGACCCCCCATTGTCCCCAGGGCCCATTGTGACATTCAGGGGCCCCCGTTTGTCACGGGGGCCCATTGTGACATCCCAGGACCCCACATTGTCCCCAGGGCCCATTGTGATTTTCAGGGGACCCCACTTGTCCCCAGGACCCATTGTGACACTATAGGGACCCCCCTTGTGCCCAGTGACCATTGTGACACCGTGGGTACCACCCTTGTCCGCAGGGCCCATTGTGACATCCTGGGCACACCCCCTTTTCCCCAGGGCCCATTGTGACATCCTGGGAATCTCTCCTTGTCCCCAGGGCCCATTGTGACATCTCAGGACCCCCCATTGTCCCCAGGACCCATTGTGACATTCAGGGGACCCCCTTTGTCACTGGGGCCCATTGTGAAATCCCAGGACCACACATTGTCCCCAGAGCCCATTGTGACATCCTGGGGACCCCCCCTTTGTCCCCAGTGCCCATTGTGACATCCTGCGGACCCCCCTTTTTCCCCAGGGCCCATTTTGAACATTCAGGGGACCCACCATTGTCCTCAGGGCCCATTGTGAGGTCCCAGGACCCCCCATTGTCCCCAGGGCCCATTGTGACACTATGGGGACCCCCCCTTGTGCCCAGGGCCCATTGTGACACCGTGGGTACCACCCTTGTCTGCAGGGCTCATTGTGACATCCCAGGACCCCCCATTGTCCCCAGGGCCCATTGTGACATTCAGGGGACTCCCCTTTGTCCCCTGGGCCCATTCTGATACCGTGGGGACCCTCTTTGTCCCCAGGGCCCATTGTGACATGCTGGGGACGCTCTTTGTCCCCAGGGCCCATTGTGACATCCTGGGGACCCTCCTTGTCCCCAGAGCCCATTGTGACATCCAGGGGACTCCCTTTGTCCCCAGGGCCCATTATGGCACCATAGGGACCCCCTTTGTCACTAGGGCCCATTGTGACATCCCAGGACCCCCCCTAGTCCCCAGGGCCCATTGTGACATCCTGGGGACGCTCTTTGTCCCCAGGGCCCATTGTGACATCCTGGGGACCCTCCTTGTCCCCAGAGCCCATTGTGACATCCAGGGGACCCCCTTTGTCCCCAGGGCCCATTGTGGCACCATAGGGACCCCCTTTGTCACTGGGGCCCATTGTGACATCCCAGGACCGCCCCTGGCCCCCAGGCCCCATTGTGACATCCTGGGGACCCCCTTTGTCCCAGGACTTCATTGTGACATCCTGGGGACCCCCGTTGTCCTCAGGGTCCATTGTGACATCCTGGGGACCCCCCCTTGTCCCCAGGGCCCATTGTGACGTCCCAGGACCCCCCATTGTCCCCAGGGCCCATTGTGACATCCTGGGGACCCCACTTGTCCCCAGGACCCATTGTGACACTACGGGACCCCCCCTTGTGCCCAGGGCCCATTGTGACACCGTGGGTACCACCCTTGTCTGCAGGGCTCATTGTGACATTCCAGGACCCCCCATTGTCCCCAGGGCCCATTGTGACATTCAGGGGACCCCCCTTTGTCCCCAGGGCCCATTCTGATACCGTGGGGACCCCCTTTGTCCCCAGGGCCTATTGTGACATGCTGGGGACGCTCTTTGTCCCCAGGGCCCATTGTGACATCCTGGGGACCCTCCTTGTCCCCAGAGCCCATTGTGACATCCAGGGGACGCCCTTTGTCCCCAGGGCCCATTGTGGCACCATGAGGACCCTCTTTGTCACTGGGGCCCATTGTGACATCCCAGGACCCCCCTTTGTCCCCAGGGCCCATTGTGACCTCCTGGGGACCCTCCTTGTTTCCAGATCCCATTGTGACATGCCAGGACCCCACTTTGTCCCCAGGGCTTATTGTGACACCATGGGGATCTCCCTTGTCCCCAGGGCCCATTGTGACATCCCATGACCCCCCTTTGTCCCCAGTGCTATTGTGAAATCCTGGGGACCCCTTTTGTCCCCAGGGCCCATTGTGGCACCATGGGGAACCCCTTTGTCACTGGGGGCCATTGTGACATTACAGGATTCCACTTTGTCCCCAGGGCTCGTTCTGACACCTTGGGGACTCCCATTGTCCCCAGGGCCAATTGTGACATCCTGGGCAACCCCATTGTCCCCAGGGCCTATTGTGACATCTGGGGGATGCCCTTGTCCCCAGGACCCATCGTGACACCATGGGGACCCCCCTTGTCCTCAGGGCCCATTGTGACATCCTGGGCATCCCCCTTTGTCCCCCGGGACCATTGTAACACCGTGCGGACCCCCTTTGTCCCCAGGGCCCATTGTGACACTGTGGGGAATCCCCTTGTCCCCAGGGCCTATTGTCACGTCCCAGGACCCCCCATTGTCCCCAGGGCCCATTGTGACACCTTGGGGACCCCCTTGTCACTGGAGACCCATTGTGACAGCATGGGGACCACCCCTTGTCCTCAGGGCCTATTGTGAACATCCTGGGGAACCTCCATTGTCCCCAAAGCCCATTGTGAGTTCCTGGAGACCCCCTTGTCCCCAGGTCCCATTGTGACATCCTGGGGAGCCTCTTTGTCCCCAGGGCCCATTGTGACATCCTGGGGACCTCCTTGTCCCCAGGACCCATCCTGGCACCGTGGAGACCTCCCTTGTCACTGGGGACCCATTGTGACACCATGGGGACCTCCCATTGTCCTCAGGGCCCATTGAGACATCCTGGGGACCCCCTTTGTCACTGGGGACCCATTGTGACATCCCAGGAACCCCATTGTCCCAAGGGCCCATTGTGACATCCTGGGGACCCCCCCTTGTCTCCAGGACATATTGTGACACCGTGAGGACCTCATTAGTCCCCAGGGCCCATTGTGACATCCTAGGGATCCCCTCTTGTCCCCAGGGCCCATTGTGACGTCCCAGGACCCCCCATTGTCCCCAGGGCCCATTGTGACCTCCTCGGCACCCCCTTGTCCCTAGGGCCCATTGTGACATTCACGGGACCCCCCTTTGTCCCCAGGGCCCATTCTGATATGGTGGGGACCCCCTTTGTCCCCAGGGCCCATTGTGACATCCTGGGGACGTCCTTTGTCCCCAGGGCCCATTTTGACACCGTCGACACCCCCCTTTGTCCCCAGGGCCCATTGTGACATCCTGGGGACCCTCCTTGTCCCCAGAGCCCATTGTGACATCCAGAAGACCCCCTTTGTTATCAGGGCCCATTGTGGCACCATGGGGACCCCCTTTCTCACTGGGGCCCATTGTGACATCCCATGACCCTCCTTTATCCCCAGTGCTATTGTGAAATCCTGGGGACCCCTTTTGTCCCCAGGGCCCATTGTGGCACCATGGGGAACCCATTTTCACTGGGGGCCATTGTGACATTCCAGGATTCCACTTTGTCCCCAGGGCTCGTTCTGACACCTTGGGGACTCCCATTGTCCCCAGGACCCATTGTGACATCCTGGGCAACCCCATTGTCCCCAGGGCCCATTGTGACATCTGGGGAACGCCCTTGTCCCCAGGACCCATCGTGGCACCGTGGGGACCCTCCTTGTCACTTGGGCCCATTGTGACACCATGGGGACCCCCCCTTTGTCCCCAGTGCCCATTGTGACATCCTGCGCACCCCCCTTTGTCCCCAGGGTCCATTGTGACATCCTGGGCAACCCCATTGTCCCCAGGGCCCATTGTGGCATCTGGGGGACGCCCTTGTCCCCAGGACCCATCGTAGCACCGTGGGGACCCTCCTTGTCACTTGGGCCCATTGTGACACCATGGGGACCCCCCCTTTGTCTCCAGTACCCATTGTGACATCCTGTGGATCCCTCCTTGTCCCCAGGGCCCATTGTGACGTCCCAGGACCCCCCATTGTCCCCAGGACCCATTGTGACATTCAGGGGACCCCCTTTGTCACTGGGGCCCATAGTGAAATCCCAGGACCCCAAATTGTCCCCAGGGCTAATTGTGACATCCTGGGGACCCCACTTGTCCCCAGGACCCATTGTGATACTATAGGGACCTCCCCTTGTGCCCAGTGCCCACTGTGACACTGTGGGTACCACCCTTGTCCGCAGGGCCCATTCTGACATCTTGGAGACCCCGCCCTGTCCCCAGGGCCCATTGTGACGTCCCAGGCACCCCAATGTCCCCAGGGCCATTGTGACATCCTGGAGATCCCTCCTTGTCCCCAGGGCCCATTGTGTCGTCCTAGGACCCCCCATTGTCCCCAGGACCCATTGTGACATTCAGGGGACCCCCATTGTCACTGGGGCCCATTGTGAAATCCCAGGACCCCACATTGTCCCCAGGGCCCATTGTGACATCCTGGGGACCCCACTTGTCCCCAGGACCCATTGTGACATTCTAGGACCCCACTTTGTCCCCGGGGCCTATTGTGACACCATGGGGACTCCTCCTTGTCACTGGGAACGCATTGTGACACCATGGGGACCCCCCCTTGTCCTCAAGACTCATTCTCACATCCTGGGCACCCCCGATTGTCCCCAGGGCCCATTGTGACATCCTGGGGACCCCCCTTTGTCCCCAGGGCCCATTGTGACATTCCAGGACCCCCCATTGTCCCCAGGGCCCATTGTGACATCCTCGGCACCCCCTTGTCCCCAGGGCCCATTGTGACATCCTGGGGACCCCCCCTTGTCCCCAGGGCCCATTGTGACGTCCCAGGACCCCCCATTGTCCCCAGGGCCCATTGCGACATCCTGGGGATCCCTCCTTGTCCCCAGGGCCCATTGTGACGTCCCAGGACCCCCCATTGTCCCCAGGACCCATTGTGACATTCAGGGGACCCCCTTTGTCACTGGGGCCCATTGTGACATCCCAGGACCCCACATTGTCCCCAGGGCCCATTGTGACATCCTGGGGACCCCACTTGTCCCCAGGGCCCATTGTGACATCCTGGGGACCCTCCCTTGTCCCCAGGGCCCATTGTGACGTCCCAGGACCTCCCATTGTCCCCAGGGCCCATTGTGACATCCTGGGGATCCCTCCTTGCCCCCAGGGCCCATTGTGACGTCCCAGGACCCCCCATTGTCCCCAGGGCCCATTGTGACATCCTGGGGATCCCTCCTTGTCCCCAGGGCCCATTGTGACATCCAAGGACCCCACATTGTCCCCCGGGCCCATTGTGACATCCTGGGGACCCCACTTGTCCCCAGGATCGATTGTGACACTATAGGGACCTCCCCTTGTGCCCAGTGCCCACTGTGACACCGTGGGTACCACCCTTGTCCGCAGGGCCCATTCTGACATCTTGGAGACCCCCCCTTGTCCCCAGGGCCCATTGTGACGTCCCAGGCACCCCAATGTCCCCAGGGCCATTGTGACATCCTGGGGATCCCTCCTTGCCCCCAGGGCCCATTGTGACGTCCCAGGCACCCCAATGTCCCCAGGGCCATTGTGACATCCTGGGGATCCCTCCTTGTCCCCAGGGCCCATTGTGTCGTCCTAGGACCCCCCATTGTCCCCAGGACCCATTGTGACATTCAGGGGACCCCCATTGTCACTGGGGCCCATTGTGAAATCCCAGGACCCCACATTGTCCCCAGGGCCCATTGTGACATCCTGGGGACCCCACTTGTCCCCAGGGCCCATTGTGACATCCTGTGAATCCCTCCTTGTCCCCAGGGCCCATTGTGACATCCCAGGACCCCCTATATTCCCCAGGGCCCATTGTGACATCCTGGGGACGCCCTTTGTCTCCAGGGCCCATTTTGACACCGTCGAGACCCCCCCTTTGTCCCCAGAGCCCATTGTGACATCCAGGGGACCCCCTTTGTCCCCAGGGCCCGTTGTGGCACCATGAGGACCCTCTTTGTCACTGGGGCCCGTTGTGACATCCCAGGACCCCCCCTGGTCCCCAGGGCCCATTGTGACATCCCGGGGACGTTGCTTGTCCTCATGGTCCATTGTGACAGCCCAGAACCTTACTTTGTCCCCAGGGCCCATTGCGATATCTGGGGGACCCCCTTGTCCCCAGGGCCCATTGTGACATTCAGGGGACCCCTCTTTGTCCCCAGGGCCCATTGTGACATCCTGGGGATCCCTCCTTGTCCCCAGGGCCCATTGTGACGTCCCAGGACCCCCCATTGTCCCCAGGGCCCATTGTGACATTCAGGGGCCCCCGTTTGTCACGGGGGCCCATTGTGACATCCCAGGACCCCACATTGTCCCCAGGGCCCATTGTGATTTTCAGGGGACCCCACTTGTCCCCAGGACCCATTGTGACACTATAGGGACCCCCCTTGTGCCCAGTGACCATTGTGACACCGTGGGTACCACCCTTGTCCGCAGGGCCCATTTTGACATCCTGGGGACACCCCCTGTTCCCCAGGGCCCATTGTGACATCCTGGGAATCTCTCCTTGTCCCCAGGGCCCATTGTGACATCTCAGGACCCCCCATTGTCCCCAGGACCCATTGTGACATTCAGGGGACCCCCTTTGTCACTGGGGCCCATTGTGAAATCCCAGGACCCCACATTGTCCCCAGAGCCCATTGTGACATCCTGGGGACCCCCCCTTTGTCCCCAATGCCCATTGTGACATCCTGCGGACCCCCCTTTGTCCCCAGGGCCCATTGTGACATTCAGGGGACCCACCATTGTCCTCAGGGCCCATTGTGAGGTCCCAGGACCCCCCATTGTCCCCAGGGCCCATTGTGACACTATGGGGACCCCCCCTTGTGCCCAGAGCCCATTGTGACACCGTGGGTACCACCCTTGTCTGCAGGGCTCATTGTGACATCCCAGGACCCCCCATTGTCCCCAGGGCCCATTGTGACATTCAGGGGACTCCCCTTTGTCCCCAGGGCCCATTCTGATACCGTGGGGACCCCCTTTGTCCCCAGGGCCCATTGTGACATGCTGGGGACGCTCTTTGTCCCCAGGGCCCATTGTGACATCCTGGGGACCCTCCTTGTCCCCAGAGCCTATTGTGACATCCAGGGGACTCCCTTTGTCCCCAAGGCCCATTATGTCACCATAGGGACCCCCTTTGTCACTAGGGCCCATTGTGACATCCCAGGACCCCCCCTAGTCCCCAGGGCCCATTGTGACATCCTGGGGACGCTCTTTGTCCCCAGGGCCCATTGTGACATCCTGGGGACCCTCCTTGTCCCCAGAGCCCATTGTGACATCCAGGGGACCCCCTTTGTCCCCAGGGCCCATTGTGGCACCATAGGGACCCCCTTTGTCACTGGGGCCCATTGTGACATCCCAGGACCGCCCCTGGCCCCCAGGCCCCATTGTGACATCCTGGGGACCCCCTTTGTCCCAAGACTTCATTGTGACATCCTGGGGACCCCCCTTGTCCTCAGGGTCCATTGTGACATCCTGGGGACCCCCCCTTGTCCCCAGGGCCCATTGTGACGTCCCAGGACTCCCCATTGTCCCCAGGGCCCATTGTGACATCCTGGGGACCCCACTTGTCCCCAGGACCCATTGTGACACTACGGGACCCCCCCTTGTGCCCAGGGCCCATTGTGACACCGTGGGTACCACGCTTGTCTGCAGGGCTCATTGTGACATCCCAGGACCCCCCATTGTCCCCAGTGCCCATTGTGACATTCAGGGGACCCCCCTTTGTCCCCAGGGCCCATTCTGATACCGTGGGGACCCCCTTTGTCCCCAGGGCCTATTGTGACATGCTGGGGACGCTCTTTGTCCCCAGGGCCCATTGTGACATCCTGGGGACGCCCTTTGTCCCCAGGGCCCATTGTGGCACCATGAGGACCCTCTTTGTCACTGGGGCCCATTGTGACATCCCAGGACCCCCCTTTGTCCCCAGGGCCCATTGTGACATCCTGGGGACCCTCCTTGTCCCCAGATCCCATTGTGACATCCCAGGACCACACTTTGTCCCCAGGGCTTATTGTGACACCATGGGGATCTCCCTTGTCCCCAGGGCCCATTGTGACATCCCATGACCGCCGTTTGTCCCCAGGGCTTATTGTGAAACCATGGGGATCTCCCTTGTCCCCAGGGCCCATTGTGACATCCCATGACCCCCCTTTGTCCCCAGTGCTATTGTGAAATCCTGGGGACCCCTTTTGTCCCCAGGGCCCATTGTGGCACCATGGGGAACCCCTTTGTCACTGGGGGCCATTGTGACATTACAGGATTCCACTTTGTCCCCAGGGCTCGTTCTGACACCTTGGGGACTCCCATTGTCCCCAGGACCCATTGTGACATCCTGGGCAACCCCATTGTCCCCAGGGCCCATTGTGACATCTGGGGAACGCCCTTGTCCCCAGGACCCATCGTGGCACCGTGGGGACCCTCCTTGTCACTTGGGCCCATTGTGAAATCCCAGGACCCCACATTGTCCCCAGGGCCCATTGTGACATCCTGGGGACCCCACTTGTCCCCAGGACCCATTGTGACACTATGGGGACCCCCCCTTGGGCCCAGAGCCCATTGTGACACCGTGGGTACCACCCTTGTCCGCAGGGCTCATTGTGACATCCCAGGACCCCCTATTGTCCCCAGGGCCCAGTGTGACATCCAGGGGACCCCCTTTGTCCCCAGGGCCCATTGTGGCACCATGAGGACCCTCTTTGTCACTGGGGCCCGTTGTGACATCCCAGGACCCCCCCTGGTCCCCAGGACCCATTGTGACATCCCGGGGACCTTGCTTGTCCTCATGGTCCATTGTGACAGCCCAGGACCTTACTTTGTCCCCACGGCTCATTGCGATATCTGGGGGACCCCCTTGTCCCCAGGGCCCATTGTGACATTCAGGGGACCCCTCTTTGTCCCCAGGGCCCATTGTGACATCCTGGGGACCCCCCCTTGTCCCCAGGGCCCATTGTGATGTCCCAGGACCCGCCATTGTCCCCAGGGCCCATTCTGACATCCTGGGGATCCCTCCTTTTCCCCAGGGCCCATTGTGACGTCCCAGGACCCCCCATTGTCCCCAGGGCCCATTGTGACATTCAGGGGCCCCCGTTTGTCACGGGGGCCCATTGTGACATCCCAGGACCCCACATTGTCCCCAGGGCCCATTGTGACTTTCAGGGGACCCCACTTGTCCCCAGGACCCATTGTGACACTATAGGGACCCCCCTTGTGCCCAGTGACCATTGTGACACCGTGGGTACCACCCTTGTCCGCAGGGCCCATTGTGACATCCTGGGCACACCCCCTTTTCCCCAGGGCCCATTGTGACATCCTGGGAATCTCTCCTTGTCCCCAGGGCCCATTGTGACATCTCAGGACCCCCCATTGTCCCCAGGACCCATTGTGACATTCAGGGGACCCCCTTTGTCACTGGGGCCCATTGTGAAATCCCAGGACCACACATTGTCCCCAGAGCCCATTGTGACATCCTGGGGACCCCCCCTTTGTCCCCAGTGCCCATTGTGACATCCTGCGGACCCCCCTTTTTCCCCAGGGCCCATTTTGAACATTCAGGGGACCCACCATTGTCCTCAGGGCCCATTGTGAGGTCCCAGGACCCCCCATTGTCCCCAGGGCCCATTGTGACACTATGGGGACCCCCCCTTGTGCCCAGGGCCCATTGTGACACCGTGGGTACCACCCTTGTCTGCAGGGCTCATTGTGACATCCCAGGACCCCCCATTGTCCCCAGGGCCCATTGTGACATTCAGGGGACTCCCCTTTGTCCCCAGGGCCCATTCTGATACCGTGGGGACCCTCTTTGTCCCCAGGGCCCATTGTGACATGCTGGGGACGCTCTTTGTCCCCAGGGCCCATTGTGACATCCTGGGGACCCTCCTTGTCCCCAGAGCCCATTGTGACATCCAGGGGACTCCCTTTGTCCCCAGGGCCCATTATGGCACCATAGGGACCCCCTTTGTCACTAGGGCCCATTGTGACATCCCAGGACCCCCCCTAGTCCCCAGGGCCCATTGTGACATCCTGGGGACGCTCTTTGTCCCCAGGGCCCATTGTGACATCCTGGGGACCCTCCTTGTCCCCAGAGCCCATTGTGACATCCAGGGGACCCCCTTTGTCCCCAGGGCCCATTGTGGCACCATAGGGACCCCCTTTGTCACTGGGGCCCATTGTGACATCCCAGGACCGCCCCTGGCCCCCAGGCCCCATTGTGACATCCTGGGGACCCCCTTTGTCCCAGGACTTCATTGTGACATCCTGGGGACCCCCGTTGTCCTCAGGGTCCATTGTGACATCCTGGGGACCCCCCCTTGTCCCCAGGGCCCATTGTGACGTCCCAGGACCCCCCATTGTCCCCAGGGCCCATTGTGACATCCAGGGGACTCCCTTTGTCCCCAGGGCCCATTATGTCACCATAGGGACCCCCTTTGTCCCCAGGGCCCATTGTGACATCCCAGGACCCCCCCTAGTCCCCAGGGCCCATTGTGACATCCTGGGGACGCTCTTTGTCCCCAGGGCCCATTGTGACATCCTGGGGACCCTCCTTGTCCCCAGAGCCCATTGTGACATCCAGGGGACCCCCTTTGTCCCCAGGGCCCATTGTGGCACCATAGGGACCCCCTTTGTCACTGGGGCCCATTGTGACATCCCAGGACCGCCCCTGGCCCCCAGGCCCCATTGTGACATCCTGGGGACCCCCTTTGTCCCAGGACTTCATTGTGACATCCTGGGGACCCCCGTTGTCCTCAGGGTCCATTGTGACATCCTGGGGACCCCCCCTTGTCCCCAGGGCCCATTGTGACGTCCCAGGACCCCCCATTGTCCCCAGGGCCCATTGTGACATCCTGGGGACCCCACTTGTCCCCAGGACCCATTGTGACACTACGGGACCCCCCCTTGTGCCCAGGGCCCATTGTGACACCGTGGGTACCACCCTTGTCTGCAGGGCTCATTGTGACATTCCAGGACCCCCCATTGTCCCCAGGGCCCATTGTGACATTCAGGGGACCCCCCTTTGTCCCCAGGGCCCATTCTGATACCGTGGGGACCCCCTTTGTCCCCAGGGCCTATTGTGACATGCTGGGGACGCTCTTTGTCCCCAGGGCCCATTGTGACATCCTGGGGACCCTCCTTGTCCCCAGAGCCCATTGTGACATCCAGGGGACGCCCTTTGTCCCCAGGGCCCATTGTGGCACCATGAGGACCCTCTTTGTCACTGGGGCCCATTGTGACATCCCAGGACCCCCCTTTGTCCCCAGGGCCCATTGTGACCTCCTGGGGACCCTCCTTGTTTCCAGATCCCATTGTGACATCCCAGGACCCCACTTTGTCCCCAGGGCTTATTGTGACACCATGGGGATCTCCCTTGTCCCCAGGGCCCATTGTGACATCCCATGACCCCCCTTTGTCCCCAGTGCTATTGTGAAATCCTGGGGACCCCTTTTGTCCCCAGGGCCCATTGTGGCACCATGGGGAACCCCTTTGTCACTGGGGGCCATTGTGACATTACAGGATTCCACTTTGTCCCCAGGGCTCGTTCTGACACCTTGGGGACTCCCATTGTCCCCAGGGCCAATTGTGACATCCTGGGCAACCCCATTGTCCCCAGGGCCTATTGTGACATCTGGGGGATGCCCTTGTCCCCAGGACCCATCGTGACACCATGGGGACCCCCCTTGTCCTCAGGGCCCATTGTGACATCCTGGGCATCCCCCTTTGTCCCCCGGGACCATTGTAACACCGTGCGGACCCCCTTTGTCCCCAGGGCCCATTGTGACACTGTGGGGAATCCCCTTGTCCCCAGGGCCTATTGTCACGTCCCAGGACCCCCCATTGTCCCCAGGGCCCATTGTGACACCTTGGGGACCCCCTTGTCACTGGAGACCCATTGTGACAGCATGGGGACCACCCCTTGTCCTCAGGGCCTATTGTGAACATCCTGGGGAACCTCCATTGTCCCCAAAGCCCATTGTGAGTTCCTGGAGACCCCCTTGTCCCCAGGTCCCATTGTGACATCCTGGGGAGCCTCTTTGTCCCCAGGGCCCATTGTGACATCCTGGGGACCTCCTTGTCCCCAGGACCCATCCTGGCACCGTGGAGACCTCCCTTGTCACTGGGGACCCATTGTGACACCATGGGGACCTCCCATTGTCCTCAGGGCCCATTGAGACATCCTGGGGACCCCCTTTGTCACTGGGGACCCATTGTGACATCCCAGGAACCCCATTGTCCCAAGGGCCCATTGTGACATCCTGGGGACCCCCCCTTGTCTCCAGGACATATTGTGACACCGTGAGGACCTCATTAGTCCCCAGGGCCCATTGTGACATCCTAGGGATCCCCTCTTGTCCCCAGGGCCCATTGTGACGTCCCAGGACCCCCCATTGTCCCCAGGGCCCATTGTGACCTCCTCGGCACCCCCTTGTCCCTAGGGCCCATTGTGACATTCACGGGACCCCCCTTTGTCCCCAGGGCCCATTCTGATATGGTGGGGACCCCCTTTGTCCCCAGGGCCCATTGTGACATCCTGGGGACGTCCTTTGTCCCCAGGGCCCATTTTGACACCGTCGACACCCCCCTTTGTCCCCAGGGCCCATTGTGACATCCTGGGGACCCTCCTTGTCCCCAGAGCCCATAGTGACATCCAGAAGACCCCCTTTGTTATCAGGGCCCATTGTGGCACCATGGGGACCCCCTTTCTCACTGGGGCCCATTGTGACATCCCATGACCCCCCTTTATCCCCAGTGCTATTGTGAAATCCTGGGGACCCCTTTTGTCCCCAGGGCCCATTGTGGCACCATGGGGAACCCATTTTCACTGGGGGCCATTGTGACATTCCAGGATTCCACTTTGTCCCCAGGGCTCGTTCTGACACCTTGGGGACTCCCATTGTCCCCAGGACCCATTGTGACATCCTGGGCAACCCCATTGTCCCCAGGGCCCATTGTGACATCTGGGGAACGCCCTTGTCCCCAGGACCCATCGTGGCACCGTGGGGACCCTCCTTGTCACTTGGGCCCATTGTGACACCATGGGGACCCCCCCTTTGTCCCCAGTGCCCATTGTGACATCCTGCGCACCCCCCTTTGTCCCCAGGGTCCATTGTGACATCCTGGGCAACCCCATTGTCCCCAGGGCCCATTGTGGCATCTGGGGGACGCCCTTGTCCCCAGGACCCATCGTAGCACCGTGGGGACCCTCCTTGTCACTTGGGCCCATTGTGACACCATGGGGACCCCCCCTTTGTCTCCAGTACCCATTGTGACATCCTGTGGATCCCTCCTTGTCCCCAGGGCCCATTGTGACGTCCCAGGACCCCCCATTGTCCCCAGGACCCATTGTGACATTCAGGGGACCCCCTTTGTCACTGGGGCCCATAGTGAAATCCCAGGACCCCAAATTGTCCCCAGGGCTAATTGTGACATCCTGGGGACCCCACTTGTCCCCAGGACCCATTGTGATACTATAGGGACCTCCCCTTGTGCCCAGTGCCCACTGTGACACTGTGGGTACCACCCTTGTCCGCAGGGCCCATTCTGACATCTTAAAGACCCCCCCCTGTCCCCAGGGCCCATTGTGACGTCCCAGGCACCCCAATGTCCCCAGGGCCATTGTGACATCCTGGAGATCCCTCCTTGTCCCCAGGGCCCATTGTGTCGTCCTAGGACCCCCCATTGTCCCCAGGACCCATTGTGACATTCAGGGGACCCCCATTGTCACTGGGGCCCATTGTGAAATCCCAGGACCCCACATTGTCCCCAGGGCCCATTGTGACATCCTGGGGACCCCACTTGTCCCCAGGACCCATTGTGACATTCTAGGACCCCACTTTGTCCCCGGGGCCTATTGTGACACCATGGGGACTCCTCCTTGTCACTGGGAACGCATTGTGACACCATGGGGACCCCCCCTTGTCCTCAAGACTCATTCTCACATCCTGGGCACCCCCGATTGTCCCCAGGGCCCATTGTGACATCCTGGGGACCCCCCTTTGTCCCCAGGGCCCATTGTGACATTCCAGGACCCCCCATTGTCCCCAGGGCCCATTGTGACATCCTCGGCACCCCCTTGTCCCCAGGGCCCATTGTGACATCCTGGGGACCCCCCCTTGTCCCCAGGGCCCATTGTGACGTCCCAGGACCCCCCATTGTCCCCAGGGCCCATTGCGACATCCTGGGGATCCCTCCTTGTCCCCAGGGCCCATTGTGACGTCCCAGGACCCCCCATTGTCCCCAGGACCCATTGTGACATTCAGGGGACCCCCTTTGTCACTGGGGCCCATTGTGACATCCCAGGACCCCACATTGTCCCCAGGGCCCATTGTGACATCCTGGGGACCCCACTTGTCCCCAGGGCCCATTGTGACATCCTGGGGACCCTCCCTTGTCCCCAGGGCCCATTGTGACGTCCCAGGACCTCCCATTGTCCCCAGGGCCCATTGTGACATCCTGGGGATCCCTCCTTGCCCCCAGGGCCCATTGTGACGTCCCAGGACCCCCCATTGTCCCCAGGGCCCATTGTGACATCCTGGGGATCCCTCCTTGTCCCCAGGGCCCATTGTGACATCCAAGGACCCCACATTGTCCCCCGGGCCCATTGTGACATCCTGGGGACCCCACTTGTCCCCAGGATCGATTGTGACACTATAGGGACCTCCCCTTGTGCCCAGTGCCCACTGTGACACTGTGGGTACCACCCTTGTCCGCAGGGCCCATTCTGACATCTTGGAGACCCCCCCTTGTCCCCAGGGCCCATTGTGACGTCCCAGGCACCCCAATGTCCCCAGGGCCATTGTGACATCCTGGGGATCCCTCCTTGTCCCCAGGGCCCATTGTGTCGTCCTAGGACCCCCCATTGTCCCCAGGACCCATTGTGACATTCAGGGGACCCCCATTGTCACTGGGGCCCATTGTGAAATCCCAGGACCCCACATTGTCCCCAGGGCCCATTGTGACATCCTGGGGACCCCACTTGTCCCCAGGGCCCATTGTGACATCCTGTGAATCCCTCCTTGTCCCCAGGGCCCATTGTGACATCCCAGGACCCCCTATATTCCCCAGGGCCCATTGTGACATCCTGGGGACGCCCTTTGTCTCCAGGGCCCATTTTGACACCGTCGAGACCCCCCCTTTGTCCCCAGAGCCCATTGTGACATCCAGGGGACCCCCTTTGTCCTTAGGGCCCGTTGTGGCACCATGAGGACCCTCTTTGTCACTGGGGCCCGTTGTGACATCCCAGGACCCCCCCTGGTCCCCAGGGCCCATTGTGACATCCCGGGGACGTTGCTTGTCCTCATGGTCCATTGTGACAGCCCAGAACCTTACTTTGTCCCCAGGGCCCATTGCGATATCTGGGGGACCCCCTTGTCCCCAGGGCCCATTGTGACATTCAGGGGACCCCTCTTTGTCCCCAGGGCCCATTGTGACATCCTGGGGATCCCTCCTTGTCCCCAGGGCCCATTGTGACGTCCCAGGACCCCCCATTGTCCCCAGGGCCCATTGTGACATCCTGCGGACCCCCCTTTGTCCCCAGGGCCCATTGTGACATTCAGGGGACCCACCATTGTCCTCAGGGCCCATTGTGAGGTCCCAGGACCCCCCATTGTCCCCAGGGCCCATTGTGACACTATGGGGACCCCGCCTTGTGCCCAGAGCCCATTGTGACACCGTGGGTACCACCCTTGTCTGCAGGGCTCATTGTGACATCCCAGGACCCCCCATTGTCCCCAGAGCCCATTGTGACATCCAGGGGACCCCCTTTGTCCCCAGGGCCCGTTGTGGCACCATGAGGACCCTCTTTGTCACTGGGGCCCGTTGTGACATCCCAGGACCCCCCCTGGTCCCCAGGGCCCATTGTGACATCCCGGGGACGTTGCTTGTCCTCATGGTCCATTGTGACAGCCCAGAACCTTACTTTGTCCCCAGGGCCCATTGCGATATCTGGGGGACCCCCTTGTCCCCAGGGCCCATTGTGACATTCAGGGGCCCCCGTTTGTCACGGGGGCCCATTGTGACATCCCAGGACCCCACATTGTCCCCAGGGCCCATTGTGATTTTCAGGGGACCCCACTTGTCCCCAGGACCCATTGTGACACTATAGGGACCCCCCTTGTGCCCAGTGACCATTGTGACACCGTGGGTACCACCCTTGTCCGCAGGGCCCATTTTGACATCCTGGGGACACCCCCTGTTCCCCAGGGCCCATTGTGACATCCTGGGAATCTCTCCTTGTCCCCAGGGCCCATTGTGACATCTCAGGACCCCCCATTGTCCCCAGGACCCATTGTGACATTCAGGGGACCCCCTTTGTCACTGGGGCCCATTGTGAAATCCCAGGACCCCACATTGTCCCCAGAGCCCATTGTGACATCCTGGGGACCCCCCCTTTGTCCCCAATGCCCATTGTGACATCCTGCGGACCCCCCTTTGTCCCCAGGGCCCATTGTGACATTCAGGGGACCCACCATTGTCCTCAGGGCCCATTGTGAGGTCCCAGGACCCCCCATTGTCCCCAGGGCCCATTGTGACACTATGGGGACCCCCCCTTGTGCCCAGAGCCCATTGTGACACCGTGGGTACCACCCTTGTCTGCAGGGCTCATTGTGACATCCCAGGACCCCCCATTGTCCCCAGGGCCCATTGTGACATTCAGGGGACTCCCCTTTGTCCCCAGGGCCCATTCTGATACCGTGGGGACCCCCTTTGTCCCCAGGGCCCATTGTGACATGCTGGGGACGCTCTTTGTCCCCAGGGCCCATTGTGACATCCTGGGGACCCTCCTTGTCCCCAGAGCCTATTGTGACATCCAGGGGACTCCCTTTGTCCCCAAGGCCCATTATGTCACCATAGGGACCCCCTTTGTCACTAGGGCCCATTGTGACATCCCAGGACCCCCCCTAGTCCCCAGGGCCCATTGTGACATCCTGGGGACGCTCTTTGTCCCCAGGGCCCATTGTGACATCCTGGGGACCCTCCTTGTCCCCAGAGCCCATTGTGACATCCAGGGGACCCCCTTTGTCCCCAGGGCCCATTGTGGCACCATAGGGACCCCCTTTGTCACTGGGGCCCATTGTGACATCCCAGGACCGCCCCTGGCCCCCAGGCCCCATTGTGACATCCTGGGGACCCCCTTTGTCCCAAGACTTCATTGTGACATCCTGGGGACCCCCCTTGTCCTCAGGGTCCATTGTGACATCCTGGGGACCCCCCCTTGTCCCCAGGGCCCATTGTGACGTCCCAGGACCCCCCATTGTCCCCAGGGCCCATTGTGACATCCTGGGGACCCCACTTGTCCCCAGGACCCATTGTGACACTACGGGACCCCCCCTTGTGCCCAGGGCCCATTGTGACACCGTGGGTACCACGCTTGTCTGCAGGGCTCATTGTGACATCCCAGGACCCCCCATTGTCCCCAGTGCCCATTGTGACATTCAGGGGACCCCCCTTTGTCCCCAGGGCCCATTCTGATACCGTGGGGACCCCCTTTGTCCCCAGGGCCTATTGTGACATGCTGGGGACGCTCTTTGTCCCCAGGGCCCATTGTGACATCCTGGGGACGCCCTTTGTCCCCAGGGCCCATTGTGGCACCATGAGGACCCTCTTTGTCACTGGGGCCCATTGTGACATCCCAGGACCCCCCTTTGTCCCCAGGGCCCATTGTGACATCCTGGGGACCCTCCTTGTCCCCAGATCCCATTGTGACATCCCAGGACCACACTTTGTCCCCAGGGCTTATTGTGACACCATGGGGATCTCCCTTGTCCCCAGGGCCCATTGTGACATCCCATGACCGCCGTTTGTCCCCAGGGCTTATTGTGAAACCATGGGGATCTCCCTTGTCCCCAGGGCCCATTGTGACATCCCATGACCCCCCTTTGTCCCCAGTGCTATTGTGAAATCCTGGGGACCCCTTTTGTCCCCAGGGCCCATTGTGGCACCATGGGGAACCCCTTTGTCACTGGGGGCCATTGTGACATTACAGGATTCCACTTTGTCCCCAGGGCTCGTTCTGACACCTTGGGGACTCCCATTGTCCCCAGGGCCAATTGTGACATCCTGGGCAACCCCATTGTCCCCAGGGCCTATTGTGACATCTGGGGGATGCCCTTGTCCCCAGGACCCATCGTGGCACCGTGGGGACCCTCCTTGTCACTTGGGCCCATTGTGAAATCCCAGGACCCCACATTGTCCCCAGGGCCCATTGTGACATCCTGGGGACCCCACTTGTCCCCAGGACCCATTGTGACACTATGGGGACCCCCCCTTGGGCCCAGAGCCCATTGTGACACCGTGGGTACCACCCTTGTCCGCAGGGCCCATTTTGACATCCTGGGGACACCCCCTGTTCCCCAGGGCCCATTGTGACATCCTGGGAATCTCTCCTTGTCCCCAGGGCCCATTGTGACATCTCAGGACCCCCCATTGTCCCCAGGACCCATTGTGACATTCAGGGGACCCCCTTTGTCACTGGGGCCCATTGTGAAATCCCAGGACCCCACATTGTCCCCAGAGCCCATTGTGACATCCTGGGGACCCCCCCTTTGTCCCCAATGCCCATTGTGACATCCTGCGGACCCCCCTTTGTCCCCAGGGCCCATTGTGACATTCAGGGGACCCACCATTGTCCTCAGGGCCCATTGTGAGGTCCCAGGACCCCCCATTGTCCCCAGGGCCCATTGTGACACTATGGGGACCCCCCCTTGTGCCCAGAGCCCATTGTGACACCGTGGGTACCACCCTTGTCTGCAGGGCTCATTGTGACATCCCAGGACCCCCCATTGTCCCCAGGGCCCATTGTGACATTCAGGGGACTCCCCTTTGTCCCCAGGGCCCATTCTGATACCGTGGGGACCCCCTTTGTCCCCAGGGCCCATTGTGACATGCTGGGGACGCTCTTTGTCCCCAGGGCCCATTGTGACATCCTGGGGACCCTCCTTGTCCCCAGAGCCTATTGTGACATCCAGGGGACTCCCTTTGTCCCCAAGGCCCATTATGTCACCATAGGGACCCCCTTTGTCACTAGGGCCCATTGTGACATCCCAGGACCCCCCCTAGTCCCCAGGGCCCATTGTGACATCCTGGGGACGCTCTTTGTCCCCAGGGCCCATTGTGACATCCTGGGGACCCTCCTTGTCCCCAGAGCCCATTGTGACATCCAGGGGACCCCCTTTGTCCCCAGGGCCCATTGTGGCACCATAGGGACCCCCTTTGTCACTGGGGCCCATTGTGACATCCCAGGACCGCCCCTGGCCCCCAGGCCCCATTGTGACATCCTGGGGACCCCCTTTGTCCCAAGACTTCATTGTGACATCCTGGGGACCCCCCTTGTCCTCAGGGTCCATTGTGACATCCTGGGGACCCCCCCTTGTCCCCAGGGCCCATTGTGACGTCCCAGGACCCCCCATTGTCCCCAGGGCCCATTGTGACATCCTGGGGACCCCACTTGTCCCCAGGACCCATTGTGACACTACGGGACCCCCCCTTGTGCCCAGGGCCCATTGTGACACCGTGGGTACCACGCTTGTCTGCAGGGCTCATTGTGACATCCCAGGACCCCCCATTGTCCCCAGTGCCCATTGTGACATTCAGGGGACCCCCCTTTGTCCCCAGGGCCCATTCTGATACCGTGGGGACCCCCTTTGTCCCCAGGGCCTATTGTGACATGCTGGGGACGCTCTTTGTCCCCAGGGCCCATTGTGACATCCTGGGGACGCCCTTTGTCCCCAGGGCCCATTGTGGCACCATGAGGACCCTCTTTGTCACTGGGGCCCATTGTGACATCCCAGGACCCCCCTTTGTCCCCAGGGCCCATTGTGACATCCTGGGGACCCTCCTTGTCCCCAGATCCCATTGTGACATCCCAGGACCACACTTTGTCCCCAGGGCTTATTGTGACACCATGGGGATCTCCCTTGTCCCCAGGGCCCATTGTGACATCCCATGACCGCCGTTTGTCCCCAGGGCTTATTGTGAAACCATGGGGATCTCCCTTGTCCCCAGGGCCCATTGTGACATCCCATGACCCCCCTTTGTCCCCAGTGCTATTGTGAAATCCTGGGGACCCCTTTTGTCCCCAGGGCCCATTGTGGCACCATGGGGAACCCCTTTGTCACTGGGGGCCATTGTGACATTACAGGATTCCACTTTGTCCCCAGGGCTCGTTCTGACACCTTGGGGACTCCCATTGTCCCCAGGGCCAATTGTGACATCCTGGGCAACCCCATTGTCCCCAGGGCCTATTGTGACATCTGGGGGATGCCCTTGTCCCCAGGACCCATCGTGGCACCGTGGGGACCCTCCTTGTCACTTGGGCCCATTGTGAAATCCCAGGACCCCACATTGTCCCCAGGGCCCATTGTGACATCCTGGGGACCCCACTTGTCCCCAGGACCCATTGTGACACTATGGGGACCCCCCCTTGGGCCCAGAGCCCATTGTGACACCGTGGGTACCACCCTTGTCCGCAGGGCTCATTGTGACATCCCAGGACCCCCTATTGTCCCCAGGGCCCAGTGTGACATCCAGGGGACCCCCTTTGTCCCCAGGGCCCATTGTGGCACCATGAGGACCCTCTTTGTCACTGGGGCCCGTTGTGACATCCCAGGACCCCCCCTGGTCCCCAGGACCCATTGTGACATCCCGGGGACCTTGCTTGTCCTCATGGTCCATTGTGACAGCCCAGGACCTTACTTTGTCCCCAGGGCTCATTGCGATATCTGGGGGACCCCCTTGTCCCCAGGGCCCATTGTGACATTCAGGGGACCCCTCTTTGTCCCCAGGGCCCATTGTGACATCCTGGGGACCCCCCCTTGTCCCCAGGGCCCATTGTGATGTCCCAGGACCCGCCATTGTCCCCAGGGCCCATTCTGACATCCTGGGGATCCCTCCTTTTCCCCAGGGCCCATTGTGACGTCCCAGGACCCCCCATTGTCCCCAGGGCCCATTGTGACATTCAGGGGCCCCCGTTTGTCACGGGGGCCCATTGTGACATCCCAGGACCCCACATTGTCCCCAGGGCCCATTGTGATTTTCAGGGGACCCCACTTGTCCCCAGGACCCATTGTGACACTATAGGGACCCCCCTTGTGCCCAGTGACCATTGTGACACCGTGGGTACCACCCTTGTCCGCAGGGCCCATTGTGACATCCTGGGGACACCCCCTTTTCCCCAGGGCCCATTGTGACATCCTGGGAATCTCTCCTTGTCCCCAGGGCCCATTGTGACATCTCCGGACACCCCATTGTCCCCAGGACCCATTGTGACATTCAGGGGACCCCCTTTGTCACTGGGGCCCATTGTGAAATCCCAGGACCACACATTGTCCCCAGAGCCCATTGTGACATCCTGGGGACCCCCCCTTTGTCCCCAGTGCCCATTGTGACATCCTGCGGACCCCCCTTTTTCCCCAGGGCCCATTTTGAACATTCAGGGGACCCACCATTGTCCTCAGGGCCCATTGTGAGGTCCCAGGACCCCCCATTGTCCCCAGGGCCCATTGTGACACTATGGGGACCCCCCCTTGTGCCCAGGGCCCATTGTGACACCGTGGGTACCACCCTTGTCTGCAGGGCTCATTGTGACATCCCAGGACCCCCCATTGTCCCCAGGGCCCATTGTGACATTCAGGGGACTCCCCTTTGTCCCCAGGGCCCATTCTGATACCGTGGGGACCCTCTTTGTCCCCAGGGCCCATTGTGACATGCTGGGGACGCTCTTTGTCCCCAGGGCCCATTGTGACATCCTGGGGACCCTCCTTGTCCCCAGAGCCCATTGTGACATTTAGGGGACTCCCTTTGTCCCCAGGGCCCATTATGGCACCATAGGGACCCCCTTTGTCACTAGGGCCCATTGTGACATCCCAGGACCCCCCCTAGTCCCCAGGGCCCATTGTGACATCCTGGGGACGCTCTTTGTCCCCAGGGCCCATTGTGACATCCTGGGGACCCTCCTTGTCCCCAGAGCCCATTGTGACATCCAGGGGACCCCCTTTGTCCCCAGGGCCCATTGTGGCACCATAGGGACCCCCTTTGTCACTGGGGCCCATTGTGACATCCCAGGACCGCCCCTGGCCCCCAGGCCCCATTGTGACATCCTGGGGACCCCCTTTGTCCCAGGACTTCATTGTGACATCCTGGGGACCCCCGTTGTCCTCAGGGTCCATTGTGACATCCTGGGGACCCCCCCTTGTCCCCAGGGCCCATTGTGACGTCCCAGGACCCCCCATTGTCCCCAGGGCCCATTGTGACATCCTGGGGACCCCACTTGTCCCCAGGACCCATTGTGACACTATGGGACCCCCCCTTGTGCCCAGAGCCCATTGTGACACCGTGGGTACCACCCTTGTCTGCAGGGCTCATTGTGACATTCCAGGACCCCCCATTGTCCCCAGGGCCCATTGTGACATTCAGGGGACCCCCCTTTGTCCCCAGGGCCCATTCTGATACCGTGGGGACCCCCTTTGTCCCCAGGGCCTATTGTGACATGCTGGGGACGCTCTTTGTCCCAAGGGCCCATTGTGACATCCTGGGGACCCTCCTTGTCCCCAGAGCCCATTGTGACATCCAGGGGACGCCCTTTGTCCCCAGGGCCCATTGTGGCACCATGAGGACCCTCTTTGTCACTGGGGCCCATTGTGACATCCCAGGACCCCCCTTTGTCCCCAGGGCCCATTGTGACCTCCTGGGGACCCTCCTTGTTTCCAGATCCCATTGTGACATCCCAGGACCCCACTTTGTCCCCAGGGCTTATTGTGACACCATGGGGATCTCCCTTGTCCCCAGGGCCCATTGTGACATCCCATGACCCCCCTTTGTCCCCAGTGCTATTGTGAAATCCTGGGGACCCCTTTTGTCCCCAGGGCCCATTGTGGCACCATGGGGAACCCCTTTGTCACTGGGGGCCATTGTGACATTACAGGATTCCACTTTGTCCCCAGGGCTCGTTCTGACACCTTGGGGACTCCCATTGTCCCCAGGGCCAATTGTGACATCCTGGGCAACCCCATTGTCCCCAGGGCCTATTGTGACATCTGGGGGATGCCCTTGTCCCCAGGACCCATCGTGGCACCGTGGGGACCCTCCTTGTCACTTGGGCCCATTGTGAAATCCCAGGACCCCACATTGTCCCCAGGGCCCATTGTGACATCCTGGGGACCCCACTTGTCCCCAGGACCCATTGTGACACTATGGGGACCCCCCCTTGGGCCCAGAGCCCATTGTGACACCGTGGGTACCACCCTTGTCCGCAGGGCTCATTGTGACATCCCAGGACCCCCTATTGTCCCCAGGGCCCAGTGTGACATCCTGGGGACGCCCTTTGTCTCCAGGGCCCATTTTGACACCGTCGAGACCCCCCTTTGTCCCCAGAGCCCATTGTGACATCCAGGGGACCCCCTTTGTCCCCAGGGCCCATTGTGGCACCATGAGGACCCTCTTTGTCACTGGGGCCCATTGTGACATCCCAGGACCCCCCCTGGTCCCCAGGGCCCATTGTGACATCCCGGGGACCTTGCTTGTCCTCATGGTCCATTGTGACAGCCCAGGACCTTACTTTGTCCCCAGGGCCCATTGTGACACCATGGGCAGCCCCCTTTTCCCAGTGCCCATTGTGACATCCTGGGGACCCCCTTTGTCTCCAGGGCCCTTTGTGACATCCCAGGACCCCCCATTGTCCCCAGGGCCCATTGTGACATCCTGCGGACCCCCCTTTGTCCCCAGGGCCCAATGTGACATCCTGGGGTCCCCCCTTTGTCCCCAGGGCCCATTGCAATGGCCCAGGACCACACTTTGTCCCCAGGGTTCATTGTGACATCCTGGGGACCCCATTTGTCCCCACGGCCCATTGTGGCACCATGGGGACCCCGTTTGCACTGGGGCCCATTGTGACATCCCAGGACCCCACTTTGTCCCCAGGGCTTATTGTGACACCATGGGGATCTCCCTTCTCCCCAGGGCCCATTGTGACATCCCATGACGCCCCTTTATCCCCAGTGTTTATTGTGACACCATGGGGATCTCCCTTGTCCCCAGGGCCCATTGTGACATCCCATGACCCCCCTTTGTCCCCAGGGCTATTGTGAAATCCTGGGGACCCCTTTTGTCCCCAGGGACCATTGTGGCACCATGGGGAACCCCTTTGTCACTGGGGGCCATTGTGACATTCCAGGATTCTACTTTGTCCCCAGAGCTCGTTCTGACACCTTGGGGACTACCATTGTCCCCAGGGCCTATTGTGACATCCTGGGCAACCCCATTGTCCCCAGGGCCCATTGTGACATCTGGGGGACGCCCTTGTCCCCAGGACCCATCGTGGCACCGTGGGGACCCTCCTTGTCACTTGGGCCCATTGTGACACCATGGGGACCCCCCCTTTGTCCCCAGTGCCCATTGTGACATCCTGCGGACCCCCCTTTGTCTCCAGGGCCCATTGTGACATTCAGGGGACCCACAATTGTCCTCAGGGCCCATTGTGACGTCCCAGGACCCCCCATTGTCCCCAGGGCCCATTGTAACATCCACTGCACCCCCTTGTCCCCAGGGCCCATTGTGACATTCAGGGGACCCCTCTTTGTCCCCAGGGCCCGTTGTGACATCCTGGGGACCCCGCCTTGTCCCCAGGGCCCATTGTGACGTCCCAGGACACCCCATTGTCCCCAGGGCCCATTGTGACATCCTGGGGATCCCTCCTTGTCCCCAGGGCCCATTGTGACGTCCCAGGACCCCCCATTGTCCCCAGGACCCATTGTGACATTCAGGGGCCCCCGTTTGTCACGGGGGCCCATTGTGACATCCCAGGACCCCACATTGTCCCCAGGGCCCATTGTGACTTTCAGGGGACCCCACTTGTCCCCAGGACCCATTGTGACACTATAGGGACCCCCCTTGTGCCCAGTGACCATTGTGACACCGTGGGTACCACCTTTGTCCGCAGGGCCCATTGTGACATCCTGGGGACACCCCCTTTTCCCCAGGGCCCATTGTGACATCCTGGGAATCTCTCCTTGTCCCCAGGGCCAATTGTGACATCTCAGGACCCCCCATTGTCCCCAGGACCCATTGTGACATTCAGGGGACCCCCTTTGTCACTGGGGCCCATTGTGAAATCCCAGGACCCCACATTGTCCCCAGATCCCATTGTGACATCCTGGGGACCCCCCCTTTGTCCCCAGTGCCCATTGTGACATCCTGCGGACCCCCCTTTGTCCCCAGGGCCCATTTTGACATTCAGGGGACCCACCATTGTCCTCAGGGCCCATTGTGAGGTCCTAGGACCCCCCCATTGTCCCCAGGGCCGATTGTGACACTATGGGGACCCCGCCTTGTGCCCAGGGCCCATTGTGACACCGTGGGTACCACCCTTGTCTGCAGGGCTCATTGTGACATCCCAGGACCCCCCATTGTCCCCAGGGCCCATTGTGACATTCAGGGGACCCCCCTTTGTCCCCAGGACCCATTCTGATACCGTGGGGACCCCCTTTGTCCCCAGGGCCCATTGTGACATGCTGGGGACGCTCTTTGTCCCCAGGGCCCATTGTGACATCCTGGGGACCCTCCTTGTCCCCAGAGCCCATTGTGACATCCAGGGGACCCCCTTTGTCTCCAGGGCCCATTGTGGCACCATAGGGACCCCCTTTGTCACTAGGGCCCATTGTGACATCCCAGGACGCCCCTAGTCCCCAGGGCCCGTTGTGACATCCTGGGGACGCTCTTTGTCCCCAGGGCCCATTGTGACATCCTGGGGACCCTCCTTGTCCCCAGAGCCCATTGTGACATCCAGGGGACCCCCTTTGTCCCCAGGGCCCATTGTGGCACCATAGGGACCCCCTTTGTCACTGGGGCCCATTGTGACATCCCAGGACCGCCCAAGGCCCCCAGGGCCCATTGTGACATCCTGGGGACCCCCTTTGTCCCAAGACTTCATTGTGACATCCTGGGGACCCCCCTTGGCCTCAGGGTCCATTGTGACATCCTGGGGACCCCCCCTTGTCCCCAGGGCCCATTGTGACGTCCCAGGACCCCCCATTGTCCCCAGGGCCCATTGTGACATCCTGGGGACCCCACTTGTTCCCAGGACCCATTATGACACTACGGGACCCCCCCTTGTGCCCAGGGCCCATTGTGACACCGTGGGTACCACCCTTGTCTGCAGGGCTCATTGTGACATCCCAGGACCCCCCATTGTCCCCAGGGCCCATTGTGACATTCAGGGGACCCCCCTTTGTCCCCAGGGCCCATTCTGATACCGTGGGGACCCCCTTTGTCCCCAGGGCCTATTGTGACATGCTGGGGACGCTCTTTGTCCCCAGGGCCCATTGTGACATCCTGGGGACCCTCCTTGTCCCCAGAGCCCATTGTGACATCCAGGGGACGCCCTTTGTCCCCAGGGCCCATTGTGGCACCATGAGGACCCTCTTTGTCACTGGGACCCATTGTGACATCCCAGGACCCCCCTTTGTCCCCAGGGCCCATTGTGACATCCTGGGGACCCTCCTTGTCCCCAGATCCCATTGTGACATCCCAGGACCCCACTTTGTCCCCAGGGCTTATTGTGACACCATGGGGATCTCCCTTGTCCCCAGGGCCCATTGTGACATCCCATGACCCCCCTTTGTCCCCAGTGCTATTGTGAAATCCTGGGGACCCCTTTTGTCCCCAGGGACAATTGTGGCACCATGGGAAACCCCTTTGTCACTGGGGGCCATTGTGACATTCCAGGATTCCACTTTGTCCCCAGAGCTCGTTCTGACACCTTGGGGACTCCCATTGTCCCCAGGGCCCATTGTGACATCCTGGGCAACCCCATTGTCCCCAGGGCCCATTGTGACATGTGGGGAACGCCCTTGTCCCCAGGACCCATCGTGGAACCATGGGGACCCTCCTTGTCCCCAGGGCCTATTGTGACATCCTGGGGACCCCCCATTGTCCCCAGGGCCCATTGTGACATCCTGCAGACCCCCCTTTGTCCCCAGGGCCCATTGTGACATTCAGGGGACCCACAATTGTCCTCAGGGCCCATTGTGATGTCCCAGGATACCCCATTGTCCCCAGGGCCCATTGTAACATCCTCAGCACCCCCTTGTCCCCAGGGCCCATTGTGACATTCAGGGGACCCCTCTTTGTCCCCAGGGCCCATTGTGACATCCTGGGGACCATTCCCTTGTCCCCAGGGCCCATTGTGACGTCCCAGGACCCGCCATTGTCCCCAGGGCCCATTGTGACATCCTGGGGATCCCTCCTTGTCCCCAGGGCCCATTGTGACGTCCCAGGACCCCCCATTGTCCACAGGGCCCATTGTGACATTCAGGGGCTCCCATTTGTCACTGGGGCCCATTGTGACATCTCAGGACCCCACATTGTCCCCAGGGCCCATTGTGACTTTCAGGGGACCCCACTTGTCCCCAGGACCCATTTTGACACTATAGGGACCCCCCCTTGTGCCCAGTGACCATTGTGACACCGTGGGTACCACCCTTGTCCGCAGGGCCCATTGTGACATCCTGGGGACACCCCCTTGTCCCCAGGGCCCATTGTGACATCCTGGGAATCCCTCCTTGTCCCCAGGGCCCATTGTGACGTCCCAGGACCCCCCATTGTCCCCAGGACCCATTGTGACATTCAGGGGACCCCCTTTGTCACTGGGGCCCATTGTGAAATCCCAGGACCCCCCTTTGTCCCCAGGGCCCATTGTGACATCCTCGGCACCCCCTTGTCCCCAGGGCACATTGTGACACTATGGGGACCACCCCCTGTGCCCAGAGCCCATTGTGACACCGTGGGTACCACCCTTGTGTGCAGGGCTCATTGTGACATCCCAGGACCCCCCATTGTCCCCAGGGCCCATTGTGACATTCACAGGACCCCCCTTTGTCCCCAGGGCCCATTGCGACATGCTGGGGACGCTCTTTGTCCCCAGGGCCCATTGTGACATCCTGGGGACCCTCCTTGTCCCCAGAGCCCATTGTGACATCCAGGGGACGCCCTTTGTCCCCAGGGCCCATTGTAGCACCATAGGGACCCCCTTTGTCACTAGGGCCCATTGTAACATCCCAGGCCCTCCCCTAGTCCCCAGGGCCCATTGTGACATCCTGGGGACGCTCTTTGTCCCCAGGGCCCATTGTGACATCCTGGGGACCCTCCTTGTCTGCCAGAGCCCATTGTGACATCCAGGGGACCCCCTTTGTCCCCAGGGCCCATTGTGGCACCATAGGGATCCCCTTTGTCACTGGGGCCCATTGTGACATCCCAGGACCCCCCCTGGTCCCCAGGGCCCATTGTGACATCCTGGGGACCCCCTTTGTCCCAAGACTTCATTGTGACAGCCTGGGGACCCCCCTTGTCCTCAGGGTCCATTGTGACAGCCCAGGACCTTAAATTGTCCCCAAGGCCCATTGTGACATCCTGGGGACCCCCCCTTGTCCCCAGGGCCCATTGTGACATCCTCGCACCCCCTTTTCCCCAGTGCCCATTGTGACATCCTGGGGACCCCCCCTTGTCCCCAGTGCCCATTGTGACGTCCCAGGACTCCCCATTGTCCCCAGGGCCCATTGTGACATCCTGGGGATCCCTCCTTGTCCCCAGGGCCCATTGTGACGTACCAGGACCCCCCATTGTCGCCAGGGCCCATTGTGACATCCTCTGCACGCCCTTGTCCCCAGGGCCCATTGTGACATTCAGGGGACCCCTCTTTGTCCCCAGGGCCCATTGTGACATCCTGGGGACCCCCCCTTGTCCCCAGGGCCCATTGTGACGTCCCAGGGCCCCACATTGTCCCCAGGGCCCATTGTGACATCCTGGGGATCCTTCCTTGTCCCCAGGGCCCATTGTGACGTCCCAGGACTCCCCATTGTCCCCAGGAACCATTGTGACATTCAGGGGACCCCCTTTGTCACTGGGGCCCATTGTGACACCATGGAGACCCCCGCTTGTCCTCAGGGTCCATTGTGACATCCTGGGCACCCCCCATTTTCCCCAGGACCCATTGTGACATCCTGGCCACCCCCTTGTTCCCAGGGCCCGTTGTGGCACCATGGGGACACCCCCTTTGTCCCCAGGGCCCATTGTGACATCCCAGGACCCCCCTTTGTCCCCAGGGCCCATTGTAGCACCATGGGGACCCCCTTTGACCCCAGGGCCCATTGTGGCACCATGGCAACCCCTTTTGTCTCCAGGGCCCATTGTGACATCCCAGGACCCCCCTTTGTCCCCAGGGCCCATTGTAGCACCATGGGGACCCCCCATTGTCCCCAGGGCCCATTGTGACATTCATGGGACCCCTCTTTGTCCCCAGGGCCCATTGTGACATCCTGGGACCCCCCCTTGTCCCCAGGGCCCATTGTGACGTCCCAGGACACCCCATTGTCCCCAGGGCCCAGTGTGACATCCTGGGGTGCCCTCCTTGTCCCCAGGGCCCATTGTGACGTCCCAGGACCCCCCATTGTCCCCGGGGCCCATTGTGACATTCAGGGGACCCCCTTTGTCACTGGGGCCCTTTGTGACATCCCAGGACCCCACATTGTCCCCAGGACCTATTGTGACATCCTGGGGACCCCACTTGTCCCCAGGACCCATTGTGACACTATGGGGACCCCCCCCTTGTGCCCAGGGCCCATTGTGACACCGTGGGTACCACCCTTGTCCGCAGGGCTCATTGTGACATCCCAGGACCCCCGATTGTCCCCAGGGCCCAGTGTGACATCCTGGGGACGCCCTTTGTCCCCAGGGCCCATTTTGACACCGTCGACACCCCCCTTTGTCCCCAGAGCCCATTGTGACATCCAGGGGACCCCCTTTGTCTCCAGGGCCCATTGTGGCACCATGAGGACCCTCTTTGTCACTGGGGCCCATTGTGACATCCCAGGACCCCCCCTGGTCCCCAGGGCCCATTGTGACATCCCGGGGACCCCGCTTGTCCTCATGGTCCATTGTGACAGCCCAGGACCTTACTTTGTCCCCAGGGCCCATTGCGATATCTGGGGGACCCCCTTGTCCCCAGGGCCCATTGTGACACCATGGGGACACCCCTTTTCCCCAGTGCCCATCGTGACATCCTGGGGACCCCCCTTTGTCCCCAGGGCCCATTGTGACATTCTGGGGTCCCCCCTTTGTCCCCAGGGCCCATTGAAATGTCCCAGGACCATTCTTTGTCCCCAGGGTTCATTGTGACATCCTGGGGACCCCATTTGTCCCCACGGCCCATTGTGGCACCATGGGGACCCCGTTTGTCACTGGGGCCCATTGTGACATCCCATGACCCCACTTTGTGCCCAGGGCTTATTGTGACACCATGGGGATCTCCCTTGTCCCCAGGGCCCATTGTGACATCCCATGACCCCCCTTTGTCCCCAGTGCTATTGTGAAATCCTGGGGACCCCTTTTGTCCCCAGGGCCTATTGTGACACCATGGGGGCCCCTCCTTGTCACTGGGGACCCATTGTGACACCATGGGGACCCCCCCTTGTCCTCAGGACTCATTCTGACATCCTGGACACCCCCCATTGTCCCCAGGGCCCATTGTGACATCCACTGCACCCCCTTGTCCCCAGGGCCTATTGTGACATTCAGGGGAACCCTCTTTGTCCCCAGGGCCCATTGTGACATCCTGGGGACCCCACTTGTCCCCAGGACCCATTGTGACACTATGGGGACCCCCCCTTGTGCCCAGGGCCCATTGTGACACCGTGGGTACTACCCTTGTGTGCAGGGCTCATTGTGACATCCCAGGACCCCCCATTGTCCCCAGGGCCCATTGTGACATTCAGGGGACCCCCCTTTTCCCCAGGGCCCATTCTGATACCGTGGGGACCCCCTTTGCCCCCAGGGCCCATTGTGACATGCTGGGGATGCTCTTTGTCCCCAGGGCCCATTGTGACATCCTGGGGACCCCATTTGTCCCCAGGGCCCATTGTGGCACCATAGGGACCCCCTTTGTCACTGGGGTCCATTGTGACACACCAGGACCCCCCCTGGTCCCCAGGGCTCATTGTGACATCCTGGGGACGCCCTTTGTCCCAAGACTTCATTGTGACATCCTGGGGACCCCCCTTGTCCTCAGGGTCCATTGTGACAGCCCAGGACCTTACATTGTCCCCAGGGCCCATTGTGATATCTGGGGGACCCACCCTTGTTCCCAGGGCCCATTGTGACATCCTGGGGACCCACCCTTGTCCCCAGGGCCCATTGTGACATCCCAGGACCCCCCATTGTCCCCAGGGCCCATTGTGACATCCTCGGCACCCCCTTGTCCCCAGGGCCTATTGTGACATCCTGGGGACCCCCCCTTGTCCCCAGGGCCCATTGTGACGTCCCAGGATCCCCCATTGTCTCCAGGGCCCATTGTGACATCCTGGGGATTCCTCCTTGTCCCCAGGGCCCATTGTGATGTCCCAGGACCCCTCATTGTCCCCAGGGCCCATTGTGACATCCTCTGCACCCCCTTGTCCCCAGGGCCCATTGTGACATTCAGGGGACCCCTCTTTGTCCCCAGGGCCCATTGTGACATCCTGGGGACCCCCCCTTGTCCCCAGGGCCCATTGTGACGTCCCAGGACCCCCCATTGTCCCTAGGGCCCATTGTGACATCCTGGGGATCCTTCCTTGTCCCCAGGGCCCATTGTGACGTCCCAGGACCCCCCATTGTCCCCAGGACCTATTGTGACATTCAGGGGACCCCCTTTGTCACTGGGGCCCATTGTGACACCATGGAGACCCCCGCTTGTCCCCAGAGCCCATTGTGACATCCTGGGCACCCCCCGTTTTCCCCAGGAACCTTTGTGACATCCTGGCCACCCCCTTGCTCTCAGGGCCCGTTGTGGCACCATGGGGACACCCCCTTTGTCCCCAGGGCCCATTGTGACATCCCAGGACCCCCCTTTGTCCCCAGGGCCCATTGTAGCACCATGGGGACCCCCTTTGACCCCAGGGCCCATTGTGGCACCATGGCAACCCCTTTCGTCCCCAGGGCTCATTGTGACATTCTTGGACCCCACTTTGTCCCCAGGGCCTATTGTGACACCATGGGGACCCCTCCTTGTCACTGGGGACCCATTGTGACACCATGGGGACCCCAGCTTGTCCTCAGGACTCATTCTGACATCCTGGACACCCCCCATTGTCCCCAGGGCCCATTGTGACATCCACTGCATCCCCTTGTCCCCAGGGCCCATTGTGACATTCAGGGGACCCCCCCTTGTCCCCAGGGCCCATTGTGACGTCCCAGGACCCCCCATTGTCCCCAGGGCCCATTGTGACATCCTGTGGATTCCTCCTTGTCCCCAGGGCCCATTGTGATGTCCCAGGACCCCCCATTGTCCCCAGGGCCCATTGTGATATGCTGGGGAGCCCTCTTTGTCCCCAGGACCCATTGTGAAATTCAGGGGACCCCAGCTTGTCCCCAGGGCCCATTCTGACATCCTGGGGACACTCTTTGTCCCCAGGGCCCATTGTGACATCCGAGGACCCTCTTTGTCCCTGTCGAGGTTTAAGATTGCGAGGTGACAATCAAACCCTGCCAGATGTGTTGTCAACCTCCTCTCCCCCCCCAATTCCCCCTTTTTCCCCTCCCTCTCCCCCTTCCCACTCAGCACAGGCGATTGGGAGGGGAAGAAGCACAGAGGGAAGAGAGTTGGAAAAGTTAAAGATGTTTTACTGATGCTACTGATAAGAATAGAGAAAATAATACAAATATACAAAACCAATCTTGTAAGTCTCAGCAACTGCAGAGCCAGCACCCAAAGTCCTGGATTAGACTCCGTAGCCAACCGGAGCTGGATTCAGTCTCTCACTGGCCTCAGTTCGCAGGGACGACCAGCAAGGTCCTCTCCTAATGTCGGGATGAGGAAAAAAGGGCCGAGATCCTCATGATCTCCCGCTTTTATATGAAGTATTCACGTGAACGGAATGTTATACACAGTTGGTCACCGGTTTCTTATTGCCCCTCTCGCGAGATGTGCATCCGTGCTTATCAATAAGTTTTCATTCCATTGCTGGGTTTGCCAAAACATGTGTCCGGTTCTCCAGGAAAATGCAGCTGATATGAAGCTTGAGCTGAAAGGAAAATTCACTAAAAGAGAAACTTGTTTTTTAACAAAACCAGGACATTCCACCCCTTATAATATGACATTCACTGAATACTTAAACCTTATCAATACAATCTATCAATACAATCTAATTAATCACTACTACTATATATATATATATATACATATGTACATATATACACAGGAGTAATTAATCAGTGGACCATCCTTTGAAAAGTTCATTAAGTTCATTTTGTCACCACAGTCTCCCAGGGCAGGAAAAATGGTCCAAGTGCATCTCATGACCCCTGTTGGTGGGTTAAGGACACCAACTTCCAAGAAGGTGTCGGGCGCCACTCGAAGAAGCCAGCGCTGGTTTCATCACCATTGTCTTGATCTGAAAGACACTTATTAAACATTGTTAGTGCGGCAATTCACATCATGCAGTTCAGCATTGAGTATTTTCACCTAAAATCAAATCCCCTTGAGGTGCACACCGAACTTCTCCATCCTTGAGCATCACCCACCAGGTGCTGCCAGGTCCCTGGGCAAAAACAATGCCCCGAATGGGCTTTGCCTGTGCCCGATGCAGGAGGAACCCAGACTGCCTATCCTAACATATTTTCCATGTGTACTACAGGGACTTTATCTCCTTCTACAGTCCATAGAGTTTCTGATTGGGCAGGCCCGGCTCGATTAGTTGATCCCCTGGTGTTGCCCAACCAAGTGGCTTTTGCTAAATGTGAATCCCAGTTTTTAAAGGCTCCACCACCAAGTGCCTTTAGTGTAGTTTTTAACAAACCATTGCACCTTTCAATTTTCCCAGAGGCTGGTGCATGATATGGAATATGATACACCCACTCAATACCATGTTCTTTGGCCCAATTATCTATAATACTGTTTTTGAAATGAGTACCATAGTCTGATTCAATTCGTTCTGGCGTACCGTGCCGCCAAAGGACTTGCTTCTCAAGGCCCAAGATGGTATTTCGGGCTGTAGCATGAGGTACAGCAGATGTTTCCAACCATCCGGTGGTTGCTTCCACCATTGTAAGTACATAACGCTTACCTTGACGTGTCTGTGGAAGTGTGATATAATCAATCTGCCAAGCTTCTCCATACTTACACTTTAACCATCGCCCCCCATACCATACAGGCTTTAACCGTTTCGCTTGTTTGATTTCGGCACAAGTTTCACATTCATGAATAACCTGTGAAACAGTGTCCATAGTTAAATCCACCCCTCGATCACGAGCCCATTTGTATGTTGCATCTCTACCTTGATGCCCTGAAGCACCATGGGCCCACCGAGCTAGGAAAAGTTCACCTTTATGTTGCCAGCCCAAGTCCACCTCAGCTACTTTAATCTTAGCAGCTTGATCTGCTTGTTGGTTGTTTCGATGTTCCTCGGTGGCTCGACTTTTAGGCACATGAGCATCTACATGACCAACTTTCACAGGCAGGCTCTCCAGCCGAGCAGCAATGTCTTCCCACAGCGTGGTTCCCAAATGGTTTCACCTCTGCACTGCCAGTTACTTTTCTTCCATTGCCGTAGCCACCCCCACAAGGCATTTGCTCCCATCCATGAGTCAGTATAGAGACAAAGTATTGGCCACTTCTCTCGTTCAGCAATGTCCAAAGCCAGCTGGATGGCTTTCACTTCTGCAAACTGACTGGATTCACCTTGTCCTTCAGTGGCTTCTGTAACTTGTCGTGTGGGACTCCACACAGCAGCTTTCACCTTCGATGTTTTCCTACAAGACGACAGGATCCATCTGTGAACAGCGCATACTGCTTATCAGTCTCTGAAAGCGTATTATATGGTGGTGCTTCTTCAGCACGTTTTACTTCCTCCTCATCTGGAGACATCCCAAAATCTTTGCTTTCTGGCCAGTCTGTAATAACTTCTAATATCCCTGGACGGTTGGGACTTCCAATTCGAGCTCATTGCGTGATCAGTGCAATCCATTTACTCCATGTAACTTCGGTGCCATGATGTGGAGAGGGAACCGTCCCTTTGAACATCCAGCTCAGCACCGGCAGTCGAGGTGCAGGAGGAGCTGTGCTTCAGTGCCCATCACTTCTGAAGCAGCTCGAACTCCTTCATATGCTGCCAGTATCTCCTTTTCAGTTGCAGTACAGTTGGCCTCATATCCTTTGTATCCTCGACTCCAAAAACCTAATGGTCGACCTCGGGTTTCTCCTGGCGCTTTCTGCCAGAGGCTCCAGGTAAGTCCATTATCTCCGGCTGCGGGGTAGAGCACATTTTTAACATCTAGTCCAGTTCGGACTGGTCCCAGGGCCACCGCATGAGTTATCTCATGCTTAATTTGTTCAAAGGATTGTCGTTGTTCAGGGCCCCACTCAAATTGGTTCTTTTTACGAGTCACTCGATAGAGAGGGCTCACAGTGTGGCTGTAGTCAGGAATATGCATTCTCCAAAAACCTACAACGCCCAAGAAAGTCTGTGTCTCCTTTTTATTAGTAGGTGGAGACATTGCTGCAATTTTGTTGATCACCTCCATTGGGATCTGACGACGGCCATCTTGCGATTTTACTCCTAAAAACTGGATCTCTCGTGCAGGTCCCTTGACCTTGCTTCGTTTTATGGCAAAACCAGCATCCAAAAGAATAGGAATTATTCTCTCACCTTTCTCGAAGACTTCTTTCGCTGTGTCGCCCCATACGATGATGTCATCAATATATTGCAAGTGTTCTGGAGCTTCACCTTGCTCCAGCGTGGTCTGGATCAGTCCATGGCAGATGGTAGGACTGTGTTTCCACCCCTGGGGCAAGCGATTCCATGTATACTGGATGCCCCTCCAGGTGAAAGCAAACTGCGGCCTGCACTCTGCTGCTACAGGAATAGAGAAAAATGCATGAGCAATGTCAATTGTAGCATACCACTTGGCTGCCTTTGACTCCAGTTCAAATTGCAGTTCTAGCATGTCAGGCACAGCAGCACTCAGTGGTGGTGTAACTTCATTCAGGCCACGATAGTCTACAGTTAGTCTCCACTCGTCACCAGACTTACGCACTGGCCAGATTGGGCTGTTAAAAGGTGAGCGAGTCTTACTGATCACACCCTGGCTTTCCAATTGACGGATCAGCTTCTGGATAGGAATCAAAGAGTCTCAATTGGTGCGATATTGCCGGCGATGCACCGTCGTGGTAGCAATTGACACCTGCTGATCGTCAACCATCAGCAGTCCTACAACAGAAGGGTCATCTGAAAGACCAGGCAAATCAGACAGTTGTTCAATTTTCTCAGTGTCCACAGCTGCTATACCAAATGCCCACCTATACCCTTTTGGGTCCTTAAAATACCCTCTCCTGAGGTAGTCTATACCAAGGATGCACGGAGCATCTGGACCAGTCACAATGGGATGCTTTTGCCAGTTTTTTCCAGTTAGGCTCATTTCAGCCTCTACAACAGTCAGCTCCTGGGATCCCCCAGTCACTCCAACAATATTGATGGATTGCGTTCCTTTATAATTAGAAGGAATTATTGTGCACTGGGCACCAGTGTCCACTAAAGCTTTGTACTCCTGGGGTTGTGTTGTACCAGGCCATAGTATTTGTACAGTCCAATAAACTCTGTTATCCCTTTCCTCCACCTGGTTGGAGGCAGGGCACCTCTAATTCCTGTTTTGCACAGTCTCTGGGTGTGAATTAGAGGTTCCTTCAAGAGCATCAGAATCTCTTCTGCTCCTTTTGTAAACTGGAGCAGCCACCTTCCTAGGAGTTTTTCCTTTTATCTTACGTACTCGTTCTTGAAGTTCTGAGGTAGGCCTTCCATGCCACTTATTCATGTTTTCTCCCTGCTCATGTAGGAAGAACCACAGTGAACCTCTTTTTGTGGGCTGTCTCTGCCCTCTCTCTCGAGATTGGAAACGCCTTCTCCTAACAGCTGAAACATAGGTTTGTGCAGGTCGTGAACGGTACGAGTCTTCTCTGAGCTCTTTGATTTCTTGCAACAGCTTTTCAAACCGGTCATCAGATTTTTCACACAGTTTCTCCACAGCGGAGACACAAGCCCGTAGAGAACCAGCAAGGCTGTCCTCAAAGTTCCGGAGCTGCTCAATCACTTCATTAATTTCTTGTGCACCTCTAGCTGACCAGACCATTCCTGCCAATGACTTAGCATATGCAGGTGGTGCACTTTGTACAAATCTGCGCCACATAGATTTTGTACAATTGAGTCTATCTGGGTCTGTCCCCTCTTGGCTGTTTGGTCCTAGATAGATGATCTCTCGCACAGCTAATTCTCTCAGGAACTGGATACCTCTCTCCATAGTATTCCATTTCCCTAACTTGGATATACAATCTTCCTTGTAGGGAAATCTGACTTTCATAGCTGCAGGAGTCGGGTCCAGAGAGTAGCGGCATTAGACTCTCTTGAAATTGCCCTATCAATGGTGGAATCTTTTGACAGAGATCCCAGCTGCCTGGCTTCACCACCTTCTAATTCAATTGTTTCTGCCCCATTGTCCCAGCATCGCAGCAGCCAGGTTAAAATATTCTCGCCTTCACGACGACTGAAGTCTTTTCGCAGATCTCTCAGCTCACCTGGAGAAAAGGACCGAGTGGTGGTCACTTCATCTCCTCCCTGTCCTGATGATGCCCCTTGGGTTGATGTTGGCCCTGTGCCATCACCTGCTGCACGGGTGGTCTTTCTAGTGACTTTCTTACAACCAGCAACTGATGCTGATATGGGTTCACCATCATTTGATTCATTTTCAGAGTCTGAATGACTGTCACAGTGATTGCCGTGGTTACAGCAGCAACAGTGCCCAGTGTGTGAAGACGGGGGGGCTGCCTTGTCAGCCTTTGAGGCTGGAGAGGTGTTATCTGCAGCGACCTTGGCAGAGGAGCTCTGCGGAGGAGCTGTAGCTTCAGCCTCTGAAGCCGCGGTTGGGGGGGCAGTGGCTGCAGCAGCAGCTTTGGCTGTTTTACCTTTTCTCGAGCGGCTCGGAGTGCTTTTTGCTAAAGCTTCCGAAGGCGCACCGCAAATCTCAGGACTAAAAAGAGACGCAAACCTCCTATTGAACCTCATTTCTCTTAACAGTAACACAAACTGACACACATTCAGCAAAACAGATAACACCATCACAGTTCTATCAAAGCTCCAAGGATATTCAAAGTTCTCCAAAACATTTGCAAACTGTCCTAGCGAAAACACAAAAGTATTGTTAGTCAGCCTTTCTAAAGATTCGCTTGACCAATTAGCAAATATAGAGCCATTCTGCTCTTTAATCTCTCCTGGAGGTTTTTCAAGGTAAAGCAGAAGCGAGTAGAAATTCATTAGCGGTTGCAGTATAATGAAATAAACCAGTGCCATACCACACAGAATCATCATGACTGCTGTCCAGTTTCTTGTTGTTATATAATGAATACTTCGATTCAGAAAGAAACACCAACACAGATATGGGATCAGCGAGTACAACGTAGAAAATAACTGATACAACTTATGCCATAACATCTTTAAATCAATGTAATTCACTTTGCCTTAATACCACTAAATAATATCCGAATCAAACAGATGCACGAGTATCACAACTCTATGAGTTGGCACCGTGCCAAGAAAATTGAAAGGTACGTCAGAGCAGTAGAAAAGTCAAAAATCTCCAAATTTACTCCTTTCTCTTGCCCCACGTTGGGCGCCAATTATCTGTCGAGGGTTAAGATTGCGGGGTGACAATCAAACCCTGACAGATGTATTGTTAACCTCCTCTCCCCCCCACTTCCCCCTTTTGCCCCTCCCTCTCCCCCCTTCCCACTCAGGACAGGCGATCGGGAGGGAAAGAAGGACAGAGGGAAGAGAGTTGGAAAAGTTAAAGATGTTTTACTAATGCTACTAATAAGAATAGAGAAAATAATACAAAATATACAAAACCAATCTTGAAAGTCTCAGCAACTGCAGAGCCAGCACCCAAAGTCCTGGATTGGACTCTGTAGCCAACCGGAGCTGGATTCAGTCTCTCACTGGCCTCAGTTCGCAGGGACGACCAGCAAGGTCCTCTCCTAATGTCAGCCATGAGGAAAAAAAAGGGAAAAAAGGGCAAAGGGAAAAAAGGGACGAGATCCTCGTGATCTCCCACTTTTATATGAAGTATTCCCATGAATGGAATGTTATACACCGTTGGTCAGTCTCTTGGTCATCAGTTTTCTCGTTGCCCCTCTCGCGAGATGTCCATCCGTGCTTATCAATAAGTTTGCATTCCATTGCTGGGTTTAACCAAAACATGTGTTGGGTTCTCCAGGAAAATGCAACTAACATGAAGGCTTTAGCTGACAGGCAGAAATTCACTAAAAGAGAAACTTGGTTTTTAACAAAACCAAGACACTGACCCATGTGGTGCTTCAGGTTGTGAAGAGAATCAAAACCAACTCCTTGACTGCAGTGGTTCCATTTTACATGTGTCACAGAGGGCAGATGAAGGGAGCTCAGAACTCCAATCTCTGCTGTACGACTGGGACTTCAGAGACTGGAAATGTAGGATAAAATGTTCTGTCAGTGCACCCTACATAAAGTTTGTGGCTTCCTTTGTGCCTTTTCACTACCCCGCGATCTGTTTGGCTTTCTACGGCTGAAAAGGAAACAACCCCCTTATGCCACCTGCCCCTCACACCAGAAAAACAAAGGAGAAAATGTATGGAATAGGGATGATATGGGAGCAATTTTGTTCAAGAGTTGTATTCTTTCAATGATAAAAAAGGTAGAAGTGAAAGAAAGCACTGTTCTAAGAACTTCATACAAGAGGCTAACTACTGAAATGTAGTATCTGTTCTGAGAATTGAGAATGACTGTTGGGAAGGACATTAAAGAGCTTTAGTTCATTAGCATAACCAAGAATAAGGAGTTTTCTGTTACTGTTACTAGTGACAGTACCACTGTTCAAAAACATCCTTCAGAGCATCTCCATTCATCCTGGGCTCCAAAGCTCAGCCTTCTCAGATTTTGAAAGGATTGCTTCAAACCCCTGTGACCCAAATCTCTACAACTGTCTCTCCTCAACAGCCTTTTACCCCAGGAAGGGGAAAACTCCCAGTGCAGGCACCAAACCAGTGCCCAACCTGCCTGGAGAGCCAGGACAGTTGTGCCACACAACAGCAGCCTCTGAGGGAAGCTGGAGGTGATGGAATTGAAATGATTCCAACCCAAATCATAGAATTATAGTATCATGGAATCATTTATTTTGGAAAAGACCCTTTACAACATAGAATACAAATGTAAATCAAATCCTTAATCGCCACATCTCCACATCTTCTAAATACCTCCAGCAATGGAAGCTCCAGTCCTGAGCTGGCTGGACACCATTGGCTGCAGTTGGACATAAGATACTGGTCATGACTGTGAGTTCAGCCCTCGCTGGCAGAACGTCTCACACATCACTGAGGAGGGCAGGGGGTTGGGAGATGGGAGCACGTTTCAGTTTCCAGATCCCAGCACAGAGCCCAAACGATCCTGCCCTTGAACTCTGGCATCCCAGTTCCTGAGATGCAAAGCTGGTGGCTTTCTGTGGATAATCATGTTAAAAGGCAAGAACTATCCTTCAAGAAGCAATGAGATGGCTGATGGCTTTATTGAACCCTTCCAGCCATGTCTGAACCCAGAAATGGAAAGCAGTTGATGTCTGCAGGTGGAGGAGGAACAGGAGGAAGAATTTCCTGGGAATATGGAAGGAAGAAAGGCCTCTCTTGGGCTACTCATGTATGGCAGTGACATTTCCATCCTGTGGGCATGGCTGTGCCTGGGAGATGGGGAATGGCTGCTGCTGGGGTGTTTGTGCTCAGTCATGGCCCATGAGCTGACCCTGCTCTGCTCCTCTCTTACACTGCCCACACTTGGATGGTCCTCAGGAATCATCCATGAGCCTGGTGGATGCATGAACCTCCTGGAGCGATGGGGTGTGGATCCAAATAGAGGATTCAAGCAAGTGTGGGACTGGGACATTGAGGTGATTGGTGACCATTGCCAGGTGTATGAAAGAAGCTGGATGAGTTGTGAGGAACTCACAGGCATTTCCAGCTCCACAGAAAACCACAGCCTTGCAGTTAAAGCAACAGCACTTGATATAAAACCCATCCCCAAAGCACAAAACACACTGACCACAGGAAAAGCCTTGAAAAACATTGGAGAAAAATCTACCAGGTCCCAGGGGTCAGATCTCAGCCATTCTGGAGATGAACAAGCATCAAGGACTGACATGGCATCAGAGCCACCTCCACATGGCCCTCACCACCTCTAACCAGTGTCTCCAAGTCTTTCCTTCACCAGCCTCCAGGGACAGGGACCTGCACTGGTTGTTTCCTTCACAGCTGTGTCAGTGATGGCCCTTCATGGGGTCCTAAACACCCTCAGAAACTTGGGGTTTGCTTCTGCCTTTCACTTCATTAGAGGTTTGTTCATTCTTTCAGTATCTGCAGTTCAGGATCATGGCAGCAGAGGGCTCATTAACATCGAAGATGCTCTAACAAGGCAAGGCTCTGTGAGTCTTTTTCCTAAAGGCTTCAAGTCTGGTGTGGATGATTAGGGAGGTTTCAGGAATAGTCAAACAGAGAGCATTTCCATAATAAATAGCAATAAAGCCAAATTTCTTCTTTTTCCTTCTCTTCTCAGTTTTCATTTTCTGTAATGGTGTCTGAGTGTCTGAGTTTGCTCAGGTCACACCTGACTTGAGCCCCATCCATTGCTGGGTGTTCTCCAGACTCCTGAGTTTAGGAATGAGCTCCCAGGAGACATTACTGGTGAAGATGGGGGCAAAGAAGCCATGAAGAACCTCAGTCCTGTCTGATTCTACTCTTGCAAAGTTCAGCAGGAGGCCCACATATGCCCGGTTTCTTATTTTAAGGAAACTGTGTAAGCTCATCTTGCTGCCTTCATTCTCCCCTGCAGCTATGAAGTCCAGATCAGCTTTGGCATCATCTTTACATCGATGGACAAGGTTTCTAAATTCCTCCTCTGCAGCTTCCCCTGCTTTCACCTCCTGAGTGGTGCCTTTTTGTCCTGGAGATCCATCAGTTCAGATGAGCAGCCTCACAAGATAAATGCTTCTTTTCATGGGTTCTCAGAGAAATCATTCTTGTGCTTGGAGCAGGCTCTCCTGTAAGGCTGCTCAGGTTTCCTGAGCTTCTTCACCTTTCAGGCCTTCTTCCATGTAACCAACTCGTCTGCCATCCTCCAGTATGTCAAAGCCTTCTCTGGAGCCCACCAGGCTGTGCTCTGCTGCTGGCCTTCCTCCCTCCCCTCTGGTGCCTGGGACCCCACTATTTCCTGGTCACAACAACCAAGGTGGACACTGATGTTCACATCCCTCACCAGCTTTTCCTTCTTCATTCAGTACCAGATCCAGGTGAACATCACCCTTTTTGCCCACCAGGCAGGCATGTTAATAAGTTGTCCCAAGATTCTTTGGACTGTTGGCACCTGCAGCTTTGCCTGGCCAGTGAATATCAGGCAATTACAGTTACCCATAGGAACCTGCTCATTGACTGGAGACACCCTAAGGTTGCTGACAGAAGATCTTTTCCATTTCTTCTCCATAATCAAGTAGTTTGTAACATCTAACTGGATTTACATGGCAAAGACCTGAAACTGGGGGTGAGTGTGGGTGTGCTACAGTTGTCACCTCTCTGAGAAGACAACAGGAGTTTGACCAAAGTCAGACAGAGAAGATTTCAGTTGCTCCAAGATGGACCCACTCCTGCCAAATCTGAGCCACTCAGTGATGCTGGCAGCACCTCTGGGATATTGTGTTTGAGAAAGGGTAAAAAACGCTGCACAACAGCAGGTGGGAGAGAGGAGGGAGGAGATGTGAGAGAAAAGCACTGCAGACACCAAGGTCATATCCCATAGCACCCAAGCAGGTCCCTCAGCAGGCCAAAGCTTGCTCTCCTGAAATCCTGCTCTTGGCCTTGTGATCACCTCCCAGGAGCCTCAGCTCCACTTTCCCATCCCTGACTGTTCCATCCTGACCAACTCTTTCTGGTTTGTAAGTGTGAAGTCCCACAGGGCACCTCACCCCACTGACCCATCAGTCACCTATGTCAGGAAGATGTTGTCAATGAGCTCCAACCCCTCCTGGATGGCTGGTACCTTGCAGATATTGGGATATCTTAGGTCAGCCATGAGGGCACTGCCCTGGAAACATGAGGATTCTTTCATTTGTCTGAAGGAGGCCTAATTCCTGTTCCTCGTCAGTGGTCTGTAGCTGATGTCCAGTGACCACAACCTTGCCCATGTTGTTCTGCCCTCTCATGCTGACTCCTCAACATTCAGCTGACATGGTCTGTCCCCAGGCAGAGCTCCACACATTCCTGCTGCTCTCCCACATGAACGTAGACTTCCTCTCTAAATCCAGATCTCCAGTATTGTGAGCACCAGAGCCCCAAGACCGTACTGTTTCTACAGGAGATGGTATTTATAGTGTCCAATAACTCCTCATGCTGTTATGTTGGGAGAGACATCCCCATCAGGATAAACAATCTGCATGCAAACATTAACATCTGAGCAAATGGAGCTTCAATCAAGGGAGATTCCAGACCTTGAGAAAATCTGAGATTTACCCCAGAGAAAGTTCTTAATTTGTACAAAGAGAAACGAGCAGTGCTGTATCAGGGTGGGACAATAACCCCATCCATCAGGACAGAGCAGGACCTGACACGCTGAGCAGTGACCCTGAGGAGAAGGGCCTGGGCACTCCAAGGTCCCCACACCAGCCCGTGGTGCACGCTCACCATGAACAAGGCAGCTGCACATGGGGCTGCATGAGGAGGAGCGTGGGGACCCAGACACCTGGAGTTCTCATCCCATTCGGTTCAGCACTGGTGTGACCCCACACACACGGGGGTGTGCCAGTGTGCGGCTTCCCAGTTTGGAGAAGCAGGGAGGAACTGGAGAGTGCAGGGCTCTGCCAAGGCAGGTTCAGCACCTTGTGCACATGGTGTGGGATGCTGAGGGACCTGGGCTGCTTTGGCCCAGCAGCGCTGGGGAGGCTGCAGCAGTGCAGGAGTAGCCTGAGAGTGCTTGAAGGGTGGTTTCAGAGGTGGTGGAGGTTTTCTGCTTAGTGGGAAAGAGCATGAGAAAGAAATAATGGCCCAAAGTGCAGCTGGGAAGGTCCAGGCTGGAGATGAGCAGCAAGGAATGTGACTGGAAGGGCAGTGCTGTGGTGGAGCAGGTCAGCAGAGGGAGTCTGCATCAGCCCAAGGCTTTGTGCTTCAAGGGACAGCTGGGGAGGATGCAGAGATCTCAGCAAAGGAAGGAAGATGCTCAGACAAGACCAAGGTGGGGCAGCAGGGGGGATGTCTGCAGCCTGCAGAGAAAGAGGTGCAGGGGATGCCACAGCACAGGACAGGCTGTGGTGGAGATGATCAAGGGATGTAAAGAGGCTGAAAGCCCCCACCAGACATGAGCTCCTTCTCCCCTTGGCTATGGCTGTCGTCTCCACCTCTGATGCCTGTGAGGAGACACCTTGTCCTTCCAGCACAGGGGCCTCACGGCCTCCTTGTCCCCAGCCAGGAACCTGGGAGGTGTGGGACCATAGTCCTGCCCTTGGCCTTGCACAGCCCCACATCACACTGTCCAGGAAGGGCCCTGGGCAACGTAGGAGGGACAGGATCTGCCTTTCCGGGGCTGGAGGTCAGGGCTTGGGTCTTTGGTTAATGAAACACAATCAGGTTTACTCACCAAAGTGGCCAAAAGCCTCCAAGAGACAAGTTGGGAAGAAGGATATGGAACAGAGGGAGAAAGGCAAAGGAGCAGGCCAAAGGGAGGCAAAAGGAAAAACTAGAGCGGGCCTGCAGGACTGAAATGGAGGAATTGAAAGGCGAAAGCCAGGAAGCAGGAGAGTTTGAGAAAAGGAGAGAGGAAAGAAGAGACATGCAGCCAGACGAGGGGTTAGTGAGAGAGGCTGGGACAGAGAACAGGATGAGAAGGAAATAAGGCCAGGCAAGGCAAGACTATGCCAAAGGACGTTTCTTTGATTTATATTTTCTACCACATTCATCTTGAGAGGAGGAGGAAAGCCATCAGACCTTATGGATTAGGCCCAAACAAAAGCCCCGGCTACTTGAGACACTTAGACTAAGCCTAAACCACAAAGATCTCTCCATAAAGATGGTTTTTATACTGTACTTCCACAATCTTCTTGCAGTAGAGAAGAACAAGCGGCAGATGTACTTAGGCTGAGTCATGGTGGTTTGGTGCAGAGACCATGCATATCATGGGAATATTTCAGCATTTCTGCTCTGGTTTTCAGTGTATTACACCAAAACACCCACCTGATGACATCATTTCAAGAGCAAAAGCAGCAATTTGCAGAATTTAGCTTCTTTGGGGAACTGAGCAATTGCTGAGCTGACACCAAGTCCTGCTGGGTCCCTGTCACCCGCAGAGTGCCCGCATCCTCACCACGGTAGTGGGCATTGTGACAAAGGTTCTATGTCAGCTGGGTGTGGCAGCCAAGCGCCCCCTAGGGGAGGGGGAGCCTGTCAGCCCCGGGCCTGTCACTGCCTGCTGTCCCCCCTGTCACTAGCGAGGCCTCTGAAAAGTTTCCAAAACATCCCCAGACTTGGCTCCAAAGTGGCCAAAATCTCCAAGAGACAAGTCGGGAAGAAGGATATGGAGCAGAGGGAGAAAGCCAAGGGAGCAGGCCAAAGGGAGACAAGAGGAAAAACTAGTGCCGGGCTGCAGGACTGAAATGGAGGAATTGAAAGACGAAAGCCAGGAAGCAGGAGAGTTTGAGAAAAGGAGAGAGGAAAGAAGAGACATGCAGCCAGACGAGGGGTTAGTGAGAGAGGCTGGGACAGAGAACAGGATGAGAAGGAAATAAGGCAAGGCAAGGCAAGGCTAGGCCAAAGGACGTTTCTTTGATTTATATTTTCTACCACATTCATCTTGAGAGGAGGAGGAAAGCCATCAGACCTTATGGATTAGGCCCAAACAAAAGCCCCGGCTACTTGAGACACTTAGACTAAGCCTAAACCACAAAGATCTCTCCATAAAGATGGTTTTTATACTGTACTTCCACAATCTTCTGGCAGTACAGAAGAACAAGCGGCAGATGTACTTAGGCTGAGTCATGGTGGTTTGGTGCAGAGACCATGCATATCATGGGAATATTTCAGCATTTCTGCTCTGGTTTTCAGTGTATTACACCAAAACACCCACCTGATGACATCATTTCAAGAGCAAAAGCAGCAATTTGCAGAATTCACCTTCTTTGGGGAACTGAGCAATTGCTGAGCTGACACCAAGTCCTGCTGGGTCCCTGTCACCTGCAGATTGCCCGCATCCTCCCCACGGTAGCGGGCATTGTGTCAAAGGTTCTATGTCAGCTGGGTGTGGCAGCCGAGAGCCTGCTAGGGGAGGGGGTGCCTGTCAGCCCTGGGCCTGTCACTGCCTGCTGTCCCCGCTGTCACCAGCGAGGCCTCTGAAAAGATTCCAAATCATCTCCAGACGTGGCTCCAAAGTGGCCAAATGTCTCCAAGAGACAAGTCGGGAAGAAGGATATGGAACAGAGGGAGAAAGCCAAGGGAGCAGGCCTAAGGGAGGCAAGAGGAAAAACTAGTGCGGGGCTGCAGGACTGAAATGGAGGAATTGAAAGATGAAAGCCAGGAAGCAGGAGAGTTTGAGAACAGGAGAGAGGAAAGAAGAGACATGCAGCCAGACGAGGGGTTAGTGAGAGAGGCTGGGACAGAGAACAGGATGAGAAGGAAATAAGGCAAGGCAAGGCAAGGCTAGGCCAAAGGACGTTTCTTTGATTTATATTTTCTACCACATTCATCTTGAGATGAGGAGGAAAGCCATCAGATCTTACGGATTAGGCCCAAACAAAAGCCCCGGCTACTTGAGGCACTTAGACTAAGCCTAAACCACAAAGATGTCTCCATAAAGATGGTTTTTATACTGTACTTCCACAATCTTCTGGCAGTACAGAAGAACAAGCGGCAGATGTACTTAGGCTGAGTCATGGTGGTTTGGTGCAGAGACCATGCATATCATGGGAATATTTCAGCATTTCTGCTCTGGTTTTCAGTGTATTACACCAAAACACCCACCTGATGACATCATTTCAAGAGCAAAAGCAGCAATTTGCAGAATTCAGCTTCTTTGGGGAACTGAGCAATTGCTGAGCTGACACCAAGTCCTGCTGGGTCCCTGTCACCTGCAGAGTGACTGCATCCTCCCCACGGTAGCGGGCATTGTGACAAAGGTTCTATGTCAGCTGGGTGTGGCAGCCAAGCGCCCGCTAGGGGAGGGGGAGCCTGTCAGCCCCGGGCCTGTCACTGCCTGCTGTCCCCCCTGTCACCAGCGAGGCCTCTGAAAAGTTTCCAAAACATCCCCAGACTTGGCTCCAAAGTGGCCAAAAGTCTCCACGAGACAAGTCGGGAAGAAGGATATGGAACAGAGGGAGAAAGCGAAGGGAGCAGGCCAAAGAGAGGCAAGAGGAAAAAGTAGTGCCGGGCTGCAGGACTGAAATGGAGGAATTGAAAGGCAAAAGCCAGGAAGCAGGAGAGTTTGAGAAAAGGAGAGAGGAAAGAAGAGACATGCAGCCAGACGAGGGGTTAGTGAGAGAGGCTGGGACAGAGAACAGGATGAGAAGGAAATAAGCAAGGCAAGGCAAGGCAAGGCCAAAGGACGTTTCCTTGATTTATATTTTCTACCACATTCATCTTGAGAGGAGGAGGAAAGCCATAAGACCTTATGGATTAGTCCCAAAAAAAGCCCCGGCTACTTGAGACACTTAGACTAAGCCTAAACCACAAAGATCTCTCCATAAAGATGGTTTTTATACTGTACTTCCACAATCTTCTGGCAGTACAGAAGAACAAGCGGCAGATGTACTTAGGCTGAGTCATGGTGGTTTGGTGCAGAGACCATGCGTATCATGGGAATATTTCAGCATTTCTGCTCTGGTTTTCAGTGTATTACACCAAAACACCCACCTGATGACATCATTTCAAGAGCAAAAGCAGCAATTTGCAGAATTCAGCTTCTTTGGGGAACTGAGCAATTGCTGAGCTGACACCAAGTCCTGCTGGGTCCCTGTCACCTGCAGAGTGCCCGCATCCTCACCACGGTAGCGGGCATTGTGACAAAGGTTCTATGTCAGCTGGGTGTGGCAGTCGAGCGCCCCCTAGGGGAGGGGGAGCCTGTCAGCCCTGGGCCTGTCACTGCCTGCTGTCCCCGCTGTCACCAGCGAGGCCTCTGAAAAGTTTCCAAAACATCCCCAGACGTGGCTCCAAAGTGGACAAAAGACTCCAAGAGACAAGTCAAGAAGAAGGATATGGAACAGAGGGACAAAGGCAAAGGAGGAGGCCAAAGGGAGGCAAGAGGAAAAAGTAGTGCGGGGCTGCAGGACTGAAATGGAGGAATTGAAAGACGAAAGCCAGGAAGCAGGAGAGTTTGAGAAAAGGAGAGAGGAAAGAAGAGACATGCAGCCAGACGAGTGCTTAGTGAGAGAGGCTGGGACAGAGAACAGGATGAGAAGGAAATAAGGCAAGGCAAGGCAAGGCTAGGCCAAAGGACATTTCTTTGATTTATATTTTCTACCACATTCATCTGGAGAGGAGGAGGAAAGCCATAAGACCTTACGGATTCGGCCCAAACAAAAGCCCCGGCTACTTGAGACACTTAGACTAAGCCTAAACCACAAAGATGTCTCCATAAAGATGGTTTTTATACTGTACTTCCACAATCTTCTGGCAGTACAGAAGAACAAGCGGCAGATGTACTTAGGCTGAGTCATGGTGGTTTGGTGCAGAGACCATGCATACCATGGGAATATTTCAGCATTTCTGCTCTGGTTTTCAGTGTATTACACCAAAACACCCACCTGATGACATCATTTCAAGAGCAAAAGCAGCAATTTGCAGAATTCAGCTTCTTTGGGGAACTGAGCAATTGCTGAGCTGACACCAAGTCCTGCTGGGTCCCTGTCACCTGCAGAGTGACTGCATCCTCACCACGGTAGCGGGCATTGTGACAAAGGTTCTATGTCAGCTGGGTGTGGCAGCCCAGTGCCCGCTAGGGGAGGGGGAGCCTGTCAGCCCCGGGCCTGTCACTGCCTGCTGTCCCCCCTGTCACCAGCGAGGCCTCTGAAAAGTTTACAAAACATCCCCAGACTTGGGTCCAAAGTGGCCAAAAGTCTCCACGAGACAAGTCGGGAAGAAGGATATGGAACAGAGGGAGAAAGCCAAGGGAGCAGGCCAAAGGGAGGCAAGAGGAAAAAGTAGTGCCGGGCTGCAGGACTGAAATGGAGGAATTGAAAAGCAAAAGCCAGGAAGCAGGAGAGTTTGAGAACAGGAGAGAGGAAAGAAGAGACATGCAGCCAGACGAGGGGTTAGTGAGAGAGGCTGGGACAGAGAACAGGATGAGAAGGAAATAAGCAAGGCAAGGCAAGGCTAGGCCAAAGGACGTTTCCTTGATTTATATTTTCTACCACATTCATCTGGAGAGGAGGAGGAAAGCCATCAGACCTTATGGATTGGGCCCAAACAAAAGCCCCGGCTACTTGAGACACTTAGACTAAGCCTAAACCACAAAGATCTCTCCATAAAGATGGTTTTTATACTGTACTTCCACAATCTTCTGGCAGTACAGAAGAACAAGCGGCAGATGTACTTAGGCTGAGTCATGGTGGTTTGGTGCAGAGACCATGCATATCATGGGAATATTTCAGCATTTCTGCTCTGGTTTTCAGTGTATTACACCAAAACACCCACCTGATGACATCATTTCAAGAGCAAAAGCAGCAATTTGCAGAATTCAGCTTCTTTGGGGAACTGAGCAATTGCTGAGCTGACACCAAGTCCTGCTGGGTCCCTGTCACCTGCAGAGTGCCCGCATCCTCACCACGGTCGCGGGCATTGTGACAAAGGTTCTATGTCAGCTGGGTGTGGCAGCCGAGCGCCCCCTAGGGGAGGGGGAGCCTGTCAGCCCCGGGACTGTCACTGCCTGCTGTCCCTGCTGTCACCAGCGAGGCCTCTGAAAAGTTTCCAAAACATCCCCAGACGTGGCTCCAAAGTGGCCAAAAGACTCCAAGAGACAAGTCAAGAAGAAGGATATGGAACAGAGGGAGAAAGCCAAGGGAGCAGGCCAAAGAGAGGCAAGAGGAAAAAGTAGTGCCGGGCTGCAGGACTGAAATGGAGGAATTGAAAGGCAAAAGCCAGGAAGCAGGAGAGTTTGAGAAAAGGAGAGAGGAAAGAAGAGACATGCAGCCAGACGAGGGGTTAGTGAGAGAGGCTGGGACAGAGAACAGGATGAGAAGGAAATAAGCAAGGCAAGGCAAGGCAAGGCCAAAGGACGTTTCCTTGATTTATATTTTCTACCACATTCATCTTGAGAGGAGGAGGAAAGCCATAAGACCTTACGGATTAGGCCCAAAAAAAGCCCCGGCTACTTGAGACACTTAGACAAAGCCTAAATCACAAAGATCTCTCCATAAAGATGGTTTTTATACTGTACTTCCACAATCTTCTGGCAGTACAGAAGAACAAGCGGCAGATGTACTTAGGCTGAGTCATGGTGGCTTGGTGCAGAGACAATGCATATCATGGGAATATTTCAGCGTTTCTGCTCTGGTTTTCAGTGTATTACACCAAAACACCCACCTGATGACATCATTTCAAGAGCAAAAGCAGCAATTTGCAGAATTCAGCTTCTTTGGGGAACTGAGCAATTGCTGAGCTGACACCAAGTCCTGCTGGGTCCCTGTCACCTGCAGAGTGCCCGCATCCTCACCACGGTAGCGGGCATTGTGACAAAGGTTCTATGTCAGCTGGGTGTGGCAGCCGAGCGCCCCCTAGGGGAGGGGGAGCCTGTCATCCCCGGGCCTGTCACTGCCTGCTGTCCCCCCTGTCACCAGCGAGGCCTCTGAAAAGTTTCCAAAACATCCCCAGACTTGGCTCCAAAGTGGCCAAAAATCTCCAAGAGACAAGTCGGGAAGAAGGATATGGAACAGAGGGAGAAAGCCAAGGGAGCAGGCCAAAGGGAGGCAAGAGGAAAAAGTAGTGCAGGGCTGCAGGACTGAAATGGAGGAATTGAAAGACGAAAGCCAGGAAACAGGAGAGTTTGAGAAAAGGAGAGAGGAAAGAAGAGACATGCAGCCAGACGAGGGGTTAGTGAGAGAGGCTGGGACAGAGAACAGGATGAGAAGGAAATAAGGCAAGGCAAGGCAAGGCTAGGCCAAAGGATTTTTCCTTGATTTATATTTTCTACCACATCCATCTGGAGAGGAGGAGGAAAGCCATCAGACCTTATGGATTAGGCCCAAACAAAAGCCCCGGCTACTTGAAACACTTAGACTAAGCCTAAACCACAAAGATCGCTCCATAAAGATGGTTTTTATACTGTACTTCCACAATCTTCTGGCAGTACAGAAGAACAAGCGGCAGATGTACTTAGGCTGAGTCATGGTGGTTTGGTGCAGAGACCATGCATACCATGGGAATATTTCAGCATTTCTGCTCTGGTTTTCAGTGTATTACACCAAAACACCCACCTGATGACATCATTTCAAGAGCAAAAGCAGCAATTTGCAGAATTCAGCTTCTTTGGGGAACTGAGCAATTGCTGAGCTGACACCAAGTCCTGCTGGGTCCCTGTCACCTGCAGAGTGCCCGCATCCTCACCACGGTCGCGGGCATTGTCACAAAGGTTCTATGTCAGCTGGGTGTGGCAGCCGAGCGCCCCCTAGGGGAGGGGGAGCCTGTCAGCTTCGGGCCTGTCACTGCCTGCTGTCCCCCCTGTCACCAGCGAGGCCTCTGAAAAGTTTCCAAAACATCCCCAGACTTGGGTCCAGCGTGGCCAAAAGTCTCCAAGAGACAAGTCGGGAAGAAGGATATGGAGCAGAGGGAGAAAGCCAAGGGAGCAGGCCAAAGGGAGACAAGAGGAAAAACTAGTGCCGGGCTGCAGGACTGAAATGGAGGAATTGAAAGGCAAAAGCCAGGAAGCAGGAGAGTTTGAGAAAAGGAGAGAGGAAAGAAGAGACATGCAGCCAGACGAGGGGTTAGTGAGAGAGGCTGGGACAGAGAACAGGATGAGAAGGAAATAAGCAAGGCAAGGCAAGGCTAGGCCAAAGGACGTTTCCTTGATTTATATTTTCTACCACATTCATCTTGAGAGGAGGAGGAAAGCCATCAGATCTTACGGATTAGGCCCAAAAAAAGCCCCGGCTACTTGAGACACTTAGACAAAGCCTAAACCACAAAGATGTCTCCATAAAGATGGTTTTTATACTGTACTTCCACAATCTTCTGGCAGTACAGAAGAACAAGCGGCAGATGTACTTAGGCTGAGTCATGGTGGTTTGGTGCAGAGACCATGCATATCATGGGAATATTTCAGCATTTCTGCTCTGGTTTTCAGTGTATTACACCAAAACACCCACCTGATGACATCATTTCAAGAGCAAAAGCAGCAACTTGCAGAATTCAGCTTCTTTGGGGAACTGAGCAATTGCTGAGCTGACAGCAAGTCCTGCTGGGTCCCTGTCACCTGCAGAGTGCCCGCATCCTCACCACGGTCGCGGGCATTGTGACAAAGGTTCTATGTCAGCTGGGTGTGGCAGCCGAGCGCCCCCTAGGGGAAGGGGAGCCTGTCAGCCCCGGGCCTGTCACTGCCTGCTGTCCCCCCTGTCACCAGCGAGGCCTCTGAAAAGTTTCCAAAACATCCCCAGACTTGGGTCCAGCGTGGCCAAAAGTCTCCAAGAGACAAGTCGGGAAGAAGGATATGGAGCAGAGGGAGAAAGCCAAGGGAGCAGGCCAAAGGGAGACAAGAGGAAAAACTAGTGCCGGGCTGCAGGACTGAAATGGAGGAATTGAAAGGCGAAAGCCAGGATGCAGGAGAGTTTGAGAAAAGGAGAGAGGAAAGAAGAGACATGCAGCCAGACGAGGGGTTAGTGAGAGAGGCTGACAGAAAACAGGATGAGAAGGAAATAAAGCAAGGCAAGGCAAGGCTAGGCCAAAGGACGTTTCCTTGATTTATATTTTCTACCACATCCATCTGGAGAGGAGGAGGAAAGCCATCAGACCTTATGGATTAGGCCCAAACAAAAGCCCCGGCTACTTGAAACACTTAGACTAAGCCTAAACCACAAAGATGTCTCCATAAAGATGGTTTTTATACTGTACTTCCACAATCTTCTGGCAGTACAGAAGAACAAGCGGCAGATGTACTTAGGCTGAGTCATGGTGGTTTGGTGCAGAGACCATGCATATCATGGGAATATTTCAGCATTTCTGCTCTGGTTTTCAGTGTATTACACCAAAATACCCACCTGATGACATCATTTCAAGAGCAAAAGCAGCAATTTGCAGAATTCAGCTTCTTTGGGGAACTGAGCAATTGCTGAGCTGACACCAAGTCCTGCTGGGTCCCTGTCACCTGCAGAGTGCCCGCATCCTCACCACGGTAGCGGGCATTGTGACAAAGGTTCTATGTCAGCTGGGTGTGGCAGCCGAGCGCCCCCTAGGGGAGGGGGAGCCTGTCAGCCCCGGGCCTGTCGCTGCCTGCTGTCCCCCCGGTCACCAGCTAGGCCTCTGAAAAGTTTCCAAAACATCCCCAGACTTGGGTCCAGCGTGGCCAAAAGCCTCCAAGAGACAAGTCGGGAAGAAGGATATGGAACAGAGGGAGAAAGCCAAGGGAGCAGGCCAAAGAGAGGCAAGAGGAAAAAGTAGTGCCGGGCTGCAGGACTGAAATGGAGGAATTGAAAGGCGAAAGCCAGGAAGCAGGAGAGTTTGAGAAAAGGAGAGAGGAAAGAAGAGACATGCAGCCAGACGAGGGGTTAGTGAGAGAGGCTGGGACAGAGAACAGGATGAGAAGGAAATAAGGCAAGGCAAGGCAAGGCTAGGCCAAAGGACGTTTCTTTGATTTATATTTTCTACCACATTCATCTGGAGACGAGGAGGAAAACCATCAGACCAGATGGATTAGGCCCAAGCAAAAACCCCAGCTACTTGAGACACTTAGACTAAGCCTAAAATGCAAAGATCTCTCCATAAGGATGGTTTTTATACTCTACTTCCACAATCTGCTGGCAGTACAAAAGAATAAGCGGCAGATCTACTTAGGCTGAGTCACGGTGCTTTGCTCCTAAGACCATGCACACCATGTGAATATTTCAGCATTTCTGCTCTGGTTTTCAGTGTATTACACCAAAACACCCACCTGATGACATCATTTCAAGAGCAACAGCAGCAATTTGCAGAATTCAGCTTCTTTGGGGAACTGAGAACTTGCTGAGCTGACACCAAGTCCTGCTGGGTCCCTGTCACCTGCAGAGTGCCCGCACCCTCACTACGGTAGCGGGCATTGTGACAAAGGTTCTGTGTCAGCTGGGTGTGGCAGCCGAGCACACCCTAGGGGAGGGGGAGCCTGTCAGCCCCGGGCCTGTCACTGTCTGCTGTCCCTCCTGTCACCAGCGAGGCCTCTGAAAAGTTTCCAAAACATCCCCAGTCTTGGCTCCAAAGTGGCCAAAAGTCTTTAAGAGACAAGTCGGGAAGAAGGATATGGAACAGAAGGAGAAAGCCAAGGGAGCAGGCCAAAGGGAGGTAAGAGGAAAAACTAGTGCGGGGCTGCAGGACTGAAATGGAGGAATTGAAAGACGAAAGCCAGGAAGCAGGAGAGTTTGAGAAAAGGAGAGAGGAAAGAAGAGACATGCAGCCAGACGAGGGGTTAGTGAGAGAGGCTGGGACAGAGAACAGGATGAGAAGGAAATAAGGCAAGGCAAGGCAAGGCTAGGCCAAAGGACGTTTCCTTGATTTATATTTTCTACCAGTTTCATCTGGAGAGGGGGAGGAAATCCATCAGACCTTATGGATTAGGCCGAAACAAAAGCCCCGGCTACTTGAAACACATAGACTAAGCCTAAACCACAAAGATCGCTCCATAAAGATGGTTTTTATACTGTACTTCCACAATCTTCTGGCAGTACAGAAGAACAAGCGGCAGATCTACTTAGGCTGAGTCACGGTGCTTTGCTCCTAAGACCATGCATATCACAGGAATATTTCGGCATTTCTGCTCTGGTTTTCAGTGTATTACACCAAAACACCCACCCGATGACATCATTTCAAGAGCAACAGCAGCAATTTGCAGAATTCAGCTTCTTTGGGGAACTGAGAACTTGCTGAGCTGACACCAAGTCCTGCTGTGTCCCTGTCACCCGCAGAGTGCCCGCATCCTCACCAAGGTAGCGGGCATTGTGAAAAAGGTTCTATGTCAGTTGGGTGTGGCAGCCGAGCGCCCCCTAGAGGAAAGGGAGCCTTTCAGCCCCGGGCCTGTCACTGCCTGCTGTCCCCCCTGTCAGCAGCGAGGCCTCTGAAAAGTTTCCAAAACATCCCCAGACTTGGGTCCAGCGTGGCCAAAAGTCTCCAAGAGACAAGTCAGAAAGAAGGATATGGAACAGAGGGAGAAAGTGAAGGGAGCAAGCCAAAGGGAGGGAAGAGGAAAATCTAGTGCCGGGCTGCAGGACTGAAATGGAGGAATGGAAAGACAAAGGCCAGAGAGCAGGAGAGTTTGAGAAAAGGAGAGCGGAATGAAGAGACATGCAGCCAGACGAGGGCTTAGTGAGAGAGGCTGGGACAGAGAACAGGATGAGAAGGAAATAAGGCAAGGCAAGGCTAGGCCAAAGGACGTTTCCTTGCTTTATATTTTCTACCACATTCATCTGGAGACGAGCAGGAAAGTCATCAGACCTGATGGATTAGGCCCAAGCAAAAACCCCGGCTACTTGAGACACTTAGACTAAGCCTAAAATGCAAAGATCTCACCATAAGGATGGTTTTTATACTCTACTTCCACAATCTGCTGGCAGTACAAAAGAATAAGCGGCAGATCTACTTAGGCTGAGTCACGGTGCTTTGCTCCTAAGACCATGCATATCACAGGAATATTTCGGCATTTCTGCTCTGGTTTTCAGTGTATTACACCAAAACACCCACCTGATGACATCATTTCAAGAGCAACAGCAGCAATTTGCAGAATTCAGCTTCTTTGGGGAAATGAGAACTTGCTGAGCTGACACCAAGTCCTGCTGTGTCCCTGCCACCCGCAGAGTGCCCGCATCCTCACCACGATAGCGGGCATTGTAACAAAGGTTCTATGTCAGTTGGGTGTGGCGGCCGAGCGCCCCCTAGAGGAAAGGGAGCCTTTCAGCCCCGGGCCTGTCACTGCCTGCTGTCCCCCCTGTCAGCAGCGAGGCCTCTGAAAAGTTTCCAAAACATCCCCAGACTTGGGTCCAGCGTGGCCAAAAGTCTCCAAGAGACAAGTCAGAAAGAAGGATATGGAACAGAGGGAGAAAGTGAAGGGAGCAAGCCAAAGGGAGGGAAGAGGAAAATCTAGTGCCGGGCTGCAGGACTGAAATGGAGGAATGGAAAGACAAAGGCCAGAGAGCAGGAGAGTTTGAGAAAAGGAGAGCGGAATGAAGAGACATGCAGCCAGACGAGGGCTTAGTGAGAGAGGCTGGGACAGAGAACAGGATGAGAAGGAAATAAGGCAAGGCAAGGCTAGGCCAAAGGACGTTTCCTTGCTTTATATTTTCTACCACATTCATCTGGAGACGAGCAGGAAAGCCATCAGACCTGATGGATTAGGCCCAAGCAAAAACTCCGGCTACTTGAGACACTTAGACTAAGCCTAAAATGCAAAGATCTCTCCATAAGGATGTTTTTTATACTCTACTTCCACAATCTGCTGGCAGTACAAAAGAATAAGCGGCAGATCTACTTAGGCTGAGTCACGGTGCTTTGCTCCTAAGACCATGCATACCATGGGAATATTTCAGCATTTCTGCTCTGGCTTTCAGTGTATTAAACCAAAACACCCACCTGATGACATCATTTCAAGAGCAACAGCAGCAATTTGCAGAATTCAGCTTCTTTGGGGAACTGAGAACTTGCTGAGCTGACACCAAGTCCTGCTGTGTCCCTGTCACCCGCAGAGTGCCCGCATCCTCACCACGGTAGCGGGCATTGTGACAAAGGTTCTATGTCAGCTGGGTGTGGCAGGCGAACGCCCCCTAGAGGAGGGGGAGCCTGTCAGCCCCGGGCCTGTCACTACCTGCTGTCCCCCCGTCAGCAGCGAGGCCTCTGAAAAGTTTCCAAAACATCCCCAGACTTGGGTCCAGCGTGGCCAAAGGTCTCCAAGAGACAAGTCGGAAAGAAGGATATGGAACAAAGGGAGAAAGCGAAGGGAGCAAGCCAAAGGGAGGGAAGAGGAAAATCTAGTGCCGGCCTGCAGGACTGAAATGGAGGAATGGAAAGACAAAAGCCAGGAAGCAGGAGAGTTTGAGAAAAGGAGAGAGGAAAGAAGAGACATGCAGCCAGACGAGGGCTTAGTGCGAGAGGCTGGGACAGAGAACAGGATGAGAAGGAAATAAGGCAAGGCAAGGCTAGGCCAAAGGACGTTTCCTTGCTTTATATTTTCTACCACATTCATCTGGAGACGAGCAGAAAAGCCATCAGACCTGATGGATTAGGCCCAAGCAAAAACCCTGGCCACTTGAGACACTTAGACTAAGCCTAAAATGCAAAGATCTCTCCATAAGGATGGTTTTTATACTCAACTTCCACAATCTGCTGGCAGTACAAAAGAATAAGCGGCAGATCTACTTAGGCTGTGTCATGCTGGTTTGCTTCCAAGACCATGCATACCATGGCAATATTTCAGCATTTCTGCCCTGGTTTTCAGTGTATTACACCAAAACACCCACCTGATGACATCATTTCAAGAGCAACAGCAGCAATTTGCAGAATTCAGCTTCTTTGGGGAAATGAGAACTTGCTGAGCTGACACCAAGTCCTGCTGTGTCCCTGTCACCGGCAGAGTGCCCGCATCCTCACCACGGTAGCTGGCATTGTGACAAAGGTTCTATGTCAGTTGGGTGTGGCAGCCGAGCGCCCCCTAGAGGAAAGGGAGCCTTTCAGCCCCGGGCCTGTCACTGCCTGCTGTCCCCCCTGTCAGCAGCGAGGCCTCTGAAAAGTTTCCAAAACATCCCCAGACTTGGCTCCAAAGTGGCCAAAAGTCTCCAAGAGACAAGTCGGAAAGAAGGATATGGAACAAAGGGAGAAAGCGAAGGGAGCAAGCCAAAGGGAGGGAAGAGGAAAATCTAGTGCCGGCCTGCAGGACTGAAATGGAGGAATGGAAAGACAAAAGCCAGGAAGCAGGAGAGTTTGAGAAAAGGAGAGAGGAAAGAAGAGACATGCAGCCAGACGAGGGCTTAGTGCGAGAGGCTGGGACAGAGAATAGGATGAGAAGGAAATAAGGCAAGGCAAGGCTAGGCCAAAGGACGTTTCCTTGCTTTATATTTTCTACCACATTCATCTGGAGACGAGCAGGAAAGCCATCAGACCTGATGGATTAGGCCCAAGCAAAAACTCCGGCTACTTGAGACACTTAGACTAAGCCTAAAATGCAAAGATCTCTCCATAACGATGGTTTTTATACTCTACTTCCACAATCTGCTGGCAGTACAAAAGAATAAGCGGCAGATCTACTTAGGCTGAGTCACGGTGCTTTGCTCCTAAGACCATGCATACCATGGGAATATTTCAGCATTTCTGCTCTGGTTTTGAGTGTATTAAAACAAAACACCCACCTGATGACATCATTTCAAGAGCAACAGCAGCAATTTGCAGAATTCAGCTTCTTTGGGGAACTGAGCAATTGCTGAGATGACACCAAGTCCTGCTGTGTCCCTGTCACCGGCAGAGTGCCCGCATCCTCACCACGGTAGCGGCCATTGTGACAAAGGTTCTATGTCAGTTGGGTGTGGCAGCCGAGCGCCGCCTAGAGGAAAGGGAGCCTTTCAGCCCCGGGCCTGTCACTGCCTGCTGTCCCCCCTGTCAGCAGCGAGGCCTCTGAAAAGTTTCCAAAACATCCCCAGACTTGGCTCCAAAGTGGCCAAAAGTCTCCAAGAGACAAGTCGGAAAGAAGGATATGGAACAAAGGGAGAAAGCGAAGGGAGCAAGCCAAAGGGAGGGAAGAGGAAAATCTAGTGCCGGCCTGCAGGACTGAAATGGAGGAATGGAAAGACAAAAGCCAGGAAGCAGGAGAGTTTGAGAAAAGGAGAGCGGAATGAAGAGACATGCAGCCAGACGAGGGCTTAGTGCGAGAGGCTGGGACAGAGAACAGGATGAGAAGGAAATAAGGCAAGGCAAGGCTAGGCCAAAGGACGTTTCCTTGCTTTACATTTTCTACCACATTCATCTGGAGACGAGCAGGAAAGCCATCAGACCTGATGGATTAGGCCCAAGCAAAAAATCCGGCTACTTGAGACACTTAGACTAATCCTAAAATGCAAAGATCTCTCCATAAGGATGGTTTTTATACTCTACTTCCACAATCTGCTGGCAGTACAGAAGAACAAGCGGCAGATCTACTTAGGCTGTGTCATGCTGGTTTGCTTCCAAGACCATGCATACCATGGCAATATTTCAGCATTTCTGCCATGGTTTTCAGTGTATTACACCAAAACATCCACCTGATGACATCATTTCAAGAGCAACAGCAGCAATTTGCAGAATTCAGCTTCTTTGGGGAACTGAGAAATTGCTGAGCTGACACCAAGTCCTGCTGTGTCCTTGTCACCCGCAGAGTGCCCGCATCCTCACCACGGTAGCGGCCATTGTGACAAAGGTTCTATGTCAGCTGGGTGTGGCAGGCGAACGCCCCCTAGAGGAGGGGGAGCCTGTCATCCCCGGGCCTGTCACTACCTGCTGTCCCCCCGTCAGCAGCGAGGCCTCTGAAAAGTTTCCAAAACATCCCCAGACTTGGGTCCAGCGTGGCCAAAAGTCTCCAAGAGACAAGTCGGAAAGAAGGATATGGAACAAAGGGAGAAAGCGAAGGGAGCAAGCCAAAGGGAGGGAAGAGGAAAATCTAGTGCCGGCCTGCAGGACTGAAATGGAGGAATGGAAAGACAAAAGCCAAGAAGCAGGAGAGTTTGAGAAAAGGAGAGAGGAAAGAAGAGACATGCAGCCAGACGAGGGCTTAGTGCGAGAGGCTGGGACAGAGAACAGGATGAGAAGGAAATAAGGCAAGGCAAGGCTAGGCCAAAGGACGTTTCCTAGTTTTATATTTTCTACCACATTCATCTGGAGACGAGGAGGAAAGCCATCAGACCTGATGGATTAGGCCCAAGCAAAAACCCTGGCTACTTGAGACACTTAGACTAAGCCTAAAATGCAAAGATCTCTCCATAAGGATGGTTTTTATACTCTACTTCCACAATCTGCTGGCAGTACAAAAGAATAAGCGGCAGATCTACTTAGGCTGTGTCATGCTGGTTTGCTCCTAAGACCATGCATACCATGTGAATATTTCAGCATTTCTGCTCTGGCTTTCAGTGTATTACACCAAAACACCCACCTGATGACATCATTTCAAGAGCAACAGCAGCAATTTGCAGAATTCAGCTTCTTTGGGGAACTGGGAACTTGCTGAGCTGACACCAAGTCCTGCTGTGTCCCTGTCACCGGCAGAGTGCCCGCATCCTCACCACGGTAGCGGGCATTGTGGCAAAGGTTCTATGTCAGTTGGGTGTGGCAGCCGAGCGCCGCCTAGAGGAAAGGGAGCCTTTCAGCCCCGGGCCTGTCACTGCCTGCTGTCCCCCCTGTCAGCAGCGAGGCCTCTGAAAAGTTTCCAAAACATCCCCAGACTTGGCTCCAAAGTGGCCAAAAGTCTCCAAGAGACAAGTCGGAAAGAAGGATATGGAACAAAGGGAGAAAGCGAAGGGAGCAAGCCAAAGGGAGGGAAGAGGAAAATCTAGTGCCGGCCTGCAGGACTGAAATGGAGGAATGGAAAGACAAAGGCCAGGGAGCAGGAGAGTTTGAGAAAAGGAGAGAGGAAAGAAGAGACATGCAGCCAGACGAGGGCTTAGTGCGAGAGGCTGGGACAGAGAACAGGATGAGAAGGAAATAAGGCAAGGCAAGGCTAGGCCAAAGGACGTTTCCTTGCTTTATATTTTCTACCACATTCATCTGGAGACGAGCAGGAAAGCCATCAGACCTGATGGATTAGGCCCAAGCAAAAACCCTGGCTACTTGAGACACTTAGACTAAGCCTAAAATGCAAAGATCTCTCCATAAGGATGGTTTTTATACTCTACTTCCACAATCTGCTGGCAGTACAAAAGAATAAGCGGCAGATCTACTTAGGCTGAGTCACGGTGCTTTGCTCCTAAGACCATGCATACCATGGGAATATTTCAGCATTTCTGCTCTGGTTTTGAGTGTATTAAACCAAAACACCCACCTGATGACATCATTTCAAGAGCAACAGCAGCAATTTGCAGAATTCAGCTTCTTTGGGGAACTGGGAACTTGCTGAGCTGACACCAAGTCCTGCTGTGTCCCTGTCACCCGCAGAGTGCCCGCATCCTCACCACGGTAGCGGGCATTGTGACAAAGGTTCTATGTCAGCTGGGTGTGGCAGGCGAACGCCCCCTAGAGGAGGGGGAGCCTGTCAGCCCCGGGCCTGTCACTACCTGCTGTCCCCCCGTCAGCAGCGAGGCCTCTGAAAAGTTTCCAAAACATCCCCAGACTTGGGTCCAGCGTGGCCAAAGGTCTCCAAGAAACAAGTCGGAAAGAAGGATATGGAACAAAGGGAGAAAGCGAAGGGAGCAAGCCAAAGGGAGGGAAGAGGAAAATCTAGTGCCGGCCTGCAGGACTGAAATGGAGGAATGGAAAGACAAAAGCCAGGAAGCAGGAGAGTTTGAGAAAAGGAGAGAGGAAAGAAGAGACATGCAGCCAGACGAGGGCTTAGTGCGAGAGGCTGGGACAGAGAACAGGATGAGAAGGAAATAAGGCAAGGCAAGGCTAGGCCAAAGGACGTTTCCTTGCTTTATATTTTCTACCACATTCATCTGGAGACGAGCAGGAAAGCCATCAGACCTGATGGATTAGGCCCAAGCAAAAACCCTGGCTACTTGAGACACTTAGACTAAGCCTAAAATGCAAAGATCTCTCCATAAGGATGGTTTTTATACTCAACTTCCACAATCTGCTGGCAGTACAAAAGAATAAGCGGCAGATCTACTTAGGCTGTGTCATGCTGGTTTGCTTCCAAGACCATGCATACCATGGCAATATTTCAGCATTTCTGCCCTGGTTTTCAGTGTATTACACCAAAACACCCACCTGATGACATCATTTCAAGAGCAACAGCAGCAATTTGCAGAATTCAGCTTCTTTGGGGAAATGAGAACTTGCTGAGCTGACACCAAGTCCTGCTGTGTCCCTGTCACCGGCAGAGTGCCCGCATCCTCACCACGGTAGCTGGCATTGTGACAAAGGTTCTATGTCAGTTGGGTGTGGCAGCCGAGCGCCCCCTAGAGGAAAGGGAGCCTTTCAGCCCCGGGCCTGTCACTGCCTGCTGTCCCCCCTGTCAGCAGCGAGGCCTCTGAAAAGTTTCCAAAACATCCCCAGACTTGGCTCCAAAGTGGCCAAAAGTCTCCAAGAGACAAGTCGGAAAGAAGGATATGGAACAAAGGGAGAAAGCGAAGGGAGCAAGCCAAAGGGAGGGAAGAGGAAAATCTAGTGCCGGCCTGCAGGACTGAAATGGAGGAATGGAAAGACAAAAGCCAGGAAGCAGGAGAGTTTGAGAAAAGGAGAGAGGAAAGAAGAGACATGCAGCCAGACGAGGGCTTAGTGCGAGAGGCTGGGACAGAGAACAGGATGAGAAGGAAATAAGGCAAGGCAAGGCTAGGCCAAAGGACGTTTCCTTGCTTTATATTTTCTACCACATTCATCTGGAGACGAGCAGGAAAGCCATCAGACCTGATGGATTAGGCCCAAGCAAAAACTCCGGCTACTTGAGACACTTAGACTAAGCCTAAAACGCAAAGATCTCTCCATAACGATGGTTTTTATACTCTACTTCCACAATCTGCTGGCAGTACAAAAGAATAAGCGGCAGATCTACTTAGGCTGAGTCACGGTGCTTTGCTCCTAAGACCATGCATACCATGGGAATATTTCAGCATTTCTGCTCTGGTTTTGAGTGTATTAAAACAAAACACCCACCTGATGACATCATTTCAAGAGCAACAGCAGCAATTTGCAGAATTCAGCTTCTTTGGGGAACTGAGCAATTGCTGAGATGACACCAAGTCCTGCTGTGTCCCTGTCACCCGCAGAGTGCCCGCATCCTCACCACGGTAGCGGCCATTGTGACAAAGGTTCTATGTCAGCTGGGTGTGGCAGGCGAACGCCCCCTAGAGGAGGGGGAGCCTGTCATCCCCGGGCCTGTCACTACCTGCTGTCCCCCCGTCAGCAGCGAGGCCTCTGAAAAGTTTCCAAAACATCCCCAGACTTGGGTCCAGCGTGGCCAAAAGTCTCCAAGAGACAAGTCGGAAAGAAGGATATGGAACAAAGGGAGAAAGCGAAGGGAGCAAGCCAAAGGGAGGGAAGAGGAAAATCTAGTGCCGGCCTGCAGGACTGAAATGGAGGAATGGAAAGACAAAAGCCAGGAAGCAGGAGAGTTTGAGAAAAGGAGAGAGGAAAGAAGAGACATGCAGCCAGACGAGGGCTTAGTGCGAGAGGCTGGGACAGAGAACAGGATGAGAAGGAAATAAGGCAAGGCAAGGCTAGGCCAAAGGACGTTTCCTAGTTTTATATTTTCTACCACATTCATCTGGAGACGAGGAGGAAAGCCATCAGACCTGATGGATTAGGCCCAAGCAAAAACCCTGGCTACTTGAGACACTTAGACTAAGCCTAAAATGCAAAGATCTCTCCATAAGGATGGTTTTTATACTCTACTTCCACAATCTGCTGGCAGTACAAAAGAATAAGCGGCAGATCTACTTAGGCTGTGTCATGCTGGTTTGCTCCTAAGACCATGCATACCATGTGAATATTTCAGCATTTCTGCTCTGGCTTTCAGTGTATTACACCAAAACACCCACCTGATGACATCATTTCAAGAGCAACAGCAGCAATTTGCAGAATTCAGCTTCTTTGGGGAACTGGGAACTTGCTGAGCTGACACCAAGTCCTGCTGTGTCCCTGTCACCGGCAGAGTGCCCGCATCCTCACCACGGTAGCGGGCATTGTGGAAAAGGTTCTATGTCAGTTGGGTGTGGCAGCCGAGCGCCGCCTAGAGGAAAGGGAGCCTTTCAGCCCCGGGCCTGTCACTGCCTGCTGTCCCCCCTGTCAGCAGCGAGGCCTCTGAAAAGTTTCCAAAACATCCCCAGACTTGGCTCCAAAGTGGCCAAAAGTCTCCAAGAGACAAGTCGGAAAGAAGGATATGGAACAAAGGGAGAAAGCGAAGGGAGCAAGCCAAAGGGAGGGAAGAGGAAAATCTAGTGCCGGCCTGCAGGACTGAAATGGAGGAATGGAAAGACAAAGGCCAGGGAGCAGGAGAGTTTGAGAAAAGGAGAGAGGAAAGAAGAGACATGCAGCCAGACGAGGGCTTAGTGCGAGAGGCTGGGACAGAGAACAGGATGAGAAGGAAATAAGGCAAGGCAAGGCTAGGCCAAAGGACGTTTCCTTGCTTTATATTTTCTACCACATTCATCTGGAGACGAGCAGGAAAGCCATCAGACCTGATGGATTAGGCCCAAGCAAAAACCCCGGCTACTTGAGACACTTAGACTAAGCCTAAAATGCAAAGATCTCTCCATAAGGATGGTTTTTATACTCTACTTCCACAATCTGCTGGCAGTACAAAAGAATAAGCGGCAGATCTACTTAGGCTGAGTCACGGTGCTTTGCTCCTAAGACCATGCATACCATGGGAATATTTCAGCATTTCTGCTCTGGTTTTGAGTGTATTAAACCAAAACACCCACCTGATGACATCATTTCAAGAGCAACAGCAGCAATTTGCAGAATTCAGCTTCTTTGGGGAACTGGGAACTTGCTGAGCTGACACCAAGTCCTGCTGTGTCCCTGTCACCCGCAGAGTGCCCGCATCCTCACCACGGTAGCGGGCATTGTGGCAAAGGTTCTATGTCAGCTGGGTGTGGCAGGCGAACGCCCCCTAGAGGAGGGGGAGCCTGTCAGCCCCGGGCCTGTCACTACCTGCTGTCCCCCCGTCAGCAGCGAGGCCTCTGAAAAGTTTCCAAAACATCCCCAGACTTGGGTCCAGCGTGGCCAAAGGTCTCCAAGAAACAAGTCGGAAAGAAGGATATGGAACAAAGGGAGAAAGCGAAGGGAGCAAGCCAAAGGGAGGGAAGAGGAAAATCTAGTGCCGGCCTGCAGGACTGAAATGGAGGAATGGAAAGACAAAAGCCAGGAAGCAGGAGAGTTTGAGAAAAGGAGAGAGGAAAGAAGAGACATGCAGCCAGACGAGGGCTTAGTGCGAGAGGCTGGGACAGAGAACAGGATGAGAAGGAAATAAGGCAAGGCAAGGCTAGGCCAAAGGACGTTTCCTAGTTTTATATTTTCTACCACATTCATCTGGAGACGAGGAGGAAAGCCATCAGACCTGATGGATTAGGCCCAAGCAAAAACCCTGGCTACTTGAGACACTTAGACTAAGCCTAAAATGCAAAGATCTCTCCATAAGGATGGTTTTTATACTCTACTTCCACAATCTGCTGGCAGTACAAAAGAATAAGCGGCAGATCTACTTAGGCTGTGTCATGCTGGTTTGCTCCTAAGACCATGCATACCATGTGAATATTTCAGCATTTCTGCTCTGGCTTTCAGTGTATTACACCAAAACACCCACCTGATGACATCATTTCAAGAGCAACAGCAGCAATTTGCAGAATTCAGCTTCTTTGGGGAACTGGGAACTTGCTGAGCTGACACCAAGTCCTGCTGTGTCCCTGTCACCGGCAGAGTACCCGCATCCTCACCACGGTGGCGGGCATTGTGACAAAGGTTCTATGTCAGTTGGGTGTGGCAGCCGAGCGCCCCCTAGAGGAAAGAGAGCCTTTCAGCCCCGGGCCTGTCACTGCCTGCTGTCCCCCCTGTCAGCAGCGAGGCCTCTGAAAAGTTTCCAAAACATCCCCAGACTTGGCTCCAAAGTGGCCAAAAGTCTCCAAGAGACAAGTCGGAAAGAAGGATATGGAACAAAGGGAGAAAGCGAAGGGAGCAAGCCAAAGGGAGGGAAGAGGAAAATCTAGTGCCGGCCTGCAGGACTGAAATGGAGGAATGGAAAGACAAAAGCCAGGAAGCAGGAGAGTTTGAGAAAAGGAGAGAGGAAAGAAGAGACATGCAGCCAGACGAGGGGTTAGTGAGAGAGGCTGGGACAGAGAACAGGATGAGAAGGAAATAAGGCAAGGCAAGGCTAGGCCAAAGGACGTTTCCTTGCTTTATATTTTCTACCACATTCATCTGGAGACGAGCAGGAAAGCCATCAGACCTGATGGATTAGGCCCAAGCAAAAACTCCGGCTACTTGAGACACTTAGACTAAGCCTAAAATGCAAAGATCTCTCCATAAGGATGTTTTTTATACTCTACTTCCACAATCTGCTGGCAGTACAAAAGAATAAGCGGCAGATCTACTTAGGCTGAGTCACGGTGCTTTGCTCCTAAGACCATGCATACCATGGGAATATTTCAGCATTTCTGCTCTGGTTTTGAGTGTATTAAACCAAAACACCCACCTGATGACATCATTTCAAGAGCAACAGCAGCAATTTGCAGAATTCAGCTTCTTTGGGGAACTGAGAACTTGCTGAGCTGACACCAAGTCCTGCTGTGTCCCTGTCACCCGCAGAGTGCCCGCATCCTCACCACGGTAGCGGGCATTGTGACAAAGGTTCTATGTCAGCTGGGTGTGGCAGGCGAACGCCCCCTAGAGGAGGGGGAGCCTGTCAGCCCCGGGCCTGTCACTACCTGCTGTCCCCCCGTCAGCAGCGAGGCCTCTGAAAAGTTTCCAAAACATCCCCAGACTTGGGTCCAGCGTGGCCAAAGGTCTCCAAGAGACAAGTCGGAAAGAAGGATATGGAACAAAGGGAGAAAGCGAAGGGAGCAAGCCAAAGGGAGGGAAGAGGAAAATCTAGTGCCGGCCTGCAGGACTGAAATGGAGGAATGGAAAGACAAAAGCCAGGAAGCAGGAGAGTTTGAGAAAAGGAGAGAGGAAAGAAGAGACATGCAGCCAGACGAGGGCTTAGTGCGAGAGGCTGGGACAGAGAACAGGATGAGAAGGAAATAAGGCAAGGCAAGGCTAGGCCAAAGGACGTTTCCTTGCTTTATATTTTCTACCACATTCATCTGGAGACGAGCAGGAAAGCCATCAGACCTGATGGATTAGGCCCAAGCAAAAACTCCGGCTACTTGAGACACTTAGACTAAGCCTAAAATGCAAAGATCTCTCCATAACGATGGTTTTTATACTCTACTTCCACAATCTGCTGGCAGTACAAAAGAATAAGCGGCAGATCTACTTAGGCTGAGTCACGGTGCTTTGCTCCTAAGACCATGCATACCATGGGAATATTTCAGCATTTCTGCTCTGGTTTTGAGTGTATTACACCAAAACATCCACCTGATGACATCATTTCAAGAGCAACAGCAGCAATTTGCAGAATTCAGCTTCTTTGGGGAACTGAGAAATTGCTGAGCTGACACCAAGTCCTGCTGTGTCCTTATCACCCGCAGAGTGCCCGCATCCTCACCACGGTAGCGGCCATTGTGACAAAGGTTCTATGTCAGCTGGGTGTGGCAGGCGAACGCCCCCTAGAGGAGGGGGAGCCTGTCATCCCCGGGCCTGTCACTACCTGCTGTCCCCCCGTCAGCAGCGAGGCCTCTGAAAAGTTTCCAAAACATCCCCAGACTTGGCTCCAAAGTGGCCAAAAGTCTCCAAGAGACAAGTCGGAAAGAAGGATATGGAACAAAGGGAGAAAGCGAAGGGAGCAAGCCAAAGGGAGGGAAGAGGAAAATCTAGTGCCGGCCTGCAGGACTGAAATGGAGGAATGGAAAGACAAAAGCCAGGAAGCAGGAGAGTTTGAGAAAAGGAGAGAGGAAAGAAGAGACATGCAGCCAGACGAGGGCTTAGTGCGAGAGGCTGGGACAGAGAACAGGATGAGAAGGAAATAAGGCAAGGCAAGGCTAGGCCAAAGGACGTTTCCTAGTTTTATATTTTCTACCACATTCATCTGGAGACGAGGAGAAAAGCCATCAGACCTGATGGATTAGGCCCAAGCAAAAACCCCGGCTACTTGAGACACTTAGACTAAGCCTAAAATGCAAAGATCTCTCCATAAGGATGGTTTTTATACTCTACTTCCACAATCTGCTGGCAGTACAAAAGAATAAGCGGCAGATCTCCTTAGGCTGAGTCACGGTGCTTTGCTCCTAAGACCATGCATACCATGTGAATATTTCAGCATTTCTGCTCTGGCTTTCAGTGTATTACACCAAAACACCCACCTGATGACATCATTTCAAGAGCAACAGCAGCAATTTGCAGAATTCAGCTTCTTTGGGGAACTGGGAACTTGCTGAGCTGACACCAAGTCCTGCTGTGTCCCTGTCACCGGCAGAGTGCCCGCATCCTCACCACGGTAGCGGGCATTGTGACAAAGGTTCTATGTCAGTTGGGTGTGGCAGCCGAGCGCCGCCTAGAGGAAAGGGAGCCTTTCAGCCCCGGGCCTGTCACTGCCTGCTGTCCCCCCTGTCAGCAGCGAGGCCTCTGAAAAGTTTCCAAAACATCCCCAGACTTGGGTCCAGCGTGGCCAAAAGTCTCCAAGAGACAAGTCGGAAAGAAGGATATGGAACAAAGGGAGAAAGCGAAGGGAGCAAGCCAAAGGGAGGGAAGAGGAAAATCTAGTGCCGGCCTGCAGGACTGAAATGGAGGAATGGAAAGACAAAAGTCAGGAAGCAGGAGAGTTTGAGAAAAGGAGAGACGAAAGAAGAGACATGCAGCCAGACGAGGGCTTAGTGCGAGAGGCTGGGACAGAGAACAGGATGAGAAGGAAATAAGGCAAGGCAAGGCTAGGCCAAAGGACGTTTCCTTGATTTATATTTTCTACCACATTCATCTGGAGACGAGCAGGAAAGCCATCAGACCTGGTGGATTAGGCCCAAGCAAAAACCCCGGCTACTTGAGACACTTAGACTAAGCCTAAAATGCAAAGATCTCTCCATAAGGATGGTTTTTATACTCTACTTCCACAATCTGCTGGCAGTACAAAAGAATAAGCGGCAGATCTCCTTAGGCTGAGTCACAGTGCTTTGCTCCTAAGACCATGCATATCACAGGAATATTTCAGCATTTCTGCTCTGGTTTACAGTGTATTACACCAAAACATCCACCTGATGACATCATTTCAAGAGCAACAGAAGCAATTTGCAGAATTCAGCTTCTTTGGGGAACTGAGAACTTGCTGAGCTGACACCAAGTCCTGCTGTGTCCCTGTCACCTGCAGAGTGCCCGCATCCTCACCACAGTAGCGGGCATTGTGACAAAGGTTCTATGTCAGCTGGGTGTGGCAGCCGAGCGCCCCCTACGGGAAGGGGAGCCTGTCAGCCCCGGGCCTGTCACTGCCTGCTGTCCCCCCTGTCAGCAGCGAGGCCTCTGAAAAGTTTCCAAAACATCCCCAGACTTGGGTCCAGCGTGGCCAAAGGTCTCCAAGAGACAATTCAGAAAGAAGGTTATGGAACAAAGGGAGAAAGCGAAGGGAGCAAGCCAAAGGGAGGGAAGACGAAAATCTAGTGCCGGCCTGCAGGACTGAAATGAAGGAATGGAATGACAAAAGCCAGGAAGCAGGAGAGTTTGAGAAAAGGAGAGAGGAAAGAAGAGACATGCAGCCAGACGTGGGCTTAGTGAGAGAAGCTGGGACAGAGAACAGGATGAGAAGGAAATAAGGCAAGGCTAGGCCAAAGGACGTTTCCTTGCTTTATATTTTCTACCACATTCATCTGGAGACGAGGAGGAAAGCCATCAGACCTGGTGGATTAGGCCCAAGCAAAAACCCTGGCTACTTGAGACACTTAGACTAAGCCTAAAATGAAAATATCTCTCCATCAGGATGGTTTTATACTCTACTTCCACAATCTGCTGGCAGTACAAAAGAATAAGCGGCAGATCTCCTTAGGCTGAGTCACGGTGCTTTGCTCCTAAGACCATGCATATCACAGGCATATTTCAGCATTTCTGCTCTGGTTTTCAGTGTATTACACCAAAACACCCACCTGATGACATCATTTCAAGAGCAAAAGCAGCAATTTGCAGAACTCAGCTTCTTTGGGGAAGTGAGCAACTGCTGAGCTGACACCAAGTCCTGCTGTGTCCCTGTCACCCGCAGAGTGCCCGCATCCTCACCACGGTAGCGGCCATTGTGACAAAGGTTCTATGTCAGCTGGGTGTGGCAGCCGAGCGCTCGCTATGGGAGGGGTAGCCTGTCAGCCCCGGGCTTCTCACTGCCTGCTGTCCCCCCTGTCAGCAGCGAGGCCTCTGAAAAGTTTCCAAAACATCCCCAGACTTGGGTCCAGCGTGGCCAAAAGTCTCCAAGAGACAAGTCGGAAAGAAGGATATGGAACAAAGGGAGAAAGCGAAGGGAGCAAGCCAAAGGGAGGGAAGAGGAAAATCTAGTGCCGGCCTGCAGGACTGAAATGGAGGAATGGAATGACAAAAGCCAGGAAGCAGGAGAGTTTGAGAAAAGGAGAGAGGAAAGAAGAGACATGAAGCCAGACAAGGGCTTAGTGAGAGAGGCTGGGACAGAGAACAGGATGAGAAGGAAATAAGGCAAGGCAAGGCTAGGCCAAAGGACGTTTCCTTGCTTTATATTTTCTACCACATTCATCTGGAGACGAGGAGGAAAGCCATCAGACCTGATGGATTAGGCCCAAGCAATTACCCCGGCTACTTGAGACACTTAGACTAAGCCTAAAATGCAAAGATCTCTCCATAAGGATGGTTTTTATACTCTGCTTCCACAATCTGCTGGCAGTACAAAAGAATAAGCGGCAGATCTACTTAGGCTGAGTCACAGTGCTTTGCTCCTAAGACCATGCATACCACGGGAATATTTCAGCATTTCTGCTCTGGCTTTCAGTGTATTACACCAAAACACCCACCTGATGACATCATTTCAAGAGCAACAGCAGCAATTTGCAGAATTCAGCTTCTTTGGGGAACTGAGAACTTGCTGAGCTGACACCAAGTCCTGCTGTGTCCCTGTCACCCGCAGAGTGCCCGCATCCTCACCACGGTAGCGGGCATTGTGACAAAGGTTCTATGTCAGCTGGGTGTGGCAGCCGAGCGCCCCCTAGGCGAGGGGGAGCCTGTCAGCCCCGGGCCTGTCACTGCCTGCTGTCCCCCCTGTCAGCAGCGAGGCCTCTGAAAAGTTTCCAAAACATCCCCAGACTTGGGTCCAGCGTGGCCAAAAGTCTCCAAGAGACAAGTCGGAAAGAAGGATATGGAACAAAGGGAGAAAGCGAAGGGAGCAAGCCAAAGGGAGGGAAGAGAAAAATCTAGTGCCGGCCTGCAGGACTGAAATGGAGGAATGGAATGACAAAAGCCAGGAAGCAGGAGAGTTTGAGAAAAGGAGAGAGGAAAGAAGCGACATGCAGCCAGATGAGGGCTTAGTGTGAGAGGCTGGGACAGAGAACAGGATGAGAAGGAAATAAGGCAAGGCAAGGCTAGGCCAAAGGACGTTTCCTTCCTTTATATTTTCTACCACATTCATCTGGAGACGAGCAGGAAAGCCATCAGACCAGATGGATTAAGCCCAATCAAAAACCCTGGCTACTTGAGACACTTAGACTAAGCCTAAAATGCAAAGATCTCTCCATAAGGATGGTTTTTATACTCTACTTCCACAATCTTCTGGCAGTACAAAAGAATAAGCAGCAGATCTACTTAGGCTGAGTCACGGTGCTTTGCTCCTAAGACCATGCGTACCACGGGAATATTTCAGCATTTCTGCTCTGGCTTTCAGTGTATTACACCAAAACACCCACCTGATGACATCATTTCAAGAGCAACAGCAGCAATTTGCAGAATTCAGCTTCTTTGGGGAACTGAGAAATTGCTGAGCTGACACCAAGTCCTGCTGTGTCCCTGTCACCCGCAGAGTGCCCGCATCCTCACCACGGTAGCGGGCATTGTGACAAAGGTTCTATGTCAGCTGGGTGTGGCAGCCGAGCGCCCCCTAGGCGAGGGGGAGCCTGTCAGCCCCGGGCCTGTCACTGCCTGCTGTCCCCCCTGTCAGCAGCGAGGCCTCTGAAAAGTTTCCAAAACATCCCCAGACTTGGGTCCAGCGTGGCCAAAAGTCTCCAAGAGACAAGTCGGAAAGAAGGATATGGAACAAAGGGAGAAAGCGAAGGGAGCAAGCCAAAGGGAGGGAAGAGGAAAATCTCGTGCCGGCCTGCAGGACTGAAATGGAGGAATGGAAAGACAAAAGCCAGGAAGCAGGAGAGTTTGAGAAAAGGAGAGACAAAAGAAGAGACATACAGCCACACGAGGGATTAGTGCGAGAGGCTGGGACAGAGAACAGGATGAGAAGGAAATAAGGCAAGGCAAGGCTAGGCTAAAGGACGTTTCCTTGCTTTATATTTTCTACCACATTCATCTGGAGACGAGGAGGAAAGCCATCAGACCTGATGGATTAGGCCCAAGCAATTACCCCGGCTACTTGAGACACTTAGACTAAGCCTAAAATGCAAAGATCTCTCCATAAGGATGGTTTTTATACTCTACTTCCACAATCTGCTGGCAGTACAAAAGAATAAGCGGCAGATCTCCTTAGGCTGAGTCACGGTGCTTTGCTCGTAAGACCATGCATACCATGGGAATATTTCAGCATTTCTGCTCTGGCTTTCAGTGTATTACACCAAAACACCCACCTGATGACATCATTTCAAGAGCAACAGCAGCAATTTGCAGAATTCAGCTTCTTTGGGGAACTGAGAACTTGCTGAGCTGACACCAAGTCCTGCTGTGTCCCTGTCACCGGCAGAGTGCCCGCATCCTCACCACGGTAGCGGGCATTGTGACAAAGGTTCTATGTCAGCTGGGTGTGGCAGCCGAGCGCCCCCTAGGCGAGGGGGAGCCTGTCAGCCCCGGGCCTGTCACTGCCTGCTGTCCCCCCTGTCAGCAGCGAGGCCTCTGAAAAGTTTCCAAAACATCCCCAGACTTGGCTCCAAAGTGGCCAAAAGTCTCCAAGAGACAAGTCAGAAAGAAGGATATGGAACAAAGGGAGAAAGCGAAGGGAGCAAGCCAAAGGGAGGGAAGAGGAAAATCTAGTGCCGGCCTGCAGGACTGAAATGGAGGAATGGAATGACAAAAGCCAGGAAGCAGGAGAGTTTGAGAAAAGGAGAGAGGAAAGAAGCGACATGCAGCCAGATGAGGGCTTAGTGTGAGAGAAGCTGGGACAGAGAACAGGATGAGAAGGAAATAAGGCAAGGCAAGGCTAGGCCAAAGGACGTTTCCTTCCTTTATATTTTCTACCACATTCATCTGGAGACGAGGAGGAAAGCCATCAGACCAGATGGATTAAGCCCAATCAAAAACCCTGGCTACTTGAGACACTTAGACTAAGCCTAAAATGCAAAGATCTCTCCATAAGGATGGTTTTTATACTCTACTTCCACAATCTTCTGGCAGTACAAAAGAATAAGCAGCAGATCTACTTAGGCTGAGTCACGGTGCTTTGCTCCTAAGACCATGCATACCACGCGAATATTTCAGCATTTCTGCTCTGGCTTTCAGTGTATTACACCAAAACACCCACCTGATGACATCATTTCAAGAGCAACAGCAGCAATTTGCAGAATTCAGCTTCTTTGGGGAACTGAGCAACTGCTGAGCTGACACCAAGTCCTGCTGTGTCCCTGTCACCCGCAGAGTGCCCGCATCCTCACCACGGTAGCGGCCATTGTGACAAAGGTTCTATGTCAGCTGGGTGTGGCAGCCGAGCGCTCGCTATGGGAGGGGTAGCCTGTCAGCCCCGGGCTTCTCACTGCCTGCTGTCCCCCCTGTCAGCAGCGAGGCCTCTGAAAAGTTTCCAAAACATCCCCAGACTTGGGTCCAGCGTGGCCAAAAGTCTCCAAGAGACAAGTCGGAAAGAAGGATATGGAACAAAGGGAGAAAGCGAAGGGAGCAAGCCAAAGGGAGGGAAGAGGAAAATCTAGTGCCGGCCTGCAGGACTGAAATGGAGGAATGGAATGACAAAAGCCAGGAAGCAGGAGAGTTTGAGAAAAGGAGAGAGGAAAGAAGAGACATGAAGCCAGACAAGGGCTTAGTGAGAGAGGCTGGGACAGAGAACAGGATGAGAAGGAAATAAGGCAAGGCAAGGCTAGGCCAAAGGACGTTTCCTTGCTTTATATTTTCTACCACATTCATCTGGAGACGAGGAGGAAAGCCATCAGACCTGATGGATTAGGCCCAAGCAATTACCCCGGCTACTTGAGACACTTAGACTAAGCCTAAAATGCAAAGATCTCTCCATAAGGATGGTTTTTATACTCTGCTTCCACAATCTGCTGGCAGTACAAAAGAATAAGCGGCAGATCTACTTAGGCTGAGTCACAGTGCTTTGCTCCTAAGACCATGCATACCACGGGAATATTTCAGCATTTCTGCTCTGGCTTTCAGTGTATTACACCAAAACACCCACCTGATGACATCATTTCAAGAGCAACAGCAGCAATTTGCAGAATTCAGCTTCTTTGGGGAACTGAGAACTTGCTGAGCTGACACCAAGTCCTGCTGTGTCCCTGTCACCCGCAGAGTGCCCGCATCCTCACCACGGTAGCGGGCATTGTGACAAAGGTTCTATGTCAGCTGGGTGTGGCAGCCGAGCGCCCCCTAGGCGAGGGGGAGCCTGTCAGCCCCGGGCCTGTCACTGCCTGCTGTCCCCCCTGTCAGCAGCGAGGCCTCTGAAAAGTTTCCAAAACATCCCCAGACTTGGGTCCAGCGTGGCCAAAAGTCTCCAAGAGACAAGTCAGAAAGAAGGATATGGAACAAAGGGAGAAAGCGAAGGGAGCAAGCCAAAGGGAGGGAAGAGGAAAATCTAGTGCCGGCCTGCAGGACTGAAATGGAGGAATGGAATGACAAAAGCCAGGAAGCAGGAGAGTTTGAGAAAAGGAGAGAGGAAAGAAGCGACATGCAGCCAGATGAGGGCTTAGTGTGAGAGGCTGGGACAGAGAACAGGATGAGAAGGAAATAAGGCAAGGCAAGGCTAGGCCAAAGGACGTTTCCTTCCTTTATATTTTCTACCACATTCATCTGGAGACGAGCAGGAAAGCCATCAGACCAGATGGATTAAGCCCAATCAAAAACCCTGGCTACTTGAGACACTTAGACTAAGCCTAAAATGCAAAGATCTCTCCATAAGGATGGTTTTTATACTCTACTTCCACAATCTTCTGGCAGTACAAAAGAATAAGCAGCAGATCTACTTAGGCTGAGTCACGGTGCTTTGCTCCTAAGACCATGCGTACCACGGGAATATTTCAGCATTTCTGCTCTGGCTTTCAGTGTATTACACCAAAACACCCACCTGATGACATCATTTCAAGAGCAACAGCAGCAATTTGCAGAATTCAGCTTCTTTGGGGAACTGAGAAATTGCTGAGCTGACACCAAGTCCTGCTGTGTCCCTGTCACCCGCAGAGTGCCCGCATCCTCACCACGGTAGCGGGCATTGTGACAAAGGTTCTATGTCAGCTGGGTGTGGCAGCCGAGCGCCCCCTAGGCGAGGGGGAGCCTGTCAGCCCCGGGCCTGTCACTGCCTGCTGTCCCCCCTGTCAGCAGCGAGGCCTCTGAAAAGTTTCCAAAACATCCCCAGACTTGGGTCCAGCGTGGCCAAAAGTCTCCAAGAGACAAGTCGGAAAGAAGGATATGGAACAAAGGGAGAAAGCGAAGGGAGCAAGCCAAAGGGAGGGAAGAGGAAAATCTAGTGCCGGCCTGCAGGACTGAAATGGAGGAATGGAATGACAAAAGCCAGGAAGCAGGAGAGTTTGAGAAAAGGAGAGAGGGAAGAAGAGACATGCAGCCAGACGTGGGCTTAGTGAGAGAAGCTGGGACAGAGAACAGGATGAGAAGGAAATAAGGCAAGGCAAGGCTAGGCCAAAGGACGTTTCCGTGCTTTATATTTTCTACCACATTCATCTGGAGACGAGGAGGAAAGCCATCAGACCTGGTGGATTAGGCCCAAGCAAAAACCCCAGCTACTTGAGACACTTAGACTAAGCCTAAAATGCAAAGATCTCTCCATAAGGATGGTTTTTATACTCTACTTCCACAATCTGCTGGCAGTACAAAAGAATAAGCGGCACATCTACTTAGGCTGAGTCACGGTGCTTTGCTCCTAAGACCATGCATATCACAGGAATATTTCAGCATTTCTGCTCTGGTTTACAGTGTATTACACCAAAACATCCACCTGATGACATCATTTCAAGAGCAACAGAAGCAATTTGCAGAATTCAGCTTCTTTGGGGAACTGAGAACTTGCTGAGCTGACACCAAGTCTTGCTGTGTCCCTGTCACCCGCAGAGTGCCCGCATCCTCACCACGGTAGCGGCCATTGTGACAAAGGTTCTATGTCAGCTGGGTATGGCAGCCGAGCGCTCGCTATGGGAGGGGGAGCCTGTCAGCCCCGGGCCTGTCACTGCCTGCTGTCCCCCCTGTCAGCAGCGAGGCCTCTGAAAAGTATCCAAAACATCCCCAGACTTGGGTCCAGCGTGGCCAAAAGTCTCCAAGAGACAAGTCGGAAAGAAGGATATGGAACAAAGGGAGAAAGCGAAGGGAGCAAGCCAAAGGGAGGGAAGAGGAAAATCTCGTGCCGGCCTGCAGGACTGAAATGGAGGAATGGAAAGACAAAAGCCAGGAAGCAGGAGAGTTTGAGAAAAGGAGAGACAAAAGAAGAGACATACAGCCACACGAGGGATTAGTGCGAGAGGCTGGGACAGAGAACAGGATGAGAAGGAAATAAGGCAAGGCAAGGCTAGGCTAAAGGACGTTTCCTTGCTTTATATTTTCTACCACATTCATCTGGAGACGAGGAGGAAAGCCATCAGACCTGATGGATTAGGCCCAAGCAATTACCCCGGCTACTTGAGACACTTAGACTAAGCCTAAAATGCAAAGATCTCTCCATAAGGATGGTTTTTATACTCTACTTCCACAATCTGCTGGCAGTACAAAAGAATAAGCGGCAGATCTCCTTAGGCTGAGTCACGGTGCTTTGCTCGTAAGACCATGCATACCATGGGAATATTTCAGCATTTCTGCTCTGGCTTTCAGTGTATTACACCAAAACACCCACCTGATGACATCATTTCAAGAGCAACAGCAGCAATTTGCAGAATTCAGCTTCTTTGGGGAACTGAGAACTTGCTGAGCTGACACCAAGTCCTGCTGTGTCCCTGTCACCGGCAGAGTGCCCGCATCCTCACCACGGTAGCGGGCATTGTGACAAAGGTTCTATGTCAGCTGGGTGTGGCAGCCGAGCGCCCCCTAGGCGAGGGGGAGCCTGTCAGCCCCGGGCCTGTCACTGCCTGCTGTCCCCCCTGTCAGCAGCGAGGCCTCTGAAAAGTTTCCAAAACATCCCCAGACTTGGGTCCAGCGTGGCCAAAAGTCTCCAAGAGACAAGTCAGAAAGAAGGATATGGAACAAAGGGAGAAAGCGAAGGGAGCAAGCCAAAGGGAGGGAAGAGGAAAATCTAGTGCCGGCCTGCAGGACTGAAATGGAGGAATGGAATGACAAAAGCCAGGAAGCAGGAGAGTTTGAGAAAAGGAGAGAGGAAAGAAGCGACATGCAGCCAGATGAGGGCTTAGTGTGAGAGGCTGGGACAGAGAACAGGATGAGAAGGAAATAAGGCAAGGCAAGGCTAGGCCAAAGGACGTTTCCTTCCTTTATATTTTCTACCACATTCATCTGGAGACGAGCAGGAAAGCCATCAGACCAGATGGATTAAGCCCAATCAAAAACCCTGGCTACTTGAGACACTTAGACTAAGCCTAAAATGCAAAGATCTCTCCATAAGGATGGTTTTTATACTCTACTTCCACAATCTTCTGGCAGTACAAAAGAATAAGCAGCAGATCTACTTAGGCTGAGTCACGGTGCTTTGCTCCTAAGACCATGCGTACCACGGGAATATTTCAGCATTTCTGCTCTGGCTTTCAGTGTATTACACCAAAACACCCACCTGATGACATCATTTCAAGAGCAACAGCAGCAATTTGCAGAATTCAGCTTCTTTGGGGAACTGAGAAATTGCTGAGCTGACACCAAGTCCTGCTGTGTCCCTGTCACCCGCAGAGTGCCCGCATCCTCACCACGGTAGCGGGCATTGTGACAAAGGTTCTATGTCAGCTGGGTGTGGCAGCCGAGCGCCCCCTAGGCGAGGGGGAGCCTGTCAGCCCCGGGCCTGTCACTGCCTGCTGTCCCCCCTGTCAGCAGCGAGGCCTCTGAAAAGTTTCCAAAACATCCCCAGACTTGGGTCCAGCGTGGCCAAAAGTCTCCAAGAGACAAGTCGGAAAGAAGGATATGGAACAAAGGGAGAAAGCGAAGGGAGCAAGCCAAAGGGAGGGAAGAGGAAAATCTAGTGCCGGCCTGCAGGACTGAAATGGAGGAATGGAATGACAAAAGCCAGGAAGCAGGAGAGTTTGAGAAAAGGAGAGAGGGAAGAAGAGACATGCAGCCAGACGTGGGCTTAGTGAGAGAAGCTGGGACAGAGAACAGGATGAGAAGGAAATAAGGCAAGGCAAGGCTAGGCCAAAGGACGTTTCCGTGCTTTATATTTTCTACCACATTCATCTGGAGACGAGGAGGAAAGCCATCAGACCTGGTGGATTAGGCCCAAGCAAAAACCCCAGCTACTTGAGACACTTAGACTAAGCCTAAAATGCAAAGATCTCTCCATAAGGATGGTTTTTATACTCTACTTCCACAATCTGCTGGCAGTACAAAAGAATAAGCGGCACATCTACTTAGGCTGAGTCACGGTGCTTTGCTCCTAAGACCATGCATATCACAGGAATATTTCAGCATTTCTGCTCTGGTTTACAGTGTATTACACCAAAACATCCACCTGATGACATCATTTCAAGAGCAACAGAAGCAATTTGCAGAATTCAGCTTCTTTGGGGAACTGAGAACTTGCTGAGCTGACACCAAGTCTTGCTGTGTCCCTGTCACCCGCAGAGTGCCCGCATCCTCACCACGGTAGCGGCCATTGTGACAAAGGTTCTATGTCAGCTGGGTATGGCAGCCGAGCGCTCGCTATGGGAGGGGGAGCCTGTCAGCCCCGGGCCTGTCACTGCCTGCTGTCCCCCCTGTCAGCAGCGAGGCCTCTGAAAAGTATCCAAAACATCCCCAGACTTGGGTCCAGCGTGGCCAAAAGTCTCCAAGAGACAAGTCGGAAAGAAGGATATGGAACAAAGGGAGAAAGCGAAGGGAGCAAGCCAAAGGGAGGGAAGAGGAAAATCTCGTGCCGGCCTGCAGGACTGAAATGGAGGAATGGAAAGACAAAAGCCAGGAAGCAGGAGAGTTTGAGAAAAGGAGAGACAAAAGAAGAGACATACAGCCACACGAGGGATTAGTGCGAGAGGCTGGGACAGAGAACAGGATGAGAAGGAAATAAGGCAAGGCAAGGCTAGGCTAAAGGACGTTTCCTTGCTTTATATTTTCTACCACATTCATCTGGAGACGAGGAGGAAAGCCATCAGACCTGATGGATTAGGCCCAAGCAATTACCCCGGCTACTTGAGACACTTAGACTAAGCCTAAAATGCAAAGATCTCTCCATAAGGATGGTTTTTATACTCTACTTCCACAATCTGCTGGCAGTACAAAAGAATAAGCGGCAGATCTCCTTAGGCTGAGTCACGGTGCTTTGCTCGTAAGACCATGCATACCATGGGAATATTTCAGCATTTCTGCTCTGGCTTTCAGTGTATTACACCAAAACACCCACCTGATGACATCATTTCAAGAGCAACAGCAGCAATTTGCAGAATTCAGCTTCTTTGGGGAACTGAGAACTTGCTGAGCTGACACCAAGTCCTGCTGTGTCCCTGTCACCGGCAGAGTGCCCGCATCCTCACCACGGTAGCGGGCATTGTGACAAAGGTTCTATGTCAGCTGGGTGTGGCAGCCGAGCGCCCCCTAGGCGAGGGGGAGCCTGTCAGCCCCGGGCCTGTCACTGCCTGCTGTCCCCCCTGTCAGCAGCGAGGCCTCTGAAAAGTTTCCAAAACATCCCCAGACTTGGGTCCAGCGTGGCCAAAAGTCTCCAAGAGACAAGTCAGAAAGAAGGATATGGAACAAAGGGAGAAAGCGAAGGGAGCAAGCCAAAGGGAGGGAAGAGGAAAATCTAGTGCCGGCCTGCAGGACTGAAATGGAGGAATGGAATGACAAAAGCCAGGAAGCAGGAGAGTTTGAGAAAAGGAGAGAGGAAAGAAGCGACATGCAGCCAGATGAGGGCTTAGTGTGAGAGGCTGGGACAGAGAACAGGATGAGAAGGAAATAAGGCAAGGCAAGGCTAGGCCAAAGGACGTTTCCTTCCTTTATATTTTCTACCACATTCATCTGGAGACGAGCAGGAAAGCCATCAGACCAGATGGATTAAGCCCAATCAAAAACCCTGGCTACTTGAGACACTTAGACTAAGCCTAAAATGCAAAGATCTCTCCATAAGGATGGTTTTTATACTCTACTTCCACAATCTTCTGGCAGTACAAAAGAATAAGCAGCAGATCTACTTAGGCTGAGTCACGGTGCTTTGCTCCTAAGACCATGCATACCACGGGAATATTTCAGCATTTCTGCTCTGGCTTTCAGTGTATTACACCAAAACACCCACCTGATGACATCATTTCAAGAGCAACAGCAGCAATTTGCAGAATTCAGCTTCTTTGGGGAACTGAGCAACTGCTGAGCTGACACCAAGTCCTGCTGTGTCCCTGTCACCCGCAGAGTGCCCGCATCCTCACCACGGTAGCGGCCATTGTGACAAAGGTTCTATGTCAGCTGGGTGTGGCAGCCGAGCGCTCGCTATGGGAGGGGTAGCCTGTCAGCCCCGGGCTTCTCACTGCCTGCTGTCCCCCCTGTCAGCAGCGAGGCCTCTGAAAAGTTTCCAAAACATCCCCAGACTTGGGTCCAGCGTGGCCAAAAGTCTCCAAGAGACAAGTCGGAAAGAAGGATATGGAACAAAGGGAGAAAGCGAAGGGAGCAAGCCAAAGGGAGGGAAGAGGAAAATCTAGTGCCGGCCTGCAGGACTGAAATGGAGGAATGGAATGACAAAAGCCAGGAAGCAGGAGAGTTTGAGAAAAGGAGAGAGGAAAGAAGAGACATGAAGCCAGACAAGGGCTTAGTGAGAGAGGCTGGGACAGAGAACAGGATGAGAAGGAAATAAGGCAAGGCAAGGCTAGGCCAAAGGACGTTTCCTTGCTTTATATTTTCTACCACATTCATCTGGAGACGAGGAGGAAAGCCATCAGACCTGATGGATTAGGCCCAAGCAATTACCCCGGCTACTTGAGACACTTAGACTAAGCCTAAAATGCAAAGATCTCTCCATAAGGATGGTTTTTATACTCTGCTTCCACAATCTGCTGGCAGTACAAAAGAATAAGCGGCAGATCTACTTAGGCTGAGTCACAGTGCTTTGCTCCTAAGACCATGCATACCACGGGAATATTTCAGCATTTCTGCTCTGGCTTTCAGTGTATTACACCAAAACACCCACCTGATGACATCATTTCAAGAGCAACAGCAGCAATTTGCAGAATTCAGCTTCTTTGGGGAACTGAGAACTTGCTGAGCTGACACCAAGTCCTGCTGTGTCCCTGTCACCGGCAGAGTGCCCGCATCCTCACCACGGTAGCGGGCATTGTGACAAAGGTTCTATGTCAGCTGGGTGTGGCAGCCGAGCGCCCCCTAGGCGAGGGGGAGCCTGTCAGCCCCGGGCCTGTCACTGCCTGCTGTCCCCCCTGTCAGCAGCGAGGCCTCTGAAAAGTTTCCAAAACATCCCCAGACTTGGGTCCAGCGTGGCCAAAAGTCTCCAAGAGACAAGTCAGAAAGAAGGATATGGAACAAAGGGAGAAAGCGAAGGGAGCAAGCCAAAGGGAGGGAAGAGGAAAATCTAGTGCCGGCCTGCAGGACTGAAATGGAGGAATGGAATGACAAAAGCCAGGAAGCAGGAGAGTTTGAGAAAAGGAGAGAGGAAAGAAGCGACATGCAGCCAGATGAGGGCTTAGTGTGAGAGGCTGGGACAGAGAACAGGATGAGAAGGAAATAAGGCAAGGCAAGGCTAGGCCAAAGGACGTTTCCTTCCTTTATATTTTCTACCACATTCATCTGGAGACGAGCAGGAAAGCCATCAGACCAGATGGATTAAGCCCAATCAAAAACCCTGGCTACTTGAGACACTTAGACTAAGCCTAAAATGCAAAGATCTCTCCATAAGGATGGTTTTTATACTCTACTTCCACAATCTTCTGGCAGTACAAAAGAATAAGCAGCAGATCTACTTAGGCTGAGTCACGGTGCTTTGCTCCTAAGACCATGCGTACCACGGGAATATTTCAGCATTTCTGCTCTGGCTTTCAGTGTATTACACCAAAACACCCACCTGATGACATCATTTCAAGAGCAACAGCAGCAATTTGCAGAATTCAGCTTCTTTGGGGAACTGAGAAATTGCTGAGCTGACACCAAGTCCTGCTGTGTCCCTGTCACCCGCAGAGTGCCCGCATCCTCACCACGGTAGCGGGCATTGTGACAAAGGTTCTATGTCAGCTGGGTGTGGCAGCCGAGCGCCCCCTAGGCGAGGGGGAGCCTGTCAGCCCCGGGCCTGTCACTGCCTGCTGTCCCCCCTGTCAGCAGCGAGGCCTCTGAAAAGTTTCCAAAACATCCCCAGACTTGGGTCCAGCGTGGCCAAAAGTCTCCAAGAGACAAGTCGGAAAGAAGGATATGGAACAAAGGGAGAAAGCGAAGGGAGCAAGCCAAAGGGAGGGAAGAGGAAAATCTAGTGCCGGCCTGCAGGACTGAAATGGAGGAATGGAATGACAAAAGCCAGGAAGCAGGAGAGTTTGAGAAAAGGAGAGAGGGAAGAAGAGACATGCAGCCAGACGTGGGCTTAGTGAGAGAAGCTGGGACAGAGAACAGGATGAGAAGGAAATAAGGCAAGGCAAGGCTAGGCCAAAGGACGTTTCCGTGCTTTATATTTTCTACCACATTCATCTGGAGACGAGGAGGAAAGCCATCAGACCTGGTGGATTAGGCCCAAGCAAAAACCCCAGCTACTTGAGACACTTAGACTAAGCCTAAAATGCAAAGATCTCTCCATAAGGATGGTTTTTATACTCTACTTCCACAATCTGCTGGCAGTACAAAAGAATAAGCGGCACATCTACTTAGGCTGAGTCACGGTGCTTTGCTCCTAAGACCATGCATATCACAGGAATATTTCAGCATTTCTGCTCTGGTTTACAGTGTATTACACCAAAACATCCACCTGATGACATCATTTCAAGAGCAACAGAAGCAATTTGCAGAATTCAGCTTCTTTGGGGAACTGAGAACTTGCTGAGCTGACACCAAGTCTTGCTGTGTCCCTGTCACCCGCAGAGTGCCCGCATCCTCACCACGGTAGCGGCCATTGTGACAAAGGTTCTATGTCAGCTGGGTATGGCAGCCGAGCGCTCGCTATGGGAGGGGGAGCCTGTCAGCCCCGGGCCTGTCACTGCCTGCTGTCCCCCCTGTCAGCAGCGAGGCCTCTGAAAAGTATCCAAAACATCCCCAGACTTGGGTCCAGCGTGGCCAAAAGTCTCCAAGAGACAAGTCGGAAAGAAGGATATGGAACAAAGGGAGAAAGCGAAGGGAGCAAGCCAAAGGGAGGGAAGAGGAAAATCTCGTGCCGGCCTGCAGGACTGAAATGGAGGAATGGAAAGACAAAAGCCAGGAAGCAGGAGAGTTTGAGAAAAGGAGAGACAAAAGAAGAGACATACAGCCACACGAGGGATTAGTGCGAGAGGCTGGGACAGAGAACAGGATGAGAAGGAAATAAGGCAAGGCAAGGCTAGGCTAAAGGACGTTTCCTTGCTTTATATTTTCTACCACATTCATCTGGAGACGAGGAGGAAAGCCATCAGACCTGATGGATTAGGCCCAAGCAATTACCCCGGCTACTTGAGACACTTAGACTAAGCCTAAAATGCAAAGATCTCTCCATAAGGATGGTTTTTATACTCTACTTCCACAATCTGCTGGCAGTACAAAAGAATAAGCGGCAGATCTCCTTAGGCTGAGTCACGGTGCTTTGCTCGTAAGACCATGCATACCATGGGAATATTTCAGCATTTCTGCTCTGGCTTTCAGTGTATTACACCAAAACACCCACCTGATGACATCATTTCAAGAGCAACAGCAGCAATTTGCAGAATTCAGCTTCTTTGGGGAACTGAGAACTTGCTGAGCTGACACCAAGTCCTGCTGTGTCCCTGTCACCGGCAGAGTGCCCGCATCCTCACCACGGTAGCGGGCATTGTGACAAAGGTTCTATGTCAGCTGGGTGTGGCAGCCGAGCGCCCCCTAGGCGAGGGGGAGCCTGTCAGCCCCGGGCCTGTCACTGCCTGCTGTCCCCCCTGTCAGCAGCGAGGCCTCTGAAAAGTTTCCAAAACATCCCCAGACTTGGGTCCAGCGTGGCCAAAAGTCTCCAAGAGACAAGTCAGAAAGAAGGATATGGAACAAAGGGAGAAAGCGAAGGGAGCAAGCCAAAGGGAGGGAAGAGGAAAATCTAGTGCCGGCCTGCAGGACTGAAATGGAGGAATGGAATGACAAAAGCCAGGAAGCAGGAGAGTTTGAGAAAAGGAGAGAGGAAAGAAGCGACATGCAGCCAGATGAGGGCTTAGTGTGAGAGGCTGGGACAGAGAACAGGATGAGAAGGAAATAAGGCAAGGCAAGGCTAGGCCAAAGGACGTTTCCTTCCTTTATATTTTCTACCACATTCATCTGGAGACGAGCAGGAAAGCCATCAGACCAGATGGATTAAGCCCAATCAAAAACCCTGGCTACTTGAGACACTTAGACTAAGCCTAAAATGCAAAGATCTCTCCATAAGGATGGTTTTTATACTCTACTTCCACAATCTTCTGGCAGTACAAAAGAATAAGCAGCAGATCTACTTAGGCTGAGTCACGGTGCTTTGCTCCTAAGACCATGCATACCACGGGAATATTTCAGCATTTCTGCTCTGGCTTTCAGTGTATTACACCAAAACACCCACCTGATGACATCATTTCAAGAGCAACAGCAGCAATTTGCAGAATTCAGCTTCTTTGGGGAACTGAGAAATTGCTGAGCTGACACCAAGTCCTGCTGTGTCCCTGTCACCCGCAGAGTGCCCGCATCCTCACCACGGTAGCGGGCATTGTGACAAAGGTTCTATGTCAGCTGGGTGTGGCAGCCGAGCGCCCCCTAGGCGAGGGGGAGCCTGTCAGCCCCGGGCCTGTCACTGCCTGCTGTCCCCCCTGTCAGCAGCGAGGCCTCTGAAAAGTTTCCAAAACATCCCCAGACTTGGGTCCAGCGTGGCCAAAAGTCTCCAAGAGACAAGTCGGAAAGAAGGATATGGAACAAAGGGAGAAAGCGAAGGGAGCAAGCCAAAGGGAGGGAAGAGGAAAATCTAGTGCCGGCCTGCAGGACTGAAATGGAGGAATGGAATGACAAAAGCCAGGAAGCAGGAGAGTTTGAGAAAAGGAGAGAAGGAAGAAGAGACATGCAGCCAGACGTGGGCTTAGTGAGAGAAGCTGGGACAGAGAACAGGATGAGAAGGAAATAAGGCAAGGCAAGGCTAGGCCAAAGGACGTTTCCGTGCTTTATATTTTCTACCACATTCATCTGGAGACGAGGAGGAAAGCCATCAGACCTGGTGGATTAGGCCCAAGCAAAAACCCCAGCTACTTGAGACACTTAGACTAAGCCTAAAATGCAAAGATCTCTCCATAAGGATGGTTTTTATACTCTACTTCCACAATCTGCTGGCAGTACAAAAGAATAAGCGGCACATCTACTTAGGCTGAGTCACGGTGCTTTGCTCCTAAGACCATGCATATCACAGGAATATTTCAGCATTTCTGCTCTGGTTTACAGTGTATTACACCAAAACATCCACCTGATGACATCATTTCAAGAGCAACAGAAGCAATTTGCAGAATTCAGCTTCTTTGGGGAACTGAGAACTTGCTGAGCTGACACCAAGTCTTGCTGTGTCCCTGTCACCCGCAGAGTGCCCGCATCCTCACCACGGTAGCGGCCATTGTGACAAAGGTTCTATGTCAGCTGGGTGTGGCAGCCGAGCGCTCGCTATGGGAGGGGGAGCCTGTCAGCCCCGGGCCTGTCACTGCCTGCTGTCCCCCCTGTCAGCAGCGAGGCCTCTGAAAAGTATCCAAAACATCCCCAGACTTGGGTCCAGCGTGGCCAAAAGTCTCCAAGAGACAAGTCGGAAAGAAGGATATGGAACAAAGGGAGAAAGCGAAGGGAGCAAGCCAAAGGGAGGGAAGAGGAAAATCTCGTGCCGGCCTGCAGGACTGAAATGGAGGAATGGAAAGACAAAAGCCAGGAAGCAGGAGAGTTTGAGAAAAGGAGAGACAAAAGAAGAGACATACAGCCACACGAGGGATTAGTGCGAGAGGCTGGGACAGAGAACAGGATGAGAAGGAAATAAGGCAAGGCAAGGCTAGGCTAAAGGACGTTTCCTTGCTTTATATTTTCTACCACATTCATCTGGAGACGAGGAGGAAAGCCATCAGACCTGATGGATTAGGCCCAAGCAATTACCCCGGCTACTTGAGACACTTAGACTAAGCCTAAAATGCAAAGATCTCTCCATAAGGATGGTTTTTATACTCTACTTCCACAATCTGCTGGCAGTACAAAAGAATAAGCGGCAGATCTCCTTAGGCTGAGTCACGGTGCTTTGCTCCTAAGACCATGCATACCATGGGAATATTTCAGCATTTCTGCTCTGGCTTTCAGTGTATTACACCAAAACACCCACCTGATGACATCATTTCAAGAGCAACAGCAGCAATTTGCAGAATTCAGCTTCTTTGGGGAACTGAGAACTTGCTGAGCTGACACCAAGTCCTGCTGTGTCCCTGTCACCGGCAGAGTGCCCGCATCCTCACCACGGTAGCGGGCATTGTGACAAAGGTTCTATGTCAGCTGGGTGTGGCAGCCGAGCGCCCCCTAGGCGAGGGGGAGCCTGTCAGCCCCGGGCCTGTCACTGCCTGCTGTCCCCCCTGTCAGGAGCGAGGCCTCTGAAAAGTTTCCAAAACATCCCCAGACTTGGGTCCAGCGTGGCCAAAAGTCTCCAAGAGACAAGTCAGAAAGAAGGATATGGAACAAAGGGAGAAAGCGAAGGGAGTAAGCCAAAGGGAGGGAAGAGGAAAATCTAGTGCCGGCCTGCAGGACTGAAATGGAGGAATGGAATGACAAAAGCCAGGAAGCAGGAGAGTTTGAGAAAAGGAGAGAGGAAAGAAGAGACATGCAGCCAGATGAGGGCTTAGTGCGAGAGGCTGGGACAGAGAACAGGATGAGAAGGAAATAAGGCAAGGCAAGGCTAGGCCAAAGGACGTTTCCTTCCTTTATATTTTCTACCACATTCATCTGGAGACGAGGAGGAAAGCCATCAGACCTGATGGATTAGGCCCAATCAAAAACCCCGGCTACTTGAGACACTTAGACTAAGCCTAAAATGCAAAGATCTCTCCATAAGGATGTTTTTTATACTCTACTTCCACAATCTGCTGGCAGTACAAAAGAATAAGCGGCACATCTACTTAGGCTGAGTCACGGTGCTTTGCTCCTAAGACCATGCATACCACGGGAATATTTCAGCATTTCTGCTCTGGTTTTCAGTGTATTACACCAAAACACCCACCTGATGACATCATTTCAAGAGCAACAGCAGCAATTTGCAGAATTCAGCTTCTTTGGGGAACTGAGAACTTGCTGAGCTGACACCAAGTCCTGCTGTGTCTCTGTCACCCGCAGAGTGCTCGCATCCTCACCACGGTAGCGGGCATTGTGACAAAGGTTCTATGTCAGCTGGGTGTGGCAGCCGAGCGCCCCCTAGGCGAGGGGGAGCCTGTCAGCCCCGGGCCTGTCACTGCCTGCTGTCCCCCCTGTCAGCAGCGAGGCCTCTGAAAAGTTTCCAAAACATCCCCAGACTTGGGTCCAGCGTGGCCAAAAGTCTCCAAGAGACAAGTCGGAAAGAAGGATATGGAACAAAGGGAGAAAGCGAAGGGAGCAAGCCAAAGGGAGGGAAGAGGAAAATCTAGTGCCGGCCTGCAGGACTGAAATGGAGGAATGGAATGACAAAAGCCAGGAAGCAGGAGAGTTTGAGAAAAGGAGAGAGGAAAGAAGAGACATGCAGCCAGACGAGGGCTTAGTGAGAGAGGCTGGGACAGAGAACAGGATGAGAAGGAAATAAGGCAAGGCAAGGCTAGGCCAAAGGACGTTTCCTTGCTTTAGATTTTCTACCACATTCATCTGGAGACGAGCAGGAAAGCCATCAGACCTGATGGATCAGGCCCAAGCAAAAACCCCGGCTACTTGAGACACTTAGACTAAGCCTAAAATGCAAAGATCTCTCCATAAGGATGGTTTTTATACTCTACTTCCACAATCTGCTGGCAGTACAAAAGAATAAGCGGCAGATCTACTTAGCCTGTGTCATGCTGGTTTGCTTCCAAGACCATGCATACCATGGGGATATTTCAGCATTTCTGCTCTGCTTTTCAGTGTATTACACCAAAACACGCACCTGATGACATCATTTCAAGAGCAACAGCAGCAATTTGCAGAATTCAGCTTCTTTGGGGAACTGAGAAATTGCTGAGCTGACACCAAGTCCTGCTGTGTCCCTGTCACCCGCAGAGTGCCCGCATCCTCACCACGGTAGCGGGCATTGTGACAAAGGTTCTATGTCAGCTGGGTGTGGCAGCCGAGCGCTCGCTATGGGAGGGGGAGCCTGTCAGCCCCGGGCCTGTCACTGCCTGCTGTCCCCCCTGTCAGCAGCGAGGCCTCTGAAAAGTATCCAAAACATCCCCAGACTTGGGTCCAGCGTGGCCAAAAGTCTCCAAGAGACAAGTCGGAAAGAAGGATATGGAACAAAGGGAGAAAGCGAAGGGAGCAAGCCAAAGGGAGGGAAGAGGAAAATCTCGTGCCGGCCTGCAGGACTGAAATGGAGGAATGGAAAGACAAAAGCCAGGAAGCAGGAGAGTTTGAGAAAAGGAGAGACAAAAGAAGAGACATACAGCCACACGAGGGATTAGTGCGAGAGGCTGGGACAGAGAACAGGATGAGAAGGAAATAAGGCAAGGCAAGGCTAGGCTAAAGGACGTTTCCTTGCTTTATATTTTCTACCACATTCATCTGGAGACGAGGAGGAAAGCCATCAGACCTGATGGATTAGGCCCAAGCAATTACCCCGGCTACTTGAGACACTTAGACTAAGCCTAAAATGCAAAGATCTCTCCATAAGGATGGTTTTTATACTCTACTTCCACAATCTGCTGGCAGTACAAAAGAATAAGCGGCAGATCTCCTTAGGCTGAGTCACGGTGCTTTGCTCCTAAGACCATGCATACCATGGGAATATTTCAGCATTTCTGCTCTGGCTTTCAGTGTATTACACCAAAACACCCACCTGATGACATCATTTCAAGAGCAACAGCAGCAATTTGCAGAATTCAGCTTCTTTGGGGAACTGAGAACTTGCTGAGCTGACACCAAGTCCTGCTGTGTCCCTGTCACCCGCAGAGTGCCCGCATCCTCACCACGGTAGCGGGCATTGTGACAAAGGTTCTATGTCAGCTGGGTGTGGCAGCCGAGCGCTCGCTATGGGAGGGGGAGCCTGTCAGCCCCGGGCCTGTCACTGCCTGCTGTCCCCCCTGTCAGCAGCGAGGCCTCTGAAAAGTATCCAAAACATCCCCAGACTTGGGTCCAGCGTGGCCAAAAGTCTCCAAGAGACAAGTCGGAAAGAAGGATATGGAACAAAGGGAGAAAGCGAAGGGAGCAAGCCAAAGGGAGGGAAGAGGAAAATCTCGTGCCGGCCTGCAGGACTGAAATGGAGGAATGGAAAGACAAAAGCCAGGAAGCAGGAGAGTTTGAGAAAAGGAGAGACAAAAGAAGAGACATACAGCCACAGGAGGGATTAGTGCGAGAGGCTGGGACAGAGAACAGGATGAGAAGGAAATAAGGCAAGGCAAGGCTAGGCTAAAGGACGTTTCCTTGCTTTATATTTTCTACCACATTCATCTGGAGACGAGGAGGAAAGCCATCAGACCTGATGGATTAGGCCCAAGCAATTACCCCGGCTACTTGAGACACTTAGACTAAGCCTAAAATGCAAAGATCTCTCCATAAGGATGGTTTTTATACTCTACTTCCACAATCTGCTGGCAGTACAAAAGAATAAGCGGCAGATCTCCTTAGGCTGAGTCACGGTGCTTTGCTCGTAAGACCATGCATACCATGGGAATATTTCAGCATTTCTGCTCTGGCTTTCAGTGTATTACACCAAAACACCCACCTGATGACATCATTTCAAGAGCAACAGCAGCAATTTGCAGAATTCAGCTTCTTTGGGGAACTGAGAACTTGCTGAGCTGACACCAAGTCCTGCTGTGTCCCTGTCACCGGCAGAGTGCCCGCATCCTCACCACGGTAGCGGGCATTGTGACAAAGGTTCTATGTCAGCTGGGTGTGGCAGCCGAGCGCCCCCTAGGCGAGGGGGAGCCTGTCAGCCCCGGGCCTGTCACTGCCTGCTGTCCCCCCTGTCAGCAGCGAGGCCTCTGAAAAGTTTCCAAAACATCCCCAGACTTGGGTCCAGCGTGGCCAAAAGTCTCCAAGGGACAAGTCAGAAAGAAGGATATGGAACAAAGGGAGAAAGCGAAGGGAGTAAGCCAAAGGGAGGGAAGAGGAAAATCTCGTGCCGGCCTGCAGGACTGAAATGGAGGAATGGAATGACAAAAGCCAGGAAGCAGGAGAGTTTGAGAAAAGGAGAGAGGAAAGAAGAGACATGCAGCCAGATGAGGGCTTAGTGCGAGAGGCTGGGACAGAGAACAGGATGAGAAGGAAATAAGGCAAGGCAAGGCTAGGCCAAAGGACGTTTCCTTCCTTTATATTTTCTACCACATTCATCTGGAGACGAGGAGGAAAGCCATCAGACCTGATGGATTAGGCCCAATCAAAAACCCCGGCTACTTGAGACACTTAGACTAAGCCTAAAATGCAAAGATCTCTCCATAAGGATGTTTTTTATACTCTACTTCCACAATCTGCTGGCAGTACAAAAGAATAAGCGGCACATCTACTTAGGCTGAGTCACGGTGCTTTGCTCCTAAGACCATGCATACCACGGGAATATTTCAGCATTTCTGCTCTGGTTTTCAGTGTATTACACCAAAACACCCACCTGATGACATCATTTCAAGAGCAACAGCAGCAATTTGCAGAATTCAGCTTCTTTGGGGAACTGAGAACTTGCTGAGCTGACACCAAGTCCTGCTGTGTCTCTGTCACCCGCAGAGTGCTCGCATCCTCACCACGGTAGCGGGCATTGTGACAAAGGTTCTATGTCAGCTGGGTGTGGCAGCCGAGCGCCCCCTAGGCGAGGGGGAGCCTGTCAGCCCCGGGCCTGTCACTGCCTGCTGTCCCCCCTGTCAGCAGCGAGGCCTCTGAAAAGTTTCCAAAACATCCCCAGACTTGGGTCCAGCGTGGCCAAAAGTCTCCAAGAGACAAGTCGGAAAGAAGGATATGGAACAAAGGGAGAAAGCGAAGGGAGCAAGCCAAAGGGAGGGAAGAGGAAAATCTAGTGCCGGCCTGCAGGACTGAAATGGAGGAATGGAATGACAAAAGCCAGGAAGCAGGAGAGTTTGAGAAAAGGAGAGAGGAAAGAAGAGACATGCAGCCAGACGAGGGCTTAGTGAGAGAGGCTGGGACAGAGAACAGGATGAGAAGGAAATAAGGCAAGGCAAGGCTAGGCCAAAGGACGTTTCCTTGCTTTAGATTTTCTACCACATTCATCTGGAGACGAGCAGGAAAGCCATCAGACCTGATGGATCAGGCCCAAGCAAAAACCCCGGCTACTTGAGACACTTAGACTAAGCCTAAAATGCAAAGATCTCTCCATAAGGATGGTTTTTATACTCTACTTCCACAATCTGCTGGCAGTACAAAAGAATAAGCGGCAGATCTACTTAGCCTGTGTCATGCTGGTTTGCTTCCAAGACCATGCATACCATGGGGATATTTCAGCATTTCTGCTCTGCTTTTCAGTGTATTACACCAAAACACGCACCTGATGACATCATTTCAAGAGCAACAGCAGCAATTTGCAGAATTCAGCTTCTTTGGGGAACTGAGAAATTGCTGAGCTGACACCAAGTCCTGCTGTGTCCCTGTCACCCGCAGAGTGCCCGCATCCTCACCACGGTAGCGGGCATTGTGACAAAGGTTCTATGTCAGCTGGGTGTGGCAGCCGAGCGCCCCCTAGGGGAGGGGGAGTCTGTCAGCCCCGTGCTTCTCGCTGCCTGCTGTCCCCCCTGTCAGCAGCGAGGCCTCTGAAAAGTTTCCAAAACATCCCCAGACTTGGGTCCAGCGTGGCCAAAAGTCTCCAAGAGACAAGTCGGAAAGAAGGATATGGAACAAAGGGAGAAAGCGAAGGGAGCAAGCCAAAGGGAGGGAAGAGGAAAATCTAGTGCCGGCCTGCAGGACTGAAATGGAGGAATGGAAAGACAAAAGCCAGGAAGCAGGAGAGTTTGAGAAAAGGAGAGAGGAAAGAAGAGACATGCAGCCAGACGAGGGCTTAGTGAGAGAGGCTGGGACAGAGAACAGGATGAGAAGGAAATAAGGCAAGGCAAGGCTAGGCCAAAGGACGTTTCCTTGATTTATATTTTCTACCACATTCATCTGGAGACGAGCAGGAAAGCCAGCAGACCTGATGGATTAGGCTCAAGCAAAAACCCCGGCTACTTGAGACACTTAGACTAAGCCTCAAATGCAAAGATCTCTCCATAAGGATGGTTTTTATACTCGACTTCCACAATCTGCTGGCAGTACAAAAGAATAAGCGGCAGATCTACTTAGGCTGAGTCACAGTGCTTTGCTCCTAAGACCATGCATAACATGTGAATATTTCAGCATTTCTGCTCTGGCTTTCAGTGTATTACACCAAAACACCCACCTGATGACATCATTTCAAGAGCAACAGCAGCAATTTGCAGAATTCAGCTTCTTTGGGGAACTGAGAACTTGCTGAGCTGACACCAAGTCCTGCTGTGTCCCTGTCACCCGCAGAGTGCCCGCATCCTCACCATGGTAGCGGGCATTGTGACAACGGTTCTATGTCAGCTGGGTGTGGCAGCCGAGCGCCCCCTAGGAGAGGGGGAGCCTGTCAGCCCCGGGTCGGTCACTGCCTGCTGTCCCCCCTGTCAGCAGCGAGGCCTCTGAAAAGTTTCCAAAACATCCCCAGACTTGGGTCCAGCGTGGCCAAAAGTCTCCAAGAGACAAGTCGGAAAGAAGGATATGGAACAAAGGGAGAAAGCGAAGGGAGCAAGCCAAAGGGAGGGAAGAGGAAAATCTAGTGCCGGCCTGCAGGACTGAAATGGAGGAATGGAAAGACAAAAGCCAGGAAGCAGGAGAGTTTGAGAAAAGGAGAGAGGAAAGAAGAGACATGCAGCCAGACGAGGGCTTAGTGAGAGAGGCTGGGACAGAGAACAGGATGAGAAGGAAATAAGGCAAGGCAAGGCTAGGCCAAAGGACGTTTCCTTGCTTTAGATTTTCTACCACATTCATCTGCAGACGAGCAGGAAAGCCATCAGACCTGATGGATCAGGCCCAAGCAAAAACCCCGGCTACTTGAGACACTTAGACTAAGCCTAAAACGCAAAGATCTCTCCATAAGGATGGTTTTTATACTCTACTTCCACAATCTGCTGGCAGTACAAAAGAATAAGCGGCAGATCTACTTAGGCTGAGTCACTATGCTTTGCTCCTAAGACCATGCATACCATGGGAATATTTCAGCATTTCTGCTCTGGTTTTCAGTGTATTCCACCAAAACACCCACCTGATGACATCATTTCGAGAGTAACAGCAGCAATTTGCAGAATTCAGCTTCTTTGGGGAACTAAGAACTTGCTGAGCCGACACCAAGTCCTGCTGTGTCCCTGTCACCCGCAGAGTACCCGCATCCTCACCACGGTAACGGGCATTGTGACAAAGGTTCTATGTCAGCTGGGTGTGGCAGCCGAGCGCCCCCTAGGAGAGGGGGAGCCTGTCAGCCCCGGGTCGGTCACTGCCTGTTGTCCCCCCTGTCAGCAGCGAGGCCTCTGAAAAGTTTCCAAAACATCCCCAGACTTGGGTCCAGCGTGGCCAAAAGTCTCCAAGAGACAAGTCGGAAAGAAGGATATGGAACAAAGGGAGAAAGCGAAGGGAGCAAGCCAAAGGGAGGGAAGAGGAAAATCTCGTGCCGGCCTGCAGGACTGAAATGGAGGAATGGAAAGACAAAAGCCAGGAAGCAGGAGAGTTTGAGAAAAGGAGAGACAAAAGAAGAGACATACAGCCACACGAGGGATTAGTGCGAGAGGCTGGGACAGAGAACAGGATGAGAAGGAAATAAGGCAAGGCAAGGCTAGGCTAAAGGACGTTTCCTTGCTTTATATTTTCTACCACATTCATCTGGAGACGAGGAGGAAAGCCATCAGACCTGATGGATTAGGCCCAAGCAATTACCCCGGCTACTTGAGACACTTAGACTAAGCCTAAAATGCAAAGATCTCTCCATAAGGATGGTTTTTATACTCTACTTCCACAATCTGCTGGCAGTACAAAAGAATAAGCGGCAGATCTCCTTAGGCTGAGTCACGGTGCTTTGCTCCTAAGACCATGCATACCACGGGAATATTTCAGCATTTCTGCTCTGGCTTTCAGTGTATTACACCAAAACACCCACCTGATGACATCATTTCAAGAGCAACAGCAGCAATTTGCAGAATTCAGCTTCTTTGGGGAACTGAGAACTTGCTGAGCTGACACCAAGTCCTGCTGTGTCCCTGTCACCTGCAGAGTGCCCGCATCCTCACCACGGTAGCGGGCATTGTGACAAAGGTTCTATGTCAGCTGGGTGTGGCAGCCGAGCGCCCCCTAGGCGAGGGGGAGCCTGTCAGCCCCGGGCCTGTCACTGCCTGCTGTCCCCCCTGTCAGCAGCGAGGCCTCTGAAAAGTTTCCAAAACATCCCCAGACTTGGGTCCAGCGTGGCCAAAAGTCTCCAAGAGACAAGTCAGAAAGAAGGATATGGAACAAAGGGAGAAAGCGAAGGGAGTAAGCCAAAGGGAGGGAAGAGGAAAATCTAGTGCCGGCCTGCAGGACTGAAATGGAGGAATGGAATGACAAAAGCCAGGAAGCAGGAGAGTTTGAGAAAAGGAGAGAGGAAAGAAGAGACATGCAGCCAGATGAGGGCTTAGTGCGAGAGGCTGGGACAGAGAACAGGATGAGAAGGAAATAAGGCAAGGCAAGGCTAGGCCAAAGGACGTTTCCTTCCTTTATATTTTCTACCACATTCATCTGGAGACGAGGAGGAAAGCCATCAGACCTGATGGATTAGGCCCAATCAAAAACCCCGGCTACTTGAGACACTTAGACTAAGCCTAAAATGCAAAGATCTCTCCATAAGGATGGTTTTTATACTCTACTTCCACAATCTGCTGGCAGTACAAAAGAATAAGCGGCAGATCTACTTAGGCTGAGTCACGGTGCTTTGCTCCTAAGACCATGCATACCACGGGAATATTTCAGCATTTCTGCTCTGGTTTTCAGTGTATTACACCAAAACACCCACCTGATGACATCATTTCAAGAGCAACAGCAGCAATTTGCAGAATTCAGCTTCTTTGGGGAACTGAGAACTTGCTGAGCTGACACCAAGTCCTGCTGTGTCTCTGTCACCCGCAGAGTGCTCGCATCCTCACCACGGTAGCGGGCATTGTGACAAAGGTTCTATGTCAGCTGGGTGTGGCAGCCGAGCGCCCCCTAGGCGAGGGGGAGCCTGTCAGCCCCGGGCCTGTCACTGCCTGCTGTCCCCCCTGTCAGCAGCGAGGCCTCTGAAAAGTTTCCAAAACATCCCCAGACTTGGGTCCAGCGTGGCCAAAAGTCTCCAAGAGACAAGTCGGAAAGAAGGATATGGAACAAAGGGAGAAAGCGAAGGGAGCAAGCCAAAGGGAGGGAAGAGGAAAATCTAGTGCCGGCCTGCAGGACTGAAATGGAGGAACGGAATGACAAAAGCCAGGAAGCAGGAGAGTTTGAGAAAAGGAGAGAGGAAAGAAGAGACATGCAGCCAGACGAGGGCTTAGTGAGAGAGGCTGGGACAGAGAACAGGATGAGAAGGAAATAAGGCAAGGCAAGGCTAGGCCAAAGGACGTTTCCTTGCTTTAGATTTTCTACCACATTCATCTGGAGACGAGCAGGAAAGCCATCAGACCTGATGGATCAGGCCCAAGCAAAAACCCCGGCTACTTGAGACACTTAGACTAAGCCTAAAATGCAAAGATCTCTCCATAAGGATGGTTTTTATACTCTACTTCCACAATCTGCTGGCAGTACAAAAGAATAAGCGGCAGATCTACTTAGCCTGTGTCATGCTGGTTTGCTTCCAAGACCATGCATACCATGGGGATATTTCAGCATTTCTGCTCTGCTTTTCAGTGTATTACACCAAAACACGCACCTGATGACATCATTGCAAGAGCAACAGCAGCAATTTGCAGAATTCAGCTTCTTTGGGGAACTGAGAAATTGCTGAGCTGACACCAAGTCCTGCTGTGTCCCTGTCACCCGCAGAGTGCCCGCATCCTCACCACGGTAGCGGGCATTGTGACAAAGGTTCTATGTCAGCTGGGTGTGGCAGCCGAGCGCCCCCTAGGGGAGGGGGAGTCTGTCAGCCCCGTGCTTCTCGCTGCCTGCTGTCCCCCCTGTCAGCAGCGAGGCCTCTGAAAAGTTTCCAAAACATCCCCAGACTTGGGTCCAGCGTGGCCAAAAGTCTCCAAGAGACAAGTCGGAAAGAAGGATATGGAACAAAGGGAGAAAGCGAAGGGAGCAAGCCAAAGGGAGGGAAGAGGAAAATCTAGTGCCGGCCTGCAGGACTGAAATGGAGGAATGGAATGACAAAAGCCAGGAAGCAGGAGAGTTTGAGAAAAGGAGAGAGGAAAGAAGAGACATGCAGCCAGATGAGGGCTTAGTGCGAGAGGCTGGGACAGAGAACAGGATGAGAAGGAAATAAGGCAAGGCAAGGCTAGGCCAAAGGACGTTTCCTTCCTTTATATTTTCTACCACATTCATCTGGAGACGAGGAGGAAAGCCATCAGACCTGATGGATTAGGCCCAATCAAAAACCCCGGCTACTTGAGACACTTAGACTAAGCCTAAAATGCAAAGATCTCTCCATAAGGATGTTTTTTATACTCTACTTCCACAATCTGCTGGCAGTACAAAAGAATAAGCGGCACATCTACTTAGGCTGAGTCACGGTGCTTTGCTCCTAAGACCATGCATACCACGGGAATATTTCAGCATTTCTGCTCTGGTTTTCACTGTATTACACCAAAACACCCACCTGATGACATCATTTCAAGAGCAACAGCAGCAATTTGCAGAATTCAGCTTCTTTGGGGAACTGAGAACTTGCTGAGCTGACACCAAGTCCTGCTGTGTCTCTGTCACCCGCAGAGTGCTCGCATCCTCACCACGGTAGCGGGCATTGTGACAAAGGTTCTATGTCAGCTGGGTGTGGCAGCCGAGCGCCCCCTAGGCGAGGGGGAGCCTGTCAGCCCCGGGCCTGTCACTGCCTGCTGTCCCCCCTGTCAGCAGCGAGGCCTCTGAAAAGTTTCCAAAACATCCCCAGACTTGGGTCCAGCGTGGCCAAATGTCTCCAAGAGACAAGTCGGAAAGAAGGATATGGAACAAAGGGAGAAAGCGAAGGGAGCAAGCCAAAGGGAGGGAAGAGGAAAATCTAGTGCCGGCCTGCAGGACTGAAATGGAGGAATGGAATGACAAAAGCCAGGAAGCAGGAGAGTTTGAGAAAAGGAGAGAGGAAAGAAGAGACATGCAGCCAGACGAGGGCTTAGTGAGAGAGGCTGGGACAGAGAACAGGATGAGAAGGAAATAAGGCAAGGCAAGGCTAGGCCAAAGGACGTTTCCTTGCTTTAGATTTTCTACCACATTCATCTGCAGACGAGCAGGAAAGCCATCAGACCTGATGGATCAGGCCCAAGCAAAAACCCCGGCTACTTGAGACACTTAGACTAAGCCTAAAACGCAAAGATCTCTCCATAAGGATGGTTTTTATACTCTACTTCCACAATCTGCTGGCAGTACAAAAGAATAAGCGGCAGATCTACTTAGGCTGAGTCACTATGCTTTGCTCCTAAGACCATGCATACCATGGGAATATTTCAGCATTTCTGCTCTGGTTTTCAGTGTATTCCACCAAAACACCCACCTGATGACATCATTTCGAGAGTAACAGCAGCAATTTGCAGAATTCAGCTTCTTTGGGGAACTAAGAACTTGCTGAGCCGACACCAAGTCCTGCTGTGTCCCTGTCACCCGCAGAGTACCCGCATCCTCACCACGGTAACGGGCATTGTGACAAAGGTTCTATGTCAGCTGGGTGTGGCAGCCGAGCGCCCCCTAGGAGAGGGGGAGCCTGTCAGCCCCGGGTCGGTCACTGCCTGCTGTCCCCCCTGTCAGCAGCGAGGCCTCTGAAAAGTTTCCAAAACATCCCCAGACTTGGGTCCAGCGTGGCCAAAAGTCTCCAAGAGACAAGTCGGAAAGAAGGATATGGAACAAAGGGAGAAAGCGAAGGGAGCAAGCCAAAGGGAGGGAAGAGGAAAATCTCGTGCCGGCCTGCAGGACTGAAATGGAGGAATGGAAAGACAAAAGCCAGGAAGCAGGAGAGTTTGAGAAAAGGAGAGACAAAAGAAGAGACATACAGCCACACGAGGGATTAGTGCGAGAGGCTGGGACAGAGAACAGGATGAGAAGGAAATAAGGCAAGGCAAGGCTAGGCTAAAGGACGTTTCCTTGCTTTAGATTTTCTACCACATTCATCTGGAGACGAGGAGGAAAGCCATCAGACCTGATGGATTAGGCCCAAGCAATTACCCCGGCTACTTGAGACACTTAGACTAAGCCTAAAATGCAAAGATCTCTCCATAAGGATGGTTTTTATACTCTACTTCCACAATCTGCTGGCAGTACAAAAGAATAAGCGGCAGATCTCCTTAGGCTGAGTCACGGTGCTTTGCTCCTAAGACCATGCATACCATGGGAATATTTCAGCATTTCTGCTCTGGCATTCAGTGTATTACACCAAAACACCCACCTGATGACATCATTTCAAGAGCAACAGCAGCAATTTGCAGAATTCAGCTTCTTTGGGGAACTGAGAACTTGCTGAGCTGACACCAAGTCCTGCTGTGTCCCTGTCACCTGCAGAGTGCCCGCATCCTCACCACGGTAGCGGGCATTGTGACAAAGGTTCTATGTCAGCTGGGTGTGGCAGCCGAGCGCCCCCTAGGCGAGGGGGAGCCTGTCAGCCCCGGGCCTGTCACTGCCTGCTGTCCCCCCTGTCAGCAGCGAGGCCTCTGAAAAGTTTCCAAAACATCCCCAGACTTGGGTCCAGCGTGGCCAAAAGTCTCCAAGAGACAAGTCAGAAAGAAGGATATGGAACAAAGGGAGAAAGCGAAGGGAGTAAGCCAAAGGGAGGGAAGAGGAAAATCTAGTGCCGGCCTGCAGGACTGAAATGGAGGAATGGAATGACAAAAGCCAGGAAGCAGGAGAGTTTGAGAAAAGGAGAGAGGAAAGAAGAGACATGCAGCCAGATGAGGGCTTAGTGCGAGAGGCTGGGACAGAGAACAGGATGAGAAGGAAATAAGGCAAGGCAAGGCTAGGCCAAAGGACGTTTCCTTCCTTTATATTTTCTACCACATTCATCTGGAGACGAGGAGGAAAGCCATCAGACCTGATGGATTAGGCCCAATCAAAAACCCCGGCTACTTGAGACACTTAGACTAAGCCTAAAATGCAAAGATCTCTCCATAAGGATGTTTTTTATACTCTACTTCCACAATCTGCTGGCAGTACAAAAGAATAAGCGGCACATCTACTTAGGCTGAGTCACGGTGCTTTGCTCCTAAGACCATGCATACCACGGGAATATTTCAGCATTTCTGCTCTGGTTTTCACTGTATTACACCAAAACACCCACCTGATGACATCATTTCAAGAGCAACAGCAGCAATTTGCAGAATTCAGCTTCTTTGGGGAACTGAGAACTTGCTGAGCTGACACCAAGTCCTGCTGTGTCTCTGTCACCCGCAGAGTGCTCGCATCCTCACCACGGTAGCGGGCATTGTGACAAAGGTTCTATGTCAGCTGGGTGTGGCAGCCGAGCGCCCCCTAGGCGAGGGGGAGCCTGTCAGCCCCGGGCCTGTCACTGCCTGCTGTCCCCCCTGTCAGCAGCGAGGCCTCTGAAAAGTTTCCAAAACATCCCCAGACTTGGGTCCAGCGTGGCCAAATGTCTCCAAGAGACAAGTCGGAAAGAAGGATATGGAACAAAGGGAGAAAGCGAAGGGAGCAAGCCAAAGGGAGGGAAGAGGAAAATCTAGTGCCGGTCTGCAGGACTGAAATGGAGGAATGGAATGACAAAAGCCAGGAAGCAGGAGAGTTTGAGAAAAGGAGAGAGGAAAGAAGAGACATGCAGCCAGACGAGGGCTTAGTGAGAGAGGCTGGGACAGAGAACAGGATGAGAAGGAAATAAGGCAAGGCAAGGCTAGGCCAAAGGACGTTTCCTTGCTTTAGATTTTCTACCACATTCATCTGCAGACGAGCAGGAAAGCCATCAGACCTGATGGATCAGGCCCAAGCAAAAACCCCGGCTACTTGAGACACTTAGACTAAGCCTAAAACGCAAAGATCTCTCCATAAGGATGGTTTTTATACTCTACTTCCACAATCTGCTGGCAGTACAAAAGAATAAGCGGCAGATCTACTTAGGCTGAGTCACTATGCTTTGCTCCTAAGACCATGCATACCATGGGAATATTTCAGCATTTCTGCTCTGGTTTTCAGTGTATTCCACCAAAACACCCACCTGATGACATCATTTCGAGAGTAACAGCAGCAATTTGCAGAATTCAGCTTCTTTGGGGAACTAAGAACTTGCTGAGCCGACACCAAGTCCTGCTGTGTCCCTGTCACCCGCAGAGTACCCGCATCCTCACCACGGTAACGGGCATTGTGACAAAGGTTCTATGTCAGCTGGGTGTGGCAGCCGAGCGCCCCCTAGGAGAGGGGGAGCCTGTCAGCCCCGGGTCGGTCACTGCCTGCTGTCCCCCCTGTCAGCAGCGAGGCCTCTGAAAAGTTTCCAAAACATCCCCAGACTTGGGTCCAGCGTGGCCAAAAGTCTCCAAGAGACAAGTCGGAAAGAAGGATATGGAACAAAGGGAGAAAGCGAAGGGAGCAAGCCAAAGGGAGGGAAGAGGAAAATCTCGTGCCGGCCTGCAGGACTGAAATGGAGGAATGGAAAGACAAAAGCCAGGAAGCAGGAGAGTTTGAGAAAAGGAGAGACAAAAGAAGAGACATACAGCCACACGAGGGATTAGTGCGAGAGGCTGGGACAGAGAACAGGATGAGAAGGAAATAAGGCAAGGCAAGGCTAGGCTAAAGGACGTTTCCTTGCTTTAGATTTTCTACCACATTCATCTGGAGACGAGGAGGAAAGCCATCAGACCTGATGGATTAGGCCCAAGCAATTACCCCGGCTACTTGAGACACTTAGACTAAGCCTAAAATGCCAAGATCTCTCCATAAGGATGGTTTTTATACTCTACTTCCACAATCTGCTGGCAGTACAAAAGAATAAGCGGCAGATCTCCTTAGGCTGAGTCACGGTGCTTTGCTCCTAAGACCATGCATACCATGGGAATATTTCAGCATTTCTGCTCTGGCTTTCAGTGTATTACACCAAAACACCCACCTGATGACATCATTTCAAGAGCAACAGCAGCAATTTGCAGAATTCAGCTTCTTTGGGGAACTGAGAACTTGCTGAGCTGACACCAAGTCCTGCTGTGTCCCTGTCACCTGCAGAGTGCCCGCATCCTCACCACGGTAGCGGGCATTGTGACAAAGGTTCTATGTCAGCTGGGTGTGGCAGCCGAGCGCCCCCTAGGCGAGGGGGAGCCTGTCAGCCCCGGGCCTGTCACTGCCTGCTGTCCCCCCTGTCAGCAGCGAGGCCTCTGAAAAGTTTCCAAAACATCCCCAGACTTGGGTCCAGCGTGGCCAAAAGTCTCCAAGAGACAAGTCAGAAAGAAGGATATGGAACAAAGGGAGAAAGCGAAGGGAGTAAGCCAAAGGGAGGGAAGAGGAAAATCTAGTGCCGGCCTGCAGGACTGAAATGGAGGAATGGAATGACAAAAGCCAGGAAGCAGGAGAGTTTGAGAAAAGGAGAGAGGAAAGAAGAGACATGCAGCCAGATGAGGGCTTAGTGCGAGAGGCTGGGACAGAGAACAGGATGAGAAGGAAATAAGGCAAGGCAAGGCTAGGCCAAAGGACGTTTCCTTCCTTTATATTTTCTACCACATTCATCTGGAGACGAGGAGGAAAGCCATCAGACCTGATGGATTAGGCCCAATCAAAAACCCCGGCTACTTGAGACACTTAGACTAAGCCTAAAATGCAAAGATCTCTCCATAAGGATGTTTTTTATACTCTACTTCCACAATCTGCTGGCAGTACAAAAGAATAAGCGGCACATCTACTTAGGCTGAGTCACGGTGCTTTGCTCCTAAGACCATGCATACCACGGGAATATTTCAGCATTTCTGCTCTGGTTTTCAGTGTATTACACCAAAACACCCACCTGATGACATCATTTCAAGAGCAACAGCAGCAATTTGCAGAATTCAGCTTCTTTGGGGAACTGAGAAATTGCTGAGCTGACACCAAGTCCTGCTGTGTCCCTGTCACCCGCAGAGTGCCCGCATCCTCACCACGGTAGCGGGCATTGTGACAAAGGTTCTATGTCAGCTGGGTGTGGCAGCCGAGCGCCCCCTAGGGGAGGGGGAGTCTGTCAGCCCCGTGCTTCTCGCTGCCTGCTGTCCCCCCTGTCAGCAGCGAGGCCTCTGAAAAGTTTCCAAAACATCCCCAGACTTGGGTCCAGCGTGGCCAAAAGTCTCCAAGAGACAAGTCGGAAAGAAGGATATGGAACAAAGGGAGAAAGCGAAGGGAGCAAGCCAAAGGGAGGGAAGAGGAAAATCTAGTGCCGGCCTGCAGGACTGAAATGGAGGAATGGAAAGACAAAAGCCAGGAAGCAGGAGAGTTTGAGAAAAGGAGAGAGGAAAGAAGAGACATGCAGCCAGACGAGGGCTTAGTGAGAGAGGCTGGGACAGAGAACAGGATGAGAAGGAAATAAGGCAAGGCAAGGCTAGGCCAAAGGACGTTTCCTTGATTTATATTTTCTACCACATTCATCTGGAGACGAGCAGGAAAGCCAGCAGACCTGATGGATTAGGCTCAAGCAAAAACCCCGGCTACTTGAGACACTTAGACTAAGCCTCAAATGCAAAGATCTCTCCATAAGGATGGTTTTTATACTCGACTTCCACAATCTGCTGGCAGTACAAAAGAATAAGCGGCAGATCTACTTAGGCTGAGTCACAGTGCTTTGCTCCTAAGACCATGCATAACATGTGAATATTTCAGCATTTCTGCTCTGGCTTTCAGTGTATTACACCAAAACACCCACCTGATGACATCATTTCAAGAGCAACAGCAGCAATTTGCAGAATTCAGCTTCTTTGGGGAACTGAGAACTTGCTGAGCTGACACCAAGTCCTGCTGTGTCCCTGTCACCCGCAGAGTGCCCGCATCCTCACCATGGTAGCGGGCATTGTGACAACGGTTCTATGTCAGCTGGGTGTGGCAGCCGAGCGCCCCCTAGAGGGGGAGGAGCCTGTCAGCCCCGGGCCTTTCACTGCCTGCTGTCCCCCCTGTCAGCATCGAGGCCTCTGAAAAGTTTCCAAAACATCCCCAGACTTGGGTCCAGCGTGGCCAAAAGTCTCCAAGAGACAAGTCGGAAAGAAGGATATGGAACAAAGGGAGAAAGCGAAGGGAGCAAGCCAAAGGGAGGGAAGAGGAAAATCTAGTGCCGGCCTGCAGGACTGAAATGGAGGAATGGAAAGACAAAAGCCAGGAAGCAGGAGAGTTTGAGAAAAAGAGAGAGGAAAGAAGAGACATGCAGCCAGACGAGGGCTTAGTGAGAGAGGCTGGGACAGAGAACAGGATGAGAAGGAAATAAGGCAAGGCAAGGCTAGGCCAAAGGACATTTCCTTGCTTTAGATTTTCTACCACATTCATCTGCAGACGAGCAGGAAAGCCATCAGACCTGATGGATCAGGCCCAAGCAAAAACCCCGGCTACTTGAGACACTTAGACTAAGCCTAAAACGCAAAGATCTCTCCATAAGGATGTTTTTTATACTCTACTTCCGCAATCTGCTGGCAGTACAAAAGAATAAGCGGCAGATCTACTTAGGCTGAGTCACGGTGCTTTGCTCCTAAGACCATGCATACCATGTGAATATTTCAGCATTTCTGCTCTGGCTTTCAGTGTATTACACCAAAACACCCACCTGATGACATCATTGCAAGAGCAACAGCAGCAATTTGCAGAATTCAGCTTCTTTGGGGAACTGAGAACTTGCTGAGCTGACACCAAGTCCTGCTGTGTCCCTGTCACCTGCAGAGTGCCCGCATCCTCACCACGGTAGCGGGCATTGTGACAAAGGTTCTATGTCAGCTGGGTGTGGCAGCCGAGCGCCCTTTAGAGGAAAGGGAGCCTTTCAGCCCCGAGCCTGTCACTGCCTGCTGTCCCCCCTGTCAGCAGCGAGGCCTCTGAAAAGTTTCCAAAACATCCCCAGACTTGGGTCCAGCGTGGCCAAAAGTCTCCAAGAGACAAGTCGGAAAGAAGGATATGGAACAAAGGGAGAAAGCGAAGGGAGAAAGTCAAAGGGAGGGAAGAGGAAAATCTAGTGCCGGCCTGCAGGACTGAAATGGAGGAATGGAAAGACAAAAGCCAGGAAGCAGGAGAGTTTGAGAAAAGGAGAGAAGAAAGAAGAGACATGCAGCCAGACGAGGGCTTAGTGAGAGAGGCTGGGACAGAGAACAGGATGAGAAGGAAATAAGGCAAGGCAAGGCTAGGCCAAAGGACGTTTCCTTGCTTTATATTTTCTACCACATTCATCTGGAGACGAGGAGGAAAGCCATCAGACCTGATGGATTATGCTCAAGCAAAAACCCCGGCTACTTGAGACACTTAGACTAAGCCTAAAATGCAAAGATCTCTCCATAAGGATGGTTTTTATACTCTACTTCCACAATCTGATGGCAGTACAAAAGAATAAGCGGCAGATCTACTTAGGCTGAGTCACGGTGCTTTGCTCCTAAGACCATGCATACCATGGGAATATTTCAGCATTTCTGCTCTGGTTTTCAGTGTATTACACCAAAACACCCACCTGATGACATCATTGCAAGAGCAACAGCAGCAATTTGCAGAATTCAGCTTCTTTGGGGAACTGAGAACTTGCTGAGCTGACACCAAGTCCTGCTGTGTCCCTGTCACCCGCAGAGTGCCCGCATCCTCACCACGGTAGCGGGCATTGTGACAAAGGTTCTATGTCAGCTGGGTGTGGCAGCCGAACGCCCCCTAGAGGAGGGGGAGCCTTTCAGCCCCGATTGTCACTGCCTGCTGTCCCCCCTGTCAGCAGCGAGGCCTCTGAAAAGTTTCCAAAACATCCCCAGACTTGGGTCCAGCATGGCCAAAAGTCTCCAAGAGACAAGTCGGAAAGAAGGATATGGAACAGACGGAACAAGCGAAGGGAGCAAGCCAAAGGGAAGGAAGAGGAAAATCTAGTGCTGGGCTGCAGGGCTGAAATGGAGGAATGGAAAGACACAAGCCAGGAAGCAGGAGAGTTTGAGAAAAGGAGAGAGGAAAGAAGAGACATGCAGCCAGACGAGGGCTTAGTGAGAGAGGCTGGGACAAAGAACAGGATGAGAAGGAAATAAGGCAAGGCAAGGCTAGGCCAAAGGACGTTTCCTTGCTTTAGATTTTCTACCACATTCATCTGCAGACGAGCAGGAAAGCCATCAGACCTGATGGATCAGGCCCAAGCAAAAACCCCGGCTACTTGAGACACTTAGACTAAGCCTAAAATGCAAAGATCTCTCCATAAGGATGGTTTTTATACTCTACTTCCACAATCTGCTGGCAGTACAAAAGAATAAGCGGCAGATCTACTTAGCCTGTGTCATGCTGGTTTGCTTCCAAGACCATGCATACCATGGGGATATTTCAGCATTTCTGCTCTGCTTTTCAGTGTATTACACCAAAACACGCACCTGATGACATCATTTCAAGAGCAACAGCAGCAATTTGCAGAATTCAGCTTCTTTGGGGAACTGAGAAATTGCTGAGCTGACACCAAGTCCTGCTGTGTCCCTGTCACCCGCAGAGTGCCGGCATCCTCACCACGGTAGCGGGCATTGTGACAAAGGTTCTATGTCAGCTGGGTGTGGCAGCCGAGCGCCCCCTAGGGGAGGGGGAGTCTGTCAGTCCCGTGCTTCTCGCTGCCTGCTGTCCCCCCTGTCAGCAGCGAGGCCTCTGAAAAGTTTCCAAAACATCCCCAGACTTGGGTCCAGCGTGGCCAAAAGTCTCCAAGAGACAAGTCGGAAAGAAGGATATGGAACAAAGGGAGAAAGCGAAGGGAGCAAGCCAAAGGGAGGGAAGAGGAAAATCTAGTGCCGGCCTGCAGGACTGAAATGGAGGAATGGAAAGACAAAAGCCAGGAAGCAGGAGAGTTGGAGAAAAGGAGAGAGGAAAGAAGAGACATGCAGCCAGACGAGGGCTTAGTGAGAGAGGCTGGGACAGAGAACAGGATGAGAAGGAAACAAGGCAAGACTGGACCAAAGGACGTTTCCTTGCTTTATATTTTCTACCACATTCATCTGGAGACGAGGAGGAAAGCCATCAGACCTGATGGATTAGGCCCAATCAAAAACCCCGGCTACTTGAGACACTTAGACTAAGCCTAAAATGCAAAGATCTCTCCATAAGGATGGTTTTTATACTCGACTTCCACAATCTGCTGGCAGTACGAAAGAATAAGAGGCAGATCTACTTAGGCTGAGTCACGGTGCTTTGCTCCTAAGACCATGCATACCATGGGAATATTTCAGCATTTCTGCTCTGGCTTTCAGTGTATTACACCAAAACACCCACCTGATGACATCATTTCAAGAGCAACAGCAGCAATTTGCAGAATTCAGCTTCTTTGGGGAACTGAGAACTTGCTGAGCTGACACCAAGTCCTGCTGTGTCCCTGTCACCCGCAGAGTACCCGCATCCTCACCACGGTAGCGGGCATTGTGACAACGGTTCTATGTCAGCTGGGTGTGGCAGCCGAGCGCCCCCTAGGGGAGGGGGAGCCTGTCAGCCCTGGGCCTGTCACTGCCTGCTGTATCCCCTGTCAGCAGCGAGGCCTCTGAAAAGTTTTCAAAACATCCCCAGACTTGGGTCCAGCGTGGCCAAAAGTGTCCAAGAGACAAGTCAGAAAGAAGGGTATGGAACAAAGGGAGAAAGCGAAGGGAGCAAGCCAAAGGGAGGGAAGAGGAAAATCTAGTGCCAGGCTGCAGGACTGAAATGGAGGAATGGAAAGACACAAGCCAGGAAGCAGGAGAGCTTGAGAAAAGGAGAGAGGAAAGAAGAGACATGCAGCCAGACGAGGGCTTAGTGAGAGAGGCTGGGACAGAGAACAGGATGAGAAGGAAATAAGGCAAGGCAAGGCTAGGCCAAAGGACGTTTCCTTGCTTTAGATTTTCTACCACATTCATCTGGAGACGAGCAGGAAAGCCATCAGACCTGATGGATTAGGCCCAGGCAAAAACCCCGGCTACTTGAGACACTTAGACTAAGCCTAAAAGGCAAAGATCTCTCCATAAGGATGGTTTTTATACTCTACTCCCACAATCTGTTGGCAGTACAAAAGAATAAGCGGCAGATCTCTTTAGGCTGAGTCACGGTGCTTTGCTCCTAAGACCATGCATATCACGGGAATATTTCAGCATTTCTGCTCTGGTTTTCAGTGTATTACACCAAAACACCCACCTGATGACATCATTGCAACAGCAACAGCAGCAATTTGCAGAATTCAGCTTCTTTGGGGAACTGAGAACTTGCTGAGCTGACACCAAGTCCTGCTGTGTCCCTGTCACCCGCAGAGTGCCCGCAGAGTTCGGGGAGGACACAGGAGTTCGAAGAGGGACCAGGAATTCAGGAAGGACCCAGGAGTTCAGGACGGACCACGAATTTTGGAGGGACCCAGGAGTGTCCCATGGGACCCAGTACTCTGGGAGTGACCCAGAAGTGCCCCAAGGGACCCAGGAATTCGGGAGGAACCAGGAGTGCCTCAAGGGACCCTGGTGTTCAGGAGTGTCCCAGGAGTGCCGCAAGGGACCCTGGAGTTCGGGACGGACAAAGAGTGCTCCCAGGTACCGAGAAGGTCAGGAGGGAACCAGGAGTGCCCCAAGAGACCCAAGAGTTCTGGATGGACCCAGGAGTGCCTTAAAGCACCTAGGAATCTGGGAGGGACCCAGGAGTGCTCCAAGGGACCCTTGAGTTCGGGAGGGACCCGGGAGTTCAGGACGGACCCAGGAGTTCTGGAGGGATCCAGGAACTCAGGAGGGACCCAGGAGATCAGGAGGGACCCAGGAATTCAGGACAGACCAGGAATTTTGCAGAAATGCAGGAGTGCACCATGGGACCACGGTACTCTGGGAGTGACCCAGAAGTGCCCCAAGGGACCCATGAGCTCCGGTAGAATCCTGGGAGTTCGGGATGGAGCCATGAAATTGGGAGGGACCCAGGAGTGACCCAAGGGACCCAGGAGTTCGGGAGGGATCCAGAGGTGCCCAGGGGACCCAGGAATTCAGGGGGGATCAAGGAGATCGGGGATGGACCCTGGAGTGCCCCAAGGTACTCAGGAGTGCCTTAAAGCACCCAGGAGTCTGGGAGGGACCCAGGAGTGCCCCAAGGGACCCAGGAGTTCGGGAGTCACCCAGGAGTGCCCCAATGGACCCTTGAATTCGACAGGGACCCAGGAGTGCCCCAAGGAACTCAGGAGTTCAAGTGGGACCGAAGAGTGCCCAAGAGACCCAGGAATTCATGGGGGACCCAGGAGTTTGTTAAGGACCCAGGAGTGCCCCAAGGGAGCCAGAAGTTCGAGGTGGACGCAGGGATTCGAGATGGATGCAGGAGTTTGGGAGGGACCCCGTAGTTCGAGAAGGACCCCGGTGTTTGGGAGGGACCCAGGAGTTCGGGAGATACCCAGGAGTGCTCCAAGGGACCCTTGAGTTTAGGAGGGACCCAGGAGTTCAGGACGGACCCAGGAGTTCTGGAGGGAGCCAGGAGTGACCCGAGGGACCCAGGAGTTCGGGAGGGATCCAGGAGTGACCAGGGGACCCAGGAATTCAGGGGGGATCCAGGAGATCGGGGATGGACCCTGGAGTGCCCCAAGGTACTCAGGAGTGCTTTAAAGAACCCAGGAGTCTGGGAGGGACCCAAGAGTGCCCCAAGGGACCCAGGAGTTCGAGAGACACCCAGGAGTGTCCCAAGGGACCCTTGAGTTCGGGAGGGACCCAGTAATGCCCCAAGGGACTCAGGAATTCAAGTGGGTCCCAGGAGTGCCCAAGGGACCCAGGAATTCAGGGGGAACCCAGGAGTACCCCAAGGGACCCAGGAGTTCGGGAGGGACTGAGGAGTTCAGGACGGACCCAGGAGTTCTGGAGGGACCCAGGAGTGACCCAAGGGACCCAGGAGTTTGGGAGGGATCCAGAGGTGCCCAGGGGACCCAGGAATTCAGGTGGGATCCAGGAGATCGGGAATGGACCCTGGAATGCCCCAAGGTACTCAGGAGTGCCTTAAAGCACCCAGGAGTCTGGGAGGGACCCATGAGTTCCCCAAGGGACCCAGGAGTGTCCCAAGGAAGCAACCCCCTCCGTTAGGGGGTGCTCGGCTGCCACACCCAGCTGACATAGAACCTTTGTCACAATGCCCGCTACCGTGGTGAGGATGCGGGCACTCTGCGGGTGACAGGGACACAGCAGGACTTGGTGTCAGCTCAGCAAGTTCTCAGTTCCCCAAAGAAGCTGAATTCTGCAAATTGCTGCTGTTGCTCTTGCAATGATGTCATCAGGTGGGTGTTTTGGTGTAATACACTGAAAACCAGAGCAGAAATGCTGAAATATTCCCGTGATATGCATGGTCTTAAGAGCAAAGCACCGTGACTCAGCCTAAGGAGATCTGCCGCTTATTCTTTTGTACTGCCAGCAGATTGTGGAAGTAGAGTATAAAAACCATCCTTATGGAGAGATCTTTGCCTTTTAGGCTTAGTCTAAGTGTCTCAAGTAGCCGGGGTTTTTGCCTGGGCCTAATCCATCAGGTCTGATGGCTTTCCTCCTCGTCTCCAGATGAATGTGGTAGAAAATCTAAAGCAAGGAAACGTCCTTTGGCCTAGCCTTGCCTTGCCTTATTTCCTTCTCATCCTGTTCTCTGTCCCAGCCTCTCTCACTAAGCCCTCGTCTGGCTGCATGTCTCTTCTTTCCTCTCTCCTTTTCTCAAACTCTCCTGCTTCCTGGCTTGTGTCTTTCCATTCCTCCATTTCAGTCCTGCAGCCCGGCACTAGATTTTCCTCTTCCTTCCCTTTGGCTTGCTCCCTTCGCTTTCTCCCTTTGTTCCATATCCTTCTTTCCGACTTGTCTCTTGGAGACTTTTGGCCACGCTAGACCCAAGTCTGGAGATGTTTTGGAAACTTTTCAGAGGCCTCGCTGCTGACAGGGGGGACAGCAGGCAGTGAGAAGCCCGGGGCTGACAGGCTCCCCCTCCCCTAGGGGGCGATCGGCTGCCACACCCAGCTGACATAGAACCTTTGTCACAATGCCCGCTATCGTGGTGAGGATGCGGGCACTCTGCGGGTGACAGGGACACAGCAGGACTTGGTGTCAGCTCAGCAAGTTCTCAGTTCCCCAAAGAAGCTGAATTCTGCAAATTGCTGCTGTTGCTCTTGAAATGATGTCATCAGGTGGGTGTTTTGGTGTAATACACTGAAAACCAGAGCAGAAATGCTGAAATATTCCCATGGTATGCATGGTCTTAGGAGCAAAGCATCGTGACTCAGCCTAAGTAGATCTGCCGCTTATTCTTTTGTACTGCCAGCAGATTGTGGAAGTAGAGTATAAAACCCATCCTTATGGAGAGATCTTTGCATTTTAGGCTTAGTCTAAGTGTCTCAAGTAGCCGGGGTTTTTGATTGGGCCTAATCCATCAGAACTGATGGCTTTCCTCCTCGTCTCCAGATGAATGTGGTAGAAAATATAAAGCAAGGAAACGTCCTTTGGCCTAGCGTTGCCTTGCCATATTTCCTTCTCATCCTGTTCTCTGTCCCAGCCTCTCTCACTAACCCCTCGTCTGGCTGCATGTCTCTTCTTTCTTCTCTCCTTTTCTCAAACTCTCCTGCTTCCTGGCTTTTGTCTTTCCATTCCTCCATTTCAGTCCTGCAGCCCGGCACTAGATTTTCCTCTTCCCTCCCTTTGGCTTGCTCCCTTCGCTTTCTCCCTTTGTTCCATATCCTTCTTTCCGACTTGTCTCTTGGAGATTTTGGCCACGCTGGACCCAAGTCTGGGGATGTTTTGGAAACTTTTCAGAGGCCTCGCTGCTGACAGGGGATACAGCAGACAGTGACAGGCCCAGGGCTGGCAGGCTCCCCCTCCCCTAGGGGGCGCTCGGCTGCCACACCCAGCTGACATAGAACCGTTGTCACAATGCCCGCTACCGTGGTGAGGATGCGGGTACTCTGCGGGTGACAGGGACACAGCAGGACTTGGTGTCAGCTCAGCAAGTTCTCAGTTCCCCAAAGAAGCTGAATTCTGCAAATTGCTGCTGTTGCTCTTGAAATGATGTCATCAGGTGGGTGTTTTGGTGTAATACACTGAAAGCCAGAGCAGAAATGCTGAAATATTCCCATGGTATGCATGGTCTCTGCACAAAACCACCATGACTCAGCCTAAGTAGATCTGCCGCTTATTCTTTTGTACTGCCAGCAGATTGTGGAAGTAGAATATAAAACCCATCCTTATGGAGAGATCTTTGCATTTTAGGCTTAGTCTAAGTGTCTCAAGTAGCCGGGGTTTTTGATTGGGCCTAATCCATCAGATCTGATGGCTTTCCTCCTCGTCTCCAGATGAATGTGGTAGAAAATATAAAGCAAGGAAACGTCCTTTGGCCTAGCGTTGCCTTGCCTTATTTCCTTCTCATCCTGTTCTCTGTCCCAGCCTCTCTCACTAACCCCTCGTCTGGCTGCATGTCTCTTCTTTCTTCTCTCCTTTTCTCAAACTCTCCTGCTTCCTGGCTTTTGTCTTTCCATTCCTCCATTTCAGTCCTGCAGCCCGGCACTAGATTTTCCTCTTCCTTCCCTTTGGCTTGCTCCCTTCGCTTTCTCCCTTTGTTCCATATTCTTCTTTCCGACTTGTCTCTTGGAGATTTTGGCCACGCTGGACCCAAGTCTGGGGATGTTTTGGAAACTTTTCAGAGGCCTCGCTGCTGACAGGGGGGACAGCAGGCAGTGACAGGCCCGGGGCTGACAGGCTCCCCCTCCCCTAGGGGGCGCTCGACTGCCACACCCAGCTGACATAGAACCTTTGTCACAATGCCCGCTACCGTGGTGAGGATGCGGGCACTCTGCCGGTGACAGGGACACAGCAGGACTTGGTGTCAGCTCAGCAATTTCTGAGTTCCCCAAAGAAGCTGAATTCTGCAAATTGCTGCTGTTGCTCTTGAAATGATGTCATCAGGTGGGTGGTTTTATAAGACTCCAGTCCGGACAGTGTTACGCGGGAAAGGCTTATCTTGCAGAGGCAAAAGGATGCTGGGGCAGGAATTAGCTGGGCTCATTTGGAGAGCTTTAAACTAGGCTCGAATGGGGATGGGGTTGTAGTTGGGCTTGCCCCAGTGGGGCAGCATTCTAAAACAGATGAGGACCGGGTGGCCTCCTGTGCCCCTAGGGAGAAATTGGTGTGCTCTGCTCCCTCCCTGAAATGCCTGTACACCAATGCGCGCAGCATGGGGAATAAGCAGGAGGAGTTAGAATCCTATGTTCGGTCGGGAGATTATGATCTGGTGGCAATTACAGAAACGTGGTGGGACAGTTCACATGACTGGAATGTGGTCATGGATGGCTACGCCCTTTTCAGGAAAGACAGGCCAGCCAGGCGTGGTGGTGGAGTTGTTCTCTATGTGAGAGAGCAACTGCAATGTACTAAATTCTGCCCAGGAGTGGATGAGGAACGAGTTGAGAGTGTATGGGTCAGGATCAAGGGACAGGCTGGCAGGGGTGATACTGTTGTAGGTGTCTATTACAGGCCACCAGATCAGACTGAGGAAGTTGATGAGGCCTTCTATGCGCAGCTGAGAGTGGCCTCACAGTCACAGGCCCTGGTTGTTGTGGGTGATTTTAACTTCCCTGATGTTTGCTGGAAGGACCATTCAGCCAGCCAGCCACAGTCCAGGAGGTTCCTCCAGTGCATTGATGATAACTTCCTCATGCAGATGGTGGAGGAGCCCACCAGGAGAGGTATACTGCTGGATCTCATCCTCACTAACAAAGAGGGTCTGGTCGAAGCAGTAAAGGTCGAGGGCTGCCTGGGTTGCAGTGACCACGAGATGGTGGAGTTCAGCATCTCGTGTGGCAGGAACAGAATAGCAAGTAGAATTGCAACCCTGGACTTTGGCAGGGCTAATTTCGGCCTTTTCAAGCAATTGCTGGGGGAAATCCCATGGGCAAGACTGCTTGAAGGAAAAGGGGCCCAAGAGAGCTGGATTGCATTCAGAGATTGCTTCTTCCATGCTCAGGATCAGAGCATCCCCACACGTAGGAAGTCGAGGAAGGGAGTCAGAAGGCCTGCGTGGTTGAATAGGGATCTGTTGGGTATGCTCAAGCAGAAGAGGCGAGTTTACAGGTCATGGAAGCAGGGACTGGCCACTTGGGAGGAATATAAGGCTGCTGATAGAGGATGCAGGAAGGCAGCTAGGGTAGCCAAGGCCTCCTTAGAATTACAGCTGGCGAGAGGGGTCAAGGACAGCAAGAAGAACTTTTTCAAATACATAGCAGATAAAACTAATACCAGAGGCAATGTAGGCCCACTGATGAATGAGGTGGGTGCCCTGGTGGCAGAAGACACAGAGAAGGCAGAATTGCTGAATGCCGCCTTTGTCTCTGTCTACTCTGCTGGAGGCTGTCCTGGGGAACCCTGTACCCCTGAGACCCCGGATGAAGCCAGGTTAATGGAGGAGTTTGCTTTAGTCGATGAGGACTGGGTTAGGGAACAATTAAGTAGTCTGGACATCCATAAATCCATGGGTCCAGATGGGATGCATCCGCGGGTGCTGAGGGAGCTGGCTGAAGTCATTGCTAGACCGCTATCCATCATTTTTGCCAAGTCTTGGGAAACGGGAGAGGTGCCCGAGGATTGGAGGAAAGCAAATGTCACTCCAGTCTTTAAAAAGGGCAAGAAGGAGGACCCGGGTAATTATAGACCGGTCAGCCTCACCTCTGTCCCTGGGAAAGTAATGGAACAGCTTATCCTTGGTGCCATCTCAAGGCACATCAGGGATAAGAGGGTCATTAGGGGCAGTCAGCATGGCTTTACCAAGGGTAAGTCATGCTTGACCAACCTCATAGCCTTTTATGAGAATGTAACAAGGTGGATGGATGATGGCAGAGCGGTGGATGTGGTCTACCTTGACTTCAGTAAAGCCTTTGACACAGTCCCTCACAGCATCCTCACAGCTAAATTGAGGAGGTGTGGTCTCGACAATAGAGTAGTGAGGTGGGTTGCAAACTGGCTTAATGAGAGAAGCCAGAGAGTGGTGGTCAATGGTGCGGAGTCCAGTTGGAGGCCAGTATCTAGTGGAGTGCCTCAGGGGTCAGTACTGGGGCCAATGTTATTCAATATATCCATTAACGATTTAGAGGAGGGAATTGAGTGTACTATCAGCAAGTTTGCTGATGACACTAAGCTGGGAGGAGTGGCTGACACACCAGAAGGCTGTGCCGCCATCCAGCGGGACCTGGACAGGCTGGAGAGTTGGGCGGGGGATAACCTGATGGAATTTAACAAGGGAAAGTGTAGAGTCCTGCATCTGGGCAGGAATAATCCCAAGTTCCAGTATAGGTTGGGGCATGACCTATTAGAGAGCAGTGTAGGGGAAAGGGACCTGGGGGTCCTGGTGGACAACAGGATGACCATGAGCCAGCACTGGGCCCTTGTGGCCAGGAAGGCCAATGGCATCCTTGGGTGTATTACAAGGGGGGTGGTCAGCAGATCGAGAGAGGTCCTCCTTCCCCTCTACTCTACCCTGGTGAGACCCCATCTGGAATATTGTGTCCAGTTCTGGGCCCCTCAGTTCCAGAAAGACAGGGAACTGCTGGAGAGGGTCCAGCGTAGGGCAACAAAGATGATTAAGGGAGTGGAGCATCTCCCTTATGAAGAAAGGCTGAGGGAGCTGGGGCTCTTTAGTTTGGAGAAGAGGAGACTGAGGGGTGACCTTATTAATGTTTATAAATATATAAAGGGTGAGTGCCACGAGGACGGAGTCAGGCTCTTCTCAGTGGCAAACAATGATAGGACAAGGGGCAATGGGATCAAGCTGGAACACAAGAGGTTCCACTTAAATTTGAGAAATAACTTCTTCTCAGTGAGGGTAACAGAGCACTGGAACAGGCTGCCCAGGGGGGTTGTGGAGTCTCCTTCCCTGGAGACATTCAAACCCGCCTGGACACATTCCTGTGCGACCTCACCTAGGCGTTCCTGCTCCAGCAGGGGGATTGGACTAGATGATCTTTTGAGGTCCCTTCCAATCCCAAACATACTGTGATACTGTGATACAACTTTTGCCATAACATCTTTAAATCAATGTAATTCACTTTGCCTTAATACCACTAAACAATATCCAAAGCAAACCCACGCGCGAGTATCACAACTCTATGAGTTGGCACCGTGCCAAGAAAATTGGAAGGTACGTCAGAGCAGTAGAAAAGCCAAAAATCTCCAAATTTACCCCCTTCTCTTGCCCCACGTTGGGCGCCAATTATCTGTCGAGGGTTAGGATTGCGGGGTGACAATCAAACCCTGGCAGATGTATTGTTAACCTCCTCTCCCCCCCACTTCCCCCTTTTGCCCCTCCCTCTCCCCCCTTCCCACTCAGGACAGGCGATCGGGAGGGAAAGAAGGACAGAGAGAAGAGAGTTGGAAAAGTTAAAGATGTTTTACTAATGCTACTAATAAGAATAGAGAAAATAATACAAAATATACAAAACCAATCTTGTAAGTCTCAGCAACTGCAGAGCCAGCACCCAAAGTCCTGGATTAGACTCTGTAGCCAACCGGAGCTGGATTCAGTCTCTCACTAGGCCTCAGTTCGCAGGGACGACCAGCAAGGTCCTCTCCTAATGTCAGCCATGAGGAAAAAAGGGAAAGAGGGCAAAGGGCTGAGATCCTCGTGATCTCCCACTTTTATATGAAGTATTCACGTGAATGGAATGTTATACACCGTTGGTCAGTCTCTCGATCACCAGTTTCTCGTTGCCCCTCTCGCGAGATGTCCATCCGTGCTTATCAATAAGTTTGCATTCCCTTGCTAGGTTTAACCAAAACATGTGTCGGGTTCTCCAGGAAAATGCAGCTAATATGAAGACTTTAGCTGACAGGCAAATTCACTAAAAGAGAAACTTGTTTTTAACAAAACCAGGACATTCCACCCCTTATAATATGACATTCACTGAATACTTAAACCTTATCAATACAATCTATCAATACAATCTAATTAATCACTACTAATATATATATATATATATATATATATATATATATATACATATGTACATATATACACAGGAGTAATTAATCAGTGGACCATCCTTTGAAAAGTTCATTAAGTTCATTTTGTCACCACAGTCTCCCAGGGCAGGGAAAATGGTCCAAGTGCATCTCATGACCCCTGTTGGTGGGTTAAGGACACCAACTTCCAAGAAGGTGTCGGGCGCCACTCGAAGAAGCCAGCGCTGGTTTCATCACCATTGTCTTGATCTGAAAGACACTTATTAAACATTGTTAGTGCGGCAATTCACATCATGCAGTTCAGTATTGAGTATTTTCACCTAAAATCAAATCCCCTTGAGGTACACACCGAACTTCTCCATCCTTAAGCATCACCCACCGGGTGCTGCCAGGTCCCTGGGCAAAAACAATCCCACGAATGGGCTTTGCCTGTGCCCGATGCAGGAGGAACCCAGACTGCCTATCCTAACATATTTTTCATGTGTACTACAGGGACTTTATCTCCTTCTACAGTCCATAGAATTTCTGATTGGGCAGGCCCGGCTCGATTGGTTGATCCCCTAGTGTTGCCCAACCAAGTGGCTTTTGCTAAATGTGAATCCCAGTTTTTAAAGGTTCCACCACCCAGTGCCTTTAGTGTAGTTTTTAACAAACCATTGCACCTTTCAATTTTCCCAGAGGCTGGTGCATGATATGGAATATGATACACCCACTCAATACCATGTTCTTTGGCCCAATTATCTATAATACTGTTTTTGAAATGAGTACCATAGTCTGATTCAATTCTTTCTGGCGTACCGTGCCGCCAAAGGACTTGCTTCTCAAGGCCCAAGATGGTATTTCGGGCTGTAGCATGAGGTACGGCAGATGTTTCCAACCATCCAGTGGTTGCTTCCACCATTGTAAGTACATAACGCTTACCTTGACGTGTTTGTGGAAGTGTAATATAATCAATCTGCCAAGCTTCTCCATACTTACACTTTAACCATCACCCCCCACATAAGGACCCCCCATCTAAGGACCCCCCAGTTGTGCCCAGGGCCCATTGTGCCGTCCCAGAACCCCTCATTGTCCCCAGGGCCCATTGTGACATCCTGGCAACCTCCCTTTGTCCCCAGGGCCCATAGTGACATCCCAGGACCCCCAATTGTCCCCAAGGCCCATTGTGACACCATGGGGAACCCCCTTGTCACTGGGGATGCATTGTGACACAATGGGGACCCCCCCTTTGTCTCAGGTGCCCATTGTGACATCCTGGAGACCCCCCTTGTCCCCAGGGTCTATTGTGACATCCTGGGGACCTCCTTTATCCCCAGGACCCATTGTGACGTCCCAGGACCCCAGTTTGTCCCCAGGGCCCATTACTACAGGGTGGGACCCCCCTTGTCCCCAGGGACCATTGTGACATTCAGGGGACCCCTCTTTGTTCCCAGGGCCCATTGTGGCACCATGGGGACCCTCTTTGTCACTGGGGCCCATTGTGACATCCCAGGACCCCACTTTGTCTTAGAAGGTCACTATTCGGACCCCCGGAGCCCCCCGGCCCCACACCCGCCCCGCAGCCCCACAGCGCGCGGTCTCGGGCCCGGTGCCGGCGAAGCCACGTCCTGGCCGCGGCCGGAGGAGCCGCTGCTTGTCCGCCCCCCCACGTCCCCCCGATCGCTGCTGCTGTCGCTGCCTGAGGAGCCGCAGGAGCCGCCGCTTGTCCGCCCCCCCACGTCCCCCCGATCGCTGCTGCTGTCGCTGCCTGAGGAGCCGCAGGAGCCGCCGCTTTTCCGCCCCCCCACGTCCCCCCGATCGCTGCTGCTGTCGCTGCCTGAGGAGCCGCAGGAGCCGCCGCTTTTCCGCCCCCCCACGTCCCCCCGATCGCTGCTGCTGTCGCTGCCTGAGGAGCCGCAGCAGCCGCCGCTTGTCCGCCCCCCCACGTCCCCCCGATCGCTGCTGCTGTCGCTGCCTGAGGAGCCGCAGCAGCCGCCGCTTTTCCGCCCCCCCACGTCCCCCCGATCGCTGCTGCTGTCGCTGCCTGAGGAGCCGCAGGAGCCGCCGCTTGTCCGCCCAGCCCCGACTGCCCCCCCCCAATCGCCGCCGCTGCCGCCGGATGAGCCGCCGCTGCCGCCCCCGCCACCCCCCTTCTCCCGCCATCCCGGTGTCACAACGGGGACGTTGAGCGCGGCTGTGGAGGCAGCAGCTGTTCTGATAGCGAAGCCAAATCGGACCGGGAAACAGGACCGGGAACCAGGAACCGTGGGAGGGAAGTTTTCCCTTGGAGCAAACAAACCCCAGGTGTTCTTCAATGTTTATTGAGAAAGCAGAGTCAGGATGTACCAGTAGCCCGATTAGTGACCTTCTAAGACAAAGTGGGGTCCTGGGATGTCACAATGGGCCCCAGTGACAAAGAGGGTCCCCATGGTGCCACAATGGGCCCTGGGGACAAAGGGAGTCACCAGGATGTCACAATGGGCCCTGGGGACAAGGGGGGTCCCACCCTGTAACAATGGGCCCTGGGGACAAATTGGGGCCCTGGGATGTCACAATGGGCCCTGGGGACAAATGGGGTCCTGGGACGTCACAATGGGTCCTGGGGATAAAGGGGGTCCCCAGGATGTCACAATGGGCACTTGAGACAAAGGTGGGGTCCCCATTGTGTCACAATGCGTCCCCAGTGACAAGAGGGTTCCCCATGGTGTCACAATGGGCCCTGGGGACAATTGGGGATCCTGGGATGTCACAATGGGCCCTGAGGACAACAGGGGGTCCCCACGGTGTCAAAATGGGCCCTGGTGACATACGGGGCAGCCCAGGATGTCACAATGGGCCCTGGGGACAAAGAGGGGTCCCCAGGATGTTCACAATGGGCCCTGGAGACAGTGGGGGGTCCAGAAATGTCACAATGGGCCCTGGGGACAAAGGGGCTCCCCAAGATCTCACAATGGGCTCTGGGGACAGAGGGGGTCCCCACGGTGTCACAATGCACCCTGGGGACAATGGGGGGTCCTGGGACGTCACAATGGGCCCTGGGGACACAGGGGTCCCAAGGATGTGATAATGGGCTTTGGGGACAAGTGGGGTCCCCAGGATGTCACAATGGGCACTGGGGAGAAAGGGGTGGTCCCCATGGTGTCACAATGGGCCCTAGTGACAAGGAGGTTCCCCACGGTTCCACGATGGGCCCTGGGGACAAGGGGGTCCACCAGATGTCACAATGGGCCCTGGGGAAAACAGGGGGTCCCCACGGTGTCACAATGGGCCCTGGGGACAAAGGGAGGTCCTAGGACATCACAGTGGGCCCTGGGGACAAAGTGGGGTCCCCTGAATGTCACATTGGGACCTGCAGACAAAGGGGGGTCCTGGGATGTAACAATGGGCCCCAGTGACAAAGGGGGTCCCCAGGATGTCACAACAGGCCCTGGGGACAAAGAGGGCTCTCCTGAATGTCAAAATGGGCCCTGGGGACAAGGGGGGACCCCAGGATGCAACAACGGGCCCTGGGGACAAGGGGGTCCACCAGATGTCACAATGGGCCCTGGGGAAAACAGGGGGTCCCCACGGTGTCACAATGGGCCCTGGGGACAAAGGGAGGTCCTAGGACATCACAGTGGGCCCTGGGGACAAAGTGGGGTCCCCTGAATGTCACATTGGGACCTGCAGACAAAGGGGGGTCCTGGGATGTAACAATGGGCCCCAGTGACAAAGGGGGTCCCCAGGATGTCACAACAGGCCCTGGGGACAAAGAGGGCTCTCCTGAATGTCAAAATGGGCCCGGGGGACAAGGGGGGACCCCAGGATGCAACAACAGGCCCTGGGGACAAAGAGGGGTCCCCTGAATGTCACAAAGGGCCCTGGGGACAAGGGGGTGTCCTGGGATGTCACAATGGACCCTGGGGACAAATAGCAGTTCCCTGAATATCACAATGGGCCCTGGAGACAAGGGGTGTCCTGGGATGTCACAATGGGCCCCAGTGACAAAGGGCGTCCCTATGGTGCCAAAATGGGGCCTGGGGACAAAGGGGGTCCCCAGGAAGTCACAATGGGCCCTGGGGAAAAAGGGGGGTCCTGGGATGTCACAATGGGACCTGGGACAACGGGGGGTCCCCAGGATGTCACAATGAGCCCTGGGGACAAGCAGGGTACCCACGGTGTCACAATGGGCCCTGGGGACAAAGGGGGGTCCCGAGGATGTCACAATGGGCCCTGGGGACAATTGGGGGATCCTGGGATGTCACAATGGGCCCTGGGGACAAAGAGGAGTCCCCTAAATGTCACAATGGGCCCTGGAGACAGAGGGGCTCCCCATGGTGCCATAATGGGCCCTGAGGAAAAAGCGGGGTCGCCAGGATGTCACAATGGGCTCTTGGAAAAATGGAGGGTCTTGGGATGTCACAATGGGCCCTGGGGACAAAGGAGGTCCGCAGGATGTCACAATGACCCCTTGGGACAACGGGGCCATTGTGGACATCACAATGGGTCCTGGGAACAAAGTGGGGTCCCCAGGATGGCACAATGTGCCCTGGAGACAAAGGGGTTCCCCACCCTATCACAATGGGCCTTGGGGACAAAGGGGGGTCCCCAGGATGTCACAATAGGCCCTGGGGACAAAGAGGGGTCCCCTGAATGTCACAATGGGCCCTGGGGACAAAGGGGGGTCCCCAGGATGTCACAATAAGCCCTGGAAACAATTGGGGGGTCCTGAGATGTCACAATGGGCCCTGGGGACAAAGGGGGGCCCCAGGATTTCAAAATGGGCCCTGGGGACAAAGGGACTCCCCACACTGTCACAATACGCCCTGGGGACAAAGGGGGTGCCCAGGATGTCACAATGGGTCCTGGGGACAAAGGGGGTCCTGTGATGTCACAATGGGCCCTGGGGACAAAGGGGGTCCCCATGGTGCCACAATGGACCCTGGGGACAAACGAGGTCCCCAGGATGTCACAATGGGCCCTAGGGACAAAGGGAGTCCCCACCCTGTCACAATAGGCCCTGGGGACAAAGGGGGTGCCCAGGATGTCACAATGGGTCCTGGGGACAAAGGGCATCCCCATGGTGCCACAATGGACCCTAGTGACAAACGAGGTCCCCAGGATGTCACAACGGGCCCTAGGGACAAAGGGGGGTCCCCAGGATCTCACAATGGACCCTGGGGACAAAGGGGGGGCCTGGGACGTCACAATGGGTCCTGGGGACAATGGGGGGTCCTGGGATGTCACAATGAGCCCTGGGCTCAATTGGGGGGTCCTTAGATGTCACAACGGGCTCTGGGGACAAAGGGCGCCTCCAGGATGTCACAATGGGCCCTGAGGACAAAGTGGGGTCCTGAAATGTCACAATGGGCCCTGGGCACAAAGGGGGTTCCCAGGATGTCACAATGGGCTCTGGGGACAACGGGGATTCCAAAGGTGTCACAATGGGCCCTTGGGACAAAGGCTGTCCCCCGAATGTCACAATGGGCCCTGGGGACAAAGGGGGTCCCCAGGATGTCACAATGGGCCTTCAGTATAAAGTGGGGTCCTGGGATGTCACAATGGGCCCTGGGGACAAAGGGGGGTCCTGGGACGTCACAATGGGCCCTGCGGATCAAGGATGGTGCCCTGGATATCACAATGGGCTCTGGGGACAATGGGCGTCCTGGAATGTCACAATGGTCCCTAGGGACAAAGGGAGGTCCCTTGGATGTCACAATGGGGCTGGGGACAAAGGGGGTCCTGGGATGTCACAATGGTCCCTGGGGATCAGGGGGGTCCCCAGGTTGTCACAATGGGCCCTGGCGAACAAGGGGGTCCCCACGGTGTCACAATGGGCCCTGAGGACAAAGGGGGTCCCCAGGTTGTCACAATGGGCCCTGGGGACAAAGGGGGTCCCCACGGTGTCACAATGGGCCCTGGGGACAAAGGGGGTCCTCAGGATGTCACAATGGGCCCTGGGGACCAGGGGGATACCCACGGTTTCAAAATGGGCCCTGGGGACAAGGGGGTCCCCAGGATATTACAGTGGGCCGTGGGGACAAAGAGGGGTCCCCAGGATTTCACAATGGACCCTGGGGACAAAGGGGGTCCTGGGACTTCACTATGGGCCCTGGGGACAAGGGGCGGTCCCCAAGATGTCACAATGGGTCCTGGGGACAAGGGGGTCCCCAGGATGTCACAATGGGCCCTGGGGACAAAGGGGGTCCTGGGACTTCACTATGGGCCCTGGGGACAAGGGGGTCCCCAGGATGTCACAATGGGCCCTTAGGACAAGGGGGGTCCCCAAGGTGTCACAATGGGCCCTGGGGACAATGGGGAGTCCTGGGACATCACAACAGGCCTGGGGACAAGGGGGATCTCCACCCTGTCACAATGGGCCCTGGGGCAAAGGGGGGTCCTGGGATGTCACAATTGGCCCTGGGGACAAAGGGGGTCCCCATGGTGCCACAATGGGCCCTGGGGACAAAGGGCATCCCCAGGATGTCACAATGGGCCCTTAGGACAAGGGGGTCCCCATGGTGCCACAATGGGCCCTGGGGACAAAGGGGGTCCCCATGGTGCCACAATGGGCCCTGGGGACAAAGGGGATCCCCAGGATGTCACAATGGGCCCTTAGGACAAGGGGAGTCCCCAGGATGTCACAATGGGCCCTGAGGACAAGGGGAGGTCCCCATGGTGTCACAATGGGTCCTCAGTGAGAAGGGGGTCCCCCATGGTTTCACAATGGGCCCTGGGGACAAGGGGGATCCCCAGGGTGTCACAATGGACCCTGGGGAGAAGGGGCTAGGGGGTTGTGTTAGGGGGTTGGAGGATTAGGTGGTGCAGGATTTGGGGGTGCAAGAATTTTGCGGGGCCTGATTTGTGGCTGCAGAGTCTGGGGTTGCAGGTTCCAGGGGTGAAGGATTTGGGGGTTCAGGGTTTAGGGCAGTAGGATATTTGGGTGCAGGAGTTTGGGGTGCCGGGTTTGGGGGCCAGGATTTGGGGTTGCAGGATTTAGGGGTGCAGTGGTTTGGAGTGCAGTGTTTTGGGGTGCAGAGTTTGGGGAAGGAGGATATGGGGGTGCAGGGTATAGGAGAGCAGGATCTTGGGGTGCAGGGGTTTGGGGTGGAGGGCTTGGTAGGGCAGGATTTGGGGGTGGAAATTTTATTGGGTAGGGCTGGGGGTGCAGGATTTGGGGGTGAAGGGGTTGTGAGGTGCAGGGTTGTGGGGTGCAGGGTTTGAGAGATCGGGACGTGGGGCTGGAGGATTTGGGGGTGCAGGGTTTGGAGCAGCAGGATCTGGGGGTGCAGAGTTGGGGGGTGCAAGATTGGGGGTAGCAGGGTTTTGGGAAGCAGGGTTTCGGGGTCAGGCTTTAGGGGGACAGGGTTTGGGGGGCAGGGTTGGGAGGGATGATTTTGGGGTGCAGGGTTTAGGGCAGCAGGATCTTGGGGTGAAGGGGTTTGGTGTGAAGGGTTGGGTAGGACAGGATTTGGGGTGCAGGTTTTTAGAGTGCAACTTGTGGGGGTCAGGATTTGGGGTACAGGGTTTGGGGGTGCAGGGTTTAGTGGTGCAGGGTTTGGGGGTGCAGGTCTTGGGGAGGCAGAATTAGGGTGCAAGACTTGAGGGTGCAGGGTTTGGGGGTTTGGGACATGGGGCTGGAGGATTTAGGGGTGCAGGATTTGGGGTGCAGTGTGTGGGGGTGCAAGATCTTGGGGTGTACGAGCTTTGGGTGTGGGATTTGAAGGACAATGATTTGGGGGTGCAGGGATTGGGGGTGTAGGGTTTTGGGGTTGATGCGTTTGGAGATTCGGGATGTGGAGGTCAAGGATTTAGGGGTACAAGGGCTGGTTGCAGGATTTGGGGGTACAGGGTTGGTTGCAGGATTTGGGGTGCAGGGTTTGAAGTGCAGGGCTAAAGGGGGCAGGATTTGGAGGTGCAAGATTTGGTGGTCTGGGGTACTGGGGTGCAGGGTTTTGGGGTGCGGGATTTGGGGGTGCAGGTTCCATGTCTTTAGGAACTGGGCGGGGAGGGTTTCTTGGTGCGGACTTTTGAGTGCAAGTTTGAGGGGCCTTGATTTTGGGGTGCATGGTTTGGGGGGCAGGATTCCGGGTGTAAGGTTTTGAGGTGCAGGACTTGGGGGCGCAGGTTTCACACGTTAAGGAACTGGGGCTGCAGAGGTTGGGGGTGCAGCGTTGTGGGCTGCAGGGTTGAAGGGTGCAGGATTTAGGGGTACAGGTTTTGGGGGTGCAGGAGCTGGGGGTGCAGGCTGTAGGGATCCGAATATGGGGGTGCAGGGTTCTGGGGTGCAGGATCTGGGTGAGCAGGCTGTTGGGGTACAGAACCTTGTAGTTCAGCGTTTAGAGGCAGGATTTGGGGGTGCAGGGCTTTGGGGTGAGGGGTCTGGGGTGAGGGGTTCAGGTGTTCAGCACCTGGGGGTGCAGGACCTGAGGGTTGGAGGATTTGGGGGTGCAGGGATTTGGGGGTGCAGGGATATGGGGTGCAACTTGTGGGGTGCAGAGTTTTGGGTATAGGATTTTGGGGTGCAGAGTTTTGGGGGGGGGATTGGGGGAGCAGGGTTTCAGGGTGCAAGGTTCAGTGGTGCAGGGTTCTGGGGGTGCAGGGTTTAGCGCCAGAATTGGGGGTGCAGGGTTTGGGATTGCAGGGTGTTGGGGGAAGGATCTGGGGCTACAAGATGTGGGGTAGCAGGGTTTTGGGGTGCAACTTGTGGGGGCAGGATTTGGGGTACAGGAGGTTGGGGGTGCAGGGTTTGGGGTGTAGGATTTAGTGGAGCAGGGACTGGGGGTGAAGGTCTTGTGGAGGCAGAATTGGGGGTGCAGGTCTTGGGGAGGCAGAATTGGGGGTGCAGATTTTGGCTGTTCAGGACCTGGGGGTGCAGGATTTGGGGATGTAGGTTTTGGGGGGTAGATTTTGGGGTGCTGGGTTCGGCACATGGGTCTGGAGGATTTGGGGGTGCAGGGTTAAGGGGTTTAGGATTTTGGGGTGCACAGTTTAGGGTGCACGTTCTGGGCATGTATGATTTCAGAGTGCAGGGCTTTGGGGTACAGGATTTGGGGTGCAGGGTTTTGGGGTCAGGATCTGGGGGTGCAGGGTGTTGGGGAGAAGGATTTGGGGGTGCAGCATTTTGAAGTGCAGGGTTTGGAGGAGGGAGGTTTTGGGGGTGAAAGATTTGGTGGTTCAGGTTTTGGGGGTGCAGTGTTAAAAGGGTGGAGGATTAGGGGTGCAGGATTTGGGGGTGCACTGTTTGGGGGTGCAGGGTTTAGAAGTCAGGTCTAAGAGTGCAGCGTTTGGGGTGCAGGGGCTTGGGGGGAAATTTCAGGTTGCAGAGTGTGGGGTGCACAGGACTGGGGCTCAGGATTTGGGGGTGCGGGGTTTCAGGGTTCAAGATTTGGAGGTGTGGAGTTTTGGGGTGCAGGGGATGGGGGTGAAGGATTTGAGGCTGCAGGGTGGTGGGGGGAGGATTTGGGGGTGAGAGATTTGGGGTGCAGGATGTGGGGGTGCAGAGTTTTGGGAGGCAATGATCTGGGGCTGCAGGATTTGGGGGTTCAGTGTTTAGGGCAGCACAACCTCGGGGTGCAGGGGTTTGCAGTGAAAGGTTTGGTAGGGCAGGATTTGGAGTGCAGGATTCTGGGGTGCTGGGTTTGGGGTACAGGATTTGGTGTTGCAGGGATGGGGTTGAAGGGCTTGGGTTTCCAGGCCTTTGAGGTGCAGGATTTGGAGGTGCAAGGTTTGGGAGGGAATTCTTTGGGGTGCAGGGTTTGGGGTTCCAGGAGGTGGGGGAAGGACCTTGGGGTGTAGGGTTTGGGGGGGCAGGGTTTTGGGGGAAGGATTTAGGGGTGCAGGGTTTTGAAGTGCAGCGTTTCAGGGGGGCATGATTTTGGGGGTGCACATGTGGGGGTCCAGGTTTGGGGGATGCAGAGTTTGTGAATGGAGGATTTTGGGGTGCTGGGTTTGGGGCTGCCTAATTTGGGGGTGCAGTGTTTGGGTGTTCAGGACCTGGGGGTGCTGCGTTTGGGAATGAAGGCTTTGGGGGTGCAGGGCTCAGGATTTGGGAGGGCAGGATCAGGGGGTGTAAGATTTCAGGGTTTAGGGGTGCAAAGTTTGGTAGGGCTGAATTACAGGGGTGCAAAGTATGGTAGGGCTGAATTTAGGGGTGCAGGATTTGGTATTACAGGTTTTGGGGAATCATGGCTTGGGAGGAAGGATTTAGGGGTGCAGGGTTTCAAGATGCAGGATTTGGGGTGCAGTATTTGGGGTTGCAGGTTTGGGGGGTGCAAGTTGTGGGGCGGCAGGATATCGGGTATAGGGTTCTGGCCTGCAGGGTTTGGGGGTGCAGGATTTCAACGTGCAGGGTTCTGGGGTGCAGTATCTGGGGGTCCAGGGTTTGGCAGTGCATTGGCTTTGGGGGTTGAAGGATTTGGGGGTGTAGGGTTTAGGGATGCAGGATTTGGGGGTGCAGGATTTGGAAGTGCAGAGTTAGGGGGCAGGATTTTCAGTGCAGGGTTTCAGGGTACAGAACTTGGTGGTGCAGGATCTGGGGGTGCAGGTTTTCGGTGGGGAATTTGGGGGTGCAGGGTGTTGAGGAAGGATCTGAGGGTACAATATTTGGGCTTTAAGGGTTTAGGGGGGCAGGATCTGGCAGTGCAGAGTTTGGGGACAGGACCTGGGGGTGCAGCAACTGGGGTTACAGGTTCTGGGGGTGCAGGGTCGAGGGAATTGTTTGAGGTGCAGGGTTATGAGATTGCAGGATTTCTGGGTGCAGAGTTTGGGGTGCTGGGTATGGGGTAGCAGCATCTGGGGGTGTAGGTTTTGGGGGTTCATTCATTTGGGGGGAGGATCTGGGGGTGCAGGGTTTAAGGGTTCAGGATTTGGAGGTGTAGGGTTTTGGGGTAAAGGGTTCTGGGTTGAGGTTTTGGGGTGAAAGATTTGGGGATGCAGTGTTAAGGGGTGGAGGCTTAGAGGTGCAAGATTTGGGGGTGCAGAGTTTTCGTGTGTCTGATTTGGGGGTGCAGGGTCTGGGGGTGCAAGATCCTGGAATTCAGGATCTGGGGGTTCAGGATTTGGGGGTGCACAGTATGGGAGGGAAGGATCTGGGGCTTCAGGATTTGGGGGTGCACTGTTTGGGGGTACAGGGTTTAGAAGTCAGGTCTAAGAGTGCAGCGTTTGGGGTGCAGGGGCTTGGGGGGAAATTTAAGGTTGCAGAGTGTGGGGTGCACAGGACTGGGGCTCAGGATTTGGGGGTGCGAGGTTTCAGGGTTCAGGATTTGGAGGTGTGGAGTTTTGGGGTGCAGGGGTTGGGAGTGCAGGGTGGTGGGGGTGAGAGATTTGGGGTGCAGGATTTGGAGATGCAGAGTTTTGGCAGGCAAGGATCTGGGGCTGCAGGATTTGGGGGTTCAGTGTTTAGGGCAGCACAATCTTGGGGTGCAGGGGTTTGCAGTGAAAGGTTTGGTAGGCAGGATTTGGGGTGCAGGATTCTGGGGTGCTGGGTTTGGGGTACAGGATTTGGTGTTGCAGGGATGGGGTTGAAGGGCTTGGGTTTCCAGGCCTTTGAGGTGCAGGATTTGGAGGTGCAGGGTTTGGGAGGGAATTCTTTGGGGTGCAGGGTTTGGGGGCAGGGTTTAGGGGTGGAGGGTATAGGACGGAAGGATTTGGGAATGCAAGGTTTGGGGTGCAGGTTTTGGGGTTCAGGAAGGTAGGGAGGGCAGGATTAGGGGGTGCAAGGTTTCAGTTGTAGGGTTTAGGGGTGCAGAGTTTGGTAGGGCCGAATTTGGGGGTGCAGGATTTGGGGTGCAGGGTTTGGGAAGACAGGATCAGGGGTGGAGGATTTGGGGGTGCAGGATTGAGGGGCAGGGTTTTGGTGCAGGGCTTGGGGTCAGGATCTGGGGTGCAGGTTTGGGAAGAGTATTTTGGGGTGCAGGATTTTGGGTGCCGTGTCTGCGGGGCAGGTTTGGGGTGATCACTGCTGATCCGCACACACTCGCTCTCTCTGGTATTCACCTCCACTCCTGCTCCTCCACCTCCCCACTGTTCTCTCCATCTCCTCTCTTCTCGTTCCCACCACACTCTGCACACAGACCCGACCACTGAGAATGTTCCAGAACACGCTGATCCAAACCCCGCTGGGAACTCCAGGCTCCATGGCAATGTGAAAATTGAGTGTGGCACAGAATCCCTTTGGGTGTCAAACACCTTGAAGGTGCTGGAGTCCAAGCACAAACCCCCGGCACTGCCCACGGCCCTCAGGAGCTCCTGTGGAAACCCCTCCAGGGATGGCGGCTCCAGCCCTGCCCTGGGCAGCCCGTTCAGTGCCCGACAGCCCTCGCTGGGAGGAACAGCTCCCAGGCTCCAGCCAGAAGCTCACCCGGTACCGCTGGGGCCGTCTCCTCTCCTCCTGCCGCTCGTTCCCGGGCAGAGTCCCCGAAGCCCGCTCTCCGGGCGCTCTGCGGGCGGCTCCTGGCCCGGCCGCCCCCCGCACTCCCGCTCTGGCTCCGCCCCAAGGCTCAGGCGGGAACGGCCGCTGCGGCCCGGCCGGCCAATCGCAGCTCGCCACCTCAGCCCCGCCCCCTCAAACCAGCCCTTGGCCCCGCCCCCTCCCCCCATCACCTCAGGAGGAGCCGCAACCGCTGGTGCTGAGTGCGGAGCTCAGCGCACAAAGAGCTGCACAGGGTGAGAGGGGCAGGGGGATTCGAGCTGAGATGGGCGCTGTTTGCAGACAGAACCAAGTGAGGCACAGGCTCTGCACCTGGAGAAAGGAAAAGGTGCAGTGATCACCCCAAACCTGCCCCGCAAACATGGCACCCAAAATCCTGCACCCCAAAATACTCTTCCCAAACCCGCACCCCAGATCCTGACCCCAAGCCCTGCACCAAAACCCTGCCCCTCAATCCTGCACCCCCAAATCCTCCACCCCCGATCCTGTCTTCCCAAACCCTGCACCCCAAACCCTGCACCCCCAAATTCGGCCCTACCAAACTCTGCACCACTAAACCCCACAACTGAAACCTTGCACCCCCTAATCCTGCCCTCCCTACCTTCCTGAACCCCGAAACCTGCGCCCCAAACCCTGCATTCCCAAATCCTTCCGTCCTATACCCTCCACCCCTAAACCCTGCCCCCAAACCCTGCACCCCAAAGAATTCCCTCCCAAACCTTGCACCTCCAAATCCTGCACCTCAAAGGCCTGGAAACCCAAGCCCTTCAACCCCATCCCTGCAACACCAAATCCTGTACCCCAAACCCAGCACCCCAGAATCCTGCACCCCAAATCCTACCTACCAAACCTTTCACTGCAAACCCCTGCACCCCAAGATTGTGCTGCCCTAAACACTGAACCCCCAAATCCTGCACCCAAATCTCTCACCTCCAAATCCTTCCACCACCACCCTACACCCTCAGATCCTTCAACCCCATCCCCTGCACCCCAAAACTCCACACCTCCAAATCCTGATCCCTGAAACCCCGCACCCCCAAATCCTGTGCCCCAGTCCTGTGCACCCCACAGTCTGCACCCCAAACACTGCACTCTTAGACCTGACTTCTAAACCCTGCACCCCCAACAGTGCACCCCCAAATCCTGAAGCCCCAGATCCTTCCCTCCCATACCCTGCACCCCCACATCCTGAACCCCCAAATCCTGCAACCCTAAACCTCCACCCTCTTAACACTGCACCCCCAAAACCTGAACCACCAAATCCTTCGCCCCCAAAACCTCCCTCCTCCAAACCCTGCACTTCAAAATGCTGCACCCCCAAATCCTTCTCCCCAACACCCTGCACCCCCAGATCCTGACCCCAAAACCCTGCACCCCAAATCCTGTACCCCAAAGCCCTGCACTCTGAAATCATACATGCCCAGAACGTGCACCCTAAACTGTGCACCCCAAAATCCTAAACCCCTTAACCCTGCACCCCCAAATCCTCCAGACCCATGTGCCGAACCCAGCACCCCAAAATCTACCCCCCAAAACCTACATCCCCAAATCCTGCACCCCCAGGTCCTGAACAGCCAAAATCTGCACCCCCAATTCTGCCTCCCCAAGACCTGCACCCCCAATTCTGCCTCCACAAGACCTTCACCCCCATTCTCTGCTCCACTAAATCCTACACCCCAAACCCTGCACCCCCAACCTCCTGTACCCCAAATCCTGCCCCCACAAGTTGCACCCTAAAATCCTGCACCCCCAAATACTGTCCTACCCACCCTTCACCCCAAATCCCTTCACCCCAAGTTCCTGCTGCCCTAAACCCTGCACCCCCAAATCATCCCTCCCAACCCTGCCCCCCAAACCCTGTCCCCCTAAAGCCTGACCCTGAAACCCTGCTACCCCCAATCTTGTACCCCCAGATCCTTCCCCCAACACCCTGCAATCCCAAACCCTGCACCCCCAATTCTGGCGCTAAACCCTGCACCCCCAGAACCCTGCACCACTGAACCTTGCACCCCAAAACCCTGCTTCCCCAATCCTCCCCCCCAAAACTCTGCACCCCTAAACCCTATACCCAAAACCCTGCACCCCACAAGTTGCACCCTGAAATCCCTGCACCCCCAAATCCTCCAACCCTCAGGTCCTGCACCCCCAGGTGCTGAACACCTGAACCCCTCACCCCAGACCCCTCACCCCAAAGCCCTGCACCCCCAAATCCTGCCTCTAAACGCTGAACTACAAGGTTCTGTACCCCAACAGCCTGCTCACCCAGATCCTGCACCCCAGAACCCTGCACCCCCATATTCGGATCCCTACAGCCTGCACCCCCAGCTCCTGCACCCCCAAAACCTGTACCCCTAAATCCTGCACCCTTCAACCCTGCAGCCCACAACGCTGCACCCCCAACCTCTGCAGCCCCAGTTTCTTAACGTGTGAAACCTGCACCCCAAGTCCTGCACCTCAAAACCTTACACCCGGAATCCTGCCCCCCAAACCATGCACCCCAAAATCAAGGCCCCTCAAACTTGCACTCAAAAGTCCGCACCAAGAAACCCTCCCCGCCCAGTTCCTAAAGACATGGAACCTGCACCCCCAAATCCCGCACCCCAAAACCCTGCAGCCCAGTACCCCAGACCACCAAATCTTGCACCTCCAAATTCTGGCCCCTTTAGCCCTGCACTTCAAACCCTGCACCCCAAATCCTGCAACCAGCCCTTGTACCCCTAAATCCTTGACCTCCACATCCCGAATCTCCAAACGCAGCAACCCCAAAACCCTACACCCCCAATCCCTGCACCCCCAAATCATTGTCCTTCAAATCCCACACCCAACGCTCGTACACCCCCAGATCTTGCACCCCCACACACTGCACCCCAAATCCTGCACCCCCAAATCCTCCAGCCCCATGTCCCAAACCCCCAAACCCTGCACCCTCAAGTCTTGCACCCCCAAACCATTCTCCCCCCAATCCTGCAACCCCAAACCCCACACCTCCTGCACCCCAAAATTCGACACCTCCAAATCCTAAACCCTTAAACCCTGCATCTCGCAAATCCTTCCCCCCAAAACAGTGCCCCCCAAACCCTGCACCCCAGATCCTGCAGCCCCTAACTCTGCACCCCAAACGCTGCACCCTCAGATCCTGCGTCCCCCAACCCTGCACCCCAAATCCTTTACCGCAAAATTCCCCAAACCTGCAAACCCGAATCCTGCACCCCCAGTTCCTAAACATGCGAACCCTGCACCCCCAAACATTCAGCCCAAAGCCCTGCACCCCCAAATCCTGCCGTACACAACCCTTCACCCCAAACCTCTTCAACCCAAGATACTGAAACCCTAAGCCCTGCACCCCAAACCTACATCCCCAAATCCTGCACCCCCAGGTCCTGAACACCCAAAATCTGCACCCCCAAACCCCTGAACTCCAAAAACCTGCACCCCCAATTCTGCCTCCCCAAGACCTGCACCCCCAAACCCTGCACCACTAAACCCTGCACCCCCAAACCCTGTACCCCAAATCCTGACCCCCACAAGTTGCACCCTAAAAACCTGCACCCCAAATCCTGTCCTACCCAACCCTTCACGCCAAACCCTTTCACCCCAAGATCGTGCTGCCCTAAACCCTGCACCCCAAAATCATCCCTCCCAACCCTGCCCCCCAAACCCTGTCCCCCTAAAGCCTGACCCCTAAACCCTGCTCCCCCAAACCCTGCTATCCCCAATCTTGCACCCCCAGATCCTGCTGCTCCAAACCCTGCACCCCCAAATCCTCCAGCCCCACGTAACAATCTCCCAAACCCTGCAGCCCAGAACCCTGCACCCCACAACCCCTTCACCCCCAAATCCTGCACCCCCAGCCCTACCCCTAAACTTTCCACCCCCAATCCTGCCCTACCAAGCCCTCCACTCCAAACCCCTGCACCCCAAGATCCTGCACCCTAAACCCTGCACCCCTATATCCTCCTTCCCCAAACCCTGCACCCCAAAACACTGCACTCCAAACCACTGCACCCCTAAACCCTGAACCCCCAAATCCTGCACCCCTGGAACCTGCAACCACAGACCCTGTAGCCCCAAATCAGGCCCCGCAAAATCCTGCTCCCCTGGCCTTGCACCCCCAAATCCTGCACCACCTAATCCTCCAACCCCCTAACACAACCCCCTAACCCCTTGTCCCCAGGGCCCATTGTGACATCCCAGGACCCCCCATTGTCCCCAGGGGTCATTGTGACACCATGGGGGACCCCCTTGTCGCTGGGGACCCATTGTAACACCATGGGGACCTCCCCTTGTCCTCAGGCCACATTGTGATATCCTGGGGAGCCCCCTTTGTCCCCAGGGCCCATTGTGACATCCCAGGACCCCACATTGTCCCCAGGGCCCATTGTGAGATCCTGGGGACCCCCTCTGTTCCCCGGGCTCATTGTGACTTTCAGGGGACACCCACTTTGTCCCCAGGGCCGATTGTGAGGTCCTAGGGCCCCTCTGTGTCCCCAGGACCCATTGTGACACTGTAGGGACCCCTCTTTGTCCCCAGGGCCCCTTGTGACATCCTGGCGATGCCCCCTTGTCCCCAGGGCCCATTGTGACGTCCCAGGACCCCCCATAGTCCCCACGGCCCATTGTGACATCCTGGAGATCCCTCCTTGTCCCCAGGACCCATTGTGACGCCGCAGGACCCCCCATTGTCCCCAGGGTCCATTGTTACATCCTGGGGACCCCCTTGTCCCCAGGGCCCATCGTGACACCATGGGGACTCTCCTTGTCACTGGGGACCCATTGTGACACCATGGGGAGCCCCCCTTTTCCTCAGGGCCCACTGTGACATCCTGGGCACCCCACTTTGTCCCCCGGGACCATTGTAACACCGTGGGGACCCCCTTTGTCCCCAGGGCCCATTGTGACACTGTGGGGACCCCTCTTCTCCCCAGGGCCTATTGTTACGTTCCAGGACCCCCCATTTTCCCCAGGGCCCATTGTGACACCTTGGGGACCCCCCTTGTCACTGGGGACCCATTGTGACACCATGGGGACCACCCCTTGTCCTTAGGGCCTATTGTGAACATCCTGGGGAACCTCTATTTTCCCCAGAGTCCATTGAGAGATCCTGGGGACCCCCTTGTCCCCAGGTCCCATTGTGACATCCTGGGGACCCCCTTTGTCCCCAGGGCCCATTGTGACGTCCCAGGACCCCACATTGTCCCCAGGGCCCATTGTGACATCCCAGGACCCCCTTGTCCCCAGGACCCATCGTGACACCATGGGGACCCTCCTTGTCACTGGGGACCCATTCCGAAACCCTGGGGAGCCCCCCTTGTCCTCAGGGCCCATTGTGACATTATGGGCACCCCCATTTGTCCCCCGGGACCATTGTAACACCGTGCGGACCCCCTTTGTCCCCAGGGCCCATTGTGACACTGTGGGGACCCCCCTTGTCCCCAGGGCCTATTATTCCGTCCCGGGACCCCCATTGTCCCCAGGGCCCATTGTGACACCTTGGGGACCCCCCTTGTCACTGGGGACCCATTGTGACACCATGGGGACCACCCCTTGTCCTCAGGGCCTATTGTGAACATCCTGGGGAACCTCCATTGTCCCCAGAGCCCACTGTGAGATCCTGGGGACCCCCTTGTCCCCAGGTCCCATTGTGACATCCTGGGGAGCCTCTTTGTCCCCAGGGCCCATTGTGACATCCTGGGGACCCCCTTTGTCCCCAGGGCCCATTGTGATGTCCCAGGACCCCACATTGTCCCCAGGGCCCATTGTGACATCCTGGGGAGCCTCTTTGTCCCCAGGGTTCATTGTGACATCCTGGGGACCCCCTTTGTCCCCAGGGCCCATTGTGACGTCCCAGGACCCCCCATTGTCCCCAGGGCCCATTGTTACATCCTGGGGACCTCCCATTGTCCTCAGTGCCCATTGAGACATCCTGGGGACCCCCTTTGTCACTGGGGACCCATTGTGACATCCCAGGAACCCCATTGTCCCAAGGGCCCATTGTGACATCCAGGGGACCCCCCTTTGTCTCCAGGACGCATTGTGACACCGTGGGGACCTCATTAGTCCCCGGGGCCCATTGTGACATCCTAGGGACCTCCCTTTGTCCCCAGGGCCCATTGTGACATCCCAGGACCCCACATTGTCCCCAGGGCCCATTGTGAGATCCTGGGGACCCCCTCTGTTCCCCGGGCTCATTGTGACTTTCAGGGGACACCCCCTTTGTCCCCAGGGCCGATTGTGAGGTCCTAGGGCCCCTCTGTGTCCCCAGGACCCATTGTGACACTGTAGGGACCCCTCTTTGTCCCCAGGGCTACTTGTGACATCCTGGCGACGCCCCCTTGTCCCCAGGGCCCATTGTGACGTCCCAGGACCCCCCATAGTCCCCACGGTCCATTGTGAGATCCTGGAGATCCCTCCTTGTCCCCAGGACCCATTGTGACGCCCCAGGACCCCCCATTGTCCCCAGGGTCCATTGTTACCTACTGGGGACCCCCTTGTCCCCAGGGCCCATCGTGACACCATGGGGACCCTCCTTGTCACTGGGGACCCATTCCGACACCCTGGGGAGCCCCCCTTGTCCTCAGGGCCCATTGTGACATTATGGGCACCCCCATTTGTCCCCCGGGACCATTGTAACACCGTGGGGACCCCCTTTGTCCCCAGGGCCCATTGTGACACTGTGGGGACCCCCCTTGTCCCCAGGGCCTATCATTCCGTCCCGGGACCCCCCATTGTCCCCAGGGCCCATTGTGACACCTTGGGGACCCCCCTTGTCACTGGGGACCCATTGTGACACCATGGGGACCACCCCTTGTCCTCAGGGCCTATTGTGAACATCCTGGGGAACCTCCATTGTCCCCAGAGCCCACTGTGAGATCCTGGGGACCCCCTTGTCCCCAGGTCCCATTGTGACATCCTGGGGAGCCGCTTTGTCCCCAGGGCCCATTGTGACATCCTGGGGACCCCCTTTGTCCCCAGGGCCCATTGTGATGTCCCAGGACCCCACATTGTCCCCAGGGCCCATTGTGACATCCTGGGGAGCCTCTTTGTCCCCAGGGCCCATTGTGACATCCTGGGGACCCCCTTTGTCCCCAGGGCCCATTGTGACGTCCCAGGACCCCCCATTGTCCCCAGGGCCCATTGTTACATCCTGGGGACCTCCCATTGTCCTCAGTGCCCATTGAGACATCCTGGGGACCCCCTTTGTCACTGGGGACCCATTGTGACATCCCAGGAACCCCATTGTCCCAAGGGCCCATTGTGACATCCAGGGGACCCCCCTTTGTCTCCAGGACGCATTGTGACACCGTGGGGACCTCATTAGTCCCCGGGGCCCATTGTGACATCCTAGGGACCTCCCTTTGTCCCCAGGGCTCATTGTGGCACCATGGGGACCCCCTTTGTCACTGTGGCACATTGTGATATCCCAGAACCCCACTTTGTCCCCATGGCCCATTTTGACATCCTGGGGACCCCCTTTCTCCCCAGGGGCCATTGTGACATTCAGGGGACCCCCCCTTGTCCCCAGGGTCCATTGTAACGTCCCAGGACCCCTCCTTGTCCCCAGGGCCCATTGTGACATCATGGGGACCCCCATTTGTCACTGGGGCTCATTGAGACATCGTGGGGACCAATTTTGTCCCCAGGGCCCATTGTGACGTCCCAGGTCCTCCCGTTGTCCCCAGGGCCCATTGTGACATTCAGGGGACCCCCCTTTGTCACTGGGGCCCATTGTGACATCCCAGGACCCCCCATTGTCCCCAGGGCCCATTGTGACATCCTGGGGACCCCTCTTTGTCCCCAGGACCCATTGTGACGTCCCAGGACCCCGCATTGTCCCCAGAGCCCATTGTGACATCCTGGAGACCCCCTTTGTCTCCAGGGCCCATTGTGATGTCCCAGGAACCCCCATTGTCCCCAGGGTCCATTGTTACATCCTGAGGACCCCCTTGTCCCCAGGACCCATCGTGACACCATGGGGAGCCTCCGTTGTCCTCAGGGCCCATTGTGACATCCTGGGCACCCCCCTTTGTCCCCCGAGACCATTGTAACACCGTGGGGACCCCCCTTGTCCCCAGGGCCTATTGTTACGTCCCAGGACCCCCATTGTCCCCAGGGCCCATTGTGACACTTGAGGACCCCCCTTGTCACTGGGGAACCATTGTGACACCATGGGGACCACCCCTTGTCCTCAGGGCCTATTGTGAACATCCTGGGGAACCTCCATTGTCCCCAGAGCCCATTGTGACATCCTGGGGACCCCCTTTGTCCCCAGGGCCCATTGTGACGTCCCAGGACCCCACATTGTCCCCAGGGCCCATTGTGACATCCCAGGACCCCCTTGTCCCCAGGACCCATCGTGACACCATGGGGACCCTCCTTGTCACTGGGGACCCATTCCGACACCCTGGGGAGCCCCCCTTGTCCTCAGGGCCCATTGTGACATTATGGGCACCCCCATTTGTCCCCCGGGACCATTGTAACACCGTGGGGACCCCCTTTGTCCCCAGGGCCCATTGTGACACTGTGGGGACCCCCCTTGTCCCCAGGGCCTATCATTCCGTCCCGGGACCCCCCATTGTCCCCAGGGCCCATTGTGACACCTTGGGGACCCCCCTTGTCACTGGGGACCCATTGTGACACCATGGGGACCACCCCTTGTCCTCAGGGCCTATTGTGAACATCCTGGGGAACCTCCATTGTCCCCAGAGCCCACTGTGAGATCCTGGGGACCCCCTTGTCCCCAGGTCCCATTGTGACATCCTGGGGAGCCTCTTTGTCCCCAGGGCCCATTGTGACATCCTGGGGACCCCCTTTGTCCCCAGGGCCCATTGTGATGTCCCAGGACCCCACATTGTCCCCAGGGCCCATTGTGACATCCTGGGGAGCCTCTTTGTCCCCAGGGCCCATTGTGACATCCTGGGGACCCCCTTTGTCCCCAGGGCCCATTGTGACGTCCCAGGACCCCCCATTGTCCCCAGGGCCCATTGTTACATCCTGGGGACCTCCCATTGTCCTCAGTGCCCATTGAGACATCCTGGGGACCCCCTTTGTCACTGGGGACCCATTGTGACATCCCAGGAACCCCATTGTCCCAAGGGCCCATTGTGACATCCAGGGGACCCCCCTTTGTCTCCAGGACGCATTGTGACACCGTGGGGACCTCATTAGTCCCCGGGGCCCATTGTGACATCCTAGGGACCTCCCTTTGTCCCCAGGGCTCATTGTGGCACCATGGGGACCCCCTTTGTCACTGTGGCACATTGTGATATCCCAGAACCCCACTTTGTCCCCATGGCCCATTTTGGCATCCTGGGGACCCCCTTTCTCCCCAGGGGCCATTGTGACATTCAGGGGACCCCCCCTTGTCCCCAGGGCCCATTGTAACGTCCCAGGACCCCTCCTTGTCCCCAGGGCCCATTGTGACATCATGGGGACCCCCATTTGTCACTGGGGCTCATTGAGACATCGTGGGGACCAATTTTGTCCCCAGGGCCCATTGTGACGTCCCAGGTCCTCCCGTTGTCCCCAGGGCCCATTGTGACCTTCAGGGGACCCCCCTTTGTCACTGGGGCCCATTGTGACATCCCAGGACCCCCCATTGTCCCCAGGGCCCATTGTGACATCCTGGAGACCCCCTTTGTCTCCAGGGCCCATTGTGATGTCCCAGGACCCCCCATTGTCCCCAGGGTCCATTGTTACATCCTGAGGACCCCCTTGTCCCCAGGACCCATCGTGACACCATGGGGAGCCTCCGTTGTCCTCAGGGCCCATTGTGACATCCTGGGCACCCCCCTTTGTCCCCCGAGACCATTGTAACACCGTGGGGACCCCCCTTGTCCCCAGGGCCTATTGTTACGTCCCAGGACCCCCATTGTCCCCAGGGCCCATTGTGACACTTGAGGACCGCCCTTGTCACTGGGGAACCATTGTGACACCATGGGGACCACCCCTTGTCCTCAGGGCCTATTGTGAACATCCTGGGGAACCTCCATTGTCCCCAGAGCCCATTGTGACATCCTGGGGACCCCCTTTGTCCCCAGGGCCCATTGTGACGTCCCAGGACCCCACATTGTCCCCAGGGCCCATTGTGACATCCCAGGACCCCCTTGTCCCCAGGACCCATCGTGACACCATGGGGACCCTCCTTGTCACTGGGGACCCATTCCGACACCCTGGGGAGCCCCCCTTGTCCTCAGGGCCCATTGTGACATTATGGGCACCCCCATTTGTCCCCCGGGACCATTGTGACATCCTGGGCATCCCCCTTTGTCCCCCGGGACCATTGTAACACCGTGGGGACCCGCTTTGTCCCCAGGGCCTATTGTTACGTCCCAGGACCCCCCATTGTCCCCAGGGCCCATTGTGACACCTTGGGGACCCCCTTGTCACTGGGGACCCATTGTGACACCATGGGGACCACCCCTTGTCCTTCAGGGCCAATTGTGAACATCCTGGGGAACCTCCATTGTCCCCAGAGCCCACTGTGAGATCCTGGGGACCCCCTTGTCCCCAGGTCCCATTGTGACATCCTGGGGAGCCTCTTTGTCCCCAGGGCCCATTGTGACATCCTGGGGACCCCCTTTGTCCCCAGGGCCCATTGTGATGTCCCAGGACCCCACATTGTCCCCAGGGCCCATTGTGACATCCTGGGGAGCCTCTTTGTCCCCAGGGTTCATTGTGACATTCAGGGGACCCCCTTTGTCCCCAGGGCCCATTGTGACGTCCCAGGACCCCCCATTGTCCCCAGGGCCCATTGTTACATCCTGGGGACCTCCCATTGTCCTCAGTGCCCATTGAGACATCCTGGGGACCCCCTTTGTCACTGGGGACCCATTGTGACATCCCAGGAACCCCATTGTCCCAAGGGCCCATTGTGACATCCAGGGGACCCCCCTTTGTCTCCAGGACGCATTGTGACACCGTGGGGACCTCATTAGTCCCCGGGGCCCATTGTGACATCCTAGCGACCTCCCTTTGTCCCCAGGGCTCATTGTGGCACCATGGGGACCCCCTTTGTCACTGTGGCACATTGTGATATCCCAGAACCCCACTTTGTCCCCATGGCCCATTTTGACATCCTGGGGACCCCCTTTCTCCCCAGGGGCCATTGTGACATTCAGGGGACCCCCCCTTGTCCCCAGGGCCCATTGTAACGTCCCAGGACCCCTCCTTGTCCCCAGGGCCCATTGTGACATCATGGGGACCCCCATTTGTCACTGGGGCTCATTGAGACATCGTGGGGACCAATTTTGTCCCCAGGGCCCATTGTGACGTCCCAGGTCCTCCCGTTGTCCCCAGGGCCCATTGTGACATTCAGGGGACCCCCCTTTGTCACTGGGGCCCATTGTGACATCCCAGGACCCCCCATTGTCCCCAGGGCCCATTGTGACATCCTGGGGACCCCTCTTTGTCCCCAGGACCCATTGTGACGTCCCAGGACCCCGCATTGTCCCCAGAGCCCATTGTGACATCCTGGAGACCCCCTTTGTCTCCAGGGCCCATTGTGATGTCCCAGGACCCCCCATTGTCCCCAGGGTCCATTGTTACATCCTGGGGACCCCCTTGTCCCCAGGACCCATCGTGACACCATGGGGAGCCTCCGTTGTCCTCAGGGCCCATTGTGACATCCTGGGCACCCCCCTTTGTCCCCCGAGACCATTGTGACACCATGGGGACCCCCCTTGTCCCCAGGGCCTATTGTGACGTCCCAGGACCCCACATTGTCCCCAGGGCCCATTGTGGCATCCTGGGGACCTCCTTGTCCCCAGGACCCATCGTGGCACCGTGGGGACCTCCCTTGTCACTGGGGACCCATTGTGACACCATGGGGACCTCCCATTGTCCTCAGGGCCCATTGAGACATCCTGGGGACCCCCTTTGTCACTGGGGACCCATTGTGACATCCCAAGAACCCCATTGTGCCAAGGGCCCATTGTGACATCCTGGGGACCCCCCTTTGTCTCCAGGACGCATTGTGACACCGTGGGGACCTCATTAGTCCCCAGGGCCCATTGTGACATCCTAGGGACCTCCCTTTGTCCCCAGGGCTCATTGTGGCACCATGGGGACCCCCTTGTCACTGGGGACCCATTGTGACACCATGGAGACCCCCCCTTGTCCTCAGGGTCCATTGTGACATCCTGGGCACCCCCCATTGTCCCCAGGACCCATTGTGACATCCTGGCCACCCCCTTGCTCCCAGGGCCCATCGTGGCACCATGGGGACTCCCCCTTTGTCCCCAGGGCCCATTGTAGCACCATGGGGACCGCGTTTGACCCCAGGGCCCATTGTGGCACCATGGCAACCACTTTTGTCCCCAGGGCCCATTGTGACATTCTAGGACCCCACTTTGTCCCCAGGGCCTATTGTGACACCATGGGGACCCCTCCTTGTCACTGGGGACCAATTGTGACACCATGGGGACCCCCCCTTGTCCTCAGGACTCATTGCCACATCCTGGGCACGCCCCATTGTCCCCAGGGCCCATTGTGACATCCTGGGGACCCTCATTGTCCCCAGGGCCCATTGTGACATCCCAGAACCTCCTATTGTCCCCAAGGCCCGTTGTGACATCCTGGGGACCCCCATAGTCCCCAGGGCCCATTGTGACATTCCAGGACTCCCCATTGTCCCCAGGGCCCATTGTGACATCCTCGGCACCCCCTTGTCCCCAGGGCCCATTGTGACATTCAGGGGACCCCTCTTTATCCCCAGGGCCCATTTTGACATCCTGGGGACCCCCCCTTGTCACTGGGGCCCATGGTGACGTCCCAGGACCCCCCATTGTCCCCAGGGCCCATTGTGACATCCTGGGGATCCCTCCTTGTGCCCAGGGCCCATTGTGATGTCCCAGGACCCCCCATTGTCCCCAGGGCCCATTGTGACATTCAGGGCACCCCCTTGTCCCCAGGGCCCATTGTGACATTCCGGGGACGCCTCTTTGTACCCAGGGCCCATTGTGACATCCTGGGGGCCCCCCTTGTCACTGGGGCCCATTGTGACGTCCCAGGACCCCCCATTGTCCCCAGGGCCCATTGTGACATCCTGGGGATCCCTCCTTGTCCCCAGGGCCCATTGTGACGTCCCAGGACCCCACATTGTACCCAGGACAAATTGTGACATTCAGGGGACCCCCTTTGTCACTGGGGCCCATTGTGACATCCCAGGACCCCACATTGTCCCCAGGGCCCATTGTGACATCCTGGGGACCCCACTTGTCCCCAGGACCCATTGTGACACTATGGAGACCCCCTTTGTCACTGGGGCCCATTGTGACATCCCAGGACCCCACATTGTCCCCAGGACCCATTGTGACATCCTGAGGACCCCACTTGTCCCCAGGACCCATTGTGACACTATGGGGACCCCGCCTTGTTCCCAGGGCCCATTGTCACACCGTGGGTACCACCCTTGTCCGCAGGGCTCATTGTGACATCCCAGGACCCCCCATTGTCCCCAGGGCCCATTGTGACATTCAGGGGACCCCTCTTTGTCCCCAGGGCCCATTGTGACATCCTGGGGACCCCCTCTTGTCCCCAGGGCCCATTGTGACGTCCCAGGACCCCCCATTGTCCCCAGGGCCCATTGTGACATCCTGGGGATCCCTCCTTGTCCCCAGGGCCCATTGTGACGTCCCAGGACCCCCCCATTGTCCCCAGGGACCATTGTGACATTCAGGGGACCCCCTTTGTCACTGGGGCCCATTGTGACATCCCAGGACCCCCCATTGTCCCCAGGGCCCATTGTGACATCCTGGGGACCCCTCTTTGTCCTAAGGACCCAGTGTGACGTCCCAGGACCCCGCATTGTCCCCAGAGCCCATTGTGACATCCTGGAGACCCCCGTTGTCCCCAGGACCCATTGTGACGTCCCAGGACCCCCCATTCTCCCCAGGGTTCATTGTTACATCCTGGGGACCCCCTTGTCCCCAGGACCCATCGTGACACCATGGGGACCCTCCTTGTCACTGGGGACCCATTGTGACACCATGGGGACCCCTCCTTGTCCTCAGGGCCCATTGTGACATCCTGGGCATCCCCCTTTGTCCCCCGGGACCATTGTAACACCGTGGGGACCCGCTTTGTCCCCAGGGCCTATTGTTACGTCCCAGGACCCCCCATTGTCCCCAGGGCCCATTGTGACACCTTGGGGACCCCCTTGTCACTGGGGACCCATTGTGACACCATGGGGACCACCCCTTGTCCTTCAGGGCCAATTGTGAACATCCTGGGGAACCTCCATTGTCCCCAGAGCCCATTGTGAGTTCCTGGGGACCCCCTTGTCCCCAGGTCCCATTGTGACATCCTGGGGACCTCCTTGTCCCCAGGACCCATCCTGGGGACCTCCTTGTCCCCAGGACCCATCGTGGCACCGTGGGGACCTCCCTTGTCACTGGGGACCCTTTGTGACACCATGGGGACCTCCCACTGTCCTCAGAGCCCATTGTGACATTCAGGGGACCCCCCTTGTCCCCAGGGCCCATTGTGACTTCCCAGGACCCCCCATTGTCCCCAGGGCCCATTGTGACATTCAGGGGACCCCCTTAGTCACTGGGGCCCATTGTGACATCCCAGGACCCCACATTGTCCCCAGGGCCCATTGTGACATTCAGGGGTCCCCCCCTTGTCCCCAGGACCCATTGTGATATCCCAGGACCCCTCATTGTCCCCACGCCCCATTGTGACATCCTGGGTACCCCCCTTTGCCACTGGGGCTCATTGAGACATCGTGGGGACCAACTTTGGCCCCAGGGCCCATTGTGACGTCCCAGGACCTCCCGTTGTCCCCAGTGTCCATTGTGACATCCGAGGAGCCCACTTTGTCTCCAGGACCCATTTTGATATTGAGGGGAGCCACGTTTGTCCCCAGGGCCGATTGTGACACCATGGGTACCACCCTTGTCACTGGAGACCCATTGTGACACCATGGAGACCCCCGCTTGTCCTCAGGGTCCATTGTGACATCTTGGGCACCTCCCATTGACCCCAGGACCCATTGTGACACCATGGGGACCCCCCCTTGTCACTGGGGACCCATTGTGACACCATGGAGACCCCCGCTTGTCCTCAGGGTCCATTGTGACATCTTGGGCACCTCCCATTGTCCCCAGGACCCATTGTGACATCCTGGGGACCCCCTTGCTCCCAGGGCCCATTGTGGCACCATGGGGACATCCCCTTTGTCCCCAGGGTCCATTGTGACATCCCAGGCCCCCCTTTGTCCCCAGGGGCCATTGTAGCACCATGGGGAGCCCCTTTGACCCCAGGGCCTATTGCGGCACCATGGCAACCCCTTTTGTCCCCAGGGCCCATTGTGACATTCTAGGACCCCACTTTGTCCCCAGGGCCTATTGTGACACCATGGGGACCCCTCCTTGTCACTGGGGACCCATTGTGACACCATGGGGACCCCCCCTTGTCCTCAGGACTCATTTTCACATCCTGGGCACCCCCCTTTGTCCCCAGGGCCCATTGTGACATCCTGGGGACCCTCCTTGTCCCCAGAGCCCATTGTGACATCCAGAAGACCCCCTTTGTCCCCAGGGCCCATTGTGGCACCATGGGGACCCCCTTTGTCACTGGGGCCCATTGTGACATCCCATGACCCCCCTTTATCCCCAGTGCTATTGTGAAATCCTGGGGACCCCTTTTGTCCCCAGGGCCCATTGTGGCACCATGGGGAACCCCTTTATCACTGGGGGTCATTGTGACATTCCAGGATTCCACTTTGTCCCCAGGGCTCGATCTGACACCTTGGGGACTCCCATTGTCCCCAGGACCCATTGTGACATCCTGGGCAACCCCATTGTCCCCAGGGCCCATTGTGACACGTGGGGAACGCCCTTGTCCCCAGGACCCATCGTGGCACCGTGGGGAAACTCCTTGTCACTTGGGCCCATTGTGACACCATGGGGACCCCCCCTTTGTCTCCAGTACCCATTGTGACATCCTGGGGATCCCTCCTTGTCCCCAGGGCCCATTGTGACGTCCCAGGACCCTCCATTGTCCCCAGGGCCCATTGTGACATTCAGGGGACCCCCTTTGTCACTGGGGCCCATAGTGAAATTCCAGGACCCCACATTGTCCCCAGGGCCCATTGTGACACCCTGGGGACCCCACTTGTCCCCAGGACCCATTGTGATACTATGGGGACCCCGCCTTGTGCCCAGAGCCCACTGTGACACTGTGGGTACCACCCTTGTCCGCAGGGCTCATTGTGACATCCCAGGACCCCCCATTGTCCCCAGGGCCCATTGTGACATTCTAGGACCCCACTTTGTCCCCAGGGCCCATTGTGACACCATGGGGACCCCTCCTTGTCACTGGGGACGCGTTGTGACACCATGGGGACCCCCCCTTGTCCTCAGGACTCATTCTCACATCCTGGGCACCCCCCATTGTCCCCAGGGCCCATTGTGACATCCTGGGGACCGCCCTTTGTCCCAAGGGCCCATTGTGACATTCCAGGACCCCCATTGTCCCCAGGGCCCATTGTGACATCCTCGGCACCCCCTTGTCCCCAGGGCCCATTGTGACATCCTGGGGACCCCCCCTTGTCCCCAGGGCCCATTGTGACGTCCCAGGACCCCCCCTTGTCTCCAGGGCCCATTGTGACATTCAGGGGACGCCTCTTTGTCCCCAGGGCCCATTGTGACATCCTGGGGACCCCCCGTTGTCCCCAGGGCCCATTGTGACACTGTGGGTACCACCCTTGTCCGCAGGGCTCATTGTGACATCCCAGGACCCCCCTTTGTCGCCAGGGCCCATTCTGATATTGTGGGGATCTCCTTTGTCCCCAGAGCCCATTGTGACATCGCAGGACCCCCCTGATCCCCAGGGACCATTGTGACATCCTGGGGATCCCCTTTGTCCCCAGAGCCCATTGTGACATCGCAGGACACCCCTGGTCCCCAGGGACTATTGTGACATCCTGGGGATGCCCCCTTGTCCCCAGGGCCGATTCTGACGTCCCAGGACCCCCCATTGTCCCCAGGGCCCATTGTGACATCCTGGGGATCCCTGCTTGGCCCCAAGGCCCATTGTGACGTCTTAGGACCCCCTATTGTCCCCAGGGCCCATTGTGACATTCAGGGGACGCCTCTTTGTACCCAGGGCACATTGTGACATCCTGGGGAACCCCCTTGTCCCCAGGGCCCATTGTGACATCCTGGGGATCCCTCCTTGTCCCCAGGGCCCATTGTGACGTCCCAGGACTCCCCATTGTCCTAAGGACCCATTGTGACATTCAGGGGACCCCCTTTGTCACTGGGCCCATTGTGACATCCCAGGACCCCACATTGTCCCCAGGGCCCATTGTGACATCCTGGGGACCCCCCCTTGTCCCCAGGGCCCTTTGTGACGTCTTAGGACCCCCCATTGTTCCCAGGGCCCATTGTGACGTCCTGGGGAGCCCCCTCTGTTCCCAGGGCTCATTGTGACTTTCAGGGTACCCCCCCTTGTCCCCAGGGCTGATTGTGACGTCCTAGGGCCCCTCTGTGTCCCCAGGGCCCATTGTGACACTTTAGAGACCCCTCTTTGTCCCCAGGGCCCATTGTGACACCCTGGAGACCCCCCCATGTCCCCAGGGCCCATTGTGACGTCCCAGGACCCCCCATTGTCCCCAGGGCCCATTGTGACATCCTCGGCACCCCCTTGTCCCCAGAGTCCATTGTGACATTCAGGGGACTCCTCTTTGTCCCCAGGGCCCATTGTGACATCCTGGGGACCCCCTCTTGTCCCCAGGGCCCATTGTGACGTCCCAGGACCCCTCTTTGTCCCCAGGGCCCATTGTGACATCCTGGGGACCCCCTCTTGTCCCCAGGGCCCATTGTGACATCCCAGGACCCCCCATTGTCCCCAGGGCCCATTGTGACATCCTGGGGATCCTTCCTTGTCCCCAGGGCCCATTGTGACGTCCCAGGACCCCTCATTGTCCCCAGGGCCCATTGTGACATTCAGGGGACCCCCTTTGTCACGGGGGCCCATTGTGACATCCCAGGACCCCACATTGTCCCCAGGGCCCATTGTGACATCCTGGGGACCCCCTTTGTCACTGGGGCCCATTGTGACGTCCCAGGACCCCGCATTGTCCCCAGAGCCCATTGTGACATCCTGGAGACCCCCTTTGTCTCCAGGGCCCATTGTGACGTCCCAGGACTCCCCATTGACCCCAGGGTCCATTGTTACATCCTGGGGACCCCCTTGTCCCCAGGACCCATCGTGACACCATGGGGACCCTCCTTGTCACTGGGGACCCATTGTGACACTATGGGGACCCCCCTTGTCCTCAGGGCCCATTGTGACATCCTGGGCATCCCCCTTTGTCCCCCGGGACCATTGTAACACCGTGCGGACCCCCTTTGTCCCCAGGGCCCATTGTGACACTGTGGGGAATCCCCTTGTCCCCAGGGCCTATTGCCACGTCCCAGGACCCCCCATTGTCCCCAGGGCCCATTGTGACACCTTGGGGACCCCCTTGTCACTGGAGACCCATTGTGACAGCATGGGGACCACCCCTTGTCCTCAGGGCCTATTGTGAACATCCTGGGGAACCTCCATTGTCCCCAAAGCCCATTGTGAGTTCCTGGAGACCCCCTTGTCCCCAGGTCCCATCCTGGCACCGTGGAGACCTCCCTTGTCACTGGGGACCCATTGTGACACCATGGGGACCTCCCATTGTCCTCAGGGCCCATTGAGACATCCTGGGGACCCCCTTTGTCACTGGGGACCCATTGTGACATCCCAGGTACCCCATTGTCCCAAGGGCCCATTGTGACATCCTGGGGACCCCCCTTTGTCTCCAGGACATATTGTGACACCGTGGGGACCTCATTAGTCCCCAGGGCCCATTGTGACATCCTAGGGATCCCCTCCTGTCCCCAGGGCCCATTGTGACGTCCCAGGACCCCCCATTGTCCCCAGGGCCCATTGTGACCTCCTCGGCACCCCCTTGTCCCTAGGGCCCATTGTGACATTCACGGGACCCCCCTTTGTCCCCAGGGCCCATTGTGACGTCCCAGGACCCCCCCTTGTCTCCAGGGCCCATTGTGACATTCAGGGGACCCCTCTTTGTCCCCAGAGCCCATTGTGACATCCTGGGGACCCCCCCTTTTCCCCAGGGCCCATTGTGACACCGTGGGTACCACCCTTGTCCGCAGGGCTCATTGTGACATCCCAGGACCCCCCTTTGTCGCCAGGGCCCATTCTGATATTGTGGGGATCCCCTTTGTCCCCAGAGCCCATTGTGACATCGCAGGACCCCCCTGATCCCCAGGGACCATTGTGACATCCTGGGGATGCCCCCTTGTCACTGGGGTCCATTGTGACGTCCCAGGACCCCCCATTGTCCCCAGGGCCCATTGTGACATCCTGGGGATCCCTGCTTGGCCCCAAGGCCCATTGTGATGTCTTAGGACCCTCTATTGTCCCCAGGGCCCATTGTGACATTCAGGGGACGCCTCATTGTCCCCAGGGCCCATTGTGACATCCTGGGGATCCCTCCTTCTCCCCAGGGCCCATTGTGACGTCCCAGGACCCCCCCTTGTCCTAAGGACCCATTGTGACATTCAGGGAACCCCCTTTGTCACTGGGGCCCATTGTGACATCCCAGGACCCCACATTGTCCCCAGGGCCCATTGTGACATCCTGGGGACCCCCCCTTGTCCCCAGGGCCCATTGTGACGTCCCAGCACCCCCCATTGTTCCCAGGGCCCATTGTGACGTCCTGGGGAGCCCCCCTTGTCCCCAGGGCTGATTGTGACGTCCTAGGGCCCCTCTGTGTCCCCAGGGCCCATTGTGACACTTTAGAGACCCCTCTTTGTCCCCAGGGCCCATTGTGACATCCTGGGGACCCCCCCTTGTCCCCAGGGCCCATTGTGATGTCCCAGGACCCCCCATTGTCCCCAGGGCCCATTATGACATCCTCGGCACCCCCTTGTCCCCAGGGGCCATTGTGACATTCAGGGGACCCCTCTTTGTCCCCAGGGCCCATTGTGACATCCTGGGGACCCCCTCTTGTCCCCAGGGCCCATTGTGACGTCCCAGGACCCCCCATTGTCCCCAGGGCCCATTGTGACATCCTGGGGATCCCTCCTTGTCTCCAGGGCCCATTGTGACGTCCCAGGACCCCTCATTGTCCCCGGGGCCCATTGTGACATTCAGGGGACCCCCTTTGTCACGGGGGCCCATTGTGACATCTCAGGACCCCACATTGTCCCCAGGGCCCATTGTGACATCCTGGGGACCCCCTTTGTCACTGGGGCCCATTGTGACGTCCCAGGACCCCGCATTGTCCCCAGAGCCCATTGTGACATCCTGGAGACCCCCTTTGTCTCCAGGGCCCATTGTGACGTCCCAGGACTCCCCATTGACCCCAGGGTCCATTGTTACATCCTGGGGACCCCCTTGTCCCCAGGACCCATCGTGACACCATGGGGACCCTCCTTGTCACTGGGGACCCATTGTGACACCATGGGGACCCCCCTTGTCCTCAGGGCCCATTGTGACATCCTGGGCATCCCCCTTTGTCCCCCGGGACCATTGTAACACCGTGCGGACCCCCTTTGTCCCCAGGGCCCATTGTGACACTGTGGGGAATCCCCTTGTCCCCAGGGCCTATTGTCACGTCCCAGGACCCCCCATTGTCCCCAGGGCCCATTGTGACACCTTGGGGACCCCCTTGTCACTGGAGACCCATTGTGACAGAATGGGGACCACCCCTTGTCCTCAGGGCCTATTGTGAACATCCTGGGGAACCTCCATTGTCCCCAAAGCCCATTGTGAGTTCCTGGAGACCCCCTTGTCCCCAGGTCCCATTGTGACATCCTGGGGAGCCTCTTTGTCCCCAGGGCCCATTGTGACATCCTGGGGACCTCCTTGTCCCCAGGACCCATCCTGGCACCGTGGAGACCTCCTGTCGAGGGTTAGGATTGCGGGGTGACAATCAAACCCTGGCAGATGTATTGTTAATCTCTTCTCCCCCCCCCACTTCCCCTTTTGCCCCTCCCTCTCCCCCCTTCCCACTCAGGACAGGCGATCGGGAGGGAAAGAAGGACAGAGAGAAGAGAGTTGGAAAAATTAAAGATGTTTTACTAATACTACTAATAAGAATAGAGAAAATAATACAAAATATACAAAACCAATCTTGTAAGTCTCAGCAACTGCAGAGCCAGCACCCAAAGTCCTGGATTAGACTCTGTAGCCAATCGGAGCTGGATTCAGTCTCTCACTAGGCTTCAGTTCACAGGGACGACCAGCAAGGTCCTCTCCTAATGTCAGCCATGAGGAAAAAAGGGAAAGAGGGCAAAGGGCCGAGATCCTCGTGATCTCCCACTTTTATATGAAGTATTCACGTGAATGGAATGTTATACACCGTTGGTCAGTCTCTCGATCACCAGTTTCTCGTTGCCCCTCTCGCGAGATGTCCATCCGTGCTTATCAATAAGTTTGCATTCCATTGCTAGGTTTAACCAAAACATGTGTTGGGTTCTCCAGGAAAATGCAGCTAATATGAAGGCTTTAGCTGACAGGCAAAAATTCGCTAAAAGAGAAACTTGTTTTTAACAAAACCAGGACATTCCACCCCTTATAATATGACATTCACTGAATACTTAAACCTTATCAATACAATCTATCAATACAATCTAATTAATCACTACTACTATATATATATATATATATATATATGTACATATATACACAGGAGTAATTAATCAGTGGACCATCCTTTGAAAAGTTCATTAAGTTCATTTTGTCACAACAGTCTCCCAGGGCAGGGAAAATGGTACAAGTGCATCTCATGACCCCTGTTTGTGGGTTAAGGACACCAACTTCCAAGAAGGTGTCGGGCGCCACTCGAAGAAGCCAGCGCTGGTTTCATCACCATTGTCTTGATCTGAAAGACACTTATTAAACATTGTTAGTGTGGCAATTCACATCATACAGTTCAGCATTGCATATTTTCACCTAAAATCAAATCCCCTTGAGGTACACACCGAACTTCTCCATCCTTAAGCATCACCCACCAGGTGCTGCCAGGTCCCTGGGCAAAAACAATCCCACGAATAGGTTTGCCTTTGCCTGAGGCAGGAGTAACCCAGACTGCCTTTCCTAAAATATTTTTCATGTGTACTACAGGGACTTTATCTCCTTCTACAGTCCGTAGAATTTCTGATTGGGCAGGCCCGGCTCGATTGGTTGATCCCCTAGTGTTGACCAACCAAGTGGCTTTTGCTAAATGTGAATCCCAGTTTTTAAAGGTTCCACCACCAAGTGCCTTTAGTGTAGTTTTTAACAAACCATTGTACCTTTCAATTTTCCCAGAGGCTGGTGCATGATATGGAATATGATATACCCACTCAATACCATGTTCTTTGGCCCAATTGTCTATAATACTGTTTTTGAAATGAGTACCATTGTCTGATTCAATTCTTTCTGGCGTACCGTGCCGCCAAAGGACTTGCTTCTCAAGGCCCAAGATAGTATTTCGGGCTGTAGCATGAGGTACGGCATATGTTTCCAACCATCCAGTGGTTGCTTCCACCATTGTAAGTACATAACGCTTACCTTGACGTGTTTGTGGAAGTGTAACATAATCAATCTGCCAAGCTTCTCCATACTTATACTTTAACCATCGCCCCCCATACCATACAGGTTTTAACCGTTTCGCTTGTTTGATTTCGGCGCAAGTTTCACATTCATGAATAACCTGTGAAATCGTGTCCATAGTTAAATCCACCCCTCGATCACGAGCCCATTTGTATGTTGCATCTCTGCCTTGATGCCCTGAAGCATCATGGGCCCACCGAGCTAGGAAAAGTTCACCTTTATGTTGCCAGTCCAAGTCCACCTCAGCTACTTTAATCTTAGCAGCTTGATCCGCTTGTTGGTTGTTCAGATGTTCCTCGGTGGCTCGACTTTTAGGCACATGAGCATCTACATGATGAACTTTCACAGGCAGGCTCTCTAGCCGAGCAGCAATGTCTTGCCACAGTGTGGCAGCCCAAATGGGTTTACCTCTGCGCTGCCAGTTGCTTTTCTTCCATTGCTGTAGCCACCCCCACAAGGCATTTGCTACCATCCATGAGTCAGTATAGAGATAAAGTATTGGCCACTTCTCTCGTTCAGCAATGTCCAAAGCCAGCTGGATGGCTTTCACTTCTGCAAACTGACTGGATTCACCTTGTCCTTCAGTGGCTTCTGTAACTTGTCGTGTGGGACTCCACACAGCAGCTTTCCACCTTCGATGTTTTCCTACAAGACGACAGGATCCATCTGTGAACAGTGCATACTGCTTATCAGTCTCTGAAAGCGTATTATATGGTGGTGCTTCTTCAGCACGTTTTACTTCCTCCTCATCTGGAGACATCCCAAAGTCTTTGCTTTCTGGCCAGTCTGTAATAACTTCTAATATCCCTGGATGGTTGGGACTTCCAATTCGAGCTCGTTGCGTGATCAGTGCAATCCATTTACTCCATGTAACTTCGGTTGCATGATGTGGAGAGGGAACCGTCCCTTTGAACATCCAGTTCAGCACCGGCAGTCGAGGTGCCAGGAGGAGCTGTGCTTCAGTGCCGATCACTTCTGAAGCAGCTCGAACTCCTTCATATGCTGCTAGTATCTCCTTTTCAGTTGGAGTATAGTTGGCCTCAGATCCTTTGTATCCTCGACTCCAAAAACCTAAGGGTCGACCTCGGGTTTCTCCTGGTGCTTTCTGCCAGAGGCTCCAGGTAAGTCCATTATCTCCGGCTGCGGTGTAGAGCACATTTTTAACATCTAGTCCAGTTCGGACTGGTCCAAGGGCCACCGCATGAGTTATCTCACGCTTAATTTGTTCAAAGGCTTGTCGTTGTTCAGGGCCCCACTCAAATTGGTTCTTTTTACGAGTCACTCGATAGAGAGGGCTCACAATGTGGCTGTAGTCAGGAATATGCATTCTCCAAAAACCTACAACGCCCAAGAAAGTCTGTGTCTCCTTCTTATTAGTAGGTGGAGACATTGCTGCAATTTTGTTGATCACATCCATTGGGATCTGACGACGGCCATCTTGCCATTTTATTCCTAAAAACTGGATCTCTCGTGCAGGTCCCTTGACCTTACTTCGTTTTATGGCAAAACCAGCATCCAAAAGAATATGAATTATTCTCTCACCTTTCTCGAAGACTTCTTTTGCTGTGTCGCCCCATACAATGATGTCATCAATATATTGCAAGTGTTCTGGAGCTTCACCTTGCTCCAGCGTGGTCTGGATCAGTCCATGGCAGATGGTAGGACTGTGTTTCCACCCCTGGGGCAAGCGATTCCATGTATACTGGATGCCCCTCCAGGTGAAAGCAAACTGCGGCCTGCACTCTGCTGCTACAGGAATAGAGAAAAATGCATTAGCAATGTCAATTGTAGCATACCACTTGGCTGCCTTTGACTCCAGTTCAAATTGCAGTTCTAGCATGTCAGGCACAGCAGCACTCAGTGGCGGTGTAACTTCATTCAGGCCACGATAGTCTACAGTTAGTCTCCACTCGTCACCAGACTTACGCACTGGCCAGATTGGGCTGTTAAAAGGTGAGCGAGTCTTACTGATCACACCCTGGCTTTCCAACTGACGGATCAGCTTCTGGATAGGAATCAAAGAGTCTCGATTGGTGCGATATTGCCGGCGATGCACCGTCGTGGTAGCAGTTGGCACCTGCTGATCGTCAACCATCAGCAGTCCTACAACAGAGGGGTCATCTGAAAGACCAGGCAAATCAGACAGCCGTTCAATTTTCTCAGTGTCCACAGCTGCTATACCAAATGCCCACCTATACCCTTTTGGGTCCTTAAAATACCCTCTCCTGAGGTAGTCTATACCAAGGATGCATGGAGCATCTGGACCAGTCACAATGGGATGCTTTTGCCAGTTTTTTCCAGTTAGGCTCATTTCAGCCTCTACAACAGTCAGTTCCTGGGATCCCCCAGTCACTCCAACAATATTGATGGATTGCGTTCCTTTATAATTAGAAGGAATTATTGTGCACTGAGCACCAGTGTCCACTAAAGCTTTATACTCCTGGGGTTGTGTTGTACCAGGCCATAATATTTGTACAGTCCAATAGACTCTGTTATCCCTTTCCTCCACCTGGTTGGAGGCAGGGCACCTCTAATTCCTGTTTTGCACAGTCTCTGAGTGTGAATTAGAGGTTCCTTCAAGAGCATCAGAATCTCTTCTGCTCCTTTTGTAAACTGGAGCAGCCACCTTCCTAGGAGTTTTTCCTTTTATCTCACGTACTCGTTCCTGAAGTTCTGAGGTAGGCCTTCCATGCCACTTATTCATGTTTTCTCCCTGCTCATGTAGGAAGAACCACAGTGAACCTCTTTTTGTGGGCTGTCTCTGCCCTCTCTCTTGAGATTGGAAACGCCTTCTCCTAACAGCTGAAACATAGGTTTGCGCAGGTCGTGAACGGTACGAGTCTTCTCTGAGCTCTTTGATTTCTTGCAACAGCTTTTCAAACCGGTCATCAGATTTTTCACACAGTTTCTCCACAGCGGAGACACAAGCCCGTAGAGAACCAGCAAGGCTGTCCTCAAAGTACCGGAGCTGCTCAATCACTTCATTAATTTCTTGTATACCTCTAGCTGACCAGACCATTCCTGCCAATGACTTAGCATATGCAGGTGGTGCACTTTGTACAAATCTGCGCCACATAGATTTTGTACAATTGATTCTATCTGGGTCTGTCACCTCTTGGCTGTTTGGTCCTAGATAGATGATCTCTCGCACAGCTAATTCTCTCAGGAACTGGATACCTCTCTCCATAGTATTCCATTTCCCTAACTTGGATATACAATCTTCCTTGTAGGGAAATCTGACTTTCATAGCTGCCAGGAGTCGGGTCCAGAGAGTAGTGGCATTAGACTCTCTTGAAATTGCCCTATCAATGGTGGAATCTTTTGACAGAGATCCCAGCTGCCTGGCTTCACCACCTTCTAATTCAATTGTTTCTGCCCCATTGTCCCAGCATCGCAGCAGCCAGGTTAAAATATTCTCGCCTTCATGACGACTAAAGTCTTTTCGCAGATCTCTCAGCTCACCTGGAGAAAAGGACCGAGTGGTGGTCACTTCATCTCCACCCTGTCCTGATGATGTTGCCTCTTGGGTTGATGTTGGCCCTATGCCATCACCTGCTGCACGGGTAGTCTTTCTAGTGACTTTCTTACAACCAGCAACTGATGCTGATATGGGTTCACCATCATCTGATTCATTTCCAGAGTCTGAATGACTGTCACAGTGATTGCTGTGGTTACAGCAGCAACAGTGCCCAGTGTGTGAAGACGGGGGGGCTGCCTTGTTAGCCTTTGAGGCTGGAGAAGTAACGTTATCTGCAGCGACCTTGGCAGAGGAGCTCTGTGGAGGAGCTGTAGCTTCAGCCTGTGAAGCCGCGGTTGGGGGGGCAGTGGCTGCAGCAGCAGCTTTGGCTGTTTTGCCTTTTCTCGAGCGGCTAGGAGTGCTTTTTGCTAAAGCTTCCGAAGACGCACCGCAAATCTCAGGACTAAGAAGAGACGCAAACCTCCTATTGAACCTCATTTCTCTTAACAGTAACACAAACTGACACACATTCAGCAAACCAAATAACACCATTACAGTTCTATCAAAGCTCCAAGGATATTCAAAGTTCTCTAACACATTTGCAAACTGTCCCAGCGAAATCACAAAAGTATTGTTAGTCAGCCTTTCTAAAGATTCGCTTGACCAATTAGCAAATATAGAGCCATTCTGCTCTTTAATCTCTCCTGGAGGTTTTTCAAGGTAAAGCAAAATCGAGTAGAAATTCATTAGCGGCTGCAGTATAATGAAATAAACCAATGCCAAACCACACAGAATCATCATGACCGCTGTCCAGTTTCTTGTTGTTATATAGTGAATACTTCGATTCAGAAAGAAACACCAACACAGATATGGGATCAGCGAGCACAATGTAGAAAATAACTGATACAACTTTTGCCATAACATCTTTAAATCAATGTAATTCACTTTGCCTTAATACCACTAAAAAATATCCAAAGCAAACAGACGCGCGAGTATCACAACTCTATGAGTTGGCACCGTGCCAAGAAAATTGAAAGGTACGTCAGAGCAGTAGAAAAGCCAAAAATCTCCAAATTTACCCCTTTCTCTTGCCCCACGTTGGGCGCCAATTATCTGTCGAGGGTTAGGATTGCGGGGTGACAATCAAACCCTGGCAGATGTATTGTTAATCTCTTCTCCCCCCCCCACTTCCCCTTTTGCCCCTCCCTCTCCCCCCTTCCCACTCAGGACAGGCGATCGGGAGGGAAAGAAGGACAGAGAGAAGAGAGTTGGAAAAATTAAAGATGTTTTACTAATACTACTAATAAGAATAGAGAAAATAATACAAAATATACAAAACCAATCTTGTAAGTCTCAGCAACTGCAGAGCCAGCACCCAAAGTCCTGGATTAGACTCTGTAGCCAATCGGAGCTGGATTCAGTCTCTCACTAGGCTTCAGTTCACAGGGACGACCAGCAAGGTCCTCTCCTAATGTCAGCCATGAGGAAAAAAGGGAAAGAGGGCAAAGGGCCGAGATCCTCGTGATCTCCCACTTTTATATGAAGTATTCACGTGAATGGAATGTTATACACCGTTGGTCAGTCTCTCGATCACCAGTTTCTCGTTGCCCCTCTCGCAAGATGTCCATCCGTGCTTATCAATAAGTTTGCATTCCATTGCTAGGTTTAACCAAAACATGTGTTGGGTTCTCCAGGAAAATGCAGCTAATATGAAGGCTTTAGCTGACAGGCAAAAATTCGCTAAAAGAGAAACTTGTTTTTAACAAAACCAGGACACCTCCCTTGTCACTGGGGACCCATTGTGACACCATGGGGACCTCCCATTGTCCTCAGGGCCCATTGAGACATCCTGGGGACCCCCTTTGTCACTGGGGACCCATTGTGACATCCCAGGTACCCCATTGTCCCAAGGGCCCATTGTGACATCCTGGGGACCCCCCTTTGTCTCCAGGACATATTGTGACACCGTGGGGACCTCATTAGTCCCCAGGGCCCATTGTGACATCCTAGGGATCCCCTCTTGTCCCCAGGGCCCATTGTGACGTCCCAGGACCCCCCATTGTCCCCAGGGCCCATTGTGACCTCCTCGGCACCCCCTTGTCCCTAGGGCCCATTGTGACATTCACGGGACCCCCCTTTGTCCCCAGGGCCCATTCTGATATGGTGGGGACCCCCTTTGTCCCCAGGGCCCATTGTGACATCCTGGGGACGCCCTTTGTCCCCAGGGCCCATTTTGACACCGTCGACACCCCCCTTTGTCCCCAGGGCCCATTGTGACATCCTGGGGACCCTCCTTGTCCCCAGAGCCCATTGTGACATCCAGAAGACCCCCTTTGTCCCCAGGGCCCATTGTGGCACCATGGGGACCCCCTTTGTCACTGGGGCCCATTGTGACATCCCATGACCCCCCTTTATCCCCAGTGCTATTGTGAAATCCTGGGGACCCCTTTTGTCCCCAGGGCCCATTGTGGCACCATGGGGAACCCCTTTTTCACTGGGGGCCATTGTGACATTCCAGGATTCCACTTTGTCCCCAGGGCTCGTTCTGACACCTTGGGGACTCCCATTGTCCCCAGGACCCATTGTGACATCCTGGGCAACCCCATTGTCCCCAGGGCCCATTGTGACATCTGGGGAACGCCCTTGTCCCCAGGACCCATCGTGGCACCGTGGGGAACCCTCCTTGTCACTTGGGCCCATTGTGACACCATGGGGACCCCCGCTTTGTCCCCAGTGCCCATTGTGACATCCTGCGCACCCCCCTTTGTCCCCAGGGTCCATTGTGACATCCTGGGCAACCCCATTGTCCCCAGGGCCCATTGTGACATCTGGGGGACGCCCTTGTCCCCAGGACCCATCGTGGCACCGTGGGGACCCTCCTTGTCACTTGGGCCCATTGTGACACCATGGGGAACCCCCTTTGTCTCCAGTACCCATTGTGACATCCTGTGGATCCCTCCTTGTCCCCAGGGCCCATTGTGACGTCCCAGGACCCCCCATTGTCCCCAGGACCCATTGTGACATTCAGGGGACCCCCTTTGTCACTGGGGCCCATAGTGAAATCCCAGGACCCCAAATTGTCCCCAGGGCTAATTGTGACATCCTGGGGACCCCACTTGTCCCCAGGACCCATTGTGATACTATGGGGAACCCCCCTTGTGCCCAGAGCCCACTGTGACACTGTGGGTACCACCCTTGTCCGCAGGGCTCATTGCGACATCCCAGGACCCCCCATTGTCCCCAGGGCCCATTGTGACATTCTAGGACCCCACTTTGTCCCCAGGGCCTATTGTGACACCATGGGGACTCCTCCTTGTCACTGGGAACGCATTGTGACACCATGGGGACCCCCCCTTGTCCTCAAGACTCATTCTCACATCCTGGGCACCCCCGATTGTCCCCAGGGCCCATTGTGACATCCTGGGGACCCCCCTTTGTCCCCAGGGCCCATTGTGACATTCCAGGACCCCCCATTGTCCCCAGGGCCCATTGTGACATCCTCGGCACCCCCTTGTCCCCAGGGCCCATTGTGACATCCTGGGGACCCCCCCTTGTCCCCAGGGCCCATTGTGACGTCCCAGGACCCCCCATTGTCCCCAGGACCCATTGTGACATTCAGGGGACCCCCTTTGTCACTGGGGCCCATTGTGACATCCCAGGACCCCACATTGTCCCCAGGACCCATTGTGACATCCTGGGGACCCCACTTGTCCCCAGGGCCCATTGTGACATCCTGGGGACCCTCCCTTGTCCCCAGGGCCCATTGTGACGTCCCAGGACCCCCCATTGTCCCCAGGGCCCATTGTGACATCCTGGGGATCCCTCCTTGCCCCCAGGGCCCATTGTGACGTCCCAGGACCCCCCATTGTCCCCAGGGCCCATTGTGACACCCTGGGGATCCCTCCTTGTCCCCAGGGCCCATTGTGACATCCAAGGACCCCACATTGTCCCCAGGGCCCATTGTGACATCCTGGGGACCCCACTTGTCCCCAGGATCGATTGTGACACTATAGGGACCCCCCCTTGTGCCCAGTGCCCACTGTGACACTGTGGGTACCACCCTTGTCCGCAGGGCCCATTGTGACATCCTGGAGACCCCCCCTTGTCCCCAGGGCCCATTGTGACGTCCCAGGCACCCCAATGTCCCCAGGGCCATTGTGACATCCTGGGGATCCCTCCTTGTCCCCAGGGCCCATTGTATCGTCCTAGGACCCCCCATTGTCCCCAGGACCCATTGTGACATTCAGGGGACCCCCATTGTCACTGGGGCCCATTGTGAAATCCCAGGACCCCACATTGTCCCCAGGGCCCATTGTGACATCCTGGGGACCCCACTTGTCCCCAGGACCCATTGTGACATCCTGTGGATCCCTCCTTGTCCCCAGGGCCCATTGTGACATCCCAGGACCCCCTATTGTCCCCAGGGCCCATTGTGACATCCTGGGGACGCCCTTTGTCTCCAGGGCCCATTTTGACAGCGTCGAGACCCCCCTTTGTCCCCAGAGCCCATTGTGACATCCAGGGGACCCCCTTTGTCCCCAGGGCCAGTTGTGGCACCATGAGGACCCTCTTTGTCACTGGGGCCCGTTGTGACATCCCAGGACCCGCCCTGGTCCCCAGGGCCCATTGTGACATCCCGGGGACGTTGCTTGTCCTCATGGTCCATTGTGACAGCCCAGGACCTTACTTTGTCCCCAGGGCCCATTGCGATATCTGGGGGACCCCCTTGTCCCCAGGGCCCATTGTGACATTCAGGGGACCCCTCTTTGTCCCCAGGGCCCATTGTGACGTCCCAGGACCCGCCATTGTCCCCAGGGCCCATTGTGATGTCCCAGGACCCGCCATTGTCCCCAGGGCCCATTGTGACATCCTGGGGATCCCTCCTTGCCCCCAGGGCCCATTGTGACATCGCAGGACCCCCCATTGTCCCCAGGGCCCATTGTGACATTCAGGGGCGCCCGTTTGTCACGGGGGCCCATTGTGACATCGCAGGACCCCACATTGTCCCCAGAGCCCATTGTGACATCCTGGGGACCCCCACTTTGTCCCCAGTGCCCATTGTGACATCCTGGGGACCCTCCTTGTCCCCAGAGCCCATTGTGACATCCAGGGGACGCCCTTTGTCCCCAGGGCCCATTGTGGCACCATGAGGACCCTCTTTGTCACTGGGGCCCATTGTGACATCCCAGGACCCCCCTTTGTCCCCAGGGCCCATTGTGACATCCTGGGGACCCTCCTTGTCCCCAGATCCCATTGTGACATCCCAGGACCCCACTTTGTCCCCAGGGCTTATTGTGACACCATGGGGATCTCCCTTGTCCCCAGGGCCCATTGTGACATCCCATGACCCCCCTTTGTCCCCAGTGCTATTGTGAAATCCTGGGGACCCCTTTTGTCCCCAGGACCCATTGTGGCACCATGGGGAACCCCTTTGTCACTGGGGGCCATTGTGACATTACAGGATTCCACTTGGTCCCCAGGGCTCGTTCTGACACCTTGGGGACTCCCATTGTCCCCAGGGCCAATTGTGACATCCTGGGCAACCCCATTGTCCCCAGGGCCTATTGTGACATCTGGGGGACGCCCTTGTCCCCAGGACCCATCGTGGCACCGTGGGGACCCTCCTTGTCACTTGGGCCCATTGTGAAATCCCAGGACCCCACATTGTCCCCAGGGCCCTTTGTGACATCCTGGGGACCCCACTTGTCCCCAGGACCAATTGTGACACTATGGGGACCCCGCCTTGGGCCCAGAGCCCATTGTGACACCGTGGGTACCACCCTTGTCCGCAGGGCCCATAGTGACATTCAGGGGACCCCCCTTTGTCCCCAGGGCCCAGTGTGACATCCTGGGGACGCCCTTTGTCTCCAGGGCCCATTTTGACACCGTTGAGACCCCCCTTTGTCCCCAGAGCCCATTGTGACATCCAGGGGACCCCCTTTGTCCCCAGGGCCCATTGTGGCACCATGAGGACCCTCTTTGTCACTGGAGCCCATTGTGACATCCCAGGACCCCCCCTGGTCCCCAGGGCCCATTGTGACATCCCGGGGACGTTGCTTGTCCTCATGGTCCATTGTGACAGCCCAGGACCTTACTTTGTCCCCAGGGCCCATTGCGATATCTGGGGGACCCCCTTGTCCCCAGGGCCCATTGTGACACCATGGAGACACCCCTTTTCCCCAGTGCCCATTGTGACATCCTGGGGACCCCCTTTGTCTCCAGGGCCCTTTGTGACATCCCAGGACCCCCCATTGTCCCCAGGGCCCATTGTGACATCCTGCGGACACCCCTTTGTCCCCAGGGCCCAATGTGACATCCTGGGGTCCCCCCTTTGTCCCCAGGGCCCATTGAAATGTCCCAGGACCACACTTTGTCCCCAGGGTTCATTGTGACATCCTGGGGACCCCATTTGACCCCACGGCCCATTGTGGCACCATGGGGACCCCGTTTGCACTGGGGCCCATTGTGACATCCCATGACGCCCATTTGTCCCCAGTGCTTATTGTGACACCATGGGGATCTCCCTTGTCCCCAGGGCCCATTGTGACATCCCATGACCCCCCTTTGTCCCCAGGGCTATTGTGAAATCCTGGGGACCCCTTTTGTCCCCAGGGACCATTGTGGCACCATGGGGAACCCCTTTGTCACTGGGGGCCATTGTGACATTCCAGGATTCCACTTTGTCCCCAGAGCTCGTTCTGACACCTTGGGGACTACCATTGTCCCCAGGGCCCATTGTGACATCCTGGGCAACCCCATTGTCCCCAGGGCCCATTGTGACATCTGGGGGACGCCCTTGTCCCCAGGACCCATCGTGGCACCGTGGGGACCCTCCTTGTCACTTGGGCCCATTGTGGCACCATGGGGACCCCCCCTTTGTCCCCAGTGCCCATTGTGACATCCTGCGGACCCTCCTTTGTCCCCAGGGCCCATTGTGACATTCAGGGGACCCACAATTGTCCTCAGGGCCCATTGTGACGTCCCAGGACCCCCCATTGTCCCCAGGGCCCATTGTAACATCCACTGCACCCCCTTGTCCCCAGGGCCCATTGTGACATTCAGGGGACCCCTCTTTGTCCCCAGGGCCCATTGTGACATCCTGGGGACCCCCCCTTGTCCCCAGGGCCCATTGTGACGTCCCAGGACCCGCCATTGTCCCCAGGGCCCATTGTGACATCCTGGAGATCCCTCCTTGTCCCCAGGGCCCATTCTGACGTCCCAGGACCCCCCATTGTCCCCAGGGCCCATTGTGACATTCAGGGGCCCCCGTTTGTCACGGGGGCCCATTGTGACATCCCAGGACCCCACATTGTCCCCAGGGCCCATTGTGACTTTCAGGGGACCCCACTTGTCCCCAGGACCCATTGTGACACTATAGGGACCCCCCTTGTGCCCAGTGACCATTGTGACACCGTGGGTACCACCCTTGTCCGCAGGGCCCATTGTGACATCCTGGGGACACCCCCTTTTCCCCAGGGCCCATTGTGACATCCTGGGAATCTCTCCTTGTCCCCAGGGCCCATTGTGACATCTCAGGACCCCCCATTGTCCCCAGGACCCATTGTGACATTCAGGGGACCCCCTTTGTCACTGGGGCCCATTATGAAATCCCAGGACCCCACATTGTCCCCAGAGTCCATTGTGACATCCTGGGGACCCCCCCTTTGTCCCCAGTGCCCATTGTGACATCCTGCGGACCCCCCTTTGTCCCCAGGGCCCATTTTGACATTCAGGGGACCCACCATTGTCCTCAGGGCCCATTGTGAGGTCCTAGGACCCCCCATTGTCCCCAGGGCCCATTGTGACACTATGGGGACCCCCTCTTGTGCCCAGGGCCCATTGTGACACCGTGGGTACCACCCTTGTCTGCAGGGCTCATTGTGACATCCCAGGACCCCCCATTGTCCCCAGGGCCCATTGTGACATTCAGGGGACCCCCCTTTGTCCCCAGGACCCATTCTGATACCGTGGGGACCCCCTTTGTCCCCAGGGCCCATTGTGACATGCTGGGGACGCTCTTTGTCCCCAGGGCCCATTGTGACATCCTGGGGACCCTCCTTGTCCCCAGAGCCCATTGTGACATCCAGGGGACCCCCTTTGTCCCCAGGGCCCATTGTGGCACCATAGGGACCCCCTTTGTCACTAGGGCCCATTGTGACATCCCAGGACCCCCCCTAGTCCCCAGGGCCCATTGTGACATCCTGGGGACGCTCTTTGTCCCCAGGGCCCATTGTGACATCCTGGGGACCCTCCTTGTCCCCAGAGCCCATTGTGACATCCAGGGGACCCCCTTTGTCCCCAGGGCCCATTGTGGCACCATAGGGACCCCCTTTGTCACTGGGGCCCATTGTGACATCCCAGGACCGCCCCTGGTCCCCAGGCCCCATTGTGACATCCTGGGGACCCCCTTTGTCCCAAGACTTCATTGTGACATCCTGGGGACCCCCCTTGTCCTCAGGGTCCATTGTGACATCCTGGGGACCCCCCCTTGTCCCCAGGGCCCATTGTGACGTCCCAGGACCCCCCATTGTCCCCAGGGCCCATTGTGACATCCTGGGGACCCCACTTGTCCCCAGGACCCATTATGACACTACGGGACCCCCCCTTGTGCCCAGAGCCCATTGTGACACCGTGGGTACCACCCTTGTCTGCAGGGCTCATTGTGACATCCCAGGACCCCCCATTGTCCCCAGGGCCCATTGTGACATTCAGGGGACCCCCCTTTGTCCCCAGGGCCCATTCTGATACCGTGGGGACCCCCTTTGTCCCCAGGGCCTATTGTGACATGCTGGGGACGCTCTTTGTCCCCAGGGCCCATTGTGACATCCTGGGGACCCTCCTTGTCCCCAGAGCCCATTGTGACATCCAGGGGACGCCCTTTGTCCCCAGGGCCCATTGTGGCACCATGAGGACCCTCTTTGTCACTGGGGCCCATTGTGACATCCCAGGACCCCCCTTTGTCCCCAGGGCCCATTGTGACATCCTGGGGACCCTCCTTGTCCCCAGATCCCATTGTGACATCCCAGGACCCCACTTTGTCCCCAGGGCTTCTTGTGACACCATGGGGATCTCCCTTGTCCCCAGGGCCCATTGTGACATCCCATGACCCCCCTTGGTCCCCAGAGCTATTGTGAAATCCTGGGGACCCCTTTTGTCCCCAGGGACCATTGTGGCACCATGGGGAACCCCTTTGTCACTGGGGGCCATTGTGACATTCCAGGATTTCACTTTGTCCCCAGAGCTCGTTCTGACACCTTGGGGACTACCATTGTCCCCAGGGCCCATTGTGACATCCTGGGCAACCCCATTGTCCCCAGGGCCCATTGTGACATCTGGGGAACGCCCTTGTCCCCAGGACCCATCGTGGCACCGTGGGGACCATCCTTGTCACTTGGGCCCATTGTGACACCATGGGGACCCCCCCTTTGTCCCCAGGGCCCATTGTGACATCCTGCAGACCCCCCTTTGTCCCCAGGGCCCATTGTGACATTCAGGGGACCCACAATTGTCCTCAGGGCCCATTGTGACGTCCCAGGACCCCCCATTGTCCCCAGGGCCCATTGTAACATCCACTGCACCCCCTTGTCCCCAGGGCCCATTGTGACATTCAGGGGACCCCTCTTTGTCCCCAGGGCCCATTGTGACATCCTGGGGACCCCCCCTTGTCCCCAGGGCCCATTGTGACGTCCCAGGACCCGCCATTGTCCCCAGGGCCCATTGTGACATCCTGGAGATCCCTCCTTGTCCCCAGGGCCCATTCTGACGTCCCAGGACCCCCCATTGTCCCCAGGGCCCATTGTGACATTCAGGGGCCCCCGTTTGTCACGGGGGCCCATTGTGACATCCCAGGACCCCACATTGTCCCCAGGGCCCATTGTGACTTTCAGGGGACCCCACTTGTCCCCAGGACCCATTGTGACACTATAGGGACCCCCCTTGTGCCCAGTGACCATTGTGACACCGTGGGTACCACCCTTGTCCGCAGGGCCCATTGTGACATCCTGGGGACACCCCCTTTTCCCCAGGGCCCATTGTGACATCCTGGGAATCTCTCCTTGTCCCCAGGGCCCATTGTGACATCTCAGGACCCCCCATTGTCCCCAGGACCCATTGTGACATTCAGGGGACCCCCTTTGTCACTGGGGCCCATTATGAAATCCCAGGACCCCACATTGTCCCCAGAGTCCATTGTGACATCCTGGGGACCCCCCCTTTGTCCCCAGTGCCCATTGTGACATCCTGCGGACCCCCCTTTGTCCCCAGGGCCCATTTTGACATTCAGGGGACCCACCATTGTCCTCAGGGCCCATTGTGAGGTCCTAGGACCCCCCATTGTCCCCAGGGCCCATTGTGACACTATGGGGACCCCCTCTTGTGCCCAGGGCCCATTGTGACACCGTGGGTACCACCCTTGTCTGCAGGGCTCATTGTGACATCCCAGGACCCCCCATTGTCCCCAGGGCCCATTGTGACATTCAGGGGACCCCCCTTTGTCCCCAGGACCCATTCTGATACCGTGGGGACCCCCTTTGTCCCCAGGGCCCATTGTGACATGCTGGGGACGCTCTTTGTCCCCAGGGCCCATTGTGACATCCTGGGGACCCTCCTTGTCCCCAGAGCCCATTGTGACATCCAGGGGACCCCCTTTGTCCCCAGGGCCCATTGTGGCACCATAGGGACCCCCTTTGTCACTAGGGCCCATTGTGACATCCCAGGACCCCCCCTAGTCCCCAGGGCCCATTGTGACATCCTGGGGACGCTCTTTGTCCCCAGGGCCCATTGTGACATCCTGGGGACACCCCCTTGTCCCCAGGGCCCATTGTGACATCCTGGGAATCCCTCCTTGTCCCCAGGGCCCATTGTGATGTCCCAGGACCCCCCATTGTCCCCAGGACCCATTGTGACATTCAGGGGACCCCCTTTATCACTGGGGCCCATTGTGAAATCCCAGGATCCCCCTTTGTCCCCAGGGCCCATTGTGACATCCTCGGCACCCCCTTGTCCCCAGGGCACATTGTGACACTATGGGGACCCCCACCTGTGCCCAGAGCCCATTGTGACACCGTGGGTACCACCCTTGTCCGCAGGGCTCATTGTGACATCCCAGGACCCCCCATTGTCCCCAGGGCCCATTGTGACATTCACAGGACCCCCCTTTGTCCCCAGGGCCCATTGCGACATGCTGGGGACGCTCTTTGTCCCCAGGGCCCATTGTGACATCCTGGGGACCCTCCTTGTCCCCAGAGCCCATTGTGACATCCAGGGGACGCCCTTTGTCCCCAGGGCCCATCGTGGCACCATAGGGACCCCCTTTGTCACTAGGGCCCATTGTAACATCCCAGGCCCTCCCCTAGTCCCCAGGGCCCATTGTGACATCCTGGGGACGCTCTTTGTCCCCAGGGCCCATTGTGACATCCTGGGGACCCTCCTTGTCTCCAGAGCCCATTGTGACATCCAGGGGACCCCCTTTGTCCCCAGGGCCCATTGTGGCACCATAGGGACCCCCTTTGTCACTGGGGCCCATTGTGACATCCCAGGACCCCCCCTGGTCCCCAGGGCCCATTGTGACATCCTGGGGACCCCCTTTGTCCCAAGACTTCATTGTGGCAGCCTGGGGACCCCCCTTGTCCTCAGGGTCCATTGTGACAGCCCAGGACCTTAAATTGTCCCCAGGGCCCATTGTGACATCCTGGGGACCCCCCCTTGTCCCCAGGGCCCATTGTGACATCCTCGCACCCCCTTTTCCCCAGTGCCCATTGTGACATCCTGGGGACCCCCCCTTGTCCCCAGGGCCCATTGTGACGTCCCAGGACCCCCCATTGTCGCCAGGGCCCATTGTGACATCCTCTGCACGCCCTTGTCCCCAGGGCCCATTGTGACATTCAGGGGACCCCTCTTTGTCCCCAGGGCCCATTGTGACATCCTGGGGACCCCCCCTTGTCCCCAGGGCCCATTGTGACGTCCCAGGGCCCCACATTGTCCCCAGGGCCCATTGTGACATCCTGGGGATCCTTCCTTGTCCCCAGGGCCCATTGTGACGTCCCAGGACTCCCCATTGTCCCCAGGAACCATTGTGACATTCAGGGGACCCCCTTTGTCACTGGGGCCCATTGTGACACCATGGAGACCCCCGCTTGTCCTCAGGGTCCATTGTGACATCCTGGGCACCCCCCATTTTCCCCAGGACCCATTGTGACATCCTGGCCACCCCCTTGCTCCCAGGGCCCGTTGTGGCACCATGGGGACACCCCCTTTGTCCCCAGGGCCCATTGTGACATCCCAGGACCCCCCTTTGTCCCCAGGGCCCATTGTAGCACCATGGGGACCCCCTTTGACCCCAGGGCCCATTGTGGCACCATGGCAACCCCTTTTGTCCCCAGGGCCCATTGTGACGTCCCAGGACCCCCCATTGTCCCCAGGGCCCATTGTGACATCCTCTGCACCCCCTTGTCCCCAGGGCCCATTGTGACATTCATGGGACCCCTCTTTGTCCCCAGGGCCCATTGTGACATCCTGGGACCCCCCCTTGTCCCCAGGGCCCATTGTGACGTCCCAGGACACCCCATTGTCCCCAGGGCCCAGTGTGACATCCTGGGGTGCCCTCCTTGTCCCCAGGGCCCATTGTGACGTCCCAGGACCCCCCATTGTCCCCGGGGCCCATTGTGACATTCAGGGGACCCCCTTTGTCACTGGGGCCCTTTGTGACATCCCAGGACCCCACATTGTCCCCAGGACCTATTGTGACATCCTGGGGACCCCACTTGTCCCCAGGACCCATTGTGACACTATGGGGACCCCCCCCTTGTGCCCAGGGCCCATTGTGACACCGTGGGTACCACCCTTGTCCGCAGGGCTCATTGTGACATCCCAGGACCCCTATTGTCCCCAGGGCCCAGTGTGACATCCTGGGGACGCCCTTTGTCCCCAGAGCCCATTTTGACACCGTCGACACCCCCCTTTGTCCCCAGAGCCCATTGTGACATCCAGGGGACGCCCTTTGTCCCCAGGGCCCATTGTGGCACCATGAGGACCCTCTTTGTCACTGGGGCCCATTGTGACATCCCAGGACCCCCCCTGGTCCCCAGGGCCCATTGTGACATCCCGGGGACCCCGCTTGTCCTCATGGTCCATTGTGACAGCCCAGGACCTTACTTTGTCCCCAGGGCCCATTGCGATATCTGGGGGACCCCCTTGTCCCCAGGGCCCATTGTGACACCATGGAGACACCCCTTTTCCCCAGTGCCCATCGTGACATCCTGGGGACCCCCCTTTGTCCCCAGGGCCCATTGTGACATTCAGGGGACCCACAATTGTCCTCAGGGCCCATTGTGACGTCCCAGGACCCCCCATTGTCCCCAGGGCCCATTGTAACATCCACTGCACCCCCTTGTCCCCAGGGCCCATTGTGACATTCAGGGGACCCCTCTTTGTCCCCAGGGCCCATTGTGACATCCTGGGGACACCCCCTTGTCCCCAGGGCCCATTGTGACGTCCCAGGACCCGCCATTGTCCCCAGGGCCCATTGTGACATCCTGGAGATCCCTCCTTGTCCCCAGGGCCCATTCTGACGTCCCAGGACCCCCCATTGTCCCCAGGGCCCATTGTGACTTTCAGGGGACCCCACTTGTCCCCAGGACCCATTGTGACACTATAGGGACCCCCCTTGTGCCCAGTGACCATTGTGACACCGTGGGTACCACCCTTGTCCGCAGGGCCCATTGTGACATCCTGGGGACACCCCCTTTTCCCCAGGGCCCATTGTGACATCCTGGGAATCTCTCCTTGTCCCCAGGGCCCATTGTGACATCTCAGGACCCCCCATTGTCCCCAGGACCCATTGTGACATTCAGGGGACCCCCTTTGTCACTGGGGCCCATTATGAAATCCCAGGACCCCACATTGTCCCCAGAGTCCATTGTGACATCCTGGGGACCCCCCCTTTGTCCCCAGTGCCCATTGTGACATCCTGCGGACCCCCCTTTGTCCCCAGGGCCCATTTTGACATTCAGGGGACCCACCATTGTCCTCAGGGCCCATTGTGAGGTCCTAGGACCCCCCATTGTCCCCAGGGCCCATTGTGACACTATGGGGACCCCCTCTTGTGCCCAGGGCCCATTGTGACACCGTGGGTACCACCCTTGTCTGCAGGGCTCATTGTGACATCCCAGGACCCCCCATTGTCCCCAGGGCCCATTGTGACATTCAGGGGACCCCCCTTTGTCCCCAGGACCCATTCTGATACCGTGGGGACCCCCTTTGTCCCCAGGGCCCATTGTGACATGCTGGGGACGCTCTTTGTCCCCAGGGCCCATTGTGACATCCTGGGGACCCTCCTTGTCCCCAGAGCCCATTGTGACATCCAGGGGACCCCCTTTGTCCCCAGGGCCCATTGTGGCACCATAGGGACCCCCTTTGTCACTAGGGCCCATTGTGACATCCCAGGACCCCCCCTAGTCCCCAGGGCCCATTGTGACATCCTGGGGACGCTCTTTGTCCCCAGGGCCCATTGTGACATCCTGGGGACCCTCCTTGTCCCCAGAGCCCATTGTGACATCCAGGGGACCCCCTTTGTCCCCAGGGCCCATTGTGGCACCATAGGGACCCCCTTTGTCACTGGGGCCCATTGTGACATCCCAGGACCGCCCCTGGTCCCCAGGCCCCATTGTGACATCCTGGGGACCCCCTTTGTCCCAAGACTTCATTGTGACATCCTGGGGACCCCCCTTGTCCTCAGGGTCCATTGTGACATCCTGGGGACCCCCCCTTGTCCCCAGGGCCCATTGTGACGTCCCAGGACCCCCCATTGTCCCCAGGGCCCATTGTGACATCCTGGGGACCCCACTTGTCCCCAGGACCCATTATGACACTACGGGACCCCCCCTTGTGCCCAGGGCCCATTGTGACACCGTGGGTACCACCCTTGTCTGCAGGGCTCATTGTGACATCCCAGGACCCCCCATTGTCCCCAGGGCCCATTGTGACATTCAGGGGACCCCCCTTTGTCCCCAGGGCCCATTCTGATACCGTGGGGACCCCCTTTGTCCCCAGGGCCTATTGTGACATGCTGGGGACGCTCTTTGTCCCCAGGGCCCATTGTGACATCCTGGGGACCCTCCTTGTCCCCAGAGCCCATTGTGACATCCAGGGGACGCCCTTTGTCCCCAGGGCCCATTGTGGCACCATGAGGACCCTCTTTGTCACTGCGGCCCATTGTGACATCCCAGGACCCCCCTTTGTCCCCAGGGCCCATTGTGACATCCTGGGGACCCTCCTTGTCCCCAGATCCCATTGTGACATCCCAGGACCCCACTTTGTCCCCAGGGCTTCTTGTGACACCATGGGGATCTCCCTTGTCCCCAGGGCCCATTGTGACATCCCATGACCCCCCTTGGTCCCCAGAGCTATTGTGAGATCCTGGGGACCCCTTTTGTCCCCAGGGACCATTGTGGCACCATGGGGAACCCCTTTGTCACTGGGGGCCATTGTGACATTCCAGGATTTCACTTTGTCCCCAGAGCTCGTTCTGACACCTTGGGGACTACCATTGTCCCCAGGGCCCATTGTGACATCCTGGGCAACCCCATTGTCCCCAGGGCCCATTGTGACATCTGGGGAACGCCCTTGTCCCCAGGACCCATCGTGGCACCGTGGGGACCATCCTTGTCACTTGGGCCCATTGTGACACCATGGGGACCCCCCCTTTGTCCCCAGTGCCCATTGTGACATCCTGCAGACCCCCCTTTGTCCCCAGGGCCCATTGTGACATTCAGGGGACCCACAATTGTCCTCAGGGCCCATTGTGACGTCCCAGCATACCCCATTGTCCCCAGGGCCCATTGTAACATCCTAAGCACCCCCTTGTCCCCAGGGCCCATTGTGACATTCAGGGGACCCCTCTTTGTCCCCAGGGCCCATTGTGACATCCTGGGGACCATCCCCTTGTCCCCAGGGCCCATTGTGACGTCCCAGGACCCGCCATTGTCCCCAGGGCCCATTGTGACATCCTGGGGATCCCTCCTTGTCCCCAGGGCCCATTGTGACGTCCCAGGACCCCACTTGTCCCCAGGACCCATTGTGACACTATAGGGACCCCCCCTTGTGCCCAGTGACCATTGTGACACCGTGGGTACCACCCTTGTCCGCAGGGCCCATTGTGACATCCTGGGGACACCCCCTTGTCCCCAGGGCCCATTGTGACATCCTGGGAATCCCTCCTTGTCCCCAGGGCCCATTGTGATGTCCCAGGACCCCCCATTGTCCCCAGGACCCATTGTGACATTCAGGGGACCCCCTTTGTCACTGGGGCCCATTGTGAAATCCCAGGATCCCCCTTTGTCCCCAGGGCCCATTGTGACATCCTCGGCACCCCCTTGTCCCCAGGGCACATTGTGACACTATGGGGACCCCCACCTGTGCCCAGAGCCCATTGTGACACCGTGGGTACCACCCTTGTCCGCAGGGCTCATTGTGACATCCCAGGACCCCCCATTGTCCCCAGGGCCCATTGTGACATTCACAGGACCCCCCTTTGTCCCCAGGGCCCATTGCGACATGCTGGGGACGCTCTTTGTCCCCAGGGCCCATTGTGACATCCTGGGGACCCTCCTTGTCCCCAGAGCCCATTGTGACATCCAGGGGACGCCCTTTGTCCCCAGGGCCCATCGTGGCACCATAGGGACCCCCTTTGTCACTAGGGCCCATTGTAACATCCCAGGCCCTCCCCTAGTCCCCAGGGCCCATTGTGACATCCTGGGGACGCTCTTTGTCCCCAGGGCCCATTGTGACATCCTGGGGACCCTGCTTGTCTCCAGAGCCCATTGTGACATCCAGGGGACCCCCTTTGTCCCCAGGGCCCATTGTGGCACCATAGGGACCCCCTTTGTCACTGGGGCCCATTGTGACATCCCAGGACCCCCCCTGGTCCCCAGGGCCCATTGTGACATCCTGGGGACCCCCTTTGTCCCAAGACTTCATTGTGACAGCCTGGGGACCCCCCTTGTCCTCAGGGTCCATTGTGACAGCCCAGGACCTTAAATTGTCCCCAGGGCCCATTGTGACATCCTGGGGACCCCCCCTTGTCCCCAGGGCCCATTGTGACATCCTCGCACCCCCTTTTCCCCAGTGCCCATTGTGACATCCTGGGGACCCCCCCTTGTCCCCAGGGCCCATTGTGACGTCCCAGGACCCCCCATTGTCGCCAGGGCCCATTGTGACATCCTCTGCACGCCCTTGTCCCCAGGGCCCATTGTGACATTCAGGGGACCCCTCTTTGTCCCCAGGGCCCATTGTGACATCCTGGGGACCCCCCCTTGTCCCCAGGGCCCATTGTGACGTCCCAGGGCCCCACATTGTCCCCAGGGCCCATTGTGACATCCTGGGGATCCTTCCTTGTCCCCAGGGCCCATTGTGACGTCCCAGGACTCCCCATTGTCCCCAGGAACCATTGTGACATTCAGGGGACCCCCTTTGTCACTGGGGCCCATTGTGACACCATGGAGACCCCCGCTTGTCCTCAGGGTCCATTGTGACATCCTGGGCACCCCCCATTTTCCCCAGGACCCATTGTGACATCCTGGCCACCCCCTTGCTCCCAGGGCCCGTTGTGGCACCATGGGGACACCCCCTTTGTCCCCAGGGCCCATTGTGACATCCCAGGACCCCCCTTTGTCCCCAGGGCCCATTGTAGCACCATGGGGACCCCCTTTGACCCCAGGGCCCATTGTGGCACCATGGCAACCCCTTTTGTCCCCAGGGCCCATTGTGACGTCCCAGGACCCCCCATTGTCCCCAGGGCCCATTGTGACATCCTCTGCACCCCCTTGTCCCCAGGGCCCATTGTGACATTCATGGGACCCCTCTTTGTCCCCAGGGCCCATTGTGACATCCTGGGACCCCCCCTTGTCCCCAGGGCCCATTGTGACGTCCCAGGACACCCCATTGTCCCCAGGGCCCAGTGTGACATCCTGGGGTGCCCTCCTTGTCCCCAGGGCCCATTGTGACGTCCCAGGACCCCCCATTGTCCCCGGGGCCCATTGTGACATTCAGGGGACCCCCTTTGTCACTGGGGCCCTTTGTGACATCCCAGGACCCCACATTGTCCCCAGGACCTATTGTGACATCCTGGGGACCCCACTTGTCCCCAGGACCCATTGTGACACTATGGGGACCCCCCCCTTGTGCCCAGGGCCCATTGTGACACCGTGGGTACCACCCTTGTCCGCAGGGCTCATTGTGACATCCCAGGACCCCCTATTGTCCCCAGGGCCCAGTGTGACATCCTGGGGACGCCCTTTGTCCCCAGGGCCCATTTTGACACCGTCGACACCCCCCTTTGTCCCCAGAGCCCATTGTGACATCCAGGGGACCCCCTTTGTCCCCAGGGCCCATTGTGGCACCATGAGGACCCTCTTTGTCACTGGGGCCCATTGTGACATCCCAGGACCCCCCCTGGTCCCCAGGGCCCATTGTGACATCCCGGGGACCCCGCTTGTCCTCATGGTCCATTGTGACAGCCCAGGACCTTACTTTGTCCCCAGGGCCCATTGCGATATCTGGGGGACCCCCTTGTCCCCAGGGCCCATTGTGACACCATGGAGACACCCCTTTTCCCCAGTGCCCATCGTGACATCCTGGGGACCCCCCTTTGTCCCCAGGGCCCATTGTGACATTCAGGGGACCCACAATTGTCCTCAGGGCCCATTGTGACGTCCCAGGACCCCCCATTGTCCCCAGGGCCCATTGTAACATCCACTGCACCCCCTTGTCCCCAGGGCCCATTGTGACATTCAGGGGACCCCTCTTTGTCCCCAGGGCCCATTGTGACATCCTGGGGACCCCCCCTTGTCCCCAGGGCCCATTGTGACGTCCCAGGACCCGCCATTGTCCCCAGGGCCCATTGTGACATCCTGGAGATCCCTCCTTGTCCCCAGGGCCCATTCTGACGTCCCAGGACCCCCCATTGTCCCCAGGGCCCATTGTGACATTCAGGGGCCCCCGTTTGTCACGGGGGCCCATTGTGACATCCCAGGACCCCACATTGTCCCCAGGGCCCATTGTGACTTTCAGGGGACCCCACTTGTCCCCAGGACCCATTGTGACACTATAGGGACCCCCCTTGTGCCCAGTGACCATTGTGACACCGTGGGTACCACCCTTGTCCGCAGGGCCCATTGTGACATCCTGGGGACACCCCCTTTTCCCCAGGGCCCATTGTGACATCCTGGGAATCTCTCCTTGTCCTCAGGGCCCATTGTGACATCTCAGGACACCCCATTGTCCCCAGGACCCATTGTGACATTCAGGGGACCCCCTTGTCCCCAGGGCCCATTGTGACACCATGGAGACACCCCTTTTCCCCAGTGCCCATCGTGACATCCTGGGGACCCCCCTTTGTCCCCAGGGCCCATTGTGACAACCTGGGTCCCCCCTTTGTCCCCAGGGCCCATTGAAATGTCCCAGGACCACCCTTTGTCCCCAGGGTTCATTGTGACATCCTGGGGACCCCATTTGTCCCCACGGCCCATTGTGGCACCATGGGGACCCCGTTTGTCACTGGGGCCCATTGTGACATCCCATGACCCCACTTTGTGCCCAGGGCTTATTGTGACACCATGGGGATCTCCCTTGTCCCCAGGGCCCATTGTGACATCCCATGACCCCCCTTTGTCCCCAGTGCTATTGTGAAATCCTGGGGACCCCTTTTGTCCCCAGGGCCTATTGTGACACCATGGGGACCCCTCCTTGTCACTGGGGACCCATTGTGACACCATGGGGACCCCCCCTTGTCCTCAGGACTCATTCTGACATCCTGGACACCCCCCATTGTCCCCAGGGCCCATTGTGACATCCACTGCACCCCCTTGTCCCCAGGGCCTATTGTGACATTCAGGGGAACCCTCTTTGTCGCCAAGGCCCATTGTGACATCCTGGGGACCCCCCATTGTCCCCAGGGCCCATTGTGACGTCCCAGGACCCCCCATTGTCCTCAGGGCCCATTGTGACATCCTGGGGACCCCACTTGTCCCCAGGACCCATTGTGACACTATGCGGACCCCCCCTTGTGCCCAGGGCCCATTGTGACACCGTGGGTACTACCCTTGTGTGCAGGGCTCATTGTGACATCCCAGGACCCCCCATTGTCCCCAGGGCCCATTGTGACATTCAGGGGACCCCCCTTTTCCCCAGGGCCCATTCTGATACCGTGGGGACCCCCTTTGACCCCAGGGCCCATTGTGACATGCTGGGGACGCTCTTTGTCCCCAGGGCCCATTGTGACATCCTGGGGACCCCATTTGTCCCCAGGGCCCATTGTGGCACCATAGGGACCCCCTTTGTCACTGGGGTCCATTGTGACACACCAGGACCCCCCCTGGTCCCCAGGGCTCATTGTGACATCCTGGGGACGCCCTTTGTCCCAAGACTTCATTGTGACATCCTGGGGACCCCCCTTGTCCTCAGGCTCCAATGTGACAGCCCAGGACCTTACATTGTCCCCAGGGCCCATTGTGATATCTGGGGGACCCCCTTGTTCCCAAGGCCCATTGTGACATCCTGGGGACCCACCCTTGTCCCCAGGGCCCATTGTGACATCCCAGGACCCCCCATTGTCCCCAGGGCCCATTGTGACATCCTCGGCACCCCCTTGTCCCCAGGGCCTATTGTGACATCCTGGGGACCCCCCCTTGTCCCCAGGGCCCATTGTGACGTCCCAGGATCCCCCATTGTCTCCAGGGCCCATTGTGACATCCTGGGGATCCCCTTTATCACTGGGGCCCATTGTGAAACCCCAGGATCCCCCTTTGTCCCCAGGGCCCATTGTGACATCCTCGGCACCCCCTTGTCCCCAGGGCACATTGTGACACTATGGGGACCCCCACCTGTGCCCAGAGCCCATTGTGACACCGTGGGTACCACCCTTGTCCGCAGGGCTCATTGTGACATCCCAGGACCCCCCATTGTCCCCAGGGCCCATTGTGACATTCACAGGACCCCCCTTTGTCCCCAGGGCCCATTGCGACATGCTGGGGACGCTCTTTGTCCCCAGGGCCCATTGTGACATCCTGGGGACCCTCCTTGTCCCCAGAGCCCATTGTGACATCCAGGGGACGCCCTTTGTCCCCAGGGCCCATCGTGGCACCATAGGGACCCCCTTTGTCACTAGGGCCCATTGTGACATCCCAGGCCCTCCCCTAGTCCCCAGGGCCCATTGTGACATCCTGGGGACCCCACTTGTATCCCAGGACCCATTGTGACACTATGGGGACCCCCCCCTTGTGCCCAGGGCCCATTGTGACACCGTGGGTACCACCCTTGTCCGCAGGGCTCATTGTGACATCCCAGGACCCCCTATTGTCCCCAGGGCCCAGTGTGACATCCTGGGGACGCCCTTTGTCCCCAGGGCCCATTTTGACACCGTCGACACCCCCCTTTGTCCCCAGAGCCCATTGTGACATCCAGGGGACCCCCTTTGTCCCCAGGGCCCATTGTGGCACCATGAGGACCCTCTTTGTCACTGGGGCCCATTGTGACATCCCAGGACCCCCCCTGGTCCCCAGGGCCCATTGTGACATCCCGGGGACCCCGCTTGTCCTCATGGTCCATTGTGACAGCCCAGGACCTTACTTTGTCCCCAGGGCCCATTGCGATATCTGGGGGACCCCCTTGTCCCCAGGGCCCATTGTGACACCATGGAGACACCCCTTTTCCCCAGTGCCCATCGTGACATCCTGGGGACCCCCCTTTGTCCCCAGGGCCCATTGTGACAACCTGGGTCCCCCCTTTGTCCCCAGGGCCCATTGAAATGTCCCAGGACCACCCTTTGTCCCCAGGGTTCATTGTGACATCCTGGGGACCCCATTTGTCCCCACGGCCCATTGTGGCACCATGGGGACCCCGTTTGTCACTGGGGCCCATTGTGACATCCCATGACCCCACTTTGTGCCCAGGGCTTATTGTGACACCATGGGGATCTCCCTTGTCCCCAGGCCCCATTGTGACATCCCATGACCCCCCTTTGTCCCCAGTGCTATTGTGAAATCCTGGGGACCCCTTTTGTCCCCAGGGCCTATTGTGACACCATGGGGACCCCTCCTTGTCACTGGGGACCCATTGTGACACCATGGGGACCCCCCCTTGTCCTCAGGACTCATTCTGACATCCTGGACACCCCCCATTGTCCCCAGGGCCCATTGTGACATTCACAGGACCCCCCTTTGTCCCCAGGGCCCATTGCGACATGCTGGGGACGCTCTTTGTCCCCAGGGCCCATTGTGACATCCTGGGGACCCTCCTTGTCCCCAGAGCCCATTGTGACATCCAGGGGACGCCCTTTGTCCCCAGGGCCCATTGTGGCACCATAGGGACCCCCTTTGTCACTAGGGCCCATTGTAACATCCCAGGCCCTCCCCTAGTCCCCAGGGCCCATTGTGACATCCTGGGGACGCTCTTTGTCCCCAGGGCCCATTGTGACATCCTGGGGACCCTCCTTGTCCCCAGAGCCCATTGTGACATCCAGGGGACCCCCTTTGTCCCCAGGGCCCATTGTGGCACCATAGGGACCCCCTTTGTCACTGGGGCCCATTGTGACATCCCAGGACCCCCCCTGGTCCCCAGGGCCCATTGTGACATCCTGGGGACCCCCTTTGTCCCAAGACTTCATTGTGACAGCCTGGGGACCCCCCTTGTCCTCAGGGTCCATTGTGACAGCCCAGGACCTTAAATTGTCCCCAAGGCCCATTGTGACATCCTGGGGACCCCCCCTTGTCCCCAGGGCCCATTGTGACATCCTCGCACCCCCTTTTCCCCAGTGCCCATTGTGACATCCTGGGGACCCCCTCTTGTCCCCAGGGCCCATTGTGACGTCCCAGGACCCCCCATTGTCGCCAGGGCCCATTGTGACATCCTCTGCACGCCCTTCTCCCTAGGGCCCATTGTGATATTCAGGGGACCCCTCTTTGTCCCCAGGGCCCATTGTGACATCCTGGGGACCCCCCCTTGTCCCCAGGGCCCATTGTGACGTCCCAGGGCCCCACATTGTCCCCAGGGCCCATTGTGACATCCTGGGGATCCTTCCTTGTCCCCAGGGCCCATTGTGACGTCCCAGGACTCCCCATTGTCCCCAGGAACCATTGTGACATTCAGGGGACCCCCTTTGTCACTGGGGCCCATTGTGACACCATGGAGACCCCCGCTTGTCCTCAGGGTCCATTGTGACATCCTGGGCACCCCCCATTTTCCCCAGGACCCATTGTGACATCCTGGCCACCCCCTTGCTCCCAGGGCCCGTTGTGGCACCATGGGGACACCCCCTTTGTCCCCAGGGCCCATTGTGACATCCCAGGACCCCCCTTTGTCCCCAGGGCCCATTGTAGCACCATGGGGACCCCCTTTGACCCCAGGGCCCATTGTGGCACCATGGCAACCCCTTTTGTCCCCAGGGCCCATTGTGACGTCCCAGGACCCCCCATTGTCCCCAGGGCCCATTGTGACATCCTCTGCACCCCCTTGTCCCCAGGGCCCATTGTGACATTCATGGGACCCCTCTTTGTCCCCAGGGCCCATTGTGACATCCTGGGACCCCCCCTTGTCCCCAGGGCCCATTGTGACGTCCCAGGACCCCCCATTGTCCCCAGGGCCCAGTGTGACATCCTGGGGTGCCCTCCTTGTCCCCAGGGCCCATTGTGACGTCCCAGGACCCCCCATTGTCCCCGGGGCCCATTGTGACATTCAGGGGACCCCCTTTGTCACTGGGGCCCTTTGTGACATCCCAGGACCCCACATTGTCCCCAGGACCTATTGTGACATCCTGGGGACCCCACTTGTCCCCAGGACCCATTGTGACACTATGGGGACCCCCCCCTTGTGCCCAGGGCCCATTGTGACACCGTGGGTACCACCCTTGTCCGCAGGGCTCATTGTGACATCCCAGGACCCCCTATTGTCCCCAGGGCCCAGTGTGACATCCTGGGGACGCCCTTTGTCCCCAGGGCCCATTTTGACACCGTCGACACCCCCCTTTGTCCCCAGAGCCCATTGTGACATCCAGGGGACCCCCTTTGTCCCCAGGGCCCATTGTGGCACCATGAGGACCCTCTTTGTCACTGGGGCCCATTGTGACATCCCAGGACCCCCCCTGGTCCCCAGGGCCCATTGTGACATCCCGGGGACCCCGCTTGTCCTCATGGTCCATTGTGACAGCCCAGGACCTTACTTTGTCCCCAGGGCCCATTGCGATATCTGGGGGACCCCCTTGTCCCCAGGGCCCATTGTGACACCATGGAGACACCCCTTTTCCCCAGTGCCCATCGTGACATCCTGGGGACCCCCCTTTGTCCCCAGGGCCCATTGTGACAACCTGGGTCCCCCCTTTGTCCCCAGGGCCCATTGAAATGTCCCAGGACCACCCTTTGTCCCCAGGGTTCATTGTGACATCCTGGGGACCCCATTTGTCCCCACGGCCCATTGTGGCACCATGGGGACCCCGTTTGTCACTGGGGCCCATTGTGACATCCCATGACCCCACTTTGTGCCCAGGGCTTATTGTGACACCATGGGGATCTCCCTTGTCCCCAGGGCCCATTGTGACATCCCATGACCCCCCTTTGTCCCCAGTGCTATTGTGAAATCCTGGGGACCCCTTTTGTCCCCAGGGCCTATTGTGACACCATGGGGACCCCTCCTTGTCACTGGGGACCCATTGTGACACCATGGGGACCCCCCCTTGTCCTCAGGACTCATTCTGACATCCTGGACACCCCCCATTGTCCCCAGGGCCCATTGTGACATCCACTGCACCCCCTTGTCCCCAGGGCCTATTGTGACATTCAGGGGAACCCTCTTTGTCGCCAAGGCCCATTGTGACATCCTGGGGACCCCCCATTGTCCCCAGGGCCCATTGTGACGTCCCAGGACCCCCCATTGTCCCCAGGGCCCATTGTGACATCCTGGGGACCCCACTTGTCCCCAGGACCCATTGTGACACTATGGGGACCCCCCCTTGTGCCCAGGGCCCATTGTGACACCGTGGGTACCACCCTTGTCTGCAGGGCTCATTGTGACATCCCAGGACCCCCCATTGTCCCCAGGGCCCATTGTGACATTCAGGGGACCCCCCTTTTCCCCAGGGCCCATTCTGATACCGTGGGGACCCCCTTTGCCCCCAGGGCCCATTGTGACATGCTGGGGACGCTCTTTGTCCCCAGGGCCCATTGTGACATCCTGGGGACCCCATTTGTCCCCAGGGCCCATTGTGGCACCATAGGGACCCCCTTTGTCACTGGGGTCCATTGTGACACACCAGGACCCCCCCTGGTCCCCAGGGCTCATTGTGACATCCTGGGGACGCCCTTTGTCCCAAGACTTCATTGTGACATCCTGGGGACCCCCCTTGTCCTCAGGCTCCAATGTGACAGCCCAGGACCTTACATTGTCCCCAGGGCCCATTGTGATATCTGGGGGACCCCCTTGTTCCCAAGGCCCATTGTGACATCCTGGGGACCCACCCTTGTCCCCAGGGCCCATTGTGACATCCCAGGACCCCCCATTGTCCCCAGGGCCCATTGTGACATCCTCGGCACCCCCTTGTCCCCAGGGCCTATTGTGACATCCTGGGGACCCCCCCTTGTCCCCAGGGCCCATTGTGACGTCCCAGGATCCCCCATTGTCTCCAGGGCCCATTGTGACATCCTGGGGATCCCTCCTTGTCCCCAGGGCCCATTGTGATGTCCCAGGACCCCCCATTGTCCCCAGGGCCCATTGTGACATCCTCTGCACCACCTTGTCCCCAGGGCCCATTGTGACATTCAGGGGACCCCTCTTTGTCCCCAGGGCCCATTGTGACATCCTGGGGACCCCCCCTTGTCCCCAGGGCCCATTGTGACGTCCCAGGACCCCCCATTGTCCCCAGGGCCCATTGTGACATCCTGGGGATCCTTCCTTGTCCCCAGGGCCCATTGTGACGTCCCAGGACCCCCCATTGTCCCCAGGACCTATTGTGACATTCAGGGGACCCCCTTTGTCACTGGGGCCCATTGTGACACCATGGAGACCCCCGCTTGTCCTGAGGGTCCATTGTGACATCTTGGGCACCTCCCATTTTCCCCAGGAACCATTGTGACATCCTGGCCACCCCCTTGCTCTCAGGGCCCGTTGTGGCACCATGGGGACACCCCCTTTGTCCCCAGGGCCCATTGTGACATCCCAGGACCCCCCTTTGTCCCCAGGGCCCATTGTAGCACCATAGGGACCCCCTTTGACCCCAGGGCCCATTGTGGCACCATGGCAACCCCTTTCGTCCCCAGGGCCCATTGTGACATTCTTGGACCCCACTTTGTCCCCAGGGCCTATTGTGACACCATGGGGACCCCAGCTTGTCCTCAGGACTCATTCTGATATCCTGGACACCCCCCATTGTCCCCAGGGCCCATTGTGACATCCACTGCACCCCCTTGTCCCCAGGGCCCATTGTGACATTCAGGGGACCCCCCCTTGTCCCCAGGGCCCATTGTGACGTCCCAGGACCCCCCATTGTCCCCAGGGCCCATTGTGACATCCTGTGGATCCCTCCTTGTCCCCAGGGCCCATTGTGATGTCCCAGGACCCCCCATTGTCCCCAGGACCCATTGTGAAATTCAGGGGACCCCAGCTTGTCCCCAGGGCCCATTCTGACATCCTGGGGACACTCTTTGTCCCCAGGGCCCATTGTGACATCCGAGGACCCTCTTTGTCCCTGTCGAGGTTTAAGATTGCGGGGTGACAATCAAACCCTGCCAGATGTGTTGTCAACCTCCTCTCCCCCCCCAATTCCCCATTTTTCCCCTCCCTCTCCCCCTTCCCACTCAGCACAGGCGATTGGGAGGGGAAGAAGCACAGAGGGAAGAGAGTTGGAAAAGTTAAAGATGTTTTACTGATGCTACTGATAAGAATAGAGAAAATAATACAAATATACAAAACCAATCTTGTAAGTCTCAGCAACTGCAGAGCCAGCACCCAAAGTCCTGGATTGGACTCTGTAGCCAACCGGAGCTGGATTCAGTCTCTCACTGGCCTCGGTTCGCAGGGACGACCAGCAAGGTCCTCTCCTAATGTCAGCCATGAGGAAAAAAAAGGGAAAAAAGGGCAAAGGGAAAAAAGGGACGAGATCCTCGTGATCTCCCACTTTTATATGAAGTATTCCCATGAATGGAATGTTATACACCGTTGGTCAGTCTCTTGGTCATCAGTTTTCTCGTTGCCCCTCTCGCGAGATGTCCATCCGTGCTTATCAATAAGTTTGCATTCCATTGCTGGGTTTAACCAAAACATGTGTCGGGTTCTCCAGGAAAATGCAACTAACATGAAGGCTTTAGCTGACAGGCAGAAATTCACTAAAAGAGAAACTTGGTTTTTAACAAAACCAAGACACTGACCCATGTGGTGCTTCAGGTTGTGAAGAGAATCAAAACCAACTCCTTGACTGCAGTGGTTCCATTTTACATGTGTCACAGAGGGCAGATGAAGGGAGCTCAGAACTCCAATCTCTGCTGTACGACTGGGACTTCAGAGACTGGAAATGTAGGATAAAATGTTCTGTCAGTGCACACTACATAAAGTTTGTGGCTTCCTTTGTGCCTTTTCACTACCCCGCGATCTGTTTGGCTTTCTACGGCTGAAAAGGAAACAACCCCCTTATGCCACCTGCCCCTCACACCAGAAAAACAAAGGAGAAAATGTATGGAATAGGGATGATATGGGAGCAATTTTGTTCAAGAGTTGTATTCTTTCAATGATAAAAAAGGTAGAAGTGAAAGAAAGCACTGTTCTAAGAACTTCATACAAGAGGCTAACTACTGAAATGTAGTATCTGTTCTGAGAATTGAGAATGACTGTTGGGAAGGACATTAAAGAGCTTTAGTTCATTAGCATAACCAAGAATAAGGAGTTTTCTGTTACTGTTATTAGTGACAGTACCACTGTTCAAAAACATCCTTCAGAGCATCTCCATTCATCCTGGGCTCCAAAGCTCAGCCTTCTCAGATTTTGAAAGGATTGCTTCAAACCCCTGTGACCCAAATCTCTACAACTGTCTCTCCTCAACAGCCTTTTACCCCAGGAAGGGGAAAACTCCCAGTGCAGGCACCAAACCAGTGCCCAACCTGCCTGGAGAGCCAGGACAGTTGTGCCACACAACAGCAGCCTCTGAGGGAAGCTGGAGGTGATGGAATTGAAATGATTCCAACCCAAATCATAGAATTATAGTATCATGGAATCATTTATTTTGGAAAAGACCCTTTACAACATAGAATACAAATGTAAATCAAATCCTTAATCGCCACATCTCCACATCTTCTAAATACCTCCAGCAATGGAAGCTCCAGTCCTGAGCTGGCTGGACACCATTGGCTGCAGTTGGACATAAGATACTGGTCATGACTGTGAGTTCAGCCCTCGCTGGCAGAACGTCTCGCACATCACTGAGGAGGGCAGGGGGTTGGGAGATGGGAGCACGTTTCAGTTTCCAGATCCCAGCACAGAGCCCAAACGATCCTGCCCTTGAACTCTGGCATCCCAGTTCCTGAGATGCAAAGCTGGTGGCTTTCTGTGGATAATCATGTTAAAAGGCAAGAACTATCCTTCAAGAAGCAATGAGATGGCTGATGGCTTTATTGAACCCTTCCAGCCATGTCTGAACCCAGAAATGGAAAGCAGTTGATGTCTGCAGGTGGAGGAGGAACAGGAGGAAGAATTTCCTGGGAATATGGAAGGAAGAAAGGCCTCTCTTGGGCTACTCATGTATGGCAGTGACATTTCCATCCTGTGGGCATGGCTGTGCCTGGGAGATGGGGAATGGCTGCTGCTGGGGTGTTTGTGCTCAGTCATGGCCCATGAGCTGACCCTGCTCTGCTCCTCTCTTACACTGCCCACACTTGGATGGTCCTCAGGAATCATCCATGAGCCTGGTGGATGCATGAACCTCCTGGAGCGATGGGGTGTGGATCCAAATAGAGGATTCAAGCAAGTGTGGGACTGGGACATTGAGGTGATTGGTGACCATTGCCAGGTGTATGAAAGAAGCTGGATGAGTTGTGAGGAACTCACAGGCATTTCCAGCTCCACAGAAAACCACAGCCTTGCAGTTAAAGCAACAGCACTTGATATAAAACCCATCCCCAAAGCACAAAACACACTGACCACAGGAAAAGCCTTGAAAAACATTGGAGAAAAATCTACCAGGTCCCAGGGGTCAGATCTCAGCCATTCTGGAGATGAACAAGCATCAAGGACTGACATGGCATCAGAGCCACCTCCACATGGCCCTCACCACCTCTAACCAGTGTCTCCAAGTCTTTCCTTCACCAGCCTCCAGGGACAGGGACCTGCACTGGTTGTTTCCTTCACAGCTGTGTCAGTGATGGCCCTTCATGGGGTCCTAAACACCCTCAGAAACTTGGGGTTTGCTTCTGCCTTTCACTTCATTAGAGGTTTGTTCATTCTTTCAGTATCTGCAGTTCAGGATCATGGCAGCAGAGGGCTCATTAACATCGAAGATGCTCTAACAAGGCAAGGCTCTGTGAGTCTTTTTCCTAAAGGCTTCAAGTCTGGTGTGGATGATTAGGGAGGTTTCAGGAATAGTCAAACAGAGAGCATTTCCATAATAAATAGCAATAAAGCCAAATTTCTTCTTTTTCCTTCTCTTCTCAGTTTTCATTTTCTGTAATGGTGTCTGAGTGTCTGAGTTTGCTCAGGTCACACCTGACTTGAGCCCCATCCATTGCTGGGTGTTCTCCAGACTCCTGAGTTTAGGAATGAGCTCCCAGGAGACATTACTGGTGAAGATGGGGGCAAAGAAGCCATGAAGAACCTCAGTCCTGTCTGATTCTACTCTTGCAAAGTTCAGCAGGAGGCCCACATATGCCCGGTTTCTTATTTTAAGGAAACTGTGTAAGCTCATCTTGCTGCCTTCATTCTCCCCTGCAGCTATGAAGTCCAGATCAGCTTTGGCATCATCTTTACATCGATGGACAAGGTTTCTAAATTCCTCCTCTGCAGCTTCCCCTGCTTTCACCTCCTGAGTGGTGCCTTTTTGTCCTGGAGATCCATCAGTTCAGATGAGCAGCCTCACAAGATAAATGCTTCTTTTCATGGGTTCTCAGAGAAATCATTCTTGTGCTTGGAGCAGGCTCTCCTGTAAGGCTGCTCAGGTTTCCTGAGCTTCTTCACCTTTCAGGCCTTCTTCCATGTAACCAACTCGTCTGCCATCCTCCAGTATGTCAAAGCCTTCTCTGGAGCCCACCAGGCTGTGCTCTGCTGCTGGCCTTCCTCCCTCCCCTCTGGTGCCTGGGACCCCACTATTTCCTGGTCACAACAACCAAGGTGGACACTGATGTTCACATCCCTCACCAGCTTTTCCTTCTTCATTCAGTACCAGATCCAGGTGAACATCACCCTTTTTGCCCACCAGGCAGGCATGTTAATAAGTTGTCCCAAGATTCTTTGGACTGTTGGCACCTGCAGCTTTGCCTGGCCAGTGAATATCAGGCAATTACAGTTACCCATAGGAACCTGCTCATCGACTGGAGACACCCTAAGCTTGCTGACAGAAGATCTTTTCCATTTCTTCTCCATAATCAAGTAGTTTGTAACATCTAACTGGATTTACATGGCAAAGACCTGAAACTGGGGGTGAGTGTGGGTGTGCTACAGTTGTCACCTCTCTGAGAAGACAACAGGAGTTTGACCAAAGTCAGACAGAGAGGATTTCAGTTGCTCCAAGATGGACCCACTCCTGCCAAATCTGAGCCACTCAGTGATGCTGGCAGCACCTCTGGGATATTGTGTTTGAGAAAGGGTAAAAAACGCTGCACAACAGCAGGTGGGAGAGAGGAGGGAGGAGATGTGAGAGAAAAGCACTGCAGACACCAAGGTCATATCCCATAGCACCCAAGCAGGTCCCTCAGCAGGCCAAAGCTTGCTCTCCTGAAATCCTGCTCTTGGCCTTGTGATCACCTCCCAGGAGCCTCAGCTCCACTTTCCCATCCCTGACTGTTCCATCCTGACCAACTCTTTCTGGTTTGTAAGTGTGAAGTCCCACAGGGCACCTCACCCCACTGACCCATCAGTCACCTATGTCAGGAAGATGTTGTCAATGAGCTCCAACCCCTCCTGGATGGCTGGTACCTTGCAGATATTGGGATATCTTAGGTCAGCCATGAGGGCACTGCCCTGGAAACATGAGGATTCTTTCATTTGTCTGAAGGAGGCCTAATTCCTGTTCCTCGTCAGTGGTCTGTAGCTGATGTCCAGTGACCACAACCTTGCCCATGTTGTTCTGCCCTCTCATGCTGACTCCTCAACATTCAGCTGACATGGTCTGTCCCCAGGCAGAGCTCCACACATTCCTGCTGCTCTCCCACATGAACGTAGACTTCCTCTCTAAATCCAGATCTCCAGTATTGTGAGCACCAGAGCCCCAAGACCGTACTGTTTCTACAGGAGATGGTATTTATAGTGTCCAATAACTCCTCATGCTGTTATGTTGGGAGAGACATCCCCATCAGGATAAACAATCTGCATGCAAACATTAACATCTGAGCAAATGGAGCTTCAATCAAGGGAGATTCCAGACCTTGAGAAAATCTGAGATTTACCCCAGAGAAAGTTCTTAATTTGTACAAAGAGAAACGAGCAGTGCTGTATCAGGGTGGGACAATAACCCCATCCATCAGGACAGAGCAGGACCTGACACGCTGAGCAGTGACCCTGAGGAGAAGGGCCTGGGCACTCCAAGGTCCCCACACCAGCCCGTGGTGCACGCTCACCATGAACAAGGCAGCTGCACATGGGGCTGCATGAGGAGGAGCGTGGGGACCCAGACACCTGGAGTTCTCATCCCATTCGGTTCAGCACTGGTGTGACCCCACACACACGGGGGTGTGCCAGTGTGCGGCTTCCCAGTTTGGAGAAGCAGGGAGGAACTGGAGAGTGCAGGGCTCTGCCAAGGCAGGTTCAGCACCTTGTGCACATGGTGTGGGATGCTGAGGGACCTGGGCTGCTTTGGCCCAGCAGCGCTGGGGAGGCTGCAGCAGTGCAGGAGTAGCCTGAGAGTGCTTGAAGGGTGGTTTCAGAGGTGGTGGAGGTTTTCTGCTTAGTGGGAAAGAGCATGAGAAAGAAATAATGGCCCAAAGTGCAGCTGGGAAGGTCCAGGCTGGAGATGAGCAGCAAGGAATGTGACTGGAAGGGCAGTGCTGTGGTGGAGCAGGTCAGCAGAGGGAGTCTGCATCAGCCCAAGGCTTTGTGCTTCAAGGGACAGCTGGGGAGGATGCAGAGATCTCAGCAAAGGAAGGAAGATGCTCAGACAAGACCAAGGTGGGGCAGCAGGGGGGATGTCTGCAGCCTGCAGAGAAAGAGGTGCAGGGGATGCCACAGCACAGGACAGGCTGTGGTGGAGATGATCAAGGGATGTAAAGAGGCTGAAAGCCCCCACCAGACATGAGCTCCTTCTCCCCTTGGCTATGGCTGTCGTCTCCACCTCTGATGCCTGTGAGGAGACACCTTGTCCTTCCAGCACAGGGGCCTCACGGCCTCCTTGTCCCCAGCCAGGAACCTGGGAGGTGTGGGACCATAGTCCTGCCCTTGGCCTTGCACAGCCCCACATCACACTGTCCAGGAAGGGCCCTGGGCAACGTAGGAGGGACAGGATCTGCCTTTCCGGGGCTGGAGGTCAGGGCTTGGGTCTTTGGTTAATGAAACACATTCAGGTTTACTCACCAAAGTGGCCAAAAGCCTCCAAGAGACAAGTTGGGAAGAAGGATATGGAACAGAGGGAGAAAGGCAAAGGAGCAGGCCAAAGGGAGGCAAAAGGAAAAACTAGAGCGGGCCTGCAGGACTGAAATGGAGGAATTGAAAGGCGAAAGCCAGGAAGCAGGAGAGTTTGAGAAAAGGAGAGAGGAAAGAAGAGACATGCAGCCAGACGAGGGGTTAGTGAGAGAGGCTGGGACAGAGAACAGGATGAGAAGGAAATAAGGCCAGGCAAGGCAAGACTATGCCAAAGGACGTTTCTTTGATTTATATTTTCTACCACATTCATCTTGAGAGGAGGAGGAAAGCCATCAGACCTTATGGATTAGGCCCAAACAAAAGCCCCGGCTACTTGAGACACTTAGACTAAGCCTAAACCACAAAGATCTCTCCATAAAGATGGTTTTTATACTGTACTTCCACAATCTTCTTGCAGTAGAGAAGAACAAGCGGCAGATGTACTTAGGCTGAGTCATGGTGGTTTGGTGCAGAGACCATGCATATCATGGGAATATTTCAGCATTTCTGCTCTGGTTTTCAGTGTATTACACCAAAACACCCACCTGATGACATCATTTCAAGAGCAAAAGCAGCAATTTGCAGAATTTAGCTTCTTTGGGGAACTGAGCAATTGCTGAGCTGACACCAAGTCCTGCTGGGTCCCTGTCACCCGCAGAGTGCCCGCATCCTCACCACGGTAGTGGGCATTGTGACAAAGGTTCTATGTCAGCTGGGTGTGGCAGCCAAGCGCCCCCTAGGGGAGGGGGAGCCTGTCAGCCCCGGGCCTGTCACTGCCTGCTGTCCCCCCTGTCACTAGCGAGGCCTCTGAAAAGTTTCCAAAACATCCCCAGACTTGGCTCCAAAGTGGCCAAAATCTCCAAGAGACAAGTCGGGAAGAAGGATATGGAACAGAGGGAGAAAGCCAAGGGAGCAGGCCAAAGGGAGGCAAGAGGAAAAAGTAGTGCGGGGCTGCAGGACTGAAATGGAGGAATTGAAAGACGAAAGCCAGGAAGCAGGAGAGTTTGAGAAAAGGAGAGAGGAAAGAAGAGACATGCAGCCAGACGAGGGGTTAGTGAGAGAGGCTGGGACAGAGAACAGGATGAGAAGGAAATAAGGCCAGGCAAGGCAAGACTATGCCAAAGGACGTTTCTTTGATTTATATTTTCTACCACATTCATCTTGAGAGGAGGAGGAAAGCCATCAGACCTTATGGATTAGGCCCAAACAAAAGCCCCGGCTACTTGAGACACTTAGACTAAGCCTAAACCACAAAGATCTCTCCATAAAGATGGTTTTTATACTGTACTTCCACAATCTTCTTGCAGTAGAGAAGAACAAGCGGCAGATGTACTTAGGCTGAGTCATGGTGGTTTGGTGCAGAGACCATGCATATCATGGGAATATTTCAGCATTTCTGCTCTGGTTTTCAGTGTATTACACCAAAACACCCACCTGATGACATCATTTCAAGAGCAAAAGCAGCAATTTGCAGAATTTAGCTTCTTTGGGGAACTGAGCAATTGCTGAGCTGACACCAAGTCCTGCTGGGTCCCTGTCACCCGCAGAGTGCCCGCATCCTCACCACGGTAGTGGGCATTGTGACAAAGGTTCTATGTCAGCTGGGTGTGGCAGCCAAGCGCCCCCTAGGGGAGGGGGAGCCTGTCAGCCCCGGGCCTGTCACTGCCTGCTGTCCCCCCTGTCACTAGCGAGGCCTCTGAAAAGTTTCCAAAACATCCCCAGACTTGGCTCCAAAGTGGCCAAAATCTCCAAGAGACAAGTCGGGAAGAAGGATATGGAACAGAGGGAGAAAGCCAAGGGAGCAGGCCAAAGGGAGGCAAGAGGAAAAAGTAGTGCGGGGCTGCAGGACTGAAATGGAGGAATTGAAAGACGAAAGCCAGGAAGCAGGAGAGTTTGAGAAAAGGAGAGAGGAAAGAAGAGACATGCAGCCAGACGAGGGGTTAGTGAGAGAGGCTGGGACAGAGAACAGGATGAGAAGGAAATAAGGCAAGGCAAGGCAAGGCTAGGCCAAAGGACGTTTCTTTGATTTATATTTTCTACCACATTCATCTTGAGAGGAGGAGGAAAGCCATCAGACCTTATGGATTAGGCCCAAACAAAAGCCCCGGCTACTTGAGACACTTAGACTAAGCCTAAACCACAAAGATCTCTCCATAAAGATGGTTTTTATACTGTACTTCCACAATCTTCTGGCAGTACAGAAGAACAAGCGGCAGATGTACTTAGGCTGAGTCATGGTGGTTTGGTGCAGAGACCATGCATATCATGGGAATATTTCAGCATTTCTGCTCTGGTTTTCAGTGTATTACACCAAAACACCCACCTGATGACATCATTTCAAGAGCAAAAGCAGCAATTTGCAGAATTCAGCTTCTTTGGGGAACTGAGCAATTGCTGAGCTGACACCAAGTCCTGCTGGGTCCCTGTCACCTGCAGATTGCCCGCATCCTCCCCACGGTAGCGGGCATTGTGTCAAAGGTTCTATGTCAGCTGGGTGTGGCAGCCGAGAGCCTGCTAGGGGAGGGGGTGCCTGTCAGCCCTGGGCCTGTCACTGCCTGCTGTCCCCGCTGTCACCAGCGAGGCCTCTGAAAAGATTCCAAATCATCTCCAGACGTGGCTCCAAAGTGGCCAAATGTCTCCAAGAGACAAGTCGGGAAGAAGGATATGGAACAGAGGGAGAAAGCCAAGGGAGCAGGCCTAAGGGAGGCAAGAGGAAAAACTAGTGCGGGGCTGCAGGACTGAAATGGAGGAATTGAAAGATGAAAGCCAGGAAGCAGGAGAGTTTGAGAACAGGAGAGAGGAAAGAAGAGACATGCAGCCAGACGAGGGGTTAGTGAGAGAGGCTGGGACAGAGAACAGGATGAGAAGGAAATAAGGCAAGGCAAGGCAAGGCTAGGCCAAAGGACGTTTCTTTGATTTATATTTTCTACCACATTCATCTTGAGATGAGGAGGAAAGCCATCAGATCTTACGGATTAGGCCCAAACAAAAGCCCCGGCTACTTGAGGCACTTAGACTAAGCCTAAACCACAAAGATGTCTCCATAAAGATGGTTTTTATACTGTACTTCCACAATCTTCTGGCAGTACAGAAGAACAAGCGGCAGATGTACTTAGGCTGAGTCATGGTGGTTTGGTGCAGAGACCATGCATATCATGGGAATATTTCAGCATTTCTGCTCTGGTTTTCAGTGTATTACACCAAAACAGCCACCTGATGACATCATTTCAAGAGCAAAAGCAGCAATTTGCAGAATTCACCTTCTTTGGGGAACTGAGCAATTGCTGAGCTGACACCAAGTCCTGCTGGGTCCCTGTCACCTGCAGAGTGCCCGCATCCGCACCACGATAGCGGGCATTGTGACAAAGGTTCTATGTCAGCTGGGTGTGGCAGCCGAGCGCCCACTAGGGGAGGGGGAGCGTGTCAGCCCTGGGCCTGTCACTGCCTGCTGTCCCTGCTGTCACCAGCGAGGCCTCTGAAAAGTTTCCAAAACATCCCCAGACTTGGCTCCAAAGTGGCCAAAAGACTCCAAGAGACAAGTCGGGAAGAAGGATATGGAACAGAGGGAGAAAGCCAAGGGAGCAGGCCAAAGGGAGGCAAGAGGAAAAAGTAGTGCCGGGCTGCAGGACTGAAATGGAGGAATTGAAAGGCGAAAGCCAGGAAGCAGGAGAGTTTGAGAAAAGGAGAGAGGAAAGAAGAGACATGCAGCCAGACGAGGGGTTAGTGAGAGAGGCTGGGACAGAGAACAGGATGAGAAGGAAATAAGGCAAGGCAAGGCAAGGCTAGGCCAAAGGACGTTTCTTTGATTTATATTTTCTACCACATTCATCTTGAGAGGAGGAGGAAAGCCATCAGACCTTATGGATTAGGCCCAAAAATAGCCCCGGTTACTTGAGACACTTAGACAAAGCCTAAACCACAAAGATCTCTCCATAAAGATGGTTTTTATACTGTACTTCCACAATCTTCTGGCAGTACAGAAGAACAAGCGGCAGATGTACTTAGGCTGAGTCATGGTGGTTTGGTGCAGAGACCATGCATATCATGGGAATATTTCAGCATTTCTGCTCTGGTTTTCAGTGTATTACACCAAAACACCCACCTGATGACATCATTTCAAGAGCAAAAGCAGCAATTTGCAGAATTCAGCTTCTTTGGGGAACTGAGCAATTGCTGAGCTGACACCAAGTCCTGCTGGGTCCCTGTCACCTGCGGAGTGCCCGCATCCTCCCCACGGTAGCGGGCATTGTGTCAAAGGTTCTATGTCAGCTGGGTGTGGCAGCCGAGAGCCTGCTAGGGGAGGGGGTGCCTGTCAGCCCCGGGCCTGTCGCTGCCTGCTGTCCCCGCTGTCACCAGCGAGGCCTCTGAAAAGTTTCCAAAACATCCCCAGACGTGGCTCCAAAGTGGCCAAATGTCTCCAAGAGACAAGTCGGGAAGAAGGATATGGAACAGAGGGAGAAAGCCAAGGGAGCAGGCCTAAGGGAGGCAAGAGGAAAAACTAGTGCGGGGCTGCAGGACTGAAATGGAGGAATTGAAAGATGAAAGCCAGGAAGCAGGAGAGTTTGAGAACAGGAGAGAGGAAAGAAGAGACATGCAGCCAGACGAGGGGTTAGTGAGAGAGGCTGGGACAGAGAACAGGATGAGAAGGAAATAAGGCAAGGCAAGGCAAGGCTAGGCCAAAGGACGTTTCTTTGATTTATATTTTCTACCACATTCATCTTGAGATGAGGAGGAAAGCCATCAGATCTTACGGATTAGGCCCAAACAAAAGCCCCGGCTACTTGAGGCACTTAGACTAAGCCTAAACCACAAAGATGTCTCCATAAAGATGGTTTTTATACTGTACTTCCACAATCTTCTGGCAGTACAGAAGAACAAGCGGCAGATGTACTTAGGCTGAGTCATGGTGGTTTGGTGCAGAGACCATGCATATCATGGGAATATTTCAGCATTTCTGCTCTGGTTTTCAGTGTATTACACCAAAACAGCCACCTGATGACATCATTTCAAGAGCAAAAGCAGCAATTTGCAGAATTCACCTTCTTTGGGGAACTGAGCAATTGCTGAGCTGACACCAAGTCCTGCTGGGTCCCTGTCACCTGCAGAGTGCCCGCATCCGCACCACGATAGCGGGCATTGTGACAAAGGTTCTATGTCAGCTGGGTGTGGCAGCCGAGCGCCCACTAGGGGAGGGGGAGCGTGTCAGCCCTGGGCCTGTCACTGCCTGCTGTCCCCCCTGTCACCAGCGAGGCCTCTGAAAAGTTTCCAAAACATCCCCAGACTTGGCTCCAAAGTGGCCAAAAGACTCCAAGAGACAAGTCGGGAAGAAGGATATGGAACAAAGGGAGAAAGCCAAGGGAGCAGGCCAAAGGGAGGCAAGAGGAAAAAGTAGTGCCGGGCTGCAGGACTGAAATGGAGGAATTGAAAGGCGAAAGCCAGGAAGCAGGAGAGTTTGAGAAAAGGAGAGAGGAAAGAAGAGACATGCAGCCAGACGAGGGGTTAGTGAGAGAGGCTGGGACAGAGAACAGGATGAGAAGGAAATAAGGCAAGGCAAGGCAAGGCTAGGCCAAAGGACGTTTCTTTGATTTATATTTTCTACCACATTCATCTTGAGAGGAGGAGGAAAGCCATCAGACCTTATGGATTAGGCCCAAAAATAGCCCCGGTTACTTGAGACACTTAGACAAAGCCTAAACCACAAAGATCTCTCCATAAAGATGGTTTTTATACTGTACTTCCACAATCTTCTGGCAGTACAGAAGAACAAGCGGCAGATGTACTTAGGCTGAGTCATGGTGGTTTGGTGCAGAGACCATGCATATCATGGGAATATTTCAGCATTTCTGCTCTGGTTTTCAGTGTATTACACCAAAACACCCACCTGATGACATCATTTCAAGAGCAAAAGCAGCAATTTGCAGAATTCAGCTTCTTTGGGGAACTGAGCAATTGCTGAGCTGACACCAAGTCCTGCTGGGTCCCTGTCACCTGCGGAGTGCCCGCATCCTCCCCACGGTAGCGGGCATTGTGTCAAAGGTTCTATGTCAGCTGGGTGTGGCAGCCGAGCGCCCCCTAGAGGGGAAGGAGCCTGTCAGCCCCGGGCCTTTCACTGCCTGCTGTCCCCCCTGTCAGCATCGAGGCCTCTGAAAAGTTTCCAAAACATCCCCAGACTTGGGTCCAGCGTGGCCAAAAGTCTCCAAGAGACAAGTCGGAAAGAAGGATATGGAACAAAGGGAGAAAGCGAAGGGAGCAAGCCAAAGGGAGGGAAGAGGAAAATCTAGTGCCGGCCTGCAGGACTGAAATGGAGGAATGGAAAGACAAAAGCCAGGAAGCAGGAGAGTTTGAGAAAAGGAGAGAGGAAAGAAGAGACATGCAGCCAGACGAGGGCTTAGTGAGAGAGGCTGGGACAGAGAACAGGATGAGAAGGAAATAAGGCAAGGCAAGGCTAGGCCAAAGGACGTTTCCTTGCTTTAGATTTTCTACCACATTCATCTGCAGACGAGCAGGAAAGCCATCAGACCTGATGGATCAGGCCCAAGCAAAAACCCCGGCTACTTGAGACACTTAGACTAAGCCTAAAACGCAAAGATCTCTCCATAAGGATGGTTTTTATACTCTACTTCCACAATCTGCTGGCAGTACAAAAGAATAAGCGGCAGATCTACTTAGGCTGAGTCACTATGCTTTGCTCCTAAGACCATGCATACCATGGGAATATTTCAGCATTTCTGCTCTGGTTTTCAGTGTATTCCACCAAAACACCCACCTGATGACATCATTTCGAGAGTAACAGCAGCAATTTGCAGAATTCAGCTTCTTTGGGGAACTAAGAACTTGCTGAGCCGACACCAAGTCCTGCTGTGTCCCTGTCACCCGCAGAGTACCCGCATCCTCACCACGGTAACGGGCATTGTGACAAAGGTTCTATGTCAGCTGGGTGTGGCAGCCGAGCGCCCCCTAGGAGAGGGGGAGCCTGTCAGCCCCGGGTCGGTCACTGCCTGCTGTCCCCCCTGTCAGCAGCGAGGCCTCTGAAAAGTTTCCAAAACATCCCCAGACTTGGGTCCAGCGTGGCCAAAAGTCTCCAAGAGACAAGTCGGAAAGAAGGATATGGAACAAAGGGAGAAAGCGAAGGGAGCAAGCCAAAGGGAGGGAAGACGAAAATCTCGTGCCGGCCTGCAGGACTGAAATGGAGGAATGGAAAGACAAAAGCCAGGAAGCAGGAGAGTTTGAGAAAAGGAGAGACAAAAGAAGAGACATACAGCCACACGAGGGATTAGTGCGAGAGGCTGGGACAGAGAACAGGATGAGAAGGAAATAAGGCAAGGCAAGGCTAGGCTAAAGGACGTTTCCTTGCTTTATATTTTCTACCACATTCATCTGGAGACGAGGAGGAAAGCCATCAGACCTGATGGATTAGGCCCAAGCAATTACCCCGGCTACTTGAGACACTTAGACTAAGCCTAAAATGCAAAGATCTCTCCATAAGGATGGTTTTTATACTCTACTTCCACAATCTGCTGGCAGTACAAAAGAATAAGCGGCAGATCTCCTTAGGCTGAGTCACGGTGCTTTGCTCCTAAGACCATGCATACCATGGGAATATTTCAGCATTTCTGCTCTGGCTTTCAGTGTATTACACCAAAACACCCACCTGATGACATCATTTCAAGAGCAACAGCAGCAATTTGCAGAATTCAGCTTCTTTGGGGAACTGAGAACTTGCTGAGCTGACACCAAGTCCTGCTGTGTCCCTGTCACCTGCAGAGTGCCCGCATCCTCACCACGGTAGCGGGCATTGTGACAAAGGTTCTATGTCAGCTGGGTGTGGCAGCCGAGCGCCCCCTAGGGGAGGGGGAGCCTGTCAGCCCCGGGCCTGTCACTGCCTGCTGTCCCCCCTGTCAGCAGCGAGGCCTCTGAAAAGTTTCCAAAACATCCCCAGACTTGGGTCCAGCGTGGCCAAAAGTCTCCAAGAGACAAGTCAGAAAGAAGGATATGGAACAAAGGGAGAAAGCGAAGGGAGTAAGCCAAAGGGAGGGAAGAGGAAAATCTAGTGCCGGCCTGCAGGACTGAAATGGAGGAATGGAATGACAAAAGCCAGGAAGCAGGAGAGTTTGAGAAAAGGAGAGAGGAAAGAAGAGACATGCAGCCAGATGAGGGCTTAGTGCGAGAGGCTGGGACAGAGAACAGGATGAGAAGGAAATAAGGCAAGGCAAGGCTAGGCCAAAGGACGTTTCCTTCCTTTATATTTTCTACCACATTCATCTGGAGATGAGGAGGAAAGCCATCAGACCTTATGGATTAGGCCCAATCAAAAACCCCGGCTACTTGAGACACTTAGACTAAGCCTAAAATGCAAAGATCTCTCCATAAGGATGTTTTTTATACTCTACTTCCACAATCTGCTGGCAGTACAAAAGAATAAGCGGCACATCTACTTAGGCTGAGTCACGGTGCTTTGCTCCTAAGACCATGCATACCACGGGAATATTTCAGCATTTCTGCTCTGGTTTTCAGTGTATTACACCAAAACACCCACCTGATGACATCATTTCAAGAGCAACAGCAGCAATTTGCAGAATTCAGCTTCTTTGGGGAACTGAGAACTTGCTGAGCTGACACCAAGTCCTGCTGTGTCTCTGTCACCCGCAGAGTGCTCGCATCCTCACCACGGTAGCGGGCATTGTGACAAAGGTTCTATGTCAGCTGGGTGTGGCAGCCGAGCGCCCCCTAGGCGAGGGGGAGCCTGTCAGCCCCGGGCCTGTCACTGCCTGCTGTCCCCCCTGTCAGCAGCGAGGCCTCTGAAAAGTTTCCAAAACATCCCCAGACTTGGGTCCAGCGTGGCCAAAAGTCTCCAAGAGACAAGTCGGAAAGAAGGATATGGAACAAAGGGAGAAAGCGAAGGGAGCAAGCCAAAGGGAGGGAAGAGGAAAATCTAGTGCCGGCCTGCAGGACTGAAATGGAGGAATGGAATGACAAAAGCCAGGAAGCAGGAGAGTTTGAGAAAACGAGAGAGGAAAGAAGAGACATGCAGCCAGACGAGGGCTTAGTGAGAGAGGCTGGGACAGAGAACAGGATGAGAAGGAAATAAGGCAAGGCAAGGCTAGGCCAAAGGACATTTCCTTGCTTTAGATTTTCTACCACATTCATCTGGAGACGAGCAGGAAAGCCATCAGACCTGATGGATCAGGCCCAAGCAAAAACCCCGGCTACTTGAGACACTTAGACTAAGCCTAAAATGCAAAGATCTCTCCATAAGGATGTTTTTTATACTCTACTTCCACAATCTGCTGGCAGTACAAAAGAATAAGCGGCAGATCTACTTAGCCTGTGTCATGCTGGTTTGCTTCCAAGACCATGCATACCATGGGGATATTTCAGCATTTCTGCTCTGCTTTTCAGTGTATTACACCAAAACACGCACCTGATGACATCATTTCAAGAGCAACAGCAGCAATTTGCAGAATTCAGCTTCTTTGGGGAACTCAGAAATTGCTGAGCTGACACCAAGTCCTGCTGTGTCCCTGTCACCCGCAGAGTGCTCGCATCCTCACCACGGTAGCGGGCATTGTGACAAAGGTTCTATGTCAGCTGGGTGTGGCAGCCGAGCGCCCCCTAGGCGAGGGGGAGCCTGTCAGCCCCGGGTCGGTCACTGCCTGCTGTCCCCCCTGTCAGCAGCGAGGCCTCTGAAAAGTTTCCAAAACATCCCCAGACTTGGGTCCAGCGTGGCCAAAAGTCTCCAAGAGACAAGTCGGAAAGAAGGATATGGAACAAAGGGAGAAAGCGAAGGGAGCAAGCCAAAGGGAGGGAAGACGAAAATCTCGTGCCGGCCTGCAGGACTGAAATGGAGGAATGGAAAGACAAAAGCCAGGAAGCAGGAGAGTTTGAGAAAAGGAGAGACAAAAGAAGAGACATACAGCCACACGAGGGATTAGTGCGAGAGGCTGGGACAGAGAACAGGATGAGAAGGAAATAAGGCAAGGCAAGGCTAGGCTAAAGGACGTTTCCTTGCTTTATATTTTCTACCACATTCATCTGGAGACGAGGAGGAAAGCCATCAGACCTGATGGATTAGGCCCAAGCAATTACCCCGGCTACTTGAGACACTTAGACTAAGCCTAAAATGCAAAGATCTCTCCATAAGGATGGTTTTTATACTCTACTTCCACAATCTGCTGGCAGTACAAAAGAACAAGCGGCAGATCTCCTTAGGCTGAGTCACGGTGCTTTGCTCCTAAGACCATGCATACCATGGGAATATTTCAGCATTTCTGCTCTGGCTTTCAGTGTATTACACCAAAACACCCACCTGATGACATCATTTCAAGAGCAACAGCAGCAATTTGCAGAATTCAGCTTCTTTGGGGAACTGAGAACTTGCTGAGCTGACACCAAGTCCTGCTGTGTCCCTGTCACCCGCAGAGTACCCGCATCCTCACCACGGTAGCGGGCATTGTGACAACGGTTCTATGTCAGCTGGGTGTGGCAGCCGAGCGCCCCCTAGGGGAGGGGGAGCCTGTCAGCCCTGGGCCTGTCACTGCCTGCTGTATCCCCTGTCAGCAGCGAGGCCTCTGAAAAGTTTTCAAAACATCCCCAGACTTGGGTCCAGCGTGGCCAAAAGTGTCCAAGAGACAAGTCAGAAAGAAGGGTATGGAACAAAGGGAGAAAGCGAAGGGAGCAAGCCAAAGGGAGGGAAGAGGAAAATCTAGTGCCAGGCTGCAGGACTGAAATGGAGGAATGGAAAGACACAAGCCAGGAAGCAGGAGAGTTTGAGAAAAGGAGAGAGGAAAGAAGAGACATGCAGCCAGACGAGGGCTTAGTGAGAGAGGCTGGGACAGAGAACAGGATGAGAAGGAAATAAGGCAAGGCAAGGCTAGGCCAAAGGACGTTTCCTTGCTTTAGATTTTCTACCACATTCATCTGGAGACGAGCAGGAAAGCCATCAGACCTGATGGATTAGGCCCAGGCAGAAACCCCGGCTACTTGAGACACTTAGACTAAGCCTAAAAGGCAAAGATCTCTCCATAAGGATGGTTTTTATACTCTACTCCCACAATCTACTGGCAGTACAAAAGAATAAGCGGCAGATCTCCTTAGGCTGAGTCACGGTGCTTTGCTCCTAAGACCATGCATATCACGGGAATATTTCAGCATTTCTGCTCTGGTTTTCAGTGTATTACACCAAAACACCCACCTGATGACATCATTGCAACAGCAACAGCAGCAATTTGCAGAATTCAGCTTCTTTGGGGAACTGAGAACTTGCTGAGCTGACACCAAGTCCTGCTGTGTCCCTGTCACCCGCAGAGTGCTCGCAGAGTTCGGGGAGGACACAGGAGTTCGAAGAGGGACCAGGAATTCAGGAAGGACCCAGGAGTTCAGGACGGACCACGAATTTTGGAGGGACCCAGGAGTGTCCCATGGGACCCAGTACTCTGGGAGTGACCCAGAAGTGCCCCAAGGGACCCAGGAATTCGGGAGGAACCAGGAGTGCCTCAAGGGACCCTGGTGTTCAGGAGTGTCCCAGGAGTGCCGCAAGGGACCCTGGAGTTCGGGACGGACAAAGAGTGCTCCCAGGTACCGAGAAGGTCAGGAGGGAACCAGGAGTGCCCCAAGAGACCCAAGAGTTCTGGATGGACCCAGGAGTGCCTTAAAGCACCTAGGAATCTGGGAGGGACCCAGGAGTGCTCCAAGGGACCCTTGAGTTCGGGAGGGACCCGGGAGTTCAGGACGGACCCAGGAGTTCTGGAGGGATCCAGGAACTCAGGAGGGACCCAGGAGATCAGGAGGGACCCAGGAATTCAGGACAGACCAGGAATTTTGCAGAAATGCAGGAGTGCACCATGGGACCACGGTACTCTGGGAGTGACCCAGAAGTGCCCCAAGGGACCCATGAGCTCCGGTAGGATCCTGGGAGTTCGGGATGGAGCCATGAAATTGGGAGGGACCCAGGAGTGACCCAAGGGACCCAGGAGTTCGGGAGGGATCCAGAGGTGCCCAGGGGACCCAGGAATTCAGGGGGGATCAAGGAGATCGGGGATGGACCCTGGAGTGCCCCAAGGTACTCAGGAGTGCCTTAAAGCACCCAGGAGTCTGGGAGGGACCCAGGAGTGCCCCAAGGGACCCAGGAGTTCGGGAGTCACCCAGGAGTGCCCCAATGGACCCTTGAATTCGACAGGGACCCAGGAGTGCCCCAAGGAACTCAGGAGTTCAAGTGGGACCGAAGAGTGCCCAAGAGACCCAGGAATTCATGGGGGACCCAGGAGTTTGTTAAGGACCCAGGAGTGCCCCAAGGGAGCCAGAAGTTCGAGGTGGACGCAGGGATTCGAGATGGATGCAGGAGTTTGGGAGGGACCCCGTAGTTCGAGAAGGACCCCGGTGTTTGGGAGGGACCCAGGAGTTCGGGAGATACCCAGGAGTGCTCCAAGGGACCCTTGAGTTTAGGAGGGACCCAGGAGTTCAGGACGGACCCAGGAGTTCTGGAGGGACCCAGGAGTGACCCGAGGGACCCAGGAGTTCGGGAGGGATCCAGGAGTGACCAGGGGACCCAGGAATTCAGGGGGGATCCAGGAGATCGGGGATGGACCCTGGAGTGCCCCAAGGTACTCAGGAGTGCTTTAAAGAACCCAGGAGTCTGGGAGGGACCCAAGAGTGCCCCAAGGGACCCAGGAGTTCGAGAGACACCCAGGAGTGTCCCAAGGGACCCTTGAGTTCGGGAGGGACCCAGTAATGCCCCAAGGGACTCAGGAATTCAAGTGGGTCCCAGGAGTGCCCAAGGGACCCAGGAATTCAGGGGGGACCCAGGAGTACCCCAAGGGACCCAGGAGTTCGGGAGGGACTGAGGAGTTCAGGACGGACCCAGGAGTTCTGGAGGGACCCAGGAGTGACCCAAGGGACCCAGGAGTTTGGGAGGGATCCAGAGGTGCCCAGGGGACCCAGGAATTCAGGTGGGATCCAGGAGATCGGGAATGGACCCTGGAATGCCCCAAGGTACTCAGGAGTGCCTTAAAGCACCCAGGAGTCTGGGAGGGACCCATGAGTTCCCCAAGGGACCCAGGAGTGTCCCAAGGAAGCAACCCCCTCCGTTAGGGGGTGCTCGGCTGCCACACCCAGCTGACATAGAACCTTTGTCACAATGCCCGCTACCGTGGTGAGGATGCGGGCACTCTGCGGGTGACAGGGACACAGCAGGACTTGGTGTCAGCTCAGCAAGTTCTCAGTTCCCCAAAGAAGCTGAATTCTGCAAATTGCTGCTGTTGCTCTTGCAATGATGTCATCAGGTGGGTGTTTTGGTGTAATACACTGAAAACCAGAGCAGAAATGCTGAAATATTCCCGTGATATGCATGGTCTTAAGAGCAAAGCACCGTGACTCAGCCTAAGGAGATCTGCCGCTTATTCTTTTGTACTGCCAGCAGATTGTGGAAGTAGAGTATAAAAACCATCCTTATGGAGAGATCTTTGCCTTTTAGGCTTAGTCTAAGTGTCTCAAGTAGCCGGGGTTTTTGCCTGGGCCTAATCCATCAGGTCTGATGGCTTTCCTCCTCGTCTCCAGATGAATGTGGTAGAAAATCTAAAGCAAGGAAACGTCCTTTGGCCTAGCCTTGCCTTGCCTTATTTCCTTCTCATCCTGTTCTCTGTCCCAGCCTCTCTCACTAAGCCCTCGTCTGGCTGCATGTCTCTTCTTTCCTCTCTCCTTTTCTCAAACTCTCCTGCTTCCTGGCTTGTGTCTTTCCATTCCTCCATTTCAGTCCTGCAGCCCGGCACTAGATTTTCCTCTTCCTTCCCTTTGGCTTGCTCCCTTCGCTTTCTCCCTTTGTTCCATATCCTTCTTTCCGACTTGTCTCTTGGAGACTTTTGGCCACGCTAGACCCAAGTCTGGAGATGTTTTGGAAACTTTTCAGAGGCCTCGCTGCTGACAGGGGGGACAGCAGGCAGTGAGAAGCCCGGGGCTGACAGGCTCCCCCTCCCCTAGGGGGCGATCGGCTGCCACACCCAGCTGACATAGAACCTTTGTCACAATGCCCGCTACCGTGGTGAGGATGCGGGCACTCTGCGGGTGACAGGGACACAGCAGGACTTGGTGTCAGCTCAGCAAGTTCTCAGTTCCCCAAAGAAGCTGAATTCTGCAAATTGCTGCTGTTGCTCTTGAAATGATGTCATCAGGTGGGTGTTTTGGTGTAATACACTGAAAACCAGAGCAGAAATGCTGAAATATTCCCATGGTATGCATGGTCTTAGGAGCAAAGCATCGTGACTCAGCCTAAGTAGATCTGCCGCTTATTCTTTTGTACTGCCAGCAGATTGTGGAAGTAGAGTATAAAAACCATCCTTATGGAGACATCTTTGCATTTTAGGCCTAGTCTAAGTGTCTTAAGTAGCCAGGGTTTTTGATTGGACTTAATCCATCAGGTCTGATGGTTTTCCTCCTCGTCTCCAGATGAATGTGGTAGAAAATATAAAGCAAGGAAACGTCCTTTGGCCTAGCCTTGCCTTGCCTTATTTCCTTCTCATCCTGTTCTCTGTCCCAGCCTCTCTCACTAAGCCTTCATCTGGCTGCATGTCTCTTCTTTCCTCCCTCCTTTTCTCAAACTCTCCTGCTTCCTGGCTTTTGTCTTTCCATTCCTCCATTTCAGTCCTGCAGGCCGGCACTAGATTTTCCTCTTCCCTCCCTTTGGCTTGCTCCCTTCACTTTCTCCCTTTGTTCCATACCCTTCTTTCTGACTTGTCTCTTGGAGACTTTTGGCCACGCTGGACCCAAGTCTGGGGATGTTTTGAAAACTTTTCAGAGGCCTCGCTGCTGACAGGGGATACAGCAGGCAGTGACAGGCCCAGGGCTGGCAGGCTCCCCCTCCCCTAGGGGGCGCTCGGCTGCCACACCCAGCTGACATAGAACCGTTGTCACAATGCCCGCTACCGTGGTGAGGATGCGGGTACTCTGCGGGTGACAGGGACACAGCAGGACTTGGTGTCAGCTCAGCAAGTTCTCAGTTCCCCAAAGAAGCTGAATTCTGCAAATTGCTGCTGTTGCTCTTGAAATGATGTCATCAGGTGGGTGTTTTGGTGTAATACACTGAAAGCCAGAGCAGAAATGCTGAAATATTCCCATGGTATGCATGGTCTCTGCACAAAACCACCATGACTCAGCCTAAGTAGATCTGCCGCTTATTCTTTTGTACTGCCAGCAGATTGTGGAAGTAGAGTATAAAACCCATCCTTATGGAGAGATCTTTGCATTTTAGGCTTAGTCTAAGTGTCTCAAGTAGCCGGGGTTTTTGATTGGGCCTAATCCATCAGAACTGATGGCTTTCCTCCTCGTCTCCAGATGAATGTGGTAGAAAATATAAAGCAAGGAAACGTCCTTTGGCCTAGCGTTGCCTTGCCATATTTCCTTCTCATCCTGTTCTCTGTCCCAGCCTCTCTCACTAACCCCTCGTCTGGCTGCATGTCTCTTCTTTCTTCTCTCCTTTTCTCAAACTCTCCTGCTTCCTGGCTTTTGTCTTTCCATTCCTCCATTTCAGTCCTGCAGCCCGGCACTAGATTTTCCTCTTCCCTCCCTTTGGCTTGCTCCCTTCGCTTTCTCCCTTTGTTCCATATCCTTCTTTCCGACTTGTCTCTTGGAGATTTTGGCCACGCTGGACCCAAGTCTGGGGATGTTTTGGAAACTTTTCAGAGGCCTCGCTGCTGACAGGGGATACAGCAGGCAGTGACAGGCCCAGGGCTGGCAGGCTCCCCCTCCCCTAGGGGGCGCTCGGCTGCCACACCCAGCTGACATAGAACCGTTGTCACAATGCCCGCTACCGTGGTGAGGATGCGGGTACTCTGCGGGTGACAGGGACACAGCAGGACTTGGTGTCAGCTCAGCAAGTTCTCAGTTCCCCAAAGAAGCTGAATTCTGCAAATTGCTGCTGTTGCTCTTGAAATGATGTCATCAGGTGGGTGTTTTGGTGTAATACACTGAAAGCCAGAGCAGAAATGCTGAAATATTCCCATGGTATGCATGGTCTCTGCACAAAACCACCATGACTCAGCCTAAGTAGATCTGCCGCTTATTCTTTTGTACTGCCAGCAGATTGTGGAAGTAGAATATAAAACCCATCCTTATGGAGAGATCTTTGCATTTTAGGCTTAGTCTAAGTGTCTCAAGTAGCCGGGGTTTTTGATTGGGCCTAATCCATCAGATCTGATGGCTTTCCTCCTCGTCTCCAGATGAATGTGGTAGAAAATATAAAGCAAGGAAACGTCCTTTGGCCTAGCGTTGCCTTGCCATATTTCCTTCTCATCCTGTTCTCTGTCCCAGCCTCTCTCACTAACCCCTCGTCTGGCTGCATGTCTCTTCTTTCTTCTCTCCTTTTCTCAAACTCTCCTGCTTCCTGGCTTTTGTCTTTCCATTCCTCCATTTCAGTCCTGCAGCCCGGCACTAGATTTTCCTCTTCCCTCCCTTTGGCTTGCTCCCTTCGCTTTCTCCCTTTGTTCCATATCCTTCTTTCCGACTTGTCTCTTGGAGATTTTGGCCACGCTGGACCCAAGTCTGGGGATGTTTTGGAAACTTTTCAGAGGCCTCGCTGCTGACAGGGGGGACAGCAGGCAGTGACAGGCCCGGGGCTGACAGGCTCCCCCTCCCCTAGGGGGCGCTCGACTGCCACACCCAGCTGACATAGAACCTTTGTCACAATGCCCGCTACCGTGGTGAGGATGCGGGCACTCTGCCGGTGACAGGGACACAGCAGGACTTGGTGTCAGCTCAGCAATTTCTGAGTTCCCCAAAGAAGCTGAATTCTGCAAATTGCTGCTGTTGCTCTTGAAATGATGTCATCAGGTGGGTGGTTTTATAAGACTCCAGTCCGGACAGTGTTACGCGGGAAAGGCTTATCTTGCAGAGGCAAAAGGATGCTGGGGCAGGAATTAGCTGGGCTCATTTGGAGAGCTTTAAACTAGGCTCGAATGGGGATGGGGTTGTAGTTGGGCTTGCCCCAGTGGGGCAGCATTCTAAAACAGATGAGGACCGGGTGGCCTCCTGTGCCCCTAGGGAGAAATTGGTGTGCTCTGCTCCCTCCCTGAAATGCCTGTACACCAATGCGCGCAGCATGGGGAATAAGCAGGAGGAGTTAGAATCCTATGTTCGGTCGGGAGATTATGATCTGGTGGCAATTACAGAAACGTGGTGGGACAGTTCACATGACTGGAATGTGGTCATGGATGGCTACGCCCTTTTCAGGAAAGACAGGCCAGCCAGGCGTGGTGGTGGAGTTGTTCTCTATGTGAGAGAGCAACTGCAATGTACTAAATTCTGCCCAGGAGTGGATGAGGAACGAGTTGAGAGTGTATGGGTCAGGATCAAGGGACAGGCTGGCAGGGGTGATACTGTTGTAGGTGTCTATTACAGGCCACCAGATCAGACTGAGGAAGTTGATGAGGCCTTCTATGCGCAGCTGAGAGTGGCCTCACAGTCACAGGCCCTGGTTGTTGTGGGTGATTTTAACTTCCCTGATGTTTGCTGGAAGGACCATTCAGCCAGCCAGCCACAGTCCAGGAGGTTCCTCCAGTGCATTGATGATAACTTCCTCATGCAGATGGTGGAGGAGCCCACCAGGAGAGGTATACTGCTGGATCTCATCCTCACTAACAAAGAGGGTCTGGTCGAAGCAGTAAAGGTCGAGGGCTGCCTGGGTTGCAGTGACCACGAGATGGTGGAGTTCAGCATCTCGTGTGGCAGGAACAGAATAGCAAGTAGAATTGCAACCCTGGACTTTGGCAGGGCTAATTTCGGCCTTTTCAAGCAATTGCTGGGGGAAATCCCATGGGCAAGACTGCTTGAAGGAAAAGGGGCCCAAGAGAGCTGGATTGCATTCAGAGATTGCTTCTTCCATGCTCAGGATCAGAGCATCCCCACACGTAGGAAGTCGAGGAAGGGAGTCAGAAGGCCTGCGTGGTTGAATAGGGATCTGTTGGGTATGCTCAAGCAGAAGAGGCGAGTTTACAGGTCATGGAAGCAGGGACTGGCCACTTGGGAGGAATATAAGGCTGCTGATAGAGGATGCAGGAAGGCAGCTAGGGTAGCCAAGGCCTCCTTAGAATTACAGCTGGCGAGAGGGGTCAAGGACAGCAAGAAGAACTTTTTCAAATACATAGCAGATAAAACTAATACCAGAGGCAATGTAGGCCCACTGATGAATGAGGTGGGTGCCCTGGTGGCAGAAGACACAGAGAAGGCAGAATTGCTGAATGCCGCCTTTGTCTCTGTCTACTCTGCTGGAGGCTGTCCTGGGGAACCCTGTACCCCTGAGACCCCGGATGAAGCCAGGTTAATGGAGGAGTTTGCTTTAGTCGATGAGGACTGGGTTAGGGAACAATTAAGTAGTCTGGACATCCATAAATCCATGGGTCCAGATGGGATGCATCCGCGGGTGCTGAGGGAGCTGGCTGAAGTCATTGCTAGACCGCTATCCATCATTTTTGCCAAGTCTTGGGAAACGGGAGAGGTGCCCGAGGATTGGAGGAAAGCAAATGTCACTCCAGTCTTTAAAAAGGTCAAGAAGGAGGACCCGGGTAATTATAGACCGGTCAGCCTCACCTCTGTCCCTGGGAAAGTAATGGAACAGCTTATCCTTGGTGCCATCTCAAGGCACATCAGGGATAAGAGGGTCATTAGGGGCAGTCAGCATGGCTTTACCAAGGGTAAGTCATGCTTGACCAACCTCATAGCCTTTTATGAGAATGTAACAAGGTGGATGGATGATGGCAGAGCGGTGGATGTGGTCTACCTTGACTTCAGTAAAGCCTTTGACACAGTCCCTCACAGCATCCTCACAGCTAAATTGAGGAGGTGTGGTCTCGACAATAGAGTAGTGAGGTGGGTTGCAAACTGGCTTAATGAGAGAAGCCAGAGAGTGGTGGTCAATGGTGCGGAGTCCAGTTGGAGGCCAGTATCTAGTGGAGTGCCTCAGGGGTCAGTACTGGGGCCAATGTTATTCAATATATCCATTAACGATTTAGAGGAGGGAATTGAGTGTACTATCAGCAAGTTTGCTGATGACACTAAGCTGGGAGGAGTGGCTGACACACCAGAAGGCTGTGCCGCCATCCAGCGGGACCTGGACAGGCTGGAGAGTTGGGCGGGGGATAACCTGATGGAATTTAACAAGGGAAAGTGTAGAGTCCTGCATCTGGGCAGGAATAATCCCAAGTTCCAGTATAGGTTGGGGCATGACCTATTAGAGAGCAGTGTAGGGGAAAGGGACCTGGGGGTCCTGGTGGACAACAGGATGACCATGAGCCAGCACTGGGCCCTTGTGGCCAGGAAGGCCAATGGCATCCTTGGGTGTATTACAAGGGGGGTGGTCAGCAGATCGAGAGAGGTCCTCCTTCCCCTCTACTCTACCCTGGTGAGACCCCATCTGGAATATTGTGTCCAGTTCTGGGCCCCTCAGTTCCAGAAAGACAGGGAACTGCTGGAGAGGGTCCAGCGTAGGGCAACAAAGATGATTAAGGGAGTGGAGCATCTCCCTTATGAAGAAAGGCTGAGGGAGCTGGGGCTCTTTAGTTTGGAGAAGAGGAGACTGAGGGGTGACCTTATTAATGTTTATAAATATATAAAGGGGGAGTGCCACGAGGACGGAGTCAGGCTCTTCTCAGTGGCAAACAATGATAGGACAAGGGGCAATGGGATCAAGCTGGAACACAAGAGGTTCCACTTAAATTTGAGAAATAACTTCTTCTCAGTGAGGGTAACAGAGCACTGGAACAGGCTGCCCAGGGGGGTTGTGGAGTCTCCTTCCCTGGAGACATTCAAACCCGCCTGGACACATTCCTGTGCGACCTCACCTAGGCGTTCCTGCTCCAGCAGGGGGATTGGACTAGATGATCTTTTGAGGTCCCTTCCAATCCCAAACATACTGTGATACTGTGATACAACTTTTGCCATAACATCTTTAAATCAATGTAATTCACTTTGCCTTAATACCACTAAACAATATCCAAAGCAAACCCACGCGCGAGTATCACAACTCTATGAGTTGGCACCGTGCCAAGAAAATTGGAAGGTACGTCAGAGCAGTAGAAAAGCCAAAAATCTCCAAATTTACCCCCTTCTCTTGCCCCACGTTGGGCGCCAATTATCTGTCGAGGGTTAGGATTGCGGGGTGACAATCAAACCCTGGCAGATGTATTGTTAACCTCCTCTCCCCCCCACTTCCCCCTTTTGCCCCTCCCTCTCCCCCCTTCCCACTCAGGACAGGCGATCGGGAGGGAAAGAAGGACAGAGAGAAGAGAGTTGGAAAAGTTAAAGATGTTTTACTAATGCTACTAATAAGAATAGAGAAAATAATACAAAATATACAAAACCAATCTTGTAAGTCTCAGCAACTGCAGAGCCAGCACCCAAAGTCCTGGATTAGACTCTGTAGCCAACCGGAGCTGGATTCAGTCTCTCACTAGGCCTCAGTTCGCAGGGACGACCAGCAAGGTCCTCTCCTAATGTCAGCCATGAGGAAAAAAGGGAAAGAGGGCAAAGGGCTGAGATCCTCGTGATCTCCCACTTTTATATGAAGTATTCACGTGAATGGAATGTTATACACCGTTGGTCAGTCTCTCGATCACCAGTTTCTCGTTGCCCCTCTCGCGAGATGTCCATCCGTGCTTATCAATAAGTTTGCATTCCCTTGCTAGGTTTAACCAAAACATGTGTCGGGTTCTCCAGGAAAATGCAGCTAATATGAAGACTTTAGCTGACAGGCAAATTCACTAAAAGAGAAACTTGTTTTTAACAAAACCAGGACATTCCACCCCTTATAATATGACATTCACTGAATACTTAAACCTTATCAATACAATCTATCAATACAATCTAATTAATCACTACTACTACTATATATATATATATATATATATATATATACATATGTACATATATACACAGGAGTAATTAATCAGTGGACCATCCTTTGAAAAGTTCATTAAGTTCATTTTGTCACCACAGTCTCCCAGGGCAGGGAAAATGGTCCAAGTGCATCTCATGACCCCTGTTGGTGGGTTAAGGACACCAACTTCCAAGAAGGTGTCGGGCGCCACTCGAAGAAGCCAGCGCTGGTTTCATCACCATTGTCTTGATCTGAAAGACACTTATTAAACATTGTTAGTGCGGCAATTCACATCATGCAGTTCAGTATTGAGTATTTTCACCTAAAATCAAATCCCCTTGAGGTACACACCGAACTTCTCCATCCTTAAGCATCACCCACCGGGTGCTGCCAGGTCCCTGGGCAAAAACAATCCCACGAATGGGCTTTGCCTGTGCCCGATGCAGGAGGAACCCAGACTGCCTATCCTAACATATTTTTCATGTGTACTACAGGGACTTTATCTCCTTCTACAGTCCACAGAATTTCTGATTGGGCAGGCCCGGCTCGATTGGTTGATCCCCTAGTGTTGCCCAACCAAGTGGCTTTTGCTAAATGTGAATCCCAGTTTTTAAAGGTTCCACCACCCAGTGCCTTTAGTGTAGTTTTTAACAAACCATTGCACCTTTCAATTTTCCCAGAGGCTGGTGCATGATATGGAATATGATACACCCACTCAATACCATGTTCTTTGGCCCAATTATCTATAATACTGTTTTTGAAATGAGTACCATAGTCTGATTCAATTCTTTCTGGCGTACCGTGCCGCCAAAGGACTTGCTTCTCAAGGCCCAAGATGGTATTTCGGGCTGTAGCATGAGGTACGGCAGATGTTTCCAACCATCCAGTGGTTGCTTCCACCATTGTAAGTACATAACGCTTACCTTGACGTGTTTGTGGAAGTGTAATATAATCAATCTGCCAAGCTTCTCCATACTTACACTTTAACCATCACCCCCCACATAAGGACCCCCCATCTAAGGACCCCCCAGTTGTGCCCAGGGCCCATTGTGCCGTCCCAGAACCCCTCATTGTCCCCAGGGCCCATTGTGACATCCTGGCAACCTCCCTTTGTCCCCAGGGCCCATAGTGACATCCCAGGACCCCCAATTGTCCCCAAGGCCCATTGTGACACCATGGGGAACCCCCTTGTCACTGGGGATGCATTGTGACACAATGGGGACCCCCCCTTTGTCTCAGGTGCCCATTGTGACATCCTGGAGACCCCCCTTGTCCCCAGGGTCTATTGTGACATCCTGGGGACCTCCTTTATCCCCAGGACCCATTGTGACGTCCCAGGACCCCAGTTTGTCCCCAGGGCCCATTACTACAGGGTGGGACCCCCCTTGTCCCCAGGGACCATTGTGACATTCAGGGGACCCCTCTTTGTTCCCAGGGCCCATTGTGGCACCATGGGGACCCTCTTTGTCACTGGGGCCCATTGTGACATCCCAGGACCCCACTTTGTCTTAGAAGGTCACTATTCGGACCCCCGGAGCCACCCGGCCCCACACCCGCCCCGCAGCCCCACAGCGCGCGGTCTCGGGCCCGGTGCCGGCGAAGCCACGTCCTGGCCGCGGCCGGAGGAGCCGCTGCTTGTCCGCCCCCCCACGTCCCCCCGATCGCTGCTGCTGTCGCTGCCTGAGGAGCCGCAGGAGCCGCCGCTTGTCCGCCCCCCCACGTCCCCCCGATCGCTGCTGCTGTCGCTGCCTGAGGAGCCGCAGGAGCCGCCGCTTTTCCGCCCCCCCACGTCCCCCCGATCGCTGCTGCTGTCGCTGCCTGAGGAGCCGCAGGAGCCGCCGCTTTTCCGCCCCCCCACGTCCCCCCGATCGCTGCTGCTGTCGCTGCCTGAGGAGCCGCAGCAGCCGCCGCTTGTCCGCCCCCCCACGTCCCCCCGATCGCTGCTGCTGTCGCTGCCTGAGGAGCCGCAGCAGCCGCCGCTTTTCCGCCCCCCCACGTCCCCCCGATCGCTGCTGCTGTCGCTGCCTGAGGAGCCGCAGGAGCCGCCGCTTGTCCGCCCAGCCCCGACTGCCCCCCCCCAATCGCCGCCGCTGCCGCCGGATGAGCCGCCGCTGCCGCCCCCGCCACCCCCCTTCTCCCGCCATCCCGGTGTCACAACGGGGACGTTGAGCGCGGCTGTGGAGGCAGCAGCTGTTCTGATAGCGAAGCCAAATCGGACCGGGAAACAGGACCGGGAACCAGGAACCGTGGGAGGGAAGTTTTCCCTTGGAGCAAACAAACCCCAGGTGTTCTTCAATGTTTATTGAGAAAGCAGAGTCAGGATGTACCAGTAGCCCGATTAGTGACCTTCTAAGACAAAGTGGGGTCCTGGGATGTCACAATGGGCCCCAGTGACAAAGAGGGTCCCCATGGTGCCACAATGGGCCCTGGGGACAAAGGGAGTCACCAGGATGTCACAATGGGCCCTGGGGACAAGGGGGGTCCCACCCTGTAACAATGGGCCCTGGGGACAAATTGGGGCCCTGGGATGTCACAATGGGCCCTGGGGACAAATGGGGTCCTGGGACGTCACAATGGGTCCTGGGGATAAAGGGGGTCCCCAGGATGTCACAATGGGCACTTGAGACAAAGGTGGGGTCCCCATTGTGTCACAATGCGTCCCCAGTGACAAGAGGGTTCCCCATGGTGTCACAATGGGCCCTGGGGACAATTGGGGATCCTGGGATGTCACAATGGGCCCTGAGGACAACAGGGGGTCCCCACGGTGTCAAAATGGGCCCTGGTGACATACGGGGCAGCCCAGGATGTCACAATGGGCCGTGGGGACAAAGAGGGGTCCCCAGGATGTTCACAATGGGCCCTGGAGACAGTGGGGGGTCCAGAAATGTCACAATGGGCCCTGGGGACAAAGGGGCTCCCCAAGATCTCACAATGGGCTCTGGGGACAGAGGGGGTCCCCACGGTGTCACAATGCACGCTGGGGACAATGGGGGGTCCTGGGACGTCACAATGGGCCCTGGGGACACAGGGGTCCCAAGGATGTGATAATGGGCTTTGGGGACAAGTGGGGTCCCCAGGATGTCACAATGGGCACTGGGGAGAAAGGGGTGGTCCCCATGGTGTCACAATGGGCCCTAGTGACAAGGAGGTTCCCCACGGTTCCACGATGGGCCCTGGGGACAAGGGGGTCCACCAGATGTCACAATGGGCCCTGGGGAAAACAGGGGGTCCCCACGGTGTCACAATGGGCCCTGGGGACAAAGGGAGGTCCTAGGACATCACAGTGGGCCCTGGGGACAAAGTGGGGTCCCCTGAATGTCACATTGGGACCTGCAGACAAAGGGGGGTCCTGGGATGTAACAATGGGCCCCAGTGACAAAGGGGGTCCCCAGGATGTCACAACAGGCCCTGGGGACAAAGAGGGCTCTCCTGAATGTCAAAATGGGCCCTGGGGACAAGGGGGGACCCCAGGATGCAACAACAGGCCCTGGGGACAAAGAGGGGTCCCCTGAATGTCACAAAGGGCCCTGGGGACAAGGGGGTGTCCTGGGATGTCACAATGGACCCTGGGGACAAATAGCAGTTCCCTGAATATCACAATGGGCCCTGGAGACAAGGGGTGTCCTGGGATGTCACAATGGGCCCCAGTGACAAAGGGCGTCCCTATGGTGCCAAAATGGGGCCTGGGGACAAAGGGGGTCCCCAGGAAGTCACAATGGGCCCTGGGGAAAAAGGGGGGTCCTGGGATGTCACAATGGGACCTGGGACAACGGGGGGTCCCCAGGATGTCACAATGAGCCCTGGGGACAAGCAGGGTACCCACGGTGTCACAATGGGCCCTGGGGACAAAGGGGGGTCCCGAGGATGTCACAATGGGCCCTGGGGACAATTGGGGGATCCTGGGATGTCACAATGGGCCCTGGGGACAAAGAGGAGTCCCCTAAATGTCACAATGGGCCCTGGAGACAGAGGGGCTCCCCATGGTGCCATAATGGGCCCTGAGGAAAAAGCGGGGTCGCCAGGATGTCACAATGGGCTCTTGGAAAAATGGAGGGTCTTGGGATGTCACAATGGGCCCTGGGGACAAAGGAGGTCCGCAGGATGTCACAATGACCCCTTGGGACAACGGGGCCATTGTGGACATCACAATGGGTCCTGGGAACAAAGTGGGGTCCCCAGGATGGCACAATGTGCCCTGGAGACAAAGGGGTTCCCCACCCTATCACAATGGGCCTTGGGGACAAAGGGGGGTCCCCAGGATGTCACAATAGGCCCTGGGGACAAAGAGGGGTCCCCTGAATGTCACAATGGGCCCTGGAGACAAAGGGGGGTCCCCAGGATGTCACAATAAGCCCTGGAAACAATTGGGGGGTCCTGAGATGTCACAATGGGCCCTGGGGACAAAGGGGGGCCCCAGGATTTCAAAATGGGCCCTGGGGACAAAGGGACTCCCCACACTGTCACAATACGCCCTGGGGACAAAGGGGGTGCCCAGGATGTCACAATGGGTCCTGGGGACAAAGGGGGTCCTGTGATGTCACAATGGGCCCTGGGGACAAAGGGGGTCCCCATGGTGCCACAATGGACCCTGGGGACAAACGAGGTCCCCAGGATGTCACAATGGGCCCTAGGGACAAAGGGAGTCCCCACCCTGTCACAATAGGCCCTGGGGACAAAGGGGGTGCCCAGGATGTCACAATGGGTCCTGGGGACAAAGGGCATCCCCATGGTGCCACAATGGACCCTAGTGACAAACGAGGTCCCCAGGATGTCACAACGGGCCCTAGGGACAAAGGGGGGTCCCCAGGATCTCACAATGGACCCTGGGGACAAAGGGGGGGCCTGGGACGTCACAATGGGTCCTGGGGACAATGGGGGGTCCTGGGATGTCACAATGAGCCCTGGGCTCAATTGGGGGGTCCTTAGATGTCACAACGGGCTCTGGGGACAAAGGGCGCCTCCAGGATGTCACAATGGGCCCTGAGGACAAAGTGGGGTCCTGAAATGTCACAATGGGCCCTGGGCACAAAGGGGGTTCCCAGGATGTCACAATGGGCTCTGGGGACAACGGGGATTCCAAAGGTGTCACAATGGGCCCTTGGGACAAAGGCTGTCCCCCGAATGTCACAATGGGCCCAGGGGACAAAGGGGGTCCCCAGGATGTCACAATGGGCCTTCAGTATAAAGTGGGGTCCTGGGATGTCACAATGGGCCCTGGGGACAAAGGGGGGTCCTGGGACGTCACAATGGGCCCTGCGGATCAAGGATGGTGCCCTGGATATCACAATGGGCTCTGGGGACAATGGGCGTCCTGGAATGTCACAATGGTCCCTAGGGACAAAGGGAGGTCCCTTGGATGTCACAATGGGGCTGGGGACAAAGGGGGTCCTGGGATGTCACAATGGTCCCTGGGGATCAGGGGGGTCCCCAGGTTGTCACAATGGGCCCTGGCGAACAAGGGGGTCCCCACGGTGTCACAATGGGCCCTGAGGACAAAGGGGGTCCCCAGGTTGTCACAATGGGCCCTGGGGACAAAGGGGGTCCCCACGGTGTCACAATGGGCCCTGGGGACAAAGGGGGTCCTCAGGATGTCACAATGGGCCCTGGGGACCAGGGGGATACCCACGGTTTCAAAATGGGCCCTGGGGACAAGGGGGTCCCCAGGATATTACAGTGGGCCGTGGGGACAAAGAGGGGTCCCCAGGATTTCACAATGGACCCTGGGGACAAAGGGGGTCCTGGGACTTCACTATGGGCCCTGGGGACAAGGGGCGGTCCCCAAGATGTCACAATGGGTCCTGGGGACAAGGGGGTCCCCAGGATGTCACAATGGGCCCTGGGGACAAAGGGGGTCCTGGGACTTCACTATGGGCCCTGGGGACAAGGGGGTCCCCAGGATGTCACAATGGGCCCTTAGGACAAGGGGGGTCCCCAAGGTGTCACAATGGGCCCTGGGGACAATGGGGAGTCCTGGGACATCACAACAGGCCTGGGGACAAGGGGGATCTCCACCCTGTCACAATGGGCCCTGGGGCAAAGGGGGGTCCTGGGATGTCACAATTGGCCCTGGGGACAAAGGGGGTCCCCATGGTGCCACAATGGGCCCTGGGGACAAAGGGGATCCCCAGGATGTCACAATGGGCCCTTAGGACAAGCGGGGTTCCCAAGGTGTCACAATGGGCCCTGGGGACAATGGGGAGTCCTGGGACATCACAACAGGCCTGGGGACAAGGGGGATCTCCACCCTGTCACAATGGGCCCTGGGGCAAAGGGGGGTCCTGGGATGTCACAATTGGCCCTGGGGACAAAGGGGGTCCCCATGGTGCCACAATGGGCCCTGGGGACAAAGGGGATCCCCAGGATGTCACAATGGGCCCTTAGGACAAGGGGGTCCCCATGGTGCCACAATGGGCCCTGGGGACAAAGGGGGTCCCCATGGTGCCACAATGGGCCCTGGGGACAAAGGGGATCCCCAGGATGTCACAATGGGCCCTTAGGACAAGGGGAGTCCCCAGGATGTCACAATGGGCCCTGAGGACAAGGGGAGGTCCCCATGGTGTCACAATGGGTCCTCAGTGAGAAGGGGGTCCCCCATGGTTTCACAATGGGCCCTGGGGACAAGGGGGATCCCCAGGGTGTCACAATGGACCCTGGGGAGAAGGGTTTAGGGGGTTGTGTTAGGGGGTTGGAGGATTAGGTGGTGCAGGATTTGGGGGTGCAAGAATTTTGCGGGGCCTGATTTGTGGCTGCAGAGTCTGGGGTTGCAGGTTCCAGGGGTGAAGGATTTGGGGGTTCAGGGTTTAGGGCAGTAGGATATTTGGGTGCAGGAGTTTGGGGTGCCGGGTTTGGGGGCCAGGATTTGGGGTTGCAGGATTTAGGGGTGCAGTGGTTTGGAGTGCAGTGTTTTGGGGTGCAGGGTTTGGGGAAGGAGGATATGGGGGTGCAGGGTATAGGAGAGCAGGATCTTGGGGTGCAGGGGTTTGGGGTGGAGGGCTTGGTAGGGCAGGATTTGGGGGTGGAAATTTTATTGGGTAGGGCTGGGGGTGCAGGATTTGGGGGTGAAGGGGTTGTGAGGTGCAGGGTTGTGGGGTGCAGGGTTTGAGAGATCGGGACGTGGGGCTGGAGGATTTGGGGGTGCAGGGTTTGGAGCAGCAGGATCTGGGGGTGCAGAGTTGGGGGGTGCAAGATTGGGGGTAGCAGGGTTTTGGGAAGCAGGGTTTCGGGGTCAGGCTTTAGGGGGACAGGGTTTGGGGGGCAGGGTTGGGAGGGATGATTTTGGGGTGCAGGGTTTAGGGCAGCAGGATCTTGGGGTGAAGGGGTTTGGTGTGAAGGGTTGGGTAGGACAGGATTTGGGGTGCAGGTTTTTAGAGTGCAACTTGTGGGGGTCAGGATTTGGGGTACAGGGTTTGGGGGTGCAGGGTTTAGTGGTGCAGGGTTTGGGGGTGCAGGTCTTGGGGAGGCAGAATTAGGGTGCAAGACTTGAGGGTGCAGGGTTTGGGGGTTTGGGACATGGGGCTGGAGGATTTAGGGGTGCAGGATTTGGGGTGCAGTGTGTGGGGGTGCAAGATCTTGGGGTGTACGAGCTTTGGGTGTGGGATTTGAAGGACAATGATTTGGGGGTGCAGGGATTGGGGGTGTAGGGTTTTGGGGTTGATGCGTTTGGAGATTCGGGATGTGGAGGTCAAGGATTTAGGGGTACAAGGGCTGGTTGCAGGATTTGGGGGTACAGGGTTGGTTGCAGGATTTGGGGTGCAGGGTTTGAAGTGCAGGGCTAAAGGGGGCAGGATTTGGAGGTGCAAGATTTGGTGGTCTGGGGTACTGGGGTGCAGGGTTTTGGGGTGCGGGATTTGGGGGTGCAGGTTCCATGTCTTTAGGAACTGGGCGGGGAGGGTTTCTTGGTGCGGACTTTTGAGTGCAAGTTTGAGGGGCCTTGATTTTGGGGTGCATGGTTTGGGGGGCAGGATTCCGGGTGTAAGGTTTTGAGGTGCAGGACTTGGGGGCGCAGGTTTCACACGTTAAGGAACTGGGGCTGCAGAGGTTGGGGGTGCAGCGTTGTGGGCTGCAGGGTTGAAGGGTGCAGGATTTAGGGGTACAGGTTTTGGGGGTGCAGGAGCTGGGGGTGCAGGCTGTAGGGATCCGAATATGGGGGTGCAGGGTTCTGGGGTGCAGGATCTGGGTGAGCAGGCTGTTGGGGTACAGAACCTTGTAGTTCAGCGTTTAGAGGCAGGATTTGGGGGTGCAGGGCTTTGGGGTGAGGGGTCTGGGGTGAGGGGTTCAGGTGTTCAGCACCTGGGGGTGCAGGACCTGAGGGTTGGAGGATTTGGGGGTGCAGGGATTTGGGGGTGCAGGGATATGGGGTGCAACTTGTGGGGTGCAGAGTTTTGGGTATAGGATTTTGGGGTGCAGAGTTTTGGGGGGGGGATTGGGGGAGCAGGGTTTCAGGGTGCAAGGTTCAGTGGTGCAGGGTTCTGGGGGTGCAGGGTTTAGCGCCAGAATTGGGGGTGCAGGGTTTGGGATTGCAGGGTGTTGGGGGAAGGATCTGGGGCTACAAGATGTGGGGTAGCAGGGTTTTGGGGTGCAACTTGTGGGGGCAGGATTTGGGGTACAGGAGGTTGGGGGTGCAGGGTTTGGGGTGTAGGATTTAGTGGAGCAGGGACTGGGGGTGAAGGTCTTGTGGAGGCAGAATTGGGGGTGCAGGTCTTGGGGAGGCAGAATTGGGGGTGCAGATTTTGGCTGTTCAGGACCTGGGGGTGCAGGATTTGGGGATGTAGGTTTTGGGGGGTAGATTTTGGGGTGCTGGGTTCGGCACATGGGTCTGGAGGATTTGGGGGTGCAGGGTTAAGGGGTTTAGGATTTTGGGGTGCACAGTTTAGGGTGCACGTTCTGGGCATGTATGATTTCAGAGTGCAGGGCTTTGGGGTACAGGATTTGGGGTGCAGGGTTTTGGGGTCAGGATCTGGGGGTGCAGGGTGTTGGGGAGAAGGATTTGGGGGTGCAGCATTTTGAAGTGCAGGGTTTGGAGGAGGGAGGTTTTGGGGGTGAAAGATTTGGTGGTTCAGGTTTTGGGGGTGCAGTGTTAAAAGGGTGGAGGATTAGGGGTGCAGGATTTGGGGGTGCACTGTTTGGGGGTGCAGGGTTTAGAAGTCAGGTCTAAGAGTGCAGCGTTTGGGGTGCAGGGGCTTGGGGGGAAATTTCAGGTTGCAGAGTGTGGGGTGCACAGGACTGGGGCTCAGGATTTGGGGGTGCGGGGTTTCAGGGTTCAAGATTTGGAGGTGTGGAGTTTTGGGGTGCAGGGGATGGGGGTGAAGGATTTGAGGCTGCAGGGTGGTGGGGGGAGGATTTGGGGGTGAGAGATTTGGGGTGCAGGATGTGGGGGTGCAGAGTTTTGGGAGGCAATGATCTGGGGCTGCAGGATTTGGGGGTTCAGTGTTTAGGGCAGCACAACCTCGGGGTGCAGGGGTTTGCAGTGAAAGGTTTGGTAGGGCAGGATTTGGAGTGCAGGATTCTGGGGTGCTGGGTTTGGGGTACAGGATTTGGTGTTGCAGGGATGGGGTTGAAGGGCTTGGGTTTCCAGGCCTTTGAGGTGCAGGATTTGGAGGTGCAAAGTTTGGGAGGGAATTCTTTGGGGTGCAGGGTTTGGGGTTCCAGGAGGTGGGGGAAGGACCTTGGGGTGTAGGGTTTGGGGGGGCAGGGTTTTGGGGGAAGGATTTAGGGGTGCAGGGTTTTGAAGTGCAGCGTTTCAGGGGGGCATGATTTTGGGGGTGCACATGTGGGGGTCCAGGTTTGGGGGATGCAGAGTTTGTGAATGGAGGATTTTGGGGTGCTGGGTTTGGGGCTGCCTAATTTGGGGGTGCAGTGTTTGGGTGTTCAGGACCTGGGGGTGCTGCGTTTGGGAATGAAGGCTTTGGGGGTGCAGGGCTCAGGATTTGGGAGGGCAGGATCAGGGGGTGTAAGATTTCAGGGTTTAGGGGTGCAAAGTTTGGTAGGGCTGAATTACAGGGGTGCAAAGTATGGTAGGGCTGAATTTAGGGGTGCAGGATTTGGTATTACAGGTTTTGGGGAATCATGGCTTGGGAGGAAGGATTTAGGGGTGCAGGGTTTCAAGATGCAGGATTTGGGGTGCAGTATTTGGGGTTGCAGGTTTGGGGGGTGCAAGTTGTGGGGCAGCAGGATATCGGGTATAGGGTTCTGGCCTGCAGGGTTTGGGGGTGCAGGATTTCAACGTGCAGGGTTCTGGGGTGCAGTATCTGGGGGTCCAGGGTTTGGCAGTGCATTGGCTTTGGGGGTTGAAGGATTTGGGGGTGTAGGGTTTAGGGATGCAGGATTTGGGGGTGCAGGATTTGGAAGTGCAGAGTTAGGGGGCAGGATTTTCAGTGCAGGGTTTCAGGGTACAGAACTTGGTGGTGCAGGATCTGGGGGTGCAGGTTTTCGGTGGGGAATTTGGGGGTGCAGGGTGTTGAGGAAGGATCTGAGGGTACAATATTTGGGCTTTAAGGGTTTAGGGGGGCAGGATCTGGCAGTGCAGAGTTTGGGGACAGGACCTGGGGGTGCAGCAACTGGGGTTACAGGTTCTGGGGGTGCAGGGTCGAGGGAATTGTTTGAGGTGCAGGGTTATGAGATTGCAGGATTTCTGGGTGCAGAGTTTGGGGTGCTGGGTATGGGGTAGCAGCATCTGGGGGTGTAGGTTTTGGGGGTTCATTCATTTGGGGGGAGGATCTGGGGGTGCAGGGTTTAAGGGTTCAGGATTTGGAGGTGTAGGGTTTTGGGGTAAAGGGTTCTGGGTTGAGGTTTTGGGGTGAAAGATTTGGGGATGCAGTGTTAAGGGGTGGAGGCTTAGAGGTGCAAGATTTGGGGGTGCAGAGTTTTCGTGTGTCTGATTTGGGGGTGCAGGGTCTGGGGGTGCAAGATCCTGGAATTCAGGATCTGGGGGTTCAGGATTTGGGGGTGCACAGTATGGGAGGGAAGGATCTGGGGCTTCAGGATTTGGGGGTGCACTGTTTGGGGGTACAGGGTTTAGAAGTCAGGTCTAAGAGTGCAGCGTTTGGGGTGCAGGGGCTTGGGGGGAAATTTAAGGTTGCAGAGTGTGGGGTGCACAGGACTGGGGCTCAGGATTTGGGGGTGCGAGGTTTCAGGGTTCAGGATTTGGAGGTGTGGAGTTTTGGGGTGCAGGGGTTGGGAGTGCAGGGTGGTGGGGGTGAGAGATTTGGGGTGCAGGATTTGGAGATGCAGAGTTTTGGCAGGCAAGGATCTGGGGCTGCAGGATTTGGGGGTTCAGTGTTTAGGGCAGCACAACCTCGGGGTGCAGGGGTTTGCAGTGAAAGGTTTGGTAGGGCAGGATTTGGAGTGCAGGATTCTGGGGTGCTGGGTTTGGGGTACAGGATTTGGTGTTGCAGGGATGGGGTTGAAGGGCTTGGGTTTCCAGGCCTTTGAGGTGCAGGATTTGGAGGTGCAGGGTTTGGGAGGGAATTCTTTGGGGTGCAGGGTTTGGGGGCAGGGTTTAGGGGTGGAGGGTATAGGACGGAAGGATTTGGGAATGCAAGGTTTGGGGTGCAGGTTTTGGGGTTCAGGAAGGTAGGGAGGGCAGGATTAGGGGGTGCAAGGTTTCAGTTGTAGGGTTTAGGGGTGCAGAGTTTGGTAGGGCCGAATTTGGGGGTGCAGGATTTGGGGTGCAGGGTTTGGGAAGACAGGATCAGGGGTGGAGGATTTGGGGGTGCAGGATTGAGGGGCAGGGTTTTGGTGCAGGGCTTGGGGTCAGGATCTGGGGTGCAGGTTTGGGAAGAGTATTTTGGGGTGCAGGATTTTGGGTGCCGTGTCTGCGGGGCAGGTTTGGGGTGATCACTGCTGATCCGCACACACTCGCTCTCTCTGGTATTCACCTCCACTCCTGCTCCTCCACCTCCCCACTGTTCTCTCCATCTCCTCTCTTCTCGTTCCCACCACACTCTGCACACAGACCCGACCACTGAGAATGTTCCAGAACACGCTGATCCAAACCCCGCTGGGAACTCCAGGCTCCATGGCAATGTGAAAATTGAGTGTGGCACAGAATCCCTTTGGGTGTCAAACACCTTGAAGGTGCTGGAGTCCAAGCACAAACCCCCGGCACTGCCCACGGCCCTCAGGAGCTCCTGTGGAAACCCCTCCAGGGATGGCGGCTCCAGCCCTGCCCTGGGCAGCCCGTTCAGTGCCCGACAGCCCTCGCTGGGAGGAACAGCTCCCAGGCTCCAGCCAGAAGCTCACCCGGTACCGCTGGGGCCGTCTCCTCTCCTCCTGCCGCTCGTTCCCGGGCAGAGTCCCCGAAGCCCGCTCTCCGGGCGCTCTGCGGGCGGCTCCTGGCCCGGCCGCCCCCCGCACTCCCGCTCTGGCTCCGCCCCAAGGCTCAGGCGGGAACGGCCGCTGCGGCCCGGCCGGCCAATCGCAGCTCGCCACCTCAGCCCCGCCCCCTCAAACCAGCCCTTGGCCCCGCCCCCTCCCCCCATCACCTCAGGAGGAGCCGCAACCGCTGGTGCTGAGTGCGGAGCTCAGCGCACAAAGAGCTGCACAGGGTGAGAGGGGCAGGGGGATTCGAGCTGAGATGGGCGCTGTTTGCAGACAGAACCAAGTGAGGCACAGGCTCTGCACCTGGAGAAAGGAAAAGGTGCAGTGATCACCCCAAACCTGCCCCGCAAACATGGCACCCAAAATCCTGCACCCCAAAATACTCTTCCCAAACCCGCACCCCAGATCCTGACCCCAAGCCCTGCACCAAAACCCTGCCCCTCAATCCTGCACCCCCAAATCCTCCACCCCCGATCCTGTCTTCCCAAACCCTGCACCCCAAACCCTGCACCCCCAAATTCGGCCCTACCAAACTCTGCACCACTAAACCCCACAACTGAAACCTTGCACCCCCTAATCCTGCCCTCCCTACCTTCCTGAACCCCGAAACCTGCGCCCCAAACCCTGCATTCCCAAATCCTTCCGTCCTATACCCTCCACCCCTAAACCCTGCCCCCAAACCCTGCACCCCAAAGAATTCCCTCCCAAACCTTGCACCTCCAAATCCTGCACCTCAAAGGCCTGGAAACCCAAGCCCTTCAACCCCATCCCTGCAACACCCAATCCTGTACCCCAAACCCAGCACCCCAGAATCCTGCACCCCAAATCCTACCTACCAAACCTTTCACTGCAAACCCCTGCACCCCAAGATTGTGCTGCCCTAAACACTGAACCCCCAAATCCTGCACCCAAATCTCTCACCTCCAAATCCTTCCACCACCACCCTACACCCTCAGATCCTTCAACCCCATCCCCTGCACCCCAAAACTCCACACCTCCAAATCCTGATCCCTGAAACCCCGCACCCCCAAATCCTGTGCCCCAGTCCTGTGCACCCCACAGTCTGCACCCCAAACACTGCACTCTTAGACCTGACTTCTAAACCCTGCACCCCCAACAGTGCACCCCCAAATCCTGAAGCCCCAGATCCTTCCCTCCCATACCCTGCACCCCCACATCCTGAACCCCCAAATCCTGCAACCCTAAACCTCCACCCTCTTAACACTGCACCCCCAAAACCTGAACCACCAAATCCTTCGCCCCCAAAACCTCCCTCCTCCAAACCCTGCACTTCAAAATGCTGCACCCCCAAATCCTTCTCCCCAACACCCTGCACCCCCAGATCCTGACCCCAAAACCCTGCACCCCAAATCCTGTACCCCAAAGCCCTGCACTCTGAAATCATACATGCCCAGAACGTGCACCCTAAACTGTGCACCCCAAAATCCTAAACCCCTTAACCCTGCACCCCCAAATCCTCCAGACCCATGTGCCGAACCCAGCACCCCAAAATCTACCCCCCAAAACCTACATCCCCAAATCCTGCACCCCCAGGTCCTGAACAGCCAAAATCTGCACCCCCAATTCTGCCTCCCCAAGACCTGCACCCCCAATTCTGCCTCCACAAGACCTTCACCCCCATTCTCTGCTCCACTAAATCCTACACCCCAAACCCTGCACCCCCAACCTCCTGTACCCCAAATCCTGCCCCCACAAGTTGCACCCTAAAATCCTGCACCCCCAAATACTGTCCTACCCACCCTTCACCCCAAATCCCTTCACCCCAAGTTCCTGCTGCCCTAAACCCTGCACCCCCAAATCATCCCTCCCAACCCTGCCCCCCAAACCCTGTCCCCCTAAAGCCTGACCCTGAAACCCTGCTACCCCCAATCTTGTACCCCCAGATCCTTCCCCCAACACCCTGCAATCCCAAACCCTGCACCCCCAATTCTGGCGCTAAACCCTGCACCCCCAGAACCCTGCACCACTGAACCTTGCACCCCAAAACCCTGCTTCCCCAATCCTCCCCCCCAAAACTCTGCACCCCTAAACCCTATACCCAAAACCCTGCACCCCACAAGTTGCACCCTGAAATCCCTGCACCCCCAAATCCTCCAACCCTCAGGTCCTGCACCCCCAGGTGCTGAACACCTGAACCCCTCACCCCAGACCCCTCACCCCAAAGCCCTGCACCCCCAAATCCTGCCTCTAAACGCTGAACTACAAGGTTCTGTACCCCAACAGCCTGCTCACCCAGATCCTGCACCCCAGAACCCTGCACCCCCATATTCGGATCCCTACAGCCTGCACCCCCAGCTCCTGCACCCCCAAAACCTGTACCCCTAAATCCTGCACCCTTCAACCCTGCAGCCCACAACGCTGCACCCCCAACCTCTGCAGCCCCAGTTTCTTAACGTGTGAAACCTGCACCCCAAGTCCTGCACCTCAAAACCTTACACCCGGAATCCTGCCCCCCAAACCATGCACCCCAAAATCAAGGCCCCTCAAACTTGCACTCAAAAGTCCGCACCAAGAAACCCTCCCCGCCCAGTTCCTAAAGACATGGAACCTGCACCCCCAAATCCCGCACCCCAAAACCCTGCAGCCCAGTACCCCAGACCACCAAATCTTGCACCTCCAAATTCTGGCCCCTTTAGCCCTGCACTTCAAACCCTGCACCCCCAAATCCTGCAACCAGCCCTTGTACCCCTAAATCCTTGACCTCCACATCCCGAATCTCCAAACGCAGCAACCCCAAAACCCTACACCCCCAATCCCTGCACCCCCAAATCATTGTCCTTCAAATCCCACACCCAACGCTCGTACACCCCCAGATCTTGCACCCCCACACACTGCACCCCAAATCCTGCACCCCCAAATCCTCCAGCCCCATGTCCCAAACCCCCAAACCCTGCACCCTCAAGTCTTGCACCCCCAAACCATTCTCCCCCCAATCCTGCAACCCCAAACCCCACACCTCCTGCACCCCAAAATTCGACACCTCCAAATCCTAAACCCTTAAACCCTGCATCTCGCAAATCCTTCCCCCCAAAACAGTGCCCCCCAAACCCTGCACCCCAGATCCTGCAGCCCCTAACTCTGCACCCCAAACGCTGCACCCTCAGATCCTGCGTCCCCCAACCCTGCACCCCAAATCCTTTACCGCAAAATTCCCCAAACCTGCAAACCCGAATCCTGCACCCCCAGTTCCTAAACATGCGAACCCTGCACCCCCAAACATTCAGCCCAAAGCCCTGCACCCCCAAATCCTGCCGTACACAACCCTTGACCCCAAACCTCTTCAACCCAAGATACTGAAACCCTAAGCCCTGCACCCCAAACCTACATCCCCAAATCCTGCACCCCCAGGTCCTGAACACCCAAAATCTGCACCCCCAAACCCCTGAACTCCAAAAACCTGCACCCCCAATTCTGCCTCCCCAAGACCTGCACCCCCAAACCCTGCACCACTAAACCCTGCACCCCCAAACCCTGTACCCCAAATCCTGACCCCCACAAGTTGCACCCTAAAAACCTGCACCCCAAATCCTGTCCTACCCAACCCTTCACGCCAAACCCTTTCACCCCAAGATCGTGCTGCCCTAAACCCTGCACCCCAAAATCATCCCTCCCAACCCTGCCCCCCAAACCCTGTCCCCCTAAAGCCTGACCCCTAAACCCTGCTCCCCCAAACCCTGCTATCCCCAATCTTGCACCCCCAGATCCTGCTGCTCCAAACCCTGCACCCCCAAATCCTCCAGCCCCACGTAACAATCTCCCAAACCCTGCAGCCCAGAACCCTTCACCCCACAACCCCTTCACCCCCAAATCCTGCACCCCCAGCCCTACCCCTAAACTTTCCACCCCCAATCCTGCCCTACCAAGCCCTCCACTCCAAACCCCTGCACCCCAAGATCCTGCACCCTAAACCCTGCACCCCTATATCCTCCTTCCCCAAACCCTGCACCCCAAAACACTGCACTCCAAACCACTGCACCCCTAAACCCTGAACCCCCAAATCCTGCACCCCTGGAACCTGCAACCACAGACCCTGTAGCCCCAAATCAGGCCCCGCAAAATCCTGCTCCCCTGGCCTTGCACCCCCAAATCCTGCACCACCTAATCCTCCAACCCCCTAACACAACCCCCTAACCCCTTGTCCCCAGGGCCCATTGTGACATCCCAGGACCCCCCATTGTCCCCAGGGGTCATTGTGACACCATGGGGGACCCCCTTGTCGCTGGGGACCCATTGTAACACCATGGGGACCTCCCCTTGTCCTCAGGCCACATTGTGATATCCTGGGGAGCCCCCTTTGTCCCCAGGGCCCATTGTGACATCCCAAGACCCCACATTGTCCCCAGGGCCCATTGTGAGATCCTGGGGACCCCCTCTGTTCCCCGGGCTCATTGTGACTTTCAGGGGACACCCACTTTGTCCCCAGGGCCGATTGTGAGGTCCTAGGGCCCCTCTGTGTCCCCAGGACCCATTGTGACACTGTAGGGACCCCTCTTTGTCCCCAGGGCCCCTTGTGACATCCTGGCGACGCCCCCTTGTCCCCAGGGCCCATTGTGACGTCCCAGGACCCCCCATAGTCCCCACGGCCCATTGTGACATCCTGGAGATCCCTCCTTGTCCCCAGGACCCATTGTGACGCCGCAGGACCCCCCATTGTCCCCAGGGTCCATTGTTACATCCTGGGGACCCCCTTGTCCCCAGGGCCCATCGTGACACCATGGGGACTCTCCTTGTCACTGGGGACCCATTGTGACACCATGGGGAGCCCCCCTTTTCCTCAGGGCCCACTGTGACATCCTGGGCACCCCACTTTGTCCCCCGGGACCATTGTAACACCGTGGGGACCCCCTTTGTCCCCAGGGCCCATTGTGACACTGTGGGGACCCCTCTTCTCCCCAGGGCCTATTGTTACGTTCCAGGACCCCCCATTTTCCCCAGGGCCCATTGTGACACCTTGGGGACCCCCCTTGTCACTGGGGACCCATTGTGACACCATGGGGACCACCCCTTGTCCTTAGGGCCTATTGTGAACATCCTGGGGAACCTCTATTTTCCCCAGAGTCCATTGAGAGATCCTGGGGACCCCCTTGTCCCCAGGTCCCATTGTGACATCCTGGGGACCCCCTTTGTCCCCAGGGCCCATTGTGACGTCCCAGGACCCCACATTGTCCCCAGGGCCCATTGTGACATCCCAGGACCCCCTTGTCCCCAGGACCCATCGTGACACCATGGGGACCCTCCTTGTCACTGGGGACCCATTCCGACACCCTGGGGAGCCCCCCTTGTCCTCAGGGCCCATTGTGACATTATGGGCACCCCCATTTGTCCCCCGGGACCATTGTAACACCGTGCGGACCCCCTTTGTCCCCAGGGCCCATTGTGACACTGTGGGGACCCCCCTTGTCCCCAGGGCCTATTATTCCGTCCCGGGACCCCCATTGTCCCCAGGGCCCATTGTGACACCTTGGGGACCCCCCTTGTCACTGGGGACCCATTGTGACACCATGGGGACCACCCCTTGTCCTCAGGGCCTATTGTGAACATCCTGGGGAACCCCCTTTGTCCCCAGAGCCCACTGTGAGATCCTGGGGACCCCCTTGTCCCCAGGTCCCATTGTGACATCCTGGGGAGCCTCTTTGTCCCCAGGGCCCATTGTGACATCCTGGGGACCCCCTTTGTCCCCAGGGCCCATTGTGATGTCCCAGGACCCCACATTGTCCCCAGGGCCCATTGTGACATCCTGGGGAGCCTCTTTGTCCCCAGGGTTCATTGTGACATCCTGGGGACCCCCTTTGTCCCCAGGGCCCATTGTGACGTCCCAGGACCCCCCATTGTCCCCAGGGCCCATTGTTACATCCTGGGGACCTCCCATTGTCCTCAGTGCCCATTGAGACATCCTGGGGACCCCCTTTGTCACTGGGGACCCATTGTGACATCCCAGGAACCCCATTGTCCCAAGGGCCCATTGTGACATCCAGGGGACCCCCCTTTGTCTCCAGGACGCATTGTGACACCGTGGGGACCTCATTAGTCCCCGGGGCCCATTGTGACATCCTAGGGACCTCCCTTTGTCCCCAGGGCCCATTGTGACATCCCAGGACCCCCCATTGTCCCCAGGGGTCATTGTGACACCATGGGGGACCCCCTTGTCGCTGGGGACCCATTGTAACACCATGGGGACCTCCCCTTGTCCTCAGGCCACATTGTGATATCCTGGGGAGCCCCCTTTGTCCCCAGGGCCCATTGTGACATCCCAAGACCCCACATTGTCCCCAGGGCCCATTGTGAGATCCTGGGGACCCCCTCTGTTCCCCGGGCTCATTGTGACTTTCAGGGGACACCCACTTTGTCCCCAGGGCCGATTGTGAGGTCCTAGGGCCCCTCTGTGTCCCCAGGACCCATTGTGACACTGTAGGGACCCCTCTTTGTCCCCAGGGCCCCTTGTGACATCCTGGCGACGCCCCCTTGTCCCCAGGGCCCATTGTGACGTCCCAGGACCCCCCATAGTCCCCACGGCCCATTGTGACATCCTGGAGATCCCTCCTTGTCCCCAGGACCCATTGTGACGCCGCAGGACCCCCCATTGTCCCCAGGGTCCATTGTTACATCCTGGGGACCCCCTTGTCCCCAGGGCCCATCGTGACACCATGGGGACTCTCCTTGTCACTGGGGACCCATTGTGACACCATGGGGAGCCCCCCTTTTCCTCAGGGCCCACTGTGACATCCTGGGCACCCCACTTTGTCCCCCGGGACCATTGTAACACCGTGGGGACCCCCTTTGTCCCCAGGGCCCATTGTGACACTGTGGGGACCCCTCTTCTCCCCAGGGCCTATTGTTACGTTCCAGGACCCCCCATTTTCCCCAGGGCCCATTGTGACACCTTGGGGACCCCCCTTGTCACTGGGGACCCATTGTGACACCATGGGGACCACCCCTTGTCCTTAGGGCCTATTGTGAACATCCTGGGGAACCTCTATTTTCCCCAGAGTCCATTGAGAGATCCTGGGGACCCCCTTGTCCCCAGGTCCCATTGTGACATCCTGGGGACCCCCTTTGTCCCCAGGGCCCATTGTGACGTCCCAGGACCCCACATTGTCCCCAGGGCCCATTGTGACATCCCAGGACCCCCTTGTCCCCAGGACCCATCGTGACACCATGGGGACCCTCCTTGTCACTGGGGACCCATTCCGACACCCTGGGGAGCCCCCCTTGTCCTCAGGGCCCATTGTGACATTATGGGCACCCCCATTTGTCCCCCGGGACCATTGTAACACCGTGCGGACCCCCTTTGTCCCCAGGGCCCATTGTGACACTGTGGGGACCCCCCTTGTCCCCAGGGCCTATTATTCCGTCCCGGGACCCCCATTGTCCCCAGGGCCCATTGTGACACCTTGGGGACCCCCCTTGTCACTGGGGACCCATTGTGACACCATGGGGACCACCCCTTGTCCTCAGGGCCTATTGTGAACATCCTGGGGAACCCCCTTTGTCCCCAGAGCCCACTGTGAGATCCTGGGGACCCCCTTGTCCCCAGGTCCCATTGTGACATCCTGGGGAGCCTCTTTGTCCCCAGGGCCCATTGTGACATCCTGGGGACCCCCTTTGTCCCCAGGGCCCATTGTGATGTCCCAGGACCCCACATTGTCCCCAGGGCCCATTGTGACATCCTGGGGAGCCTCTTTGTCCCCAGGGTTCATTGTGACATCCTGGGGACCCCCTTTGTCCCCAGGGCCCATTGTGACGTCCCAGGACCCCCCATTGTCCCCAGGGCCCATTGTTACATCCTGGGGACCTCCCATTGTCCTCAGTGCCCATTGAGACATCCTGGGGACCCCCTTTGTCACTGGGGACCCATTGTGACATCCCAGGAACCCCATTGTCCCAAGGGCCCATTGTGACATCCAGGGGACCCCCCTTTGTCTCCAGGACGCATTGTGACACCGTGGGGACCTCATTAGTCCCCGGGGCCCATTGTGACATCCTAGGGACCTCCCTTTGTCCCCAGGGCCCATTGTGACATCCCAGGACCCCACATTGTCCCCAGGGCCCATTGTGAGATCCTGGGGACCCCCTCTGTTCCCCGGGCTCATTGTGACTTTCAGGGGACACCCCCTTTGTCCCCAGGGCCGATTGTGAGGTCCTAGGGCCCCTCTGTGTCCCCAGGACCCATTGTGACACTGTAGGGACCCCTCTTTGTCCCCAGGGCTACTTGTGACATCCTGGCGACGCCCCCTTGTCCCCAGGGCCCATTGTGACGTCCCAGGACCCCCCATAGTCCCCACGGTCCATTGTGAGATCCTGGAGATCCCTCCTTGTCCCCAGGACCCATTGTGACGCCCCAGGACCCCCCATTGTCCCCAGGGTCCATTGTTACCTACTGGGGACCCCCTTGTCCCCAGGGCCCATCGTGACACCATGGGGACCCTCCTTGTCACTGGGGACCCATTCCGACACCCTGGGGAGCCCCCCTTGTCCTCAGGGCCCATTGTGACATTATGGGCACCCCCATTTGTCCCCCGGGACCATTGTAACACCGTGGGGACCCCCTTTGTCCCCAGGGCCCATTGTGACACTGTGGAGACCCCCCTTGTCCCCAGGGCCTATCATTCCGTCCCGGGACCCCCCATTGTCCCCAGGGCCCATTGTGACACCTTGGGGACCCCCCTTGTCACTGGGGACCCATTGTGACACCATGGGGACCACCCCTTGTCCTCAGGGCCTATTGTGAACATCCTGGGGAACCTCCATTGTCCCCAGAGCCCACTGTGAGATCCTGGGGACCCCCTTGTCCCCAGGTCCCATTGTGACATCCTGGGGAGCCTCTTTGTCCCCAGGGCCCATTGTGACATCCTGGGGACCCCCTTTGTCCCCAGGGCCCATTGTGATGTCCCAGGACCCCACATTGTCCTCAGGGCCCATTGTGACATCCTGGGGAGCCTCTTTGTCCCCAGGGCCCATTGTGACATCCTGGGGACCCCCTTTGTCCCCAGGGCCCATTGTGACGTCCCAGGACCCCCCATTGTCCCCAGGGCCCATTGTTACATCCTGGGGACCTCCCATTGTCCTCAGTGCCCATTGAGACATCCTGGGGACCCCCTTTGTCACTGGGGACCCATTGTGACATCCCAGGAACCCCATTGTCCCAAGGGCCCATTGTGACATCCAGGGGACCCCCCTTTGTCTCCAGGACGCATTGTGACACCGTGGGGACCTCATTAGTCCCCGGGGCCCATTGTGACATCCTAGGGACCTCCCTTTGTCCCCAGGGCTCATTGTGGCACCATGGGGACCCCCTTTGTCACTGTGGCACATTGTGATATCCCAGAACCCCACTTTGTCCCCATGGCCCATTTTGACATCCTGGGGACCCCCTTTCTCCCCAGGGGCCATTGTGACATTCAGGGGACCCCCCCTTGTCCCCAGGGCCCATTGTAACGTCCCAGGACCCCTCCTTGTCCCCAGGGCCCATTGTGACATCATGGGGACCCCCATTTGTCACTGGGGCTCATTGAGACATCGTGGGGACCAATTTTGTCCCCAGGGCCCATTGTGACGTCCCAGGTCCTCCCGTTGTCCCCAGGGCCCATTGTGACATTCAGGGGACCCCCCTTTGTCACTGGGGCCCATTGTGACATCCCAGGACCCCCCATTGTCCCCAGGGCCCATTGTGACATCCTGGGGACCCCTCTTTGTCCCCAGGACCCATTGTGACGTCCCAGGACCCCGCATTGTCCCCAGAGCCCATTGTGACATCCTGGAGACCCCCTTTGTCTCCAGGGCCCATTGTGATGTCCCAGGACCCCCCATTGTCCCCAGGGTCCATTGTTACATCCTGAGGACCCCCTTGTCCCCAGGACCCATCGTGACACCATGGGGAGCCTCCGTTGTCCTCAGGGCCCATTGTGACATCCTGGGCACCCCCCTTTGTCCCCCGAGACCATTGTAACACCGTGGGGACCCCCCTTGTCCCCAGGGCCTATTGTTACGTCCCAGGACCCCCATTGTCCCCAGGGCCCATTGTGACACTTGAGGACCCCCCTTGTCACTGGGGAACCATTGTGACACCATGGGGACCACCCCTTGTCCTCAGGGCCTATTGTGAACATCCTGGGGAACCTCCATTGTCCCCAGAGCCCATTGTGACATCCTGGGGACCCCCTTTGTCCCCAGGGCCCATTGTGACGTCCCAGGACCCCACATTGTCCCCAGGGCCCATTGTGACATCCCAGGACCCCCTTGTCCCCAGGACCCATCGTGACACCATGGGGACCCTCCTTGTCACTGGGGACCCATTCCGACACCCTGGGGAGCCCCCCTTGTCCTCAGGGCCCATTGTGACATTATGGGCACCCCCATTTGTCCCCCGGGACCATTGTAACACCGTGGGGACCCCCTTTGTCCCCAGGGCCCATTGTGACACTGTGGGGACCCCCCTTGTCCCCAGGGCCTATCATTCCGTCCCGGGACCCCCCATTGTCCCCAGGGCCCATTGTGACACCTTGGGGACCCCCCTTGTCACTGGGGACCCATTGTGACACCATGGGGACCACCCCTTGTCCTCAGGGCCTATTGTGAACATCCTGGGGAACCTCCATTGTCCCCAGAGCCCACTGTGAGATCCTGGGGACCCCCTTGTCCCCAGGTCCCATTGTGACATCCTGGGGAGCCTCTTTGTCCCCAGGGCCCATTGTGACATCCTGGGGACCCCCTTTGTCCCCAGGGCCCATTGTGACGTCCCAGGACCCCCCATTGTCCCCAGGGCCCATTGTTACATCCTGGGGACCTCCCATTGTCCTCAGTGCCCATTGAGACATCCTGGGGACCCCCTTTGTCACTGGGGACCCATTGTGACATCCCAGGAACCCCATTGTCCCAAGGGCCCATTGTGACATCCAGGGGACCCCCCTTTGTCTCCAGGACGCATTGTGACACCGTGGGGACCTCATTAGTCCCCGGGGCCCATTGTGACATCCTAGGGACCTCCCTTTGTCCCCAGGGCTCATTGTGGCACCATGGGGACCCCCTTTGTCACTGTGGCACATTGTGATATCCCAGAACCCCACTTTGTCCCCATGGCCCATTTTGGCATCCTGGGGACCCCCTTTCTCCCCAGGGGCCATTGTGACATTCAGGGGACCCCCCCTTGTCCCCAGGGCCCATTGTAACGTCCCAGGACCCCTCCTTGTCCCCAGGGCCCATTGTGACATCATGGGGACCCCCATTTGTCACTGGGGCTCATTGAGACATCGTGGGGACCAATTTTGTCCCCAGGGCCCATTGTGACGTCCCAGGTCCTCCCGTTGTCCCCAGGGCCCATTGTGACCTTCAGGGGACCCCCCTTTGTCACTGGGGCCCATTGTGACATCCCAGGACCCCCCATTGTGCCCAGGGCCCATTGTGACATCCTGGAGACCCCCTTTGTCTCCAGGGCCCATTGTGATGTCCCAGGACCCCCCATTGTCCCCAGGGTCCATTGTTACATCCTGAGGACCCCCTTGTCCCCAGGACCCATCGTGACACCATGGGGAGCCTCCGTTGTCCTCAGGGCCCATTGTGACATCCTGGGCACCCCCCTTTGTCCCCCGAGACCATTGTAACACCGTGGGGACCCCCCTTGTCCCCAGGGCCTATTGTTACGTCCCAGGACCCCCATTGTCCCCAGGGCCCATTGTGACACTTGAGGACCGCCCTTGTCACTGGGGAACCATTGTGACACCATGGGGACCACCCCTTGTCCTCAGGGCCTATTGTGAACATCCTGGGGAACCTCCATTGTCCCCAGAGCCCATTGTGACATCCTGGGGACCCCCTTTGTCCCCAGGGCCCATTGTGACGTCCCAGGACCCCACATTGTCCCCAGGGCCCATTGTGACATCCCAGGACCCCCTTGTCCCCAGGACCCATCGTGACACCATGGGGACCCTCCTTGTCACTGGGGACCCATTCCGACACCCTGGGGAGCCCCCCTTGTCCTCAGGGCCCATTGTGACATTATGGGCACCCCCATTTGTCCCCCGGGACCATTGTGACATCCTGGGCATCCCCCTTTGTCCCCCGGGACCATTGTAACACCGTGGGGACCCGCTTTGTCCCCAGGGCCTATTGTTACGTCCCAGGACCCCCCATTGTCCCCAGGGCCCATTGTGACACCTTGGGGACCCCCTTGTCACTGGGGACCCATTGTGACACCATGGGGACCACCCCTTGTCCTTCAGGGCCAATTGTGAACATCCTGGGGAACCTCCATTGTCCCCAGAGCCCACTGTGAGATCCTGGGGACCCCCTTGTCCCCAGGTCCCATTGTGACATCCTGGGGAGCCTCTTTGTCCCCAGGGCCCATTGTGACATCCTGGGGACCCCCTTTGTCCCCAGGGCCCATTGTGATGTCCCAGGACCCCACATTGTCCCCAGGGCCCATTGTGACATCCTGGGGAGCCTCTTTGTCCCCAGGGCCCATTGTGACATTCAGGGGACCCCCTTTGTCCCCAGGGCCCATTGTGACGTCCCAGGACCCCCCATTGTCCCCAGGGCCCATTGTTACATCCTGGGGACCTCCCATTGTCCTCAGTGCCCATTGAGACATCCTGGGGACCCCCTTTGTCACTGGGGACCCATTGTGACATCCCAGGAACCCCATTGTCCCAAGGGCCCATTGTGACATCCAGGGGACCCCCCTTTGTCTCCAGGACGCATTGTGACACCGTGGGGACCTCATTAGTCCCCGGGGCCCATTGTGACATCCTAGGGACCTCCCTTTGTCCCCAGGGCCCATTGTGACATCCCAGGACCCCACATTGTCCCCAGGGCCCATTGTGAGATCCTGGGGACCCCCTCTGTTCCCCGGGCTCATTGTGACTTTCAGGGGACACCCCCTTTGTCCCCAGGGCCGATTGTGAGGTCCTAGGGCCCCTCTGTGTCCCCAGGACCCATTGTGACACTGTAGGGACCCCTCTTTGTCCCCAGGGCTACTTGTGACATCCTGGCGACGCCCCCTTGTCCCCAGGGCCCATTGTGACGTCCCAGGACCCCCCATAGTCCCCACGGTCCATTGTGAGATCCTGGAGATCCCTCCTTGTCCCCAGGACCCATTGTGACGCCCCAGGACCCCCCATTGTCCCCAGGGTCCATTGTTACCTACTGGGGACCCCCTTGTCCCCAGGGCCCATCGTGACACCATGGGGACCCTCCTTGTCACTGGGGACCCATTCCGACACCCTGGGGAGCCCCCCTTGTCCTCAGGGCCCATTGTGACATTATGGGCACCCCCATTTGTCCCCCGGGACCATTGTAACACCGTGGGGACCCCCTTTGTCCCCAGGGCCCATTGTGACACTGTGGAGACCCCCCTTGTCCCCAGGGCCTATCATTCCGTCCCGGGACCCCCCATTGTCCCCAGGGCCCATTGTGACACCTTGGGGACCCCCCTTGTCACTGGGGACCCATTGTGACACCATGGGGACCACCCCTTGTCCTCAGGGCCTATTGTGAACATCCTGGGGAACCTCCATTGTCCCCAGAGCCCACTGTGAGATCCTGGGGACCCCCTTGTCCCCAGGTCCCATTGTGACATCCTGGGGAGCCTCTTTGTCCCCAGGGCCCATTGTGACATCCTGGGGACCCCCTTTGTCCCCAGGGCCCATTGTGATGTCCCAGGACCCCACATTGTCCTCAGGGCCCATTGTGACATCCTGGGGAGCCTCTTTGTCCCCAGGGCCCATTGTGACATCCTGGGGACCCCCTTTGTCCCCAGGGCCCATTGTGACGTCCCAGGACCCCCCATTGTCCCCAGGGCCCATTGTTACATCCTGGGGACCTCCCATTGTCCTCAGTGCCCATTGAGACATCCTGGGGACCCCCTTTGTCACTGGGGACCCATTGTGACATCCCAGGAACCCCATTGTCCCAAGGGCCCATTGTGACATCCAGGGGACCCCCCTTTGTCTCCAGGACGCATTGTGACACCGTGGGGACCTCATTAGTCCCCGGGGCCCATTGTGACATCCTAGGGACCTCCCTTTGTCCCCAGGGCTCATTGTGGCACCATGGGGACCCCCTTTGTCACTGTGGCACATTGTGATATCCCAGAACCCCACTTTGTCCCCATGGCCCATTTTGACATCCTGGGGACCCCCTTTCTCCCCAGGGGCCATTGTGACATTCAGGGGACCCCCCCTTGTCCCCAGGGCCCATTGTAACGTCCCAGGACCCCTCCTTGTCCCCAGGGCCCATTGTGACATCATGGGGACCCCCATTTGTCACTGGGGCTCATTGAGACATCGTGGGGACCAATTTTGTCCCCAGGGCCCATTGTGACGTCCCAGGTCCTCCCGTTGTCCCCAGGGCCCATTGTGACATTCAGGGGACCCCCCTTTGTCACTGGGGCCCATTGTGACATCCCAGGACCCCCCATTGTCCCCAGGGCCCATTGTGACATCCTGGGGACCCCTCTTTGTCCCCAGGACCCATTGTGACGTCCCAGGACCCCGCATTGTCCCCAGAGCCCATTGTGACATCCTGGAGACCCCCTTTGTCTCCAGGGCCCATTGTGATGTCCCAGGACCCCCCATTGTCCCCAGGGTCCATTGTTACATCCTGAGGACCCCCTTGTCCCCAGGACCCATCGTGACACCATGGGGAGCCTCCGTTGTCCTCAGGGCCCATTGTGACATCCTGGGCACCCCCCTTTGTCCCCCGAGACCATTGTAACACCGTGGGGACCCCCCTTGTCCCCAGGGCCTATTGTTACGTCCCAGGACCCCCATTGTCCCCAGGGCCCATTGTGACACTTGAGGACCCCCCTTGTCACTGGGGAACCATTGTGACACCATGGGGACCACCCCTTGTCCTCAGGGCCTATTGTGAACATCCTGGGGAACCTCCATTGTCCCCAGAGCCCATTGTGACATCCTGGGGACCCCCTTTGTCCCCAGGGCCCATTGTGACGTCCCAGGACCCCACATTGTCCCCAGGGCCCATTGTGACATCCCAGGACCCCCTTGTCCCCAGGACCCATCGTGACACCATGGGGACCCTCCTTGTCACTGGGGACCCATTCCGACACCCTGGGGAGCCCCCCTTGTCCTCAGGGCCCATTGTGACATTATGGGCACCCCCATTTGTCCCCCGGGACCATTGTAACACCGTGGGGACCCCCTTTGTCCCCAGGGCCCATTGTGACACTGTGGGGACCCCCCTTGTCCCCAGGGCCTATCATTCCGTCCCGGGACCCCCCATTGTCCCCAGGGCCCATTGTGACACCTTGGGGACCCCCCTTGTCACTGGGGACCCATTGTGACACCATGGGGACCACCCCTTGTCCTCAGGGCCTATTGTGAACATCCTGGGGAACCTCCATTGTCCCCAGAGCCCACTGTGAGATCCTGGGGACCCCCTTGTCCCCAGGTCCCATTGTGACATCCTGGGGAGCCTCTTTGTCCCCAGGGCCCATTGTGACATCCTGGGGACCCCCTTTGTCCCCAGGGCCCATTGTGACGTCCCAGGACCCCCCATTGTCCCCAGGGCCCATTGTTACATCCTGGGGACCTCCCATTGTCCTCAGTGCCCATTGAGACATCCTGGGGACCCCCTTTGTCACTGGGGACCCATTGTGACATCCCAGGAACCCCATTGTCCCAAGGGCCCATTGTGACATCCAGGGGACCCCCCTTTGTCTCCAGGACGCATTGTGACACCGTGGGGACCTCATTAGTCCCCGGGGCCCATTGTGACATCCTAGGGACCTCCCTTTGTCCCCAGGGCTCATTGTGGCACCATGGGGACCCCCTTTGTCACTGTGGCACATTGTGATATCCCAGAACCCCACTTTGTCCCCATGGCCCATTTTGGCATCCTGGGGACCCCCTTTCTCCCCAGGGGCCATTGTGACATTCAGGGGACCCCCCCTTGTCCCCAGGGCCCATTGTAACGTCCCAGGACCCCTCCTTGTCCCCAGGGCCCATTGTGACATCATGGGGACCCCCATTTGTCACTGGGGCTCATTGAGACATCGTGGGGACCAATTTTGTCCCCAGGGCCCATTGTGACGTCCCAGGTCCTCCCGTTGTCCCCAGGGCCCATTGTGACCTTCAGGGGACCCCCCTTTGTCACTGGGGCCCATTGTGACATCCCAGGACCCCCCATTGTGCCCAGGGCCCATTGTGACATCCTGGAGACCCCCTTTGTCTCCAGGGCCCATTGTGATGTCCCAGGACCCCCCATTGTCCCCAGGGTCCATTGTTACATCCTGAGGACCCCCTTGTCCCCAGGACCCATCGTGACACCATGGGGAGCCTCCGTTGTCCTCAGGGCCCATTGTGACATCCTGGGCACCCCCCTTTGTCCCCCGAGACCATTGTAACACCGTGGGGACCCCCCTTGTCCCCAGGGCCTATTGTTACGTCCCAGGACCCCCATTGTCCCCAGGGCCCATTGTGACACTTGAGGACCGCCCTTGTCACTGGGGAACCATTGTGACACCATGGGGACCACCCCTTGTCCTCAGGGCCTATTGTGAACATCCTGGGGAACCTCCATTGTCCCCAGAGCCCATTGTGACATCCTGGGGACCCCCTTTGTCCCCAGGGCCCATTGTGACGTCCCAGGACCCCACATTGTCCCCAGGGCCCATTGTGACATCCCAGGACCCCCTTGTCCCCAGGACCCATCGTGACACCATGGGGACCCTCCTTGTCACTGGGGACCCATTCCGACACCCTGGGGAGCCCCCCTTGTCCTCAGGGCCCATTGTGACATTATGGGCACCCCCATTTGTCCCCCGGGACCATTGTGACATCCTGGGCATCCCCCTTTGTCCCCCGGGACCATTGTAACACCGTGGGGACCCGCTTTGTCCCCAGGGCCTATTGTTACGTCCCAGGACCCCCCATTGTCCCCAGGGCCCATTGTGACACCTTGGGGACCCCCTTGTCACTGGGGACCCATTGTGACACCATGGGGACCACCCCTTGTCCTTCAGGGCCAATTGTGAACATCCTGGGGAACCTCCATTGTCCCCAGAGCCCACTGTGAGATCCTGGGGACCCCCTTGTCCCCAGGTCCCATTGTGACATCCTGGGGAGCCTCTTTGTCCCCAGGGCCCATTGTGACATCCTGGGGACCCCCTTTGTCCCCAGGGCCCATTGTGATGTCCCAGGACCCCACATTGTCCCCAGGGCCCATTGTGACATCCTGGGGAGCCTCTTTGTCCCCAGGGCCCATTGTGACATTCAGGGGACCCCCTTTGTCCCCAGGGCCCATTGTGACGTCCCAGGACCCCCCATTGTCCCCAGGGCCCATTGTTACATCCTGGGGACCTCCCATTGTCCTCAGTGCCCATTGAGACATCCTGGGGACCCCCTTTGTCACTGGGGACCCATTGTGACATCCCAGGAACCCCATTGTCCCAAGGGCCCATTGTGACATCCAGGGGACCCCCCTTTGTCTCCAGGACGCATTGTGACACCGTGGGGACCTCATTAGTCCCCGGGGCCCATTGTGACATCCTAGCGACCTCCCTTTGTCCCCAGGGCTCATTGTGGCACCATGGGGACCCCCTTTGTCACTGTGGCACATTGTGATATCCCAGAACCCCACTTTGTCCCCATGGCCCATTTTGACATCCTGGGGACCCCCTTTCTCCCCAGGGGCCATTGTGACATTCAGGGGACCCCCCCTTGTCCCCAGGGCCCATTGTAACGTCCCAGGACCCCTCCTTGTCCCCAGGGCCCATTGTGACATCATGGGGACCCCCATTTGTCACTGGGGCTCATTGAGACATCGTGGGGACCAATTTTGTCCCCAGGGCCCATTGTGACGTCCCAGGTCCTCCCGTTGTCCCCAGGGCCCATTGTGACATTCAGGGGACCCCCCTTTGTCACTGGGGCCCATTGTGACATCCCAGGACCCCCCATTGTCCCCAGGGCCCATTGTGACATCCTGGGGACCCCTCTTTGTCCCCAGGACCCATTGTGACGTCCCAGGACCCCGCATTGTCCCCAGAGCCCATTGTGACATCCTGGAGACCCCCTTTGTCTCCAGGGCCCATTGTGATGTCCCAGGACCCCCCATTGTCCCCAGGGTCCATTGTTACATCCTGGGGACCCCCTTGTCCCCAGGACCCATCGTGACACCATGGGGAGCCTCCGTTGTCCTCAGGGCCCATTGTGACATCCTGGGCACCCCCCTTTGTCCCCCGAGACCATTGTAACACCGTGGGGACCCCCCTTGTCCCCAGGGCCTATTGTTACGTCCCAGGACCCCCATTGTCCCCAGGGCCCATTGTGACACTTGAGGACCCCCCTTGTCACTGGGGAACCATTGTGACACCATGGGGACCACCCCTTGTCCTCAGGGCCTATTGTGAACATCCTGGGGAACCTCCATTGTCCCCAGAGCCCATTGTGAGATCCTGGGGACCCCCTGTATTCCCAGGGCCCATTGTGACGTCCCAGGACCCCACATTGTCCCCAGGGCCCATTGTGGCATCCTGGGGACCTCCTTGTCCCCAGGACCCATCGTGGCACCGTGGGGACCTCCCTTGTCACTGGGGACCCATTGTGACACCATGGGGACCTCCCATTGTCCTCAGGGCCCATTGAGACATCCTGGGGACCCCCTTTGTCACTGGGGACCCATTGTGACATCCCAGGAACCCCATTGTGCCAAGGGCCCATTGTGACATCCTGGGGACCCCCCTTTGTCTCCAGGACGCATTGTGACACCGTGGGGACCTCATTAGTCCCCAGGGCCCATTGTGACATCCTAGGGACCTCCCTTTGTCCCCAGGGCTCATTGTGGCACCATGGGGACCCCCTTGTCACTGGGGACCCATTGTGACACCATGGAGACCCCCCCTTGTCCTCAGGGTCCATTGTGACATCCTGGGCACCCCCCATTGTCCCCAGGACCCATTGTGACATCCTGGCCACCCCCTTGCTCCCAGGGCCCATCGTGGCACCATGGGGACTCCCCCTTTGTCCCCAGGGCCCATTGTAGCACCATGGGGACCGCGTTTGACCCCAGGGCCCATTGTGGCACCATGGCAACCACTTTTGTCCCCAGGGCCCATTGTGACATTCTAGGACCCCACTTTGTCCCCAGGGCCTATTGTGACACCATGGGGACCCCTCCTTGTCACTGGGGACCAATTGTGACACCATGGGGACCCCCCCTTGTCCTCAGGACTCATTGCCACATCCTGGGCACGCCCCATTGTCCCCAGGGCCCATTGTGACATCCTGGGGACCCTCATTGTCCCCAGGGCCCATTGTGACATCCCAGAACCTCCTATTGTCCCCAAGGCCCGTTGTGACATCCTGGGGACCCCCATAGTCCCCAGGGCCCATTGTGACATTCCAGGACTCCCCATTGTCCCCAGGGCCCATTGTGACATCCTCGGCACCCCCTTGTCCCCAGGGCCCATTGTGACATTCAGGGGACCCCTCTTTATCCCCAGGGCCCATTTTGACATCCTGGGGACCCCCCCTTGTCACTGGGGCCCATGGTGACGTCCCAGGACCCCCCATTGTCCCCAGGGCCCATTGTGACATCCTGGGGATCCCTCCTTGTGCCCAGGGCCCATTGTGATGTCCCAGGACCCCCCATTGTCCCCAGGGCCCATTGTGACATTCAGGGCACCCCCTTGTCCCCAGGGCCCATTGTGACATTCCGGGGACGCCTCTTTGTACCCAGGGCCCATTGTGACATCCTGGGGGCCCCCCTTGTCACTGGGGCCCATTGTGACGTCCCAGGACCCCCCATTGTCCCCAGGGCCCATTGTGACATCCTGGGGATCCCTCCTTGTCCCCAGGGCCCATTGTGACGTCCCAGGACCCCACATTGTACCCAGGACAAATTGTGACATTCAGGGGACCCCCTTTGTCACTGGGGCCCATTGTGACATCCCAGGACCCCACATTGTCCCCAGGGCCCATTGTGACATCCTGGGGACCCCACTTGTCCCCAGGACCCATTGTGACACTATGGAGACCCCCTTTGTCACTGGGGCCCATTGTGACATCCCAGGACCCCACATTGTCCCCAGGACCCATTGTGACATCCTGGGGACCCCACTTGTCCCCAGGACCCATTGTGACACTATGGGGACCCCGCCTTGTTCCCAGGGCCCATTGTCACACCGTGGGTACCACCCTTGTCCGCCGGGCTCATTGTGACATCCCAGGACCCCCCATTGTCCCCAGGGCCCATTGTGACATTCAGGGGACCCCTCTTTGTCCCCAGGGCCCATTGTGACATCCTGGGGACCCCCTCTTGTCCCCAGGGCCCATTGTGACGTCCCAGGACCCCCCATTGTCCCCAGGGCCCATTGTGACATCCTGGGGATCCCTCCTTGTCCCCAGGGCCCATTGTGACGTCCCAGGACCCCCCCATTGTCCCCAGGGACCATTGTGACATTCAGGGGACCCCCTTTGTCACTGGGGCCCATTGTGACATCCCAGGACCCCCCATTGTCCCCAGGGCCCATTGTGACATCCTGGGGACCCCTCTTTGTCCTAAGGACCCAGTGTGACGTCCCAGGACCCCGCATTGTCCCCAGAGCCCATTGTGACATCCTGGAGACCCCCGTTGTCCCCAGGACCCATTGTGACGTCCCAGGACCCCCCATTCTCCCCAGGGTTCATTGTTACATCCTGGGGACCCCCTTGTCCCCAGGACCCATCGTGACACCATGGGGACCCTCCTTGTCACTGGGGACCCATTGTGACACCATGGGGACCCCTCCTTGTCCTCAGGGCCCATTGTGACATCCTGGGCATCCCCCTTTGTCCCCCGGGACCATTGTAACACCGTGGGGACCCGCTTTGTCCCCAGGGCCTATTGTTACGTCCCAGGACCCCCCATTGTCCCCAGGGCCCATTGTGACACCTTGGGGACCCCCTTGTCACTGGGGACCCATTGTGACACCATGGGGACCACCCCTTGTCCTTCAGGGCCAATTGTGAACATCCTGGGGAACCTCCATTGTCCCCAGAGCCCATTGTGAGTTCCTGGGGACCCCCTTGTCCCCAGGTCCCATTGTGACATCCTGGGGACCTCCTTGTCCCCAGGACCCATCCTGGGGACCTCCTTGTCCCCAGGACCCATCGTGGCACCGTGGGGACCTCCCTTGTCACTGGGGACCCTTTGTGACACCATGGGGACCTCCCACTGTCCTCAGAGCCCATTGTGACATTCAGGGGACCCCCCCTTGTCCCCAGGGCCCATTGTGACTTCCCAGGACCCCCCATTGTCCCCAGGGCCCATTGTGACATCATGGGGACCCCCATTTGTCACTGGGGCTCATTGAGACATCGTGGGGACCAATTTTGTCCCCAGGGCCCATTGTGACGTCCCAGGTCCTCCCGTTGTCCCCAGGGCCCATTGTGACATTCAGGGGACCCCCCTTTGTCACCGGGGCCCATTGTGACATCCCAGGACCCCCCATTGTCCCCAGGGCCCATTGTGACATCCTGGGGACCCCTCTTTGTCCCCAGGACCCATTGTGACGTCCCAGGACCCCGCATTGTCCCCAGAGCCCATTGTGACATCCTGGAGACCCCCTTTGTCTCCAGGGCCCATTGTGATGTCCCAGGAACCCCCATTGTCCCCAGGGTCCATTGTTACATCCTGGGGACCCCCTTGTCCCCAGGACCCATCGTGACACCATGGGGAGCCTCCGTTGTCCTCAGGGCCCATTGTGACATCCTGGGCACCCCCCTTTGTCCCCCGAGACCATTGTAACACCGTGGGGACCCCCCTTGTCCCCAGGGCCTATTGTTACGTCCCAGGACCCCCATTGTCCCCAGGGCCCATTGTGACACTTGAGGACCCCCCTTGTCACTGGGGAACCATTGTGACACCATGGGGACCACCCCTTGTCCTCAGGGCTTATTGTGAACATCCTGGGGAACCTCCATTGTCCCCAGAGCCCATTGTGAGATCCTGGGGACCCCCTGTATTCCCAGGGCCCATTGTGACGTCCCAGGACCCCACATTGTCCCCAGGGCCCATTGTGGCATCCTGGGGACCTCCTTGTCCCCAGGACCCATCGTGGCACCGTGGGGACCTCCCTTGTCACTGGGGACCCATTGTGACACCATGGGGACCTCCCATTGTCCTCAGGGCCCATTGAGACATCCTGGGGACCCCCTTTGTCACTGGGGACCCATTGTGACATCCCAGGAACCCCATTGTGCCAAGGGCCCATTGTGACATCCTGGGGACCCCCCTTTGTCTCCAGGACGCATTGTGACACCGTGGGGACCTCATTAGTCCCCAGGGCCCATTGTGACATCCTAGGGACCTCCCTTTGTCCCCAGGGCTCATTGTGGCACCATGGGGACCCCCTTGTCACTGGGGACCCATTGTGACACCATGGAGACCCCCCCTTGTCCTCAGGGTCCATTGTGACATCCTGGGCACCCCCCATTGTCCCCAGGACCCATTGTGACATCCTGGCCACCCCCTTGCTCCCAGGGCCCATCGTGGCACCATGGGGACTCCCCCTTTGTCCCCAGGGCCCATTGTAGCACCATGGGGACCGCGTTTGACCCCAGGGCCCATTGTGGCACCATGGCAACCACTTTTGTCCCCAGGGCCCATTGTGACATTCTAGGACCCCACTTTGTCCCCAGGGCCTATTGTGACACCATGGGGACCCCTCCTTGTCACTGGGGACCAATTGTGACACCATGGGGACCCCCCCTTGTCCTCAGGACTCATTGCCACATCCTGGGCACGCCCCATTGTCCCCAGGGCCCATTGTGACATCCTGGGGACCCTCATTGTCCCCAGGGCCCATTGTGACATCCCAGAACCTCCTATTGTCCCCAAGGCCCGTTGTGACATCCTGGGGACCCCCATAGTCCCCAGGGCCCATTGTGACATTCCAGGACTCCCCATTGTCCCCAGGGCCCATTGTGACATCCTCGGCACCCCCTTGTCCCCAGGGCCCATTGTGACATTCAGGGGACCCCTCTTTATCCCCAGGGCCCATTTTGACATCCTGGGGACCCCCCCTTGTCACTGGGGCCCATGGTGACGTCCCAGGACCCCCCATTGTCCCCAGGGCCCATTGTGACATCCTGGGGATCCCTCCTTGTGCCCAGGGCCCATTGTGATGTCCCAGGACCCCCCATTGTCCCCAGGGCCCATTGTGACATTCAGGGCACCCCCTTGTCCCCAGGGCCCATTGTGACATTCCGGGGACGCCTCTTTGTACCCAGGGCCCATTGTGACATCCTGGGGGCCCCCCTTGTCACTGGGGCCCATTGTGACGTCCCAGGACCCCCCATTGTCCCCAGGGGCCATTGTGACATCCTGGGGATCCCTCCTTGTCCCCAGGGCCCATTGTGACGTCCCAGGACCCCACATTGTACCCAGGACAAATTGTGACATTCAGGGGACCCCCTTTGTCACTGGGGCCCATTGTGACATCCCAGGACCCCACATTGTCCCCAGGGCCCATTGTGACATGCTGGGGACCCCACTTGTCCCCAGGACCCATTGTGACACTATGGAGACCCCCTTTGTCACTGGGGCCCATTGTGACATCCCAGGACCCCACATTGTCCTTAGGACCCATTGTGACATCCTGGGGACCCCACTTGTCCCCAGGACCCATTGTGACACTATGGGGACCCCGCCTTGTTCCCAGGGCCCATTGTCACACCGTGGGTACCACCCTTGTCCGCAGGGCTCATTGTGACATCCCAGGACCCCCCATTGTCCCCAGGGCCCATTGTGACATTCAGGGGACCCCTCTTTGTCCCCAGGGCCCATTGCGACATCCTGGGGACCCCCTCTTGTCCCCAGGGCCCATTGTGACGTCCCAGGACCCCCCATTGTCCCCAGGGCCCATTGTGACATCCTGGGGATCCCTCCTTGTCCCCAGGGCCCATTGTGACGTCCCAGGACCCCCCCATTGTCCCCAGGGACCATTGTGACATTCAGGGGACCCCCTTTGTCACTGGGGCCCATTGTGACATCCCAGGACCCCCCATTGTCCCCAGGGCCCATTGTGACATCCTGGGGACCCCTCTTTGTCCTAAGGACCCAGTGTGACGTCCCAGGACCCCGCATTGTCCCCAGAGCCCATTGTGACATCCTGGAGACCCCCGTTGTCCCCAGGACCCATTGTGACGTCCCAGGACCCCCCATTCTCCCCAGGGTTCATTGTTACATCCTGGGGACCCCCTTGTCCCCAGGACCCATCGTGACACCATGGGGACCCTCCTTGTCACTGGGGACCCATTGTGACACCATGGGGACCCCTCCTTGTCCTCAGGGCCCATTGTGACATCCTGGGCATCCCCCTTTGTCCCCCGGGACCATTGTAACACCGTGGGGACCCGCTTTGTCCCCAGGGCCTATTGTTACGTCCCAGGACCCCCCATTGTCCCCAGGGCCCATTGTGACACCTTGGGGACCCCCTTGTCACTGGGGACCCATTGTGACACCATGGGGACCACCCCTTGTCCTTCAGGGCCAATTGTGAACATCCTGGGGAACCTCCATTGTCCCCAGAGCCCATTGTGAGTTCCTGGGGACCCCCTTGTCCCCAGGTCCCATTGTGACATCCTGGGGACCTCCTTGTCCCCAGGACCCATCCTGGGGACCTCCTTGTCCCCAGGACCCATCGTGGCACCGTGGGGACCTCCCTTGTCACTGGGGACCCTTTGTGACACCATGGGGACCTCCCACTGTCCTCAGAGCCCATTGTGACATTCAGGGGACCCCCCCTTGTCCCCAGGGCCCATTGTGACTTCCCAGGACCCCCCATTGTCCCCAGGGCCCATTGTGACATTCAGGGGACCCCCTTAGTCACTGGGGCCCATTGTGACATCCCAGGACCCCACATTGTCCCCAGGGCCCATTGTGACATTCAGGGGTCCCCCCCTTGTCCCCAGGACCCATTGTGATATCCCAGGACCCCTCATTGTCCCCACGGCCCATTGTGACATCCTGGGTACCCCCCTTTGTCACTGGGGCTCATTGAGACATCGTGGGGACCAACTTTGGCCCCAGGGCCCATTGTGACGTCCCAGGACCTCCCGTTGTCCCCAGTGTCCATTGTGACATCCGAGGAGCCCACTTTGTCTCCAGGACCCATTTTGATATTGAGGGGAGCCACGTTTGTCCCCAGGGCCGATTGTGACACCATGGGTACCACCCTTGTCACTGGAGACCCATTGTGACACCATGGAGACCCCCGCTTGTCCTCAGGGTCCATTGTGACATCTTGGGCACCTCCCATTGACCCCAGGACCCATTGTGACACCATGGGGACCCCCCCTTGTCACTGGGGACCCATTGTGACACCATGGAGACCCCCGCTTGTCCTCAGGGTCCATTGTGACATCTTGGGCACCTCCCATTGTCCCCAGGACCCATTGTGACATCCTGGGGACCCCCTTGCTCCCAGGGCCCATTGTGGCACCATGGGGACATCCCCTTTGTCCCCAGGGTCCATTGTGACATCCCAGGACCCCCCTTTGTCCCCAGGGGCCATTGTAGCACCATGGGGAGCCACTTTGACCCCAGGGCCTATTGCGGCACCATGGCAACCCCTTTTGTCCCCAGGGCCCATTGTGACATTCTAGGACCCCACTTTGTCCCCAGGGCCTATTGTGACACCATGGGGACCCCTCCTTGTCACTGGGGACCCATTGTGACACCATGGGGACCCCCCCTTGTCCTCAGGACTCATTTTCACATCCTGGGCACCCCCCTTTGTCCCCAGGGCCCATTGTGACATCCTGGGGACCCTCCTTGTCCCCAGAGCCCATTGTGACATCCAGAAGACCCCCTTTGTCCCCAGGGCCCATTGTGGCACCATGGGGACCCCCTTTGTCACTGGGGCCCATTGTGACATCCCATGACCCCCCTTTATCCCCAGTGCTATTGTGAAATCCTGGGGACCCCTTTTGTCCCCAGGGCCCATTGTGGCACCATGGGGAACCCCTTTTTCACTGGGGGTCATTGTGACATTCCAGGATTCCACTTTGTCCCCAGGGCTCGATCTGACACCTTGGGGACTCCCATTGTCCCCAGGACCCATTGTGACATCCTGGGCAACCCCATTGTCCCCAGGGCCCATTGTGACACGTGGGGAACGCCCTTGTCCCCAGGACCCATCGTGGCACCGTGGGGAAACTCCTTGTCACTTGGGCCCATTGTGACACCATGGGGACCCCCCCTTTGTCTCCAGTACCCATTGTGACATCCTGGGGATCCCTCCTTGTCCCCAGGGCCCATTGTGACGTCCCAGGACCCTCCATTGTCCCCAGGGCCCATTGTGACATTCAGGGGACCCCCTTTGTCACTGGGGCCCATAGTGAAATTCCAGGACCCCACATTGTCCCCAGGGCCCATTGTGACACCCTGGGGACCCCACTTGTCCCCAGGACCCATTGTGATACTATGGGGACCCCGCCTTGTGCCCAGAGCCCACTGTGACACTGTGGGTACCACCCTTGTCCGCAGGGCTCATTGTGACATCCCAGGACCCCCCATTGTCCCCAGGGCCCATTGTGACATTCTAGGACCCCACTTTGTCCCCAGGGCCCATTGTGACACCATGGGGACCCCTCCTTGTCACTGGGGACGCATTGTGACACCATGGGGACCCCCCCTTGTCCTCAGGACTCATTCTCACATCCTGGGCACCCCCCATTGTCCCCAGGGCCCATTGTGACATCCTGGGGACCGCCCTTTGTCCCAAGGGCCCATTGTGACATTCCAGGACCCCCATTGTCCCCAGGGCCCATTGTGACATCCTCGGCACCCCCTTGTCCCCAGGGCCCATTGTGACATCCTGGGGACCCCCCCTTGTCACCAGGGCCCATTGTGACGTCCCAGGACCCCCCCTTGTCTCCAGGGCCCATTGTGACATTCAGGGGACGCCTCTTTGTCCCCAGGGCCCATTGTGACATCCTGGGGACCCCCCGTTGTCCCCAGGGCCCATTGTGACACTGTGGGTACCACCCTTGTCCGCAGGGCTCATTGTGACATCCCAGGACCCCCCTTTGTCGCCAGGGCCCATTCTGATATTGTGGGGATCTCCTTTGTCCCCAGAGCCCATTGTGACATCGCAGGACCCCCCTGATCCCCAGGGACCATTGTGACATCCTGGGGATCCCCTTTGTCCCCAGAGCCCATTGTGACATCGCAGGACACCCCTGGTCCCCAGGGACTATTGTGACATCCTGGGGATGCCCCCTTGTCCCCAGGGCCGATTCTGACGTCCCAGGACCCCCCATTGTCCCCAGGGCCCATTGTGACATCCTGGGGATCCCTGATTGGCCCCAAGGCCCATTGTGACGTCTTAGGACCCCCTATTGTCCCCAGGGCCCATTGTGACATTCAGGGGACGCCTCTTTGTACCCAGGGCACATTGTGACATCCTGGGGAACCCCCTTGTCCCCAGGGCCCATTGTGACATCCTGGGGATCCCTCCTTGTCCCCAGGGCCCATTGTGACGTCCCAGGACTCCCCATTGTCCTAAGGACCCATTGTGACATTCAGGGGACCCCCTTTGTCACTGGGCCCATTGTGACATCCCAGGACCCCACATTGTCCCCAGGGCCCATTGTGACATCCTGGGGACCCCCCCTTGTCCCCAGGGCCCTTTGTGACGTCTTAGGACCCCCCATTGTTCCCAGGGCCCATTGTGACGTCCTGGGGAGCCCCCTCTGTTCCCAGGGCTCATTGTGACTTTCAGGGTACCCCCCCTTGTCCCCAGGGCTGATTGTGACGTCCTAGGGCCCCTCTGTGTCCCCAGGGCCCATTGTGACACTTTAGAGACCCCTCTTTGTCCCCAGGGCCCATTGTGACACCCTGGGGACCCCCCCATGTCCCCAGGGCCCATTGTGACGTCCCAGGACCCCCCATTGTCCCCAGGGCCCATTGTGACATCCTCGGCACCCCCTTGTCCCCAGAGTCCATTGTGACATTCAGGGGACTCCTCTTTGTCCCCAGGGCCCATTGTGACATCCTGGGGACCCCCTCTTGTCCCCAGGGCCCATTGTGACGTCCCAGGACCCCTCTTTGTCCCCAGGGCCCATTGTGACATCCTGGGGACCCCCTCTTGTCCCCAGGGCCCATTGTGACGTCCCAGGACCCCCCATTGTCCCCAGGGCCCATTGTGACATCCTGGGGATCCTTCCTTGTCCCCAGGGCCCATTGTGACGTCCCAGGACCCCTCATTGTCCCCAGGGCCCATTGTGACATTCAGGGGACCCCCTTTGTCACGGGGGCCCATTGTGACATCCCAGGACCCCACATTGTCCCCAGGGCCCATTGTGACATCCTGGGGACCCCCTTTGTCACTGGGGCCCATTGTGACGTCCCAGGACCCCGCATTGTCCCCAGAGCCCATTGTGACATCCTGGAGACCCCCTTTGTCTCCAGGGCCCATTGTGACGTCCCAGGACTCCCCATTGACCCCAGGGTCCATTGTTACATCCTGGGGACCCCCTTGTCCCCAGGACCCATCGTGACACCATGGGGACCCTCCTTGTCACTGGGGACCCATTGTGACACTATGGGGACCCCCCTTGTCCTCAGGGCCCATTGTGACATCCTGGGCATCCCCCTTTGTCCCCCGGGACCATTGTAACACCGTGCGGACCCCCTTTGTCCCCAGGGCCCATTGTGACACTGTGGGGAATCCCCTTGTCCCCAGGGCCTATTGCCACGTCCCAGGACCCCCCATTGTCCCCAGGGCCCATTGTGACACCTTGGGGACCCCCTTGTCACTGGAGACCCATTGTGACAGCATGGGGACCACCCCTTGTCCTCAGGGCCTATTGTGAACATCCTGGGGAACCTCCATTGTCCCCAAAGCCCATTGTGAGTTCCTGGAGACCCCCTTGTCCCCAGGTCCCATCCTGGCACCGTGGAGACCTCCCTTGTCACTGGGGACCCATTGTGACACCATGGGGACCTCCCATTGTCCTCAGGGCCCATTGAGACATCCTGGGGACCCCCTTTGTCACTGGGGACCCATTGTGACATCCCAGGAACCCCATTGTCCCAACGGCCCATTGTGACATCCTGGGGACCCCCCTTTGTCTCCAGGACATATTGTGACACCGTGGGGACCTCATTAGTCCCCAGGGCCCATTGTGACATCCTAGGGATCCCCTCCTGTCCCCAGGGCCCATTGTGACGTCCCAGGACCCCCCATTGTCCCCAGGGCCCATTGTGACCTCCTCGGCACCCCCTTGTCCCTAGGGCCCATTGTGACATTCACGGGACCCCCCTTTGTCCCCAGGGCCCATTGTGACGTCCCAGGACCCCCCCTTGTCTCCAGGGCCCATTGTGACGTCCCAGGACCCCCCCTTGTCTCCAGGGCCCATTGTGACATTCAGGGGACGCCTCTTTGTCCCCAGGGCCCATTGTGACATCCTCGGGACCCCCCGTTGTCCCCAGGGCCCATTGTGACACTGTGGGTACCACCCTTGTCCGCAGGGCTCATTGTGACATCCCAGGACCCCCCTTTGTCGCCAGGGCCCATTCTGATATTGTGGGGATCTCCTTTGTCCCCAGAGCCCATTGTGACATCGCAGGACCCCCCTGATCCCCAGGGACCATTGTGACATCCTGGGGATCCCCTTTGTCCCCAGAGCCCATTGTGACATCGCAGGACACCCCTGGTCCCCAGGGACTATTGTGACATCCTGGGGATGCCCCCTTGTCCCCAGGGCCGATTCTGACGTCCCAGGACCCCCCATTGTCCCCAGGGCCCATTGTGACATCCTGGGGATCCCTGCTTGGCCCCAAGGCCCATTGTGACGTCTTAGGACCCCCTATTGTCCCCAGGGCCCATTGTGACATTCAGGGGACGCCTCTTTGTACCCAGGGCACATTGTGACATCCTGGGGAACCCCCTTGTCCCCAGGGCCCATTGTGACATCCTGGGGATCCCTCCTTGTCCCCAGGGCCCATTGTGACGTCCCAGGACTCCCCATTGTCCTAAGGACCCATTGTGACATTCAGGGGACCCCCTTTGTCACTGGGCCCATTGTGACATCCCAGGACCCCACATTGTCCCCAGGGCCCATTGTGACATCCTGGGGACCCCCCCTTGTCCCCAGGGCCCTTTGTGACGTCTTAGGACCCCCCATTGTTCCCAGGGCCCATTGTGACGTCCTGGGGAGCCCCCTCTGTTCCCAGGGCTCATTGTGACTTTCAGGGTACCCCCCCTTGTCCCCAGGGCTGATTGTGACGTCCTAGGGCCCCTCTGTGTCCCCAGGGCCCATTGTGACACTTTAGAGACCCCTCTTTGTCCCCAGGGCCCATTGTGACATTCAGGGGACGCCTCTTTGTACCCAGGGCACATTGTGACATCCTGGGGAACCCCCTTGTCCCCAGGGCCCATTGTGACATCCTGGGGATCCCTCCTTGTCCCCAGGGCCCATTGTGACGTCCCAGGACTCCCCATTGTCCTAAGGACCCATTGTGACATTCAGGGGACCCCCTTTGTCACTGGGCCCATTGTGACATCCCAGGACCCCACATTGTCCCCAGGGCCCATTGTGACATCCTGGGGACCCCCCCTTGTCCCCAGGGCCCTTTGTGACGTCTTAGGACCCCCCATTGTTCCCAGGGCCCATTGTGACGTCCTGGGGAGCCCCCTCTGTTCCCAGGGCTCATTGTGACTTTCAGGGTACCCCCCCTTGTCCCCAGGGCTGATTGTGACGTCCTAGGGCCCCTCTGTGTCCCCAGGGCCCATTGTGACACTTTAGAGACCCCTCTTTGTCCCCAGGGCCCATTGTGACACCCTGGGGACCCCCCCATGTCCCCAGGGCCCATTGTGACGTCCCAGGACCCCCCATTGTCCCCAGGGCCCATTGTGACATCCTCGGCACCCCCTTGTCCCCAGAGTCCATTGTGACATTCAGGGGACTCCTCTTTGTCCCCAGGGCCCATTGTGACATCCTGGGGACCCCCTCTTGTCCCCAGGGCCCATTGTGACGTCCCAGGACCCCTCTTTGTCCCCAGGGCCCATTGTGACATCCTGGGGACCCCCTCTTGTCCCCAGGGCCCATTGTGACGTCCCAGGACCCCCCATTGTCCCCAGGGCCCATTGTGACATCCTGGGGATCCTTCCTTGTCCCCAGGGCCCATTGTGACGTCCCAGGACCCCTCATTGTCCCCAGGGCCCATTGTGACATTCAGGGGACCCCCTTTGTCACGGGGGCCCATTGTGACATCCCAGGACCCCACATTGTCCCCAGGGCCCATTGTGACATCCTGGGGACCCCCTTTGTCACTGGGGCCCATTGTGACGTCCCAGGACCCCGCATTGTCCCCAGAGCCCATTGTGACATCCTGGAGACCCCCTTTGTCTCCAGGGCCCATTGTGACGTCCCAGGACTCCCCATTGACCCCAGGGTCCATTGTTACATCCTGGGGACCCTCTTGTCCCCAGGACCCATCGTGACACCATGGGGACCCTCCTTGTCACTGGGGACCCATTGTGACACTATGGGGACCCCCCTTGTCCTCAGGGCCCATTGTGACATCCTGGGCATCCCCCTTTGTCCCCCGGGACCATTGTAACACCGTGCGGACCCCCTTTGTCCCCAGGGCCCATTGTGACACTGTGGGGAATCCCCTTGTCCCCAGGGCCTATTGCCACGTCCCAGGACCCCCCATTGTCCCCAGGGCCCATTGTGACACCTTGGGGACCCCCTTGTCACTGGAGACCCATTGTGACAGCATGGGGACCACCCCTTGTCCTCAGGGCCTATTGTGAACATCCTGGGGAACCTCCATTGTCCCCAAAGCCCATTGTGAGTTCCTGGAGACCCCCTTGTCCCCAGGTCCCATCCTGGCACCGTGGAGACCTCCCTTGTCACTGGGGACCCATTGTGACACCATGGGGACCTCCCATTGTCCTCAGGGCCCATTGAGACATCCTGGGGACCCCCTTTGTCACTGGGGACCCATTGTGACATCCCAGGAACCCCATTGTCCCAACGGCCCATTGTGACATCCTGGGGACCCCCCTTTGTCTCCAGGACATATTGTGACACCGTGGGGACCTCATTAGTCCCCAGGGCCCATTGTGACATCCTAGGGATCCCCTCCTGTCCCCAGGGCCCATTGTGACGTCCCAGGACCCCCCATTGTCCCCAGGGCCCATTGTGACCTCCTCGGCACCCCCTTGTCCCTAGGGCCCATTGTGACATTCACGGGACCCCCCTTTGTCCCCAGGGCCCATTGTGACGTCCCAGGACCCCCCCTTGTCTCCAGGGCCCATTGTGACATTCAGGGGACCCCTCTTTGTCCCCAGAGCCCATTGTGACATCCTGGGGACCCCCCCTTGTCCCCAGGGCCCATTGTGACACCGTGGGTACCACCCTTGTCCGCAGGGCTCATTGTGACATCCCAGGACCCCCCTTTGTCGCCAGGGCCCATTCTGATATTGTGGGGATCCCCTTTGTCCCCAGAGCCCATTGTGACATCGCAGGACCCCCCTGATCCCCAGGGACCATTGTGACATCCTGGGGATGCCCCCTTGTCACTGGGGCCCATTGTGACGTCCCAGGACCCCCCATTGTCCCCAGGGCCCATTGTGACATCCTGGGGATCCCTGCTTGGCCCCAAGGCCCATTGTGATGTCTTAGGACCCCCTATTGTCCCCAGGGCCCATTGTGACATTCAGGGGACGCCTCATTGTCCCCAGGGCCCATTGTGACATCCTGGGGATCCCTCCTTCTCCCCAGGGCCCATTGTGACGTCCCAGGACCCCCCCTTGTCCTAAGGACCCATTGTGACATTCAGGGAACCCCCTTTGTCACTGGGGCCCATTGTGACATCCCAGGACCCCACATTGTCCCCAGGGCCCATTGTGACATCCTGGGGACCCCCCCTTGTCCCCAGGGCCCATTGTGACGTCCCAGCACCCCCCATTGTTCCCAGGGCCCATTGTGACGTCCTGGGGAGCCCCCCTTGTCCCCAGGGCTGATTGTGACGTCCTAGGGCCCCTCTGTGTCCCCAGGGCCCATTGTGACACTTTAGAGACCCCTCTTTGTCCCCAGGGCCCATTGTGACATCCTGGGGACCCCCCCTTGTCCCCAGGGCCCATTGTGATGTCCCAGGACCCCCCATTGTCCCCAGGGCCCATTATGACATCCTCGGCACCCCCTTGTCCCCAGGGGCCATTGTGACATTCAGGGGACCCCTCTTTGTCCCCAGGGCCCATTGTGACATCCTGGGGACCCCCTCTTGTCCCCAGGGCCCATTGTGACGTCCCAGGACCCCCCATTGTCCCCAGGGCCCATTGTGACATCCTGGGGATCCCTCCTTGTCTCCAGGGCCCATTGTGACGTCCCAGGACCCCTCATTGTCCCCGGGGCCCATTGTGACATTCAGGGGACCCCCTTTGTCACGGGGGCCCATTGTGACATCCCAGGACCCCACATTGTCCCCAGGGCCCATTGTGACATCCTGGGGACCCCCTTTGTCACTGGGGCCCATTGTGACGTCCCAGGACCCCGCATTGTCCCCAGAGCCCATTGTGACATCCTGGAGACCCCCTTTGTCTCCAGGGCCCATTGTGACGTCCCAGGACTCCCCATTGACCCCAGGGTCCATTGTTACATCCTGGGGACCCCCTTGTCCCCAGGACCCATCGTGACACCATGGGGACCCTCCTTGTCACTGGGGACCCATTGTGACACCATGGGGACCCCCCTTGTCCTCAGGGCCCATTGTGACATCCTGGGCATCCCCCTTTGTCCCCCGGGACCATTGTAACACCGTGCGGACCCCCTTTGTCCCCAGGGCCCATTGTGACACTGTGGGGAATCCCCTTGTCCCCAGGGCCTATTGTCACGTCCCAGGACCCCCCATTGTCCCCAGGGCCCATTGTGACACCTTGGGGACCCCCTTGTCACTGGAGACCCATTGTGACAGAATGGGGACCACCCCTTGTCCTCAGGGCCTATTGTGAACATCCTGGGGAACCTCCATTGTCCCCAAAGCCCATTGTGAGTTCCTGGAGACCCCCTTGTCCCCAGGTCCCATTGTGACATCCTGGGGAGCCTCTTTGTCCCCAGGGCCCATTGTGACATCCTGGGGACCTCCTTGTCCCCAGGACCCATCCTGGCACCGTGGAGACCTCCTGTCGAGGGTTAGGATTGCGGGGTGACAATCAAACCCTGGCAGATGTATTGTTAATCTCTTCTCCCCCCCCCACTTCCCCTTTTGCCCCTCCCTCTCCCCCCTTCCCACTCAGGACAGGCGATCGGGAGGGAAAGAAGGACAGAGAGAAGAGAGTTGGAAAAATTAAAGATGTTTTACTAATACTACTAATAAGAATAGAGAAAATAATACAAAATATACAAAACCAATCTTGTAAGTCTCAGCAACTGCAGAGCCAGCACCCAAAGTCCTGGATTAGACTCTGTAGCCAATCGGAGCTGGATTCAGTCTCTCACTAGGCTTCAGTTCACAGGGACGACCAGCAAGGTCCTCTCCTAATGTCAGCCATGAGGAAAAAAGGGAAAGAGGGCAAAGGGCCGAGATCCTCGTGATCTCCCACTTTTATATGAAGTATTCACGTGAATGGAATGTTATACACCGTTGGTCAGTCTCTCGATCACCAGTTTCTCGTTGCCCCTCTCGCGAGATGTCCATCCGTGCTTATCAATAAGTTTGCATTCCATTGCTAGGTTTAACCAAAACATGTGTCGGGTTCTCCAGGAAAATGCAGCTAATATGAAGGCTTTAGCTGACAGGCAAAAATTCGCTAAAAGAGAAACTTGTTTTTAACAAAACCAGGACATTCCACCCCTTATAATATGACATTCACTGAATACTTAAACCTTATCAATACAATCTATCAATACAATCTAATTAATCACTACTACTATATATATATATATATATATATATGTACATATATACACAGGAGTAATTAATCAGTGGACCTTCCTTTGAAAAGTTCATTAAGTTCATTTTGTCACAACAGTCTCCCAGGGCAGGGAAAATGGTACAAGTGCATCTCATGACCCCTGTTTGTGGGTTAAGGACACCAACTTCGAAGAAGGTGTCGGGCGCCACTCGAAGAAGCCAGCGCTGGTTTCATCACCATTGTCTTGATCTGAAAGACACTTATTAAACATTGTTAGTGTGGCAATTCACATCATACAGTTCAGCATTGCATATTTTCACCTAAAATCAAATCCCCTTGAGGTACACACCGAACTTCTCCATCCTTAAGCATCACCCACCAGGTGCTGCCAGGTCCCTGGGCAAAAACAATCCCACGAATAGGTTTGCCTTTGCCTGAGGCAGGAGTAACCCAGACTGCCTTTCCTAAAATATTTTTCATGTGTACTACAGGGACTTTATCTCCTTCTACAGTCCGTAGAATTTCTGATTGGGCAGGCCCGGCTCGATTGGTTGATCCCCTAGTGTTGACCAACCAAGTGGCTTTTGCTAAATGTGAATCCCAGTTTTTAAAGGTTCCACCACCAAGTGCCTTTAGTGTAGTTTTTAACAAACCATTGTACCTTTCAATTTTCCCAGAGGCTGGTGCATGATATGGAATATGATATACCCACTCAATACCATGTTCTTTGGCCCAATTGTCTATAATACTGTTTTTGAAATGAGTACCATTGTCTGATTCAATTCTTTCTGGCGTACCGTGCCGCCAAAGGACTTGCTTCTCAAGGCCCAAGATAGTATTTCGGGCTGTAGCATGAGGTACGGCATATGTTTCCAACCATCCAGTGGTTGCTTCCACCATTGTAAGTACATAACGCTTACCTTGACGTGTTTGTGGAAGTGTAACATAATCAATCTGCCAAGCTTCTCCATACTTATACTTTAACCATCGCCCCCCATACCATACAGGTTTTAACCGTTTCGCTTGTTTGATTTCGGCGCAAGTTTCACATTCATGAATAACCTGTGAAATCGTGTCCATAGTTAAATCCACCCCTCGATCACGAGCCCATTTGTATGTTGCATCTCTGCCTTGATGCCCTGAAGCATCATGGGCCCACCGAGCTAGGAAAAGTTCACCTTTATGTTGCCAGTCCAAGTCCACCTCAGCTACTTTAATCTTAGCAGCTTGATCCGCTTGTTGGTTGTTCAGATGTTCCTCGGTGGCTCGACTTTTAGGCACATGAGCATCTACATGATGAACTTTCACAGGCAGGCTCTCTAGCCGAGCAGCAATGTCTTGCCACAGTGTGGCAGCCCAAATGGGTTTACCTCTGCGCTGCCAGTTGCTTTTCTTCCATTGCTGTAGCCACCCCCACAAGGCATTTGCTACCATCCATGAGTCAGTATAGAGATAAAGTATTGGCCACTTCTCTCGTTCAGCAATGTCCAAAGCCAGCTGGATGGCTTTCACTTCTGCAAACTGACTGGATTCACCTTGTCCTTCAGTGGCTTCTGTAACTTGTCGTGTGGGACTCCACACAGCAGCTTTCCACCTTCGATGTTTTCCTACAAGACGACAGGATCCATCTGTGAACAGTGCATACTGCTTATCAGTCTCTGAAAGCGTATTATATGGTGGTGCTTCTTCAGCACGTTTTACTTCCTCCTCATCTGGAGACATCCCAAAGTCTTTGCTTTCTGGCCAGTCTGTAATAACTTCTAATATCCCTGGATGGTTGGGACTTCCAATTCGAGCTCGTTGCGTGATCAGTGCAATCCATTTACTCCATGTAACTTCGGTTGCATGATGTGGAGAGGGAACCGTCCCTTTGAACATCCAGTTCAGCACCGGCAGTCGAGGTGCCAGGAGGAGCTGTGCTTCAGTGCCGATCACTTCTGAAGCAGCTCGAACTCCTTCATATGCTGCTAGTATCTCCTTTTCAGTTGGAGTATAGTTGGCCTCAGATCCTTTGTATCCTCGACTCCAAAAACCTAAGGGTCGACCTCGGGTTTCTCCTGGTGCTTTCTGCCAGAGGCTCCAGGTAAGTCCATTATCTCCGGCTGCGGTGTAGAGCACATTTTTAACATCTAGTCCAGTTCGGACTGGTCCAAGGGCCACCGCATGAGTTATCTCACGCTTAATTTGTTCAAAGGCTTGTCGTTGTTCAGGGCCCCACTCAAATTGGTTCTTTTTACGAGTCACTCGATAGAGAGGGCTCACAATGTGGCTGTAGTCAGGAATATGCATTCTCCAAAAACCTACAACGCCCAAGAAAGTCTGTGTCTCCTTCTTATTAGTAGGTGGAGACATTGCTGCAATTTTGTTGATCACATCCATTGGGATCTGACGACGGCCATCTTGCCATTTTATTCCTAAAAACTGGATCTCTCGTGCAGGTCCCTTGACCTTACTTCGTTTTATGGCAAAACCAGCATCCAAAAGAATATGAATTATTCTCTCACCTTTCTCGAAGACTTCTTTTGCTGTGTCGCCCCATACAATGATGTCATCAATATATTGCAAGTGTTCTGGAGCTTCACCTTGCTCCAGCGTGGTCTGGATCAGTCCATGGCAGATGGTAGGACTGTGTTTCCACCCCTGGGGCAAGCGATTCCATGTATACTGGATGCCCCTCCAGGTGAAAGCAAACTGCGGCCTGCACTCTGCTGCTACAGGAATAGAGAAAAATGCATTAGCAATGTCAATTGTAGCATACCACTTGGCTGCCTTTGACTCCAGTTCAAATTGCAGTTCTAGCATGTCAGGCACAGCAGCACTCAGTGGCGGTGTAACTTCATTCAGGCCACGATAGTCTACAGTTAGTCTCCACTCGTCACCAGACTTACGCACTGGCCAGATTGGGCTGTTAAAAGGTGAGCGAGTCTTACTGATCACACCCTGGCTTTCCAACTGACGGATCAGCTTCTGGATAGGAATCAAAGAGTCTCGATTGGTGCGATATTGCCGGCGATGCACCGTCGTGGTAGCAGTTGGCACCTGCTGATCGTCAACCATCAGCAGTCCTACAACAGAAGGGTCATCTGAAAGACCAGGCAAATCAGACAGCCGTTCAATTTTCTCAGTGTCCACAGCTGCTATACCAAATGCCCACCTATACCCTTTTGGGTCCTTAAAATACCCTCTCCTGAGGTAGTCTATACCAAGGATGCATGGAGCATCTGGACCAGTCACAATGGGATGCTTTTGCCAGTTTTTTCCAGTTAGGCTCATTTCAGCCTCTACAACAGTCAGTTCCTGGGATCCCCCAGTCACTCCAACAATATTGATGGATTGCGTTCCTTTATAATTAGAAGGAATTATTGTGCACTGAGCACCAGTGTCCACTAAAGCTTTATACTCCTGGGGTTGTGTTGTACCAGGCCATAATATTTGTACAGTCCAATAGACTCTGTTATCCCTTTCCTCCACCTGGTTGGAGGCAGGGCACCTCTAATTCCTGTTTTGCACAGTCTCTGAGTGTGAATTAGAGGTTCCTTCAAGAGCATCAGAATCTCTTCTGCTCCTTTTGTAAACTGGAGCAGCCACCTTCCTAGGAGTTTTTCCTTTTATCTCACGTACTCGTTCCTGAAGTTCTGAGGTAGGCCTTCCATGCCACTTATTCATGTTTTCTCCCTGCTCATGTAGGAAGAACCACAGTGAACCTCTTTTTGTGGGCTGTCTCTGCCCTCTCTCTTGAGATTGGAAACGCCTTCTCCTAACAGCTGAAACATAGGTTTGCGCAGGTCGTGAACGGTACGAGTCTTCTCTGAGCTCTTTGATTTCTTGCAACAGCTTTTCAAACCGGTCATCAGATTTTTCACACAGTTTCTCCACAGCGGAGACACAAGCCCGTAGAGAACCAGCAAGGCTGTCCTCAAAGTACCGGAGCTGCTCAATCACTTCATTAATTTCTTGTATACCTCTAGCTGACCAGACCATTCCTGCCAATGACTTAGCATATGCAGGTGGTGCACTTTGTACAAATCTGCGCCACATAGATTTTGTACAATTGATTCTATCTGGGTCTGTCACCTCTTGGCTGTTTGGTCCTAGATAGATGATCTCTCGCACAGCTAATTCTCTCAGGAACTGGATACCTCTCTCCATAGTATTCCATTTCCCTAACTTGGATATACAATCTTCCTTGTAGGGAAATCTGACTTTCATAGCTGCCAGGAGTCGGGTCCAGAGAGTAGTGGCATTAGACTCTCTTGAAATTGCCCTATCAATGGTGGAATCTTTTGACAGAGATCCCAGCTGCCTGGCTTCACCACCTTCTAATTCAATTGTTTCTGCCCCATTGTCCCAGCATCGCAGCAGCCAGGTTAAAATATTCTCGCCTTCATGACGACTAAAGTCTTTTCGCAGATCTCTCAGCTCACCTGGAGAAAAGGACCGAGTGGTGGTCACTTCATCTCCACCCTGTCCTGATGATGTTGCCTCTTGGGTTGATGTTGGCCCTATGCCATCACCTGCTGCACGGGTAGTCTTTCTAGTGACTTTCTTACAACCAGCAACTGATGCTGATATGGGTTCACCATCATCTGATTCATTTCCAGAGTCTGAATGACTGTCACAGTGATTGCTGTGGTTACAGCAGCAACAGTGCCCAGTGTGTGAAGACGGGGGGGCTGCCTTGTTAGCCTTTGAGGCTGGAGAAGTAACGTTATCTGCAGCGACCTTGGCAGAGGAGCTCTGTGGAGGAGCTGTAGCTTCAGCCTGTGAAGCCGCGGTTGGGGGGGCAGTGGCTGCAGCAGCAGCTTTGGCTGTTTTGCCTTTTCTCGAGCGGCTAGGAGTGCTTTTTGCTAAAGCTTCCGAAGACGCACCGCAAATCTCAGGACTAAGAAGAGACGCAAACCTCCTATTGAACCTCATTTCTCTTAACAGTAACACAAACTGACACACATTCAGCAAACCAAATAACACCATTACAGTTCTATCAAAGCTCCAAGGATATTCAAAGTTCTCTAACACATTTGCAAACTGTCCCAGCGAAATCACAAAAGTATTGTTAGTCAGCCTTTCTAAAGATTCGCTTGACCAATTAGCAAATATAGAGCCATTCTGCTCTTTAATCTCTCCTGGAGGTTTTTCAAGGTAAAGCAAAATCGAGTAGAAATTCATTAGCGGCTGCAGTATAATGAAATAAACCAATGCCAAACCACACAGAATCATCATGACCGCTGTCCAGTTTCTTGTTGTTATATAGTGAATACTTCGATTCAGAAAGAAACACCAACACAGATATGGGATCAGCGAGCACAATGTAGAAAATAACTGATACAACTTTTGCCATAACATCTTTAAATCAATGTAATTCACTTTGCCTTAATACCACTAAAAAATATCCGAAGCAAACAGACGCGCGAGTATCACAACTCTATGAGTTGGCACCGTGCCAAGAAAATTGAAAGGTACGTCAGAGCAGTAGAAAAGCCAAAAATCTCCAAATTTACCCCTTTCTCTTGCCCCACGTTGGGCGCCAATTATCTGTCGAGGGTTAGGATTGCGGGGTGACAATCAAACCCTGGCAGATGTATTGTTAATCTCTTCTCCCCCCCCCACTTCCCCTTTTGCCCCTCCCTCTCCTCCCTTCCCACTCAGGACAGGCGATCGGGAGGGAAAGAAGGACAGAGAGAAGAGAGTTGGAAAAATTAAAGATGTTTTACTAATACTACTAATAAGAATAGAGAAAATAATACAAAATATACAAAACCAATCTTGTAAGTCTCAGCAACTGCAGAGCCAGCACCCAAAGTCCTGGATTAGACTCTGTAGCCAATCGGAGCTGGATTCAGTCTCTCACTAGGCTTCAGTTCACAGGGACGACCAGCAAGGTCCTCTCCTAATGTCAGCCATGAGGAAAAAAGGGAAAGAGGGCAAAGGGCCGAGATCCTCGTGATCTCCCACTTTTATATGAAGTATTCACGTGAATGGAATGTTATACACCGTTGGTCAGTCTCTCGATCACCAGTTTCTCGTTGCCCCTCTCGCAAGATGTCCATCCGTGCTTATCAATAAGTTTGCATTCCATTGCTAGGTTTAACCAAAACATGTGTTGGGTTCTCCAGGAAAATGCAGCTAATATGAAGGCTTTAGCTGACAGGCAAAAATTCGCTAAAAGAGAAACTTGTTTTTAACAAAACCAGGACACCTCCCTTGTCACTGGGGACCCATTGTGACACCATGGGGACCTCCCATTGTCCTCAGGGCCCATTGAGACATCCTGGGGACCCCCTTTGTCACTGGGGACCCATTGTGACATCCCAGGTACCCCATTGTCCCAAGGGCCCATTGTGACATCCTGGGGACCCCCCTTTGTCTCCAGGACATATTGTGACACCGTGGGGACCTCATTAGTCCCCAGGGCCCATTGTGACATCCTAGGGATCCCCTCTTGTCCCCAGGGCCCATTGTGACGTCCCAGGACCCCCCATTGTCCCCAGGGCCCATTGTGACCTCCTCGGCACCCCCTTGTCCCTAGGGCCCATTGTGACATTCACGGGACCCCCCTTTGTCCCCAGGGCCCATTCTGATATGGTGGGGACCCCCTTTGTCCCCAGGGCCCATTGTGACATCCTGGGGACGCCCTTTGTCCCCAGGGCCCATTTTGACACCGTCGACACCCCCCTTTGTCCCCAGGGCCCATTGTGACATCCTGGGGACCCTCCTTGTCCCCAGAGCCCATTGTGACATCCAGAAGACCCCCTTTGTCCCCAGGGCCCATTGTGGCACCATGGGGACCCCCTTTGTCACTGGGGCCCATTGTGACATCCCATGACCCCCCTTTATCCCCAGTGCTATTGTGAAATCCTGGGGACCCCTTTTGTCCCCAGGGCCCATTGTGGCACCATGGGGAACCCCTTTTTCACTGGGGGCCATTGTGACATTCCAGGATTCCACTTTGTCCCCAGGGCTCGTTCTGACACCTTGGGGACTCCCATTGTCCCCAGGACCCATTGTGACATCCTGGGCAACCCCATTGTCCCCAGGGCCCATTGTGACATCTGGGGAACGCCCTTGTCCCCAGGACCCATCGTGGCACCGTGGGGAACCCTCCTTGTCACTTGGGCCCATTGTGACACCATGGGGACCCCCCCTTTGTCCCCAGTGCCCATTGTGACATCCTGCGCACCCCCCTTTGTCCCCAGGGTCCATTGTGACATCCTGGGCAACCCCATTGTCCCCAGGGCCCATTGTGACATCTGGGGGACGCCCTTGTCCCCAGGACCCATCGTGGCACCGTGGGGACCCTCCTTGTCACTTGGGCCCATTGTGACACCATGGGGACCCCCCCTTTGTCTCCAGTACCCATTGTGACATCCTGTGGATCCCTCCTTGTCCCCAGGGCCCATTGTGACGTCCCAGGACCCCCCATTGTCCCCAGGACCCATTGTGACATTCAGGGGACCCCCTTTGTCACTGGGGCCCATAGTGAAATCCCAGGACCCCAAATTGTCCCCAGGGCTAATTGTGACATCCTGGGGACCCCACTTGTCCCCAGGACCCATTGTGATACTATGGGGAACCCCCCTTGTGCCCAAAGCCCACTGTGACACTGTGGGTACCACCCTTGTCCGCAGGGCTCATTGCGACATCCCAGGACCCCCCATTGTCCCCAGGGCCCATTGTGACATTCTAGGACCCCACTTTGTCCCCAGGGCCTATTGTGACACCATGGGGACTCCTCCTTGTCACTGGGAACGCATTGTGACACCATGGGGACCCCCCCTTGTCCTCAAGACTCATTCTCACATCCTGGGCACCCCCGATTGTCCCCAGGGCCCATTGTGACATCCTGGGGACCCCCCTTTGTCCCCAGGGCCCATTGTGACATTCCAGGACCCCCCATTGTCCCCAGGGCCCATTGTGACATCCTCGGCACCCCCTTGTCCCCAGGGCCCATTGTGACATCCTGGGGACCCCCCCTTGTCCCCAGGGCCCATTGTGACGTCCCAGGACCCCCCATTGTCCCCAGGACCCATTGTGACATTCAGGGGACCCCCTTTGTCACTGGGGCCCATTGTGACATCCCAGGACCCCACATTGTCCCCAGGACCCATTGTGACATCCTGGGGACCCTCCCTTGTCCCCAGGGCCCATTGTGACGTCCCAGGACCCCCCATTGTCCCCAGGGCCCATTGTGACATCCTGGGGATCCCTCCTTGCCCCCAGGGCCCATTGTGACGTCCCAGGACCCCCCATTGTCCCCAGGGCCCATTGTGACATCCTGGGGATCCCTCCTTGTCCCCAGGGCCCATTGTGACATCCAAGGACCCCACATTGTCCCCAGGGCCCATTGTGACATCCTGGGGACCCCACTTGTCCCCAGGATCGATTGTGACACTATAGGGACCCCCCCTTGTGCCCAGTGCCCACTGTGACACTGTGGGTACCACCCTTGTCCGCAGGGCCCATTGTGACATCCTGGAGACCCCCCCTTGTCCCCAGGGCCCATTGTGACGTCCCAGGCACCCAAATGTCCCCAGGGCCATTGTGACATCCTGGGGATCCCTCCTTGTCCCCAGGGCCCATTGTATCGTCCTAGGACCCCCCATTGTCCCCAGGACCCATTGTGACATTCAGGGGACCCCCATTGTCACTGGGGCCCATTGTGAAATCCCAGGACCCCACATTTTCCCCAGGGCCCATTGTGACATCCTGGGGACCCCACTTGTCCCCAGGACCCATTGTGACATCCTGTGGATCCCTCCTTGTCCCCAGGGCCCATTGTGACATCCCAGGACCCTCTATTGTCCCCAGGGCCCATTGTGACATCCTGGGGACGCCCTTTGTCTCCAGGGCCCATTTTGACACCGTCGAGACCCCCCTTTGTCCCCAGAGCCCATTGTGACATCCAGGGGACCCCCTTTGTCCCCAGGGCCAGTTGTGGCACCATGAGGACCCTCTTTGTCACTGGGGCCCGTTGTGACATCCCAGGACCCGCCCTGGTCCCCAGGGCCCATTGTGACATCCCGGGGACGTTGCTTGTCCTCATGGTCCATTGTGACAGCCCAGGACCTTACTTTGTCCCCAGGGCCCATTGCGATATCTGGGGGACCCCCTTGTCCCCAGGGCCCATTGTGACATTCAGGGGACCCCTCTTTGTCCCCAGGGCCCATTGTGACGTCCCAGGACCCGCCATTGTCCCCAGGGCCCATTGTGATGTCCCAGGACCCGCCATTGTCCCCAGGGCCCATTGTGACATCCTGGGGATCCCTCCTTGCCCCCAGGGCCCATTGTGACGTCCCAGGACCCCCCATTGTCCCCAGGGCCCATTGTGACATTCAGGGGCGCCCGTTTGTCACGGGGGCCCATTGTGACATCGCAGGACCCCACATTGTCCCCAGGGCCCATTGTGATTTTCAGGGGACCCCACTTGTCCCCAGGACCCATTGTGACACTATAGGGACCCCCCTTGTGCCCAGTGACCATTGTGACACCGTGGGTACCACCCTTGTCCGCAGGGCCCATTTTGACATCCTGGGGACACCCCCTTTTCCCCAGGGCCCATTGTGACATCCTGGGAATCTCTCCTTGTCCCCAGGGCCCATTGTGACATCTCAGGACCCCCCATTGTCCCCAGGAGCCATTGTGACATTCAGGGGACCCCCTTTGTCACTGGGGCACATTGTGAAATCCCAGGACCCCACATTGTCCCCAGAGCCCATTGTGACATCCTGGGGACCCCCCCTTTGTCCCCAGTGCCCATTGTGACATCCTGGGGACCCCCCTTGTCCCCAGAGCCCATTGTGACATCCAGGGGACGCCCTTTGTCCCCAGGGCCCATTGTGGCACCATGAGGACCCTCTTTGTCACTGGGGCCCATTGTGACATCCCAGGACCCCCCTTTGTCCCCAGGGCCCATTGTGACATCCTGGGGACCCTCCTTGTCCCCAGATCCCATTGTGACATCCCAGGACCCCACTTTGTCCCCAGGGCTTATTGTGACACCATGGGGATCTCCCTTGTCCCCAGGGCCCATTGTGACATCCCATGACCCCCCTTTGTCCCCAGTGCTATTGTGAAATCCTGGGGACCCCTTTTGTCCCCAGGACCCATTGTGGCACCATGGGGAACCCCTTTGTCACTGGGGGCCATTGTGACATTACAGGATTCCACTTGGTCCCCAGGGCTCGTTCTGACACCTTGGGGACTCCCATTGTCCCCAGGGCCAATTGTGACATCCTGGGCAACCCCATTGTCCCCAGGGCCTATTGTGACATCTGGGGGACGCCCTTGTCCCCAGGACCCATCGTGGCACCGTGGGGACCCTCCTTGTCACTTGGGCCCATTGTGAAATCCCAGGACCCCACATTGTCCCCAGGGCCCTTTGTGACATCCTGGGGACCCCACTTGTCCCCAGGACCAATTGTGACACTATGGGGACCCCGCCTTGGGACCAGAGCCCATTGTGACACCGTGGGTACCACCCTTGTCCGCAGGGCCCATAGTGACATTCAGGGGACCCCCCTTTGTCCCCAGGGCCCAGTGTGACATCCTGGGGACGCCCTTTGTCTCCAGGGCCCATTTTGACACCGTTGAGACCCCCCTTTGTCCCCAGAGCCCATTGTGACATCCAGGGGACCCCCTTTGTCCCCAGGGCCCATTGTGGCACCATGAGGACCCTCTTTGTCACTGGGGCCCATTGTGACATCCCAGGACCCCCCCTGGTCCCCAGGGCCCATTGTGACATCCCGGGGACCTTGCTTGTCCTCATGGTCCATTGTGACAGCCCAGGACCTTACTTTGTCCCCAGGGCCCATTGCGATATCTGGGGGACCCCCTTGTCCCCAGGGCCCATTGTGACACCATGGGCACCCCCCTTTTCCCCAGTGCCCATTGTGACATCCTGGGGACCCCCTTTGTCTCCAGGGCCCTTTGTGACATCCCAGGACCCCCCATTGTCCCCAGGGCCCATTGTGACATCCTGCGGACCCCCCTTTGTCCCCAGGGCCCAATGTGACATCCTGGGGTCCCCCCTTTGTCCCCAGGGCCCATTGAAATGTCCCAGGACCACACTTTGTCCCCAGGGTTCATTGTGACATCCTGGGGACCCCATTTGACCCCACGGCCCATTGTGGCACCATGGGGACCCCGTTTGCACTGGGGCCCATTGTGACATCCCATGACGCCCATTTGTCCCCAGTGCTTATTGTGACACCATGGGGATCTCCCTTGTCCCCAGGGCCCATTGTGACATCCCATGACCCCCCTTTGTCCCCAGGGCTATTGTGAAATCCTGGGGACCCCTTTTGTCCCCAGGGACCATTGTGGCACAATGGGGAACCCCTTTGTCACTGGGGGCCATTGTGACATTCCAGGATTCCACTTTGTCCCCAGAGCTCGTTCTGACACCTTGGGGACTACCATTGTCCCCAGGGCCCATTGTGACATCCTGGGGACCCCCTTTGTCCCAAGACTTCATTGTGACATCCTGGGGACCCCCCTTGTCCTCAGGGTCCATTGTGACATCCTGGGGACCCCCCCTTGTCCCCAGGGCCCATTGTGACGTCCCAGGACCCCCCATTGTCCCCAGGGCCCATTGTGACATCCTGGGGACCCCACTTGTCCCCAGGACCCATTATGACACTACGGGACCCCCCCTTGTGCCCAGGGCCCATTGTGACACCGTGGGTACCACCCTTGTCTGCAGGGCTCATTGTGACATCCCAGGACCCCCCATTGTCCCCAGGGCCCATTGTGACATTCAGGGGACCCCCCTTTGTCCCCAGGGCCCATTCTGATACCGTGGGGACCCCCTTTGTCCCCAGGGCCTATTGTGACATGCTGGGGACGCTCTTTGTCCCCAGGGCCCATTGTGACATCCTGGGGACCCTCCTTGTCCCCAGAGCCCATTGTGACATCCAGGGGACGCCCTTTGTCCCCAGGGCCCATTGTGGCACCATGAGGACCCTCTTTGTCACTGGGGCCCATTGTGACATCCCAGGACCCCCCTTTGTCCCCAGGGCCCATTGTGACATCCTGGGGACCCTCCTTGTCCCCAGATCCCATTGTGACATCCCAGGACCCCACTTTGTCCCCAGGGCTTCTTGTGACACCCTGGGGATCTCCCTTGTCCCCAGGGCCCATTGTGACATCCCATGACCCCCCTTTGTCCCCAGAGCTATTGTGAAATCCTGGGGACCCCTTTTGTCCCCAGGGACCATTGTGGCACCATGGGGAACCCCTTTGTCACTGGGGGCCATTGTGACATTCCAGGATTTCACTTTGTCCCCAGAGCTCGTTCTGACACCTTGGGGACTACCATTGTCCCCAGGGCCCATTGTGACATCCTGGGCAACCCCATTGTCCCCAGGGCCCATTGTGACATCTGGGGAACGCCCTTGTCCCCAGGACCCATCGTGGCACCGTGGGGACCATCCTTGTCACTTGGGCCCATTGTGACACCATGGGGACCCCCCCTTTGTCCCCAGTGCCCATTGTGACATCCTGCAGACCCCCCTTTGTCCCCAGGGCCCATTGTGACATTCAGGGGACCCACAATTGTCCTCAGGGCCCATTGTGACGTCCCAGCATACCCCATTGTCCCCAGGGCCCATTGTAACATCCACTGCACCCCCTTGTCCCCAGGGCCCATTGTGACATTCAGGGGACCCCTCTTTGTCCCCAGGGCCCATTGTGACATCCTGGGGACCCCCCCTTGTCCCCAGGGCCCATTGTGACGTCCCAGGACCCGCCATTGTCCCCAGGGCCCATTGTGACATCCTGGAGATCCCTCCTTGTCCCCAGGGCCCATTCTGACGTCCCAGGACCCCCCATTGTCCCCAGGGCCCATTGTGACATTCAGGGTCCCCCGTTTGTCACGGGGGCCCATTGTGACATCCCAGGACCCCACATTGTCCCCAGGGCCCATTGTGACTTTCAGGGGACCCCACTTGTCCCCAGGACCCATTGTGACACTATAGGGACCCCGCTTGTGCCCAGTGACCATTGTGACACCGTGGGTACCACCCTTGTCCGCAGGGCCCATTGTGACATCCTGGGGACACCCCCTTTTCCCCAGGGCCCATTGTGACATCCTGGGAATCTCTCCTTGTCCCCAGGGCCCATTGTGACATCTCAGGACCCCCCATTGTCCCCAGGACCCATTGTGACATTCAGGGGACCCCCTTTGTCACTGGGGCCCATTATGAAATCCCAGGACCCCACATTGTCCCTAGAGTCCATTGTGACATCCTGGGGACCCCCCCTTTGTCCCCAGTGCCCATTGTGACATCCTGCGGACCCCCCTTTGTCCCCAGGGCCCATTTTGACATTCAGGGGACCCACCATTGTCCTCAGGGCCCATTGTGAGGTCCTAGGACCCCCCATTGTCCCCAGGGCCCATTGTGACACTATGGGGACCCCCTCTTGTGCCCAGGGCCCATTGTGACACCGTGGGTACCACCCTTGTCTGCAGGGCTCATTGTGACATCCCAGGACCCCCCATTGTCCCCAGGGCCCATTGTGACATTCAGGGGACCCCCCTTTGTCCCCAGGACCCATTCTGATACCGTGGGGACCCCCTTTGTCCCCAGGGCCCATTGTGACATGCTGGGGACGCTCTTTGTCCCCAGGGCCCATTGTGACATCCTGGGGACCCTCCTTGTCCCCAGAGCCCATTGTGACATCCAGGGGACCCCCTTTGTCCCCAGGGCCCATTGTGGCACCATAGGGACCCCCTTTGTCACTAGGGCCCATTGTGACATCCCAGGACCCCCCCTAGTCCCCAGGGCCCATTATGACATCCTGGGGACGCTCTTTGTCCCCAGGGCCCATTGTGACATCCTGGGGACCCTCCTTGTCCCCAGAGCCCATTGTGACATCCAGGGGACCCCCTTTGTCCCCAGGGCCCATTGTGGCACCATAGGGACCCCCTTTGTCACTGGGGCCCATTGTGACATCCCAGGACCGCCCCTGGTCCCCAGGCCCCATTGTGACATCCTGGGGACCCCCTTTGTCCCAAGACTTCATTGTGACATCCTGGGGACCCCCCTTGTCCTCAGGGTCCATTGTGACATCCTGGGGACCCCCCCTTGTCCCCAGGGCCCATTGTGACGTCCCAGGACCCCCCATTGTCCCCAGGGCCCATTGTGACATCCTGGGGACCCCACTTGTCCCCAGGACCCATTGTGATACTATGGGGAACCCCCCTTGTGCCCAAAGCCCACTGTGACACTGTGGGTACCACCCTTGTCCGCAGGGCTCATTGCGACATCCCAGGACCCCCCATTGTCCCCAGGGCCCATTGTGACATTCTAGGACCCCACTTTGTCCCCAGGGCCTATTGTGACACCATGGGGACTCCTCCTTGTCACTGGGAACGCATTGTGACACCATGGGGACCCCCCCTTGTCCTCAAGACTCATTCTCACATCCTGGGCACCCCCGATTGTCCCCAGGGCCCATTGTGACATCCTGGGGACCCCCCTTTGTCCCCAGGGCCCATTGTGACATTCCAGGACCCCCCATTGTCCCCAGGGCCCATTGTGACATCCTCGGCACCCCCTTGTCCCCAGGGCCCATTGTGACATCCTGGGGACCCCCCCTTGTCCCCAGGGCCCATTGTGACGTCCCAGGACCCCCCATTGTCCCCAGGACCCATTGTGACATTCAGGGGACCCCCTTTGTCACTGGGGCCCATTGTGACATCCCAGGACCCCACATTGTCCCCAGGACCCATTGTGACATCCTGGGGACCCCACTTGTCCCCAGGGCCCATTGTGACATCCTGGGGACCCTCCCTTGTCCCCAGGGCCCATTGTGACGTCCCAGGACCCCCCATTGTCCCCAGGGCCCATTGTGACATCCTGGGGATCCCTCCTTGCCCCCAGGGCCCATTGTGACGTCCCAGGACCCCCCATTGTCCCCAGGGCCCATTGTGACATCCTGGGGATCCCTCCTTGTCCCCAGGGCCCATTGTGACATCCAAGGACCCCACATTGTCCCCAGGGCCCATTGTGACATCCTGGGGACCCCACTTGTCCCCAGGATCGATTGTGACACTATAGGGACCCCCCCTTGTGCCCAGTGCCCACTGTGACACTGTGGGTACCACCCTTGTCCGCAGGGCCCATTGTGACATCCTGGAGACCCCCCCTTGTCCCCAGGGCCCATTGTGACGTCCCAGGCACCCAAATGTCCCCAGGGCCATTGTGACATCCTGGGGATCCCTCCTTGTCCCCAGGGCCCATTGTATCGTCCTAGGACCCCCCATTGTCCCCAGGACCCATTGTGACATTCAGGGGACCCCCATTGTCACTGGGGCCCATTGTGAAATCCCAGGACCCCACATTTTCCCCAGGGCCCATTGTGACATCCTGGGGACCCCACTTGTCCCCAGGACCCATTGTGACATCCTGTGGATCCCTCCTTGTCCCCAGGGCCCATTGTGACATCCCAGGACCCTCTATTGTCCCCAGGGCCCATTGTGACATCCTGGGGACGCCCTTTGTCTCCAGGGCCCATTTTGACACCGTCGAGACCCCCCTTTGTCCCCAGAGCCCATTGTGACATCCAGGGGACCCCCTTTGTCCCCAGGGCCAGTTGTGGCACCATGAGGACCCTCTTTGTCACTGGGGCCCGTTGTGACATCCCAGGACCCGCCCTGGTCCCCAGGGCCCATTGTGACATCCCGGGGACGTTGCTTGTCCTCATGGTCCATTGTGACAGCCCAGGACCTTACTTTGTCCCCAGGGCCCATTGCGATATCTGGGGGACCCCCTTGTCCCCAGGGCCCATTGTGACATTCAGGGGACCCCTCTTTGTCCCCAGGGCCCATTGTGACGTCCCAGGACCCGCCATTGTCCCCAGGGCCCATTGTGATGTCCCAGGACCCGCCATTGTCCCCAGGGCCCATTGTGACATCCTGGGGATCCCTCCTTGCCCCCAGGGCCCATTGTGACGTCCCAGGACCCCCCATTGTCCCCAGGGCCCATTGTGACATTCAGGGGCGCCCGTTTGTCACGGGGGCCCATTGTGACATCGCAGGACCCCACATTGTCCCCAGGGCCCATTGTGATTTTCAGGGGACCCCACTTGTCCCCAGGACCCATTGTGACACTATAGGGACCCCCCTTGTGCCCAGTGACCATTGTGACACCGTGGGTACCACCCTTGTCCGCAGGGCCCATTTTGACATCCTGGGGACACCCCCTTTTCCCCAGGGCCCATTGTGACATCCTGGGAATCTCTCCTTGTCCCCAGGGCCCATTGTGACATCTCAGGACCCCCCATTGTCCCCAGGACCCATTGTGACATTCAGGGGACCCCCTTTGTCACTGGGGCACATTGTGAAATCCCAGGACCCCACATTGTCCCCAGAGCCCATTGTGACATCCTGGGGACCCCCCCTTTGTCCCCAGTGCCCATTGTGACATCCTGGGGACCCCCCTTGTCCCCAGAGCCCATTGTGACATCCAGGGGACGCCCTTTGTCCCCAGGGCCCATTGTGGCACCATGAGGACCCTCTTTGTCACTGGGGCCCATTGTGACATCCCAGGACCCCCCTTTGTCCCCAGGGCCCATTGTGACATCCTGGGGACCCTCCTTGTCCCCAGATCCCATTGTGACATCCCAGGACCCCACTTTGTCCCCAGGGCTTATTGTGACACCATGGGGATCTCCCTTGTCCCCAGGGCCCATTGTGACATCCCATGACCCCCCTTTGTCCCCAGTGCTATTGTGAAATCCTGGGGACCCCTTTTGTCCCCAGGACCCATTGTGGCACCATGGGGAACCCCTTTGTCACTGGGGGCCATTGTGACATTACAGGATTCCACTTGGTCCCCAGGGCTCGTTCTGACACCTTGGGGACTCCCATTGTCCCCAGGGCCAATTGTGACATCCTGGGCAACCCCATTGTCCCCAGGGCCTATTGTGACATCTGGGGGACGCCCTTGTCCCCAGGACCCATCGTGGCACCGTGGGGACCCTCCTTGTCACTTGGGCCCATTGTGAAATCCCAGGACCCCACATTGTCCCCAGGGCCCTTTGTGACATCCTGGGGACCCCACTTGTCCCCAGGACCAATTGTGACACTATGGGGACCCCGCCTTGGGACCAGAGCCCATTGTGACACCGTGGGTACCACCCTTGTCCGCAGGGCCCATAGTGACATTCAGGGGACCCCCCTTTGTCCCCAGGGCCCAGTGTGACATCCTGGGGACGCCCTTTGTCTCCAGGGCCCATTTTGACACCGTTGAGACCCCCCTTTGTCCCCAGAGCCCATTGTGACATCCAGGGGACCCCCTTTGTCCCCAGGGCCCATTGTGGCACCATGAGGACCCTCTTTGTCACTGGGGCCCATTGTGACATCCCAGGACCCCCCCTGGTCCCCAGGGCCCATTGTGACATCCCGGGGACCTTGCTTGTCCTCATGGTCCATTGTGACAGCCCAGGACCTTACTTTGTCCCCAGGGCCCATTGCGATATCTGGGGGACCCCCTTGTCCCCAGGGCCCATTGTGACACCATGGGCACCCCCCTTTTCCCCAGTGCCCATTGTGACATCCTGGGGACCCCCTTTGTCTCCAGGGCCCTTTGTGACATCCCAGGACCCCCCATTGTCCCCAGGGCCCATTGTGACATCCTGCGGACCCCCCTTTGTCCCCAGGGCCCAATGTGACATCCTGGGGTCCCCCCTTTGTCCCCAGGGCCCATTGAAATGTCCCAGGACCACACTTTGTCCCCAGGGTTCATTGTGACATCCTGGGGACCCCATTTGACCCCACGGCCCATTGTGGCACCATGGGGACCCCGTTTGCACTGGGGCCCATTGTGACATCCCATGACGCCCATTTGTCCCCAGTGCTTATTGTGACACCATGGGGATCTCCCTTGTCCCCAGGGCCCATTGTGACATCCCATGACCCCCCTTTGTCCCCAGGGCTATTGTGAAATCCTGGGGACCCCTTTTGTCCCCAGGGACCATTGTGGCACAATGGGGAACCCCTTTGTCACTGGGGGCCATTGTGACATTCCAGGATTCCACTTTGTCCCCAGAGCTCGTTCTGACACCTTGGGGACTACCATTGTCCCCAGGGCCCATTGTGACATCCTGGGGACCCCCTTTGTCCCAAGACTTCATTGTGACATCCTGGGGACCCCCCTTGTCCTCAGGGTCCATTGTGACATCCTGGGGACCCCCCCTTGTCCCCAGGGCCCATTGTGACGTCCCAGGACCCCCCATTGTCCCCAGGGCCCATTGTGACATCCTGGGGACCCCACTTGTCCCCAGGACCCATTATGACACTACGGGACCCCCCCTTGTGCCCAGGGCCCATTGTGACACCGTGGGTACCACCCTTGTCTGCAGGGCTCATTGTGACATCCCAGGACCCCCCATTGTCCCCAGGGCCCATTGTGACATTCAGGGGACCCCCCTTTGTCCCCAGGGCCCATTCTGATACCGTGGGGACCCCCTTTGTCCCCAGGGCCTATTGTGACATGCTGGGGACGCTCTTTGTCCCCAGGGCCCATTGTGACATCCTGGGGACCCTCCTTGTCCCCAGAGCCCATTGTGACATCCAGGGGACGCCCTTTGTCCCCAGGGCCCATTGTGGCACCATGAGGACCCTCTTTGTCACTGGGGCCCATTGTGACATCCCAGGACCCCCCTTTGTCCCCAGGGCCCATTGTGACATCCTGGGGACCCTCCTTGTCCCCAGATCCCATTGTGACATCCCAGGACCCCACTTTGTCCCCAGGGCTTCTTGTGACACCCTGGGGATCTCCCTTGTCCCCAGGGCCCATTGTGACATCCCATGACCCCCCTTTGTCCCCAGAGCTATTGTGAAATCCTGGGGACCCCTTTTGTCCCCAGGGACCATTGTGGCACCATGGGGAACCCCTTTGTCACTGGGGGCCATTGTGACATTCCAGGATTTCACTTTGTCCCCAGAGCTCGTTCTGACACCTTGGGGACTACCATTGTCCCCAGGGCCCATTGTGACATCCTGGGCAACCCCATTGTCCCCAGGGCCCATTGTGACATCTGGGGAACGCCCTTGTCCCCAGGACCCATCGTGGCACCGTGGGGACCATCCTTGTCACTTGGGCCCATTGTGACACCATGGGGACCCCCCCTTTGTCCCCAGTGCCCATTGTGACATCCTGCAGACCCCCCTTTGTCCCCAGGGCCCATTGTGACATTCAGGGGACCCACAATTGTCCTCAGGGCCCATTGTGACGTCCCAGCATACCCCATTGTCCCCAGGGCCCATTGTAACATCCACTGCACCCCCTTGTCCCCAGGGCCCATTGTGACATTCAGGGGACCCCTCTTTGTCCCCAGGGCCCATTGTGACATCCTGGGGACCCCCCCTTGTCCCCAGGGCCCATTGTGACGTCCCAGGACCCGCCATTGTCCCCAGGGCCCATTGTGACATCCTGGAGATCCCTCCTTGTCCCCAGGGCCCATTCTGACGTCCCAGGACCCCCCATTGTCCCCAGGGCCCATTGTGACATTCAGGGTCCCCCGTTTGTCACGGGGGCCCATTGTGACATCCCAGGACCCCACATTGTCCCCAGGGCCCATTGTGACTTTCAGGGGACCCCACTTGTCCCCAGGACCCATTGTGACACTATAGGGACCCCCCTTGTGCCCAGTGACCATTGTGACACCGTGGGTACCACCCTTGTCCGCAGGGCCCATTGTGACATCCTGGGGACACCCCCTTTTCCCCAGGGCCCATTGTGACATCCTGGGAATCTCTCCTTGTCCCCAGGGCCCATTGTGACATCTCAGGACCCCCCATTGTCCCCAGGACCCATTGTGACATTCAGGGGACCCCCTTTGTCACTGGGGCCCATTCTGAAATCCCAGGACCCCACATTGTCCCTAGAGTCCATTGTGACATCCTGGGGACCCCCCCTTTGTCCCCAGTGCCCATTGTGACATCCTGCGGACCCCCCTTTGTCCCCAGGGCCCATTTTGACATTCAGGGGACCCACCATTGTCCTCAGGGCCCATTGTGAGGTCCTAGGACCCCCCATTGTCCCCAGGGCCCATTGTGACACTATGGGGACCCCCTCTTGTGCCCAGGGCCCATTGTGACACCGTGGGTACCACCCTTGTCTGCAGGGCTCATTGTGACATCCCAGGACCCCCCATTGTCCCCAGGGCCCATTGTGACATTCAGGGGACCCCCCTTTGTCCCCAGGACCCATTCTGATACCGTGGGGACCCCCTTTGTCCCCAGGGCCCATTGTGACATGCTGGGGACGCTCTTTGTCCCCAGGGCCCATTGTGACATCCTGGGGACCCTCCTTGTCCCCAGAGCCCATTGTGACATCCAGGGGACCCCCTTTGTCCCCAGGGCCCATTGTGGCACCATAGGGACCCCCTTTGTCACTAGGGCCCATTGTGACATCCCAGGACCCCCCCTAGTCCCCAGGGCCCATTATGACATCCTGGGGACGCTCTTTGTCCCCAGGGCCCATTGTGACATCCTGGGGACCCTCCTTGTCCCCAGAGCCCATTGTGACATCCAGGGGACCCCCTTTGTCCCCAGGGCCCATTGTGGCACCATAGGGACCCCCTTTGTCACTGGGGCCCATTGTGACATCCCAGGACCGCCCCTGGTCCCCAGGCCCCATTGTGACATCCTGGGGACCCCCTTTGTCCCAAGACTTCATTGTGACATCCTGGGGACCCCCCTTGTCCTCAGGGTCCATTGTGACATCCTGGGGACCCCCCCTTGTCCCCAGGGCCCATTGTGACGTCCCAGGACCCCCCATTGTCCCCAGGGCCCATTGTGACATCCTGGGGACCCCACTTGTCCCCAGGACCCATTATGACACTACGGGACCCCCCCTTGTGCCCAGGGCCCATTGTGACACCGTGGGTACCACCCTTGTCTGCAGGGCTCATTGTGACATCCCAGGACCCCCCATTGTCCCCAGGGCCCATTGTGACATTCAGGGGACCCCCCTTTGTCCCCAGGGCCCATTCTGATACCGTGGGGACCCCCTTTGTCCCCAGGGCCTATTGTGACATGCTGGGGACGCTCTTTGTCCCCAGGGCCCATTGTGACATCCTGGGGACCCTCCTTGTCCCCAGAGCCCATTGTGACATCCAGGGGACGCCCTTTGTCCCCAGGGCCCATTGTGGCACCATGAGGACCCTCTTTGTCACTGGGGCCCATTGTGACATCCCAGGACCCCCCTTTGTCCCCAGGGCCCATTGTGACATCCTGGGGACCCTCCTTGTCCCCAGATCCCATTGTGACATCCCAGGACCCCACTTTGTCCCCAGGGCTTCTTGTGACACCATGGGGATCTCCCTTGTCCCCAGGGCCCATTGTGACATCCCATGACCCCCCTTTGTCCCCAGAGCTATTGTGAAATCCTGGGGACCCCTTTTGTCCCCAGGGACCATTGTGGCACCATGGGGAACCCCTTTGTCACTGGGGGCCATTGTGACATTCCAGGATTTCACTTTGTCCCCAGAGCTCGTTCTGACACCTTGGGGACTACCATTGTCCCCAGGGCCCATTGTGACATCCTGGGCAACCCCATTGTCCCCAGGGCCCATTGTGACATCTGGGGAACGCCCTTGTCCCCAGGACCCATCGTGGCACCGTGGGGACCATCCTTGTCACTTGGGCCCATTGTGACACCATGGGGACCCCCCCTTTGTCCCCAGTGCCCATTGTGACATCCTGCAGACCCCCCTTTGTCCCCAGGGCCCATTGTGACATTCAGGGGACCCACAATTGTCCTCAGGGCCCATTGTGACGTCCCAGCATACCCCATTGTCCCCAGGGCCCATTGTAACATCCTAAGCACCCCCTTGTCCCCAGGGCCCATTGTGACATTCAGGGGACCCCTCTTTGTCCCCAGGGCCCATTGTGACATCCTGGGGACCATCCCCTTGTCCCCAGGGCCCATTGTGACGTCCCAGGACCCGCCATTGTCCCCAGGGCCCATTGTGACATCCTGGGGATCCCTCCTTGTCCCCAGGGCCCATTGTGACGTCCCAGGACCCCCCATTGTCCACAGGGCCCATTGTGACATTCAGGGGCTCCCATTTGTCACTGGGGCCAATTGTGACATCTCAGGACCCCACATTGTCCCCAGGGCCCATTGTGACTTTCAGGGGACCCCACTTGTCCCCAGGACCCATTGTGACACTATAGGGACCCCCCCTTGTGCCCAGTGACCATTGTGACACCGTGGGTACCACCCTTGTCCGCAGGGCCCATTGTGACATCCTGGGGACACCCCCTTGTCCCCAGGGCCCATTGTGACATCCTGGGAATCCCTCCTTGTCCCCAGGGCCCATTGTGATTTCCCAGGACCCCCCATTGTCCCCAGGACCCATTGTGACATTCAGGGGACCCCCTTTATCACTGGGGCCCATTGTGAAATCCCAGGATCCCCCTTTGTCCCCAGGGCCCATTGTGACATCCTCGGCACCCCCTTGTCCCCAGGGCACATTGTGACACTATGGGGACCCCCACCTGTGCCCAGAGCCCATTGTGACACCGTGGGTACCACCCTTGTCCGCAGGGCTCATTGTGACATCCCAGGACCCCCCATTGTCCCCAGGGCCCATTGTGACATTCACAGGACCCCCCTTTGTCCCCAGGGCCCATTGCGACATGCTGGGGACGCTCTTTGTCCCCAGGGCCCATTGTGACATCCTGGGGACCCTCCTTGTCCCCAGAGCCCATTGTGACATCCAGGGGACGCCCTTTGTCCCCAGGGCCCATCGTGGCACCATAGGGACCCCCTTTGTCACTAGGGCCCATTGTAACATCCCAGGCCCTCCCCTAGTCCCCAGGGCCCATTGTGACATCCTGGGGACGCTCTTTGTCCCCAGGGCCCATTGTGACATCCTGGGGACCCTCCTTGTCTCCAGAGCCCATTGTGACATCCAGGGGACCCCCTTTGTCCCCAGGGCCCATTGTGGCACCATAGGGACCCCCTTTGTCACTGGGGCCCATTGTGACATCCCAGGACCCCCCCTGGTCCCCAGGGCCCATTGTGACATCCTGGGGACCCCCTTTGTCCCAAGACTTCATTGTGACAGCCTGGGGACCCCCCTTGTCCTCAGGGTCCATTGTGACAGCCCAGGACCTTAAATTGTCCCCAGGGCCCATTGTGACATCCTGGGGACCCCCCCTTGTCCCCAGGGCCCATTGTGACATCCTCGCACCCCCTTTTCCCCAGTGCCCATTGTGACATCCTGGGGACCCCCCCTTGTCCCCAGGGCCCATTGTGACGTCCCAGGACCCCCCATTGTCGCCAGGGCCCATTGTGACATCCTCTGCACGCCCTTGTCCCCAGGGCCCATTGTGACATTCAGGGGACCCCTCTTTGTCCCCAGTGCCCATTGTGACATCCTGGGGACCCCCCCTTGTCCCCAGGGCCCATTGTGACGTCCCAGGGCCCCACATTGTCCCCAGGGCCCATTGTGACATCCTGGGGATCCTTCCTTGTCCCCAGGGCCCATTGTGACGTCCCAGGACTCCCCATTGTCCCCAGGAACCATTGTGACATTCAGGGGACCCCCTTTGTCACTGGGGCCCATTGTGACACCATGGAGACCCCCGCTTGTCCTCAGGGTCCATTGTGACATCCTGGGCACCCCCCATTTTCCCCAGGACCCATTGTGACATACTGGCCACCCCCTTGCTCCCAGGGCCTGTTGTGGCACCATTGGGACACCCCCTTTGTCCCCAGGGCCCATTGTGACATCCCAGGACCCCCCTTTGTCCCCAGGGCCCATTGTAGCACCATGGGGACCCCCTTTGACCCCAGGGCCCATTGTGGCACCATGGCAACCCCTTTTGTCCCCAGGGCCCATTGTGACGTCCCAGGACCCCCCATTGTCCCCAGGGCCCATTGTGACATCCTCTGCACCCCGTTGTCCCCAGGGCCCATTGTGACATTCATGGGACCCCTCTTTGTCCCCAGGGCCCATTGTGACATCCTGGGACCCCCCCTTGTCCCCAGGGCCCATTGTGACGTCCCAGGACACCCCATTGTCCCCAGGGCCCAGTGTGACATCCTGGGGTGCCCTCCTTGTCCCCAGGGCCCATTGTGACGTCCCAGGACCCCCCATTGTCCCCGGGGCCCATTGTGACATTCGGGGGACCCCCTTTGTCACTGGGGCCCTTTGTGACATCCCAGGACCCCACATTGTCCCCAGGACCTATTGTGACATCCTGGGGACCCCACTTGTCCCCAGGACCCATTGTGACACTATGGGGACCCCCCCCTTGTGCCCAGGGCCCATTGTGACACCGTGGGTACCACCCTTGTCCGCAGGGCTCATTGTGACATCCCAGGACCCCCTATTGTCCCCAGGGCCCAGTGTGACATCCTGGGGACGCCCTTTGTCCCCAGGGCCCATTTTGACACCGTCGACACCCCCCTTTGTCCCCAGAGCCCATTGTGACATCCAGGGGACCCCCTTTGTCCCCAGGGCCCATTGTGGCACCATGAGGACCCTCTTTGTCACTGGGGCCCATTGTGACATCCCAGGACCCCCCCTGGTCCCCAGGGCCCATTGTGACATCCCGGGGACCCCGCTTGTCCTCATGGTCCATTGTGACAGCCCAGGACCTTACTTTGTCCCCAGGGCCCATTGCGATATCTGGGGGACCCCCTTGTCCCCAGGGCCCATTGTGACACCATGGAGACACCCCTTTTCCCCAGTGCCCATCGTGACATCCTGGGGACCCCCCTTTGTCCCCAGGGCCCATTGTGACATTCAGGGGACCCACAATTGTCCTCAGGGCCCATTGTGACGTCCCAGGACCCCCCATTGTCCCCAGGGCCCATTGTAACATCCACTGCACCCCCTTGTCCCCAGGGCCCATTGTGACATTCAGGGGACCCCTCTTTGTCCCCAGGGCCCATTGTGACATCCTGGGGACCCCCCCTTGTCCCCAGGGCCCATTGTGACGTCCCAGGACCCGCCATTGTCCCCAGGGCCCATTGTGACATCCTGGAGATCCCTCCTTGTCCCCAGGGCCCATTCTGACGTCCCAGGACCCCCCATTGTCCCCAGGGCCCATTGTGACATTCAGGGTCCCCCGTTTGTCACGGGGGCCCATTGTGACATCCCAGGACCCCACATTGTCCCCAGGGCCCATTGTGACTTTCAGGGGACCCCACTTGTCCCCAGGACCCATTGTGACACTATAGGGACCCCCCTTGTGCCCAGTGACCATTGTGACACCGTGGGTACCACCCTTGTCCGCAGGGCCCATTGTGACATCCTGGGGACACCCCCTTTTCCCCAGGGCCCATTGTGACATCCTGGGAATCTCTCCTTGTCCCCAGGGCCCATTGTGACATCTCAGGACCCCCCATTGTCCCCAGGACCCATTGTGACATTCAGGGGACCCCCTTTGTCACTGGGGCCCATTATGAAATCCCAGGACCCCACATTGTCCCCAGAGTCCATTGTGACATCCTGGGGACCCCCCCTTTGTCCCCAGTGCCCATTGTGACATCCTGCGGACCCCCCTTTGTCCCCAGGGCCCATTTTGACATTCAGGGGACCCACCATTGTCCTCAGGGCCCATTGTGAGGTCCTAGGACCCCCCATTGTCCCCAGGGCCCATTGTGACACTATGGGGACCCCCTCTTGTGCCCAGGGCCCATTGTGACACCGTGGGTACCACCCTTGTCTGCAGGGCTCATTGTGACATCCCAGGACCCCCCATTGTCCCCAGGGCCCATTGTGACATTCAGGGGACCCCCCTTTGTCCCCAGGACCCATTCTGATACCGTGGGGACCCCCTTTGTCCCCAGGGCCCATTGTGACATGCTGGGGACGCTCTTTGTCCCCAGGGCCCATTGTGACATCCTGGGGACCCTCCTTGTCCCCAGAGCCCATTGTGACATCCAGGGGACCCCCTTTGTCCCCAGGGCCCATTGTGGCACCATAGGGACCCCCTTTGTCACTAGGGCCCATTGTGACATCCCAGGACCCCCCCTAGTCCCCAGGGCCCATTGTGACATCCTGGGGACGCTCTTTGTCCCCAGGGCCCATTGTGACATCCTGGGGACCCTCCTTGTCCCCAGAGCCCATTGTGACATCCAGGGGACCCCCTTTGTCCCCAGGGCCCATTGTGGCACCATAGGGACCCCCTTTGTCACTGGGGCCCATTGTGACATCCCAGGACCGCCCCTGGTCCCCAGGCCCCGTTGTGACATCCTGGGGACCCCCTTTGTCCCAAGACTTCATTGTGACATCCTGGGGACCCCCCTTGTCCTCAGGGTCCATTGTGACATCCTGGGGACCCCCCCTTGTCCCCAGGGCCCATTGTGACGTCCCAGGACCCCCCATTGTCCCCAGGGCCCATTGTGACATCCTGGGGACCCCACTTGTCCCCAGGACCCATTATGACACTACGGGACCCCCCCTTGTGCCCAGGGCCCATTGTGACACCGTGGGTACCACCCTTGTCTGCAGGGCTCATTGTGACATCCCAGGACCCCCCATTGTCCCCAGGGCCCATTGTGACATTCAGGGGACCCCCCTTTGTCCCCAGGGCCCATTCTGATACCGTGGGGACCCCCTTTGTCCCCAGGGCCTATTGTGACATGCTGGGGACGCTCTTTGTCCCCAGGGCCCATTGTGACATCCAGGGGACGCCCTTTGTCCCCAGGGCCCATTGTGGCACCATGAGGACCCTCTTTGTCACTGGGGCCCATTGTGACATCCCAGGACCCCCCTTTGTCCCCAGGGCCCATTGTGACATCCTGGGGACCCTCCTTGTCCCCAGATCCCATTGTGACATCCCAGGACCCCACTTTGTCCCCAGGGCTTCTTGTGACACCATGGGGATCTCCCTTGTCCCCAGGGCCCATTGTGACATCCCATGACCCCCCTTTGTCCCCAGAGCTATTGTGAAATCCTGGGGACCCCTTTTGTCCCCAGGGACCATTGTGGCACCATGGGGAACCCCTTTGTCACTGGGGGCCATTGTGACATTCCAGGATTTCACTTTGTCCCCAGAGCTCGTTCTGACACCTTGGGGACTACCATTGTCCCCAGGGCCCATTGTGACATCCTGGGCAACCCCATTGTCCCCAGGGCCCATTGTGACATCTGGGGAACGCCCTTGTCCCCAGGACCCATCGTGGCACCGTGGGGACCATCCTTGTCACTTGGGCCCATTGTGACACCATGGGGACCCCCCCTTTGTCCCCAGTGCCCATTGTGACATCCTGCAGACCCCCCTTTGTCCCCAGGGCCCATTGTGACATTCAGGGGACCCACAATTGTCCTCAGGGCCCATTGTGACGTCCCAGCATACCCCATTGTCCCCAGGGCCCATTGTAACATCCTAAGCACCCCCTTGTCCCCAGGGCCCATTGTGACATTCAGGGGACCCCTCTTTGTCCCCAGGGCCCATTGTGACATCCTGGGGACCATCCCCTTGTCCCCAGGGCCCATTGTGACGTCCCAGGACCCGCCATTGTCCCCAGGGCCCATTGTGACATCCTGGGGATCCCTCCTTGTCCCCAGGGCCCATTGTGACGTCCCAGGACCCCCCATTGTCCACAGGGCCCATTGTGACATTCAGGGGCTCCCATTTGTCACTGGGGCCAATTGTGACATCTCAGGACCCCACATTGTCCCCAGGGCCCATTGTGACTTTCAGGGGACCCCACTTGTCCCCAGGACCCATTGTGACACTATAGGGACCCCCCCTTGTGCCCAGTGACCATTGTGACACCGTGGGTACCACCCTTGTCCGCAGGGCCCATTGTGACATCCTGGGGACACCCCCTTGTCCCCAGGGCCCATTGTGACATCCTGGGAATCCCTCCTTGTCCCCAGGGCCCATTGTGATGTCCCAGGACCCCCCATTGTCCCCAGGACCCATTGTGACATTCAGGGGACCCCCTTTATCACTGGGGCCCATTGTGAAATCCCAGGATCCCCCTTTGTCCCCAGGGCCCATTGTGACATCCTCGGCACCCCCTTGTCCCCAGGGCACATTGTGACACTATGGGGACCCCCACCTGTGCCCAGAGCCCATTGTGACACCGTGGGTACCACCCTTGTCCGCAGGGCTCATTGTGACATCCCAGGACCCCCCATTGTCCCCAGGGCCCATTGTGACATTCACAGGACCCCCCTTTGTCCCCAGGGCCCATTGCGACATGCTGGGGACGCTCTTTGTCCCCAGGGCCCATTGTGACATCCTGGGGACCCTCCTTGTCCCCAGAGCCCATTGTGACATCCAGGGGACGCCCTTTGTCCCCAGGGCCCATCGTGGCACCATAGGGACCCCCTTTGTCACTAGGGCCCATTGTAACATCCCAGGCCCTCCCCTAGTCCCCAGGGCCCATTGTGACATCCTGGGGACGCTCTTTGTCCCCAGGGCCCATTGTGACATCCTGGGGACCCTCCTTGTCTCCAGAGCCCATTGTGACATCCAGGGGACCCCCTTTGTCCCCAGGGCCCATTGTGGCACCATAGGGACCCCCTTTGTCACTGGGGCCCATTGTGACATCCCAGGACCCCCCCTGGTCCCCAGGGCCCATTGTGACATCCTGGGGACCCCCTTTGTCCCAAGACTTCATTGTGACAGCCTGGGGACCCCCCTTGTCCTCAGGGTCCATTGTGACAGCCCAGGACCTTAAATTGTCCCCAGGGCCCATTGTGACATCCTGGGGACCCCCCCTTGTCCCCAGGGCCCATTGTGACATCCTCGCACCCCCTTTTCCCCAGTGCCCATTGTGACATCCTGGGGACCCCCCCTTGTCCCCAGGGCCCATTGTGACGTCCCAGGACCCCCCATTGTCGCCAGGGCCCATTGTGACATCCTCTGCACGCCCTTGTCCCCAGGGCCCATTGTGACATTCAGGGGACCCCTCTTTGTCCCCAGGGCCCATTGTGACATCCTGGGGACCCCCCCTTGTCCCCAGGGCCCATTGTGACGTCCCAGGGCCCCACATTGTCCCCAGGGCACATTGTGACATCCTGGGGATCCTTCCTTGTCCCCAGGGCCCATTGTGACGTCCCAGGACTCCCCATTGTCCCCAGGAACCATTGTGACATTCAGGGGACCCCCTTTGTCACTGGGGCCCATTGTGACACCATGGAGACCCCCGCTTGTCCTCAGGGTCCATTGTGACATCCTGGGCACCCCCCATTTTCCCCAGGACCCATTGTGACATCCTGGCCACCCCCTTGCTCCCAGGGCCCGTTGTGGCACCATGGGGACACCCCCTTTGTCCCCAGGGCCCATTGTGACATCCCAGGACCCCCCTTTGTCCCCAGGGCCCATTGTAGCACCATGGGGACCCCCTTTGACCCCAGGGCCCATTGTGGCACCATGGCAACCCCTTTTGTCCCCAGGGCCCATTGTGACGTCCCAGGACCCCCCATTGTCCCCAGGGCCCATTGTGACATCCTCTGCACCCCCTTGTCCCCAGGGCCCATTGTGACATTCATGGGACCCCTCTTTGTCCCCAGGGCCCATTGTGACATCCTGGGACCCCCCCTTGTCCCCAGGGCCCATTGTGACGTCCCAGGACCCCCCATTGTCCCCAGGGCCCAGTGTGACATCCTGGGGTGCCCTCCTTGTCCCCAGGGCCCATTGTGACGTCCCAGGACCCCCCATTGTCCCCGGGGCCCATTGTGACATTCAGGGGACCCCCTTTGTCACTGGGGCCCTTTGTGACATCCCAGGACCCCACATTGTCCCCAGGACCTATTGTGACATCCTGGGGACCCCACTTGTCCCCAGGACCCATTGTGACACTATGGGGACCCCCCCCTTGTGCCCAGGGCCCATTGTGACACCGTGGGTACCACCCTTGTCCGCAGGGCTCATTGTGACATCCCAGGGCCCCCTATTGTCCCCAGGGCCCAGTGTGACATCCTGGGGACGCCCTTTGTCCCCAGGGCCCATTTTGACACCGTCGACACCCCCCTTTGTCCCCAGAGCCCATTGTGACATCCAGGGGACCCCCTTTGTCCCCAGGGCCCATTGTGGCACCATGAGGACCCTCTTTGTCACTGGGGCCCATTGTGACATCCCAGGACCCCCCCTGGTCCCCAGGGCCCATTGTGACATCCCGGGGACCCCGCTTGTCCTCATGGTCCATTGTGACAGCCCAGGACCTTACTTTGTCCCCAGGGCCCATTGCGATATCTGGGGGACCCCCTTGTCCCCAGGGCCCATTGTGACACCATGGAGACACCCCTTTTCCCCAGTGCCCATCGTGACATCCTGGGGACCCCCCTTTGTCCCCAGGGCCCATTGTGACAACCTGGGTCCCCCCTTTGTCCCCAGGGCCCATTGAAATGTCCCAGGACCACCCTTTGTCCCCAGGGTTCATTGTGACATCCTGGGGACCCCATTTGTCCCCACGGCCCATTGTGGCACCATGGGGACCCCGTTTGTCACTGGGGCCCATTGTGACATCCCATGACCCCACTTTGTGCCCAGGGCTTATTGTGACACCATGGGGATCTCCCTTGTCCCCAGGGCCCATTGTGACATCCCATGACCCCCCTTTGTCCCCAGTGCTATTGTGAAATCCTGGGGACCCCTTTTGTCCCCAGGGCCTATTGTGACACCATGGGGACCCCTCCTTGTCACTGGGGACCCATTGTGACACCATGGGGACCCCCCCTTGTCCTCAGGACTCATTCTGACATCCTGGACACCCCCCATTGTCCCCAGGGCCCATTGTGACATCCACTGCACCCCCTTGTCCCCAGGGCCTATTGTGACATTCAGGGGAACCCTCTTTGTCGCCAAGGCCCATTGTGACATCCTGGGGACCCCCCATTGTCCCCAGGGCCCATTGTGACGTCCCAGGACCCCCCATTGTCCCCAGGGCCCATTGTGACATCCTGGGGACCCCACTTGTCCCCAGGACCCATTGTGACACTATGGGGACCCCCCCTTGTGCCCAGGGCCCATTGTGACACCGTGGGTACTACCCTTGTGTGCAGGGCTCATTGTGACATCCCAGGACCCCCCATTGTCCCCAGGGCCCATTGTGACATTCAGGGGACCCCCCTTTTCCCCAGGGCCCATTCTGATACCGTGGGGACCCCCTTTGCCCCCAGGGCCCATTGTGACATGCTGGGGACGCTCTTTGTCCCCAGGGCCCATTGTGACATCCTGGGGACCCCATTTGTCCCCAGGGCCCATTGTGGCACCATAGGGACCCCCTTTGTCACTGGGGTCCATTGTGACACACCAGGACCCCCCCTGGTCCCCAGGGCTCATTGTGACATCCTGGGGACGCCCTTTGTCCCAAGACTTCATTGTGACATCCTGGGGACCCCCCTTGTCCTCAGGCTCCAATGTGACAGCCCAGGACCTTACATTGTCCCCAGGGCCCTTTGTGATATCTGGGGGACCCCCTTGTTCCCAAGGCCCATTGTGACATCCTGGGGACCCACCCTTGTCCCCAGGGCCCATTGTGACATCCCAGGACCCCCCATTGTCCCCAGGGCCCATTGTGACATCCTCGGCACCCCCTTGTCCCCAGGGCCTATTGTGACATCCTGGGGAGCCCCCCTTGTCCCCAGGGCCCATTGTGACGTCCCAGGATCCCCCATTGTCTCCAGGGCCCATTGTGACATCCTGGGGATCCCCTTTATCACTGGGGCCCATTGTGAAATCCCAGGATCCCCCTTTGTCCCCAGGGCCCATTGTGACATCCTCGGCACCCCCTTGTCCCCAGGGCACATTGTGACACTATGGGGACCCCCACCTGTGCCCAGAGCCCATTGTGACACCGTGGGTACCACCCTTGTCCGCAGGGCTCATTGTGACATCCCAGGACCCCCCATTGTCCCCAGGGCCCATTGTGACATTCACAGGACCCCCCTTTGTCCCCAGGGCCCATTGCGACATGCTGGGGACGCTCTTTGTCCCCAGGGCCCATTGTGACATCCTGGGGACCCTCCTTGTCCCCAGAGCCCATTGTGACATCCAGGGGACGCCCTTTGTCCCCAGGGCCCATCGTGGCACCATAGGGACCCCCTTTGTCACTAGGGCCCATTGTAACATCCCAGGCCCTCCCCTAGTCCCCAGGGCCCATTGTGACATCCTGGGGACCCCCTTTGTCCCCAGGGCCCATTGTGACATCCTGGGGACCCTCCTTGTCTCCAGAGCCCATTGTGACATCCAGGGGACCCCCTTTGTCCCCAGGGCCCATTGTGGCACCATAGGGACCCCCTTTGTCACTGGGGCCCATTGTGACATCCCAGGACCCCCCCTGGTCCCCAGGGCCCATTGTGACATCCTGGGGACCCCCTTTGTCCCAAGACTTCATTGTGACAGCCTGGGGACCCCCCTTGTCCTCAGGGTCCATTGTGACAGCCCAGGACCTTAAATTGTCCCCAAGGCCCATTGTGACATCCTGGGGACCCCCCCTTGTCCCCAGGGCCCATTGTGACATCCTCGCACCCCCTTTTCCCCAGTGCCCATTGTGACATCCTGGGGACCCCCTCTTGTCCCCAGGTCCCATTGTGACGTCCCAGGACCCCCCCTTGTCCCCAGGGCCCATTGTGACGTCCCAGGGCCCCACATTGTCCCCAGGGCCCATTGTGACATCCTGGGGATCCTTCCTTGTCCCCAGGGCCCATTGTGACGTCCCAGGACTCCCCATTGTCCCCAGGAACCATTGTGACATTCAGGGGACCCCCTTTGTCACTGGGGCCCATTGTGACACCATGGAGACCCCCGCTTGTCCTCAGGGTCCATTGTGACATCCTGGGCACCCCCCATTTTCCCCAGGACCCATTGTGACATCCTGGCCACCCCCTTGCTCCCAGGGCCCGTTGTGGCACCATGGGGACACCCCCTTTGTCCCCAGGGCCCATTGTGACATCCCAGGACCCCCCTTTGTCCCCAGGGCCCATTGTAGCACCATGGGGACCCCCTTTGACCCCAGGGCCCATTGTGGCACCATGGCAACCCCTTTTGTCCCCAGGGCCCATTGTGAAGTCCCAGGACCCCCCATTGTCCCCAGGGCCCATTGTGACATCCTCTGCACCCCCTTGTCCCCAGGGCCCATTGTGACATTCATGGGACCCCTCTTTGTCCCCAGGGCCCATTGTGACATCCTGGGACCCCCCCTTGTCCCCAGGGCCCATTGTGACGTCCCAGGACACCCCATTGTCCCCAGGGCCCAGTGTGACATCCTGGGGTGCCCTCCTTGTCCCCAGGGCCCATTGTGACGTCCCAGGACCCCCCATTGTCCCCGGGGACCATTGTGACATTCAGGGGACCCCCTTTGTCACTGGGGCCCTTTGTGACATCCCAGGACCCCACATTGTCCCCAGGACCTATTGTGACATCCTGGGGACCCCACTTGTCCCCAGGACCCATTGTGACACTATGGGGACCCCCCCCTTGTGCCCAGGGCCCATTGTGACACCGTGGGTACCACCCTTGTCCGCAGGGCTCATTGTGACATCCCAGGACCCCCTATTGTCCCCAGGGCCCAGTGTGACATCCTGGGGACGCCCTTTGTCCCCAGGGCCCATTTTGACACCGTCGACACCCCCCTTTGTCCCCAGAGCCCATTGTGACATCCAGGGGACCCCCTTTGTCCCCAGGGCCCATTGTGGCACCATGAGGACCCTCTTTGTCACTGGGGCCCATTGTGACATCCCAGGACCCCCCCTGGTCCCCAGGGCCCATTGTGACATCCCGGGGACCCCGCTTGTCCTCATGGTCCATTGTGACAGCCCAGGACCTTACTTTGTCCCCAGGGCCCATTGCGATATCTGGGGGACCCCCTTGTCCCCAGGGCCCATTGTGACACCATGGAGACACCCCTTTTCCCCAGTGCCCATCGTGACATCCTGGGGACCCCCCTTTGTCCCCAGGGCCCATTGTGACAACCTGGGTCCCCCCTTTGTCCCCAGGGCCCATTGAAATGTCCCAGGACCACCCTTTGTCCCCAGGGTTCATTGTGACATCCTGGGGACCCCATTTGTCCCCACGGCCCATTGTGGCACCATGGGGACCCCGTTTGTCACTGGGGCCCATTGTGACATCCCATGACCCCACTTTGTGCCCAGGGCTTATTGTGACACCATGGGGATCTCCCTTGTCCCCAGGCCCCATTGTGACATCCCATGACCCCCCTTTGTCCCCAGTGCTATTGTGAAATCCTGGGGACCCCTTTTGTCCCCAGGGCCTATTGTGACACCATGGGGACCCCTCCTTGTCACTGGGGACCCATTGTGACACCATGGGGACCCCCCCTTGTCCTCAGGACTCATTCTGACATCCTGGACACCCCCCATTGTCCCCAGGGCCCATTGTGACATTCACAGGACCCCCCTTTGTCCCCAGGGCCCATTGCGACATGCTGGGGACGCTCTTTGTCCCCAGGGCCCATTGTGACATCCTGGGGACCCTCCTTGTCCCCAGAGCCCATTGTGACATCCAGGGGACGCCCTTTGTCCCCAGGGCCCATTGTGGCACCATAGGGACCCCCTTTGTCACTAGGGCCCATTGTAACATCCCAGGCCCTCCCCTAGTCCCCAGGGCCCATTGTGACATCCTGGGGACGCTCTTTGTCCCCAGGGCCCATTGTGACATCCTGGGGACCCTCCTTGTCCCCAGAGCCCATTGTGACATCCAGGGGACCCCCTTTGTCCCCAGGGCCCATTGTGGCACCATAGGGACCCCCTTTGTCACTGGGGCCCATTGTGACATCCCAGGACCCCCCCTGGTCCCCAGGGCCCATTGTGACATCCTGGGGACCCCCTTTGTCCCAAGACTTCATTGTGACAGCCTGGGGACCCCCCTTGTCCTCAGGGTCCATTGTGACAGCCCAGGACCTTAAATTGTCCCCAAGGCCCATTGTGACATCCTGGGGACCCCCCCTTGTCCCCAGGGCCCATTGTGACATCCTCGCACCCCCTTTTCCCCAGTGCCCATTGTGACATCCTGGGGACCCCCCCTTGTCCCCAGGGCCCATTGTGACGTCCCAGGACCCCCCATTGTCGCCAGGGCCCATTGTGACATCCTCTGCACGCCCTTGTCCCCAGGGCCCATTGTGACATTCAGGGGACCCCTCTTTGTCCCCAGGGCCCATTGTGTCATCCTGGGGACCCCCCCTTGACCCCAGGGCCCATTGTGACGTCCCAGGGCCCCACATTGTCCCCAGGGCACATTGTGACATCCTGGGGATCCTTCCTTGTCCCCAGGGCCCATTGTGACGTCCCAGGACTCCCCATTGTCCCCAGGAACCATTGTGACATTCAGGGGACCCCCTTTGTCACTGGGGCCCATTGTGACACCATGGAGACCCCCGCTTGTCCTCAGGGTCCATTGTGACATCCTGGGCACCCCCCATTTTCCCCAGGACCCATTGTGACATCCTGGCCACCCCCTTGCTCCCAGGGCCCGTTGTGGCACCATGGGGACACCCCCTTTGTCCCCAGGGCCCATTGTGACATCCCAGGACCCCCCTTTGTCCCCAGGGCCCATTGTAGCACCATGGGGACCCCCTTTGACCCCAGGGCCCATTGTGGCACCATGGCAACCCCTTTTGTCCCCAGGGCCCATTGTGACGTCCCAGGACCCCCCATTGTCCCCAGGGCCCATTGTGACATCCTCTGCACCCCCTTGTCCCCAGGGCCCATTGTGACATTCATGGGACCCCTCTTTGTCCCCAGGGCCCATTGTGACATCCTGGGACCCCCCCTTGTCCCCAGGGCCCATTGTGACGTCCCAGGACCCCCCATTGTCCCCAGGGCCCAGTGTGACATCCTGGGGTGCCCTCCTTGTCCCCAGGGCCCATTGTGACGTCCCAGGACCCCCCATTGTCCCCGGGGCCCATTGTGACATTCAGGGGACCCCCTTTGTCACTGGGGCCCTTTGTGACATCCCAGGACCCCACATTGTCCCCAGGACCTATTGTGACATCCTGGGGACCCCACTTGTCCCCAGGACCCATTGTGACACTATGGGGACCCCCCCCTTGTGCCCAGGGCCCATTGTGACACCGTGGGTACCACCCTTGTCCGCAGGGCTCATTGTGACATCCCAGGGCCCCCTATTGTCCCCAGGGCCCAGTGTGACATCCTGGGGACGCCCTTTGTCCCCAGGGCCCATTTTGACACCGTCGACACCCCCCTTTGTCCCCAGAGCCCATTGTGACATCCAGGGGACCCCCTTTGTCCCCAGGGCCCATTGTGGCACCATGAGGACCCTCTTTGTCACTGGGGCCCATTGTGACATCCCAGGACCCCCCCTGGTCCCCAGGGCCCATTGTGACATCCCGGGGACCCCGCTTGTCCTCATGGTCCATTGTGACAGCCCAGGACCTTACTTTGTCCCCAGGGCCCATTGCGATATCTGGGGGACCCCCTTGTCCCCAGGGCCCATTGTGACACCATGGAGACACCCCTTTTCCCCAGTGCCCATCGTGACATCCTGGGGACCCCCCTTTGTCCCCAGGGCCCATTGTGACAACCTGGGTCCCCCCTTTGTCCCCAGGGCCCATTGAAATGTCCCAGGACCACCCTTTGTCCCCAGGGTTCATTGTGACATCCTGGGGACCCCATTTGTCCCCACGGCCCATTGTGGCACCATGGGGACCCCGTTTGTCACTGGGGCCCATTGTGACATCCCATGACCCCACTTTGTGCCCAGGGCTTATTGTGACACCATGGGGATCTCCCTTGTCCCCAGGGCCCATTGTGACATCCCATGACCCCCCTTTGTCCCCAGTGCTATTGTGAAATCCTGGGGACCCCTTTTGTCCCCAGGGCCTATTGTGACACCATGGGGACCCCTCCTTGTCACTGGGGACCCATTGTGACACCATGGGGACCCCCCCTTGTCCTCAGGACTCATTCTGACATCCTGGACACCCCCGATTGTCCCCAGGGCCCATTGTGACATCCACTGCACCCCCTTGTCCCCAGGGCCTATTGTGACATTCAGGGGAACCCTCTTTGTCGCCAAGGCCCATTGTGACATCCTGGGGACCCCCCATTGTCCCCAGGGCCCATTGTGACGTCCCAGGACCCCCCATTGTCCCCAGGGCCCATTGTGACATCCTGGGGACCCCACTTGTCCCCAGGACCCATTGTGACACTATGGGGACCCCCCCTTGTGCCCAGGGCCCATTGTGACACCGTGGGTACCACCCTTGTCTGCAGGGCTCATTGTGACATCCCAGGACCCCCCATTGTCCCCAGGGCCCATTGTGACATTCAGGGGACCCCCCTTTTCCCCAGGGCCCATTCTGATACCGTGGGGACCCCCTTTGCCCCCAGGGCCCATTGTGACATGCTGGGGACGCTCTTTGTCCCCAGGGCCCATTGTGACATCCTGGGGACCCCATTTGTCCCCAGGGCCCATTGTGGCACCATAGGGACCCCCTTTGTCACTGGGGTCCATTGTGACACACCAGGACCCCCCCTGGTCCCCAGGGCTCATTGTGACATCCTGGGGACGCCCTTTGTCCCACACTTCATTGTGACATCCTGGGGACCCCCCTTGTCCTCAGGCTCCAATGTGACAGCCCAGGACCTTACATTGTCCCCAGGGCCCATTGTGATATCTGGGGGACCCCCTTGTTCCCAAGGCCCATTGTGACATCCTGGGGACCCACCCTTGTCCCCAGGGCCCATTGTGACATCCCAGGACCCCCCATTGTCCCCAGGGCCCATTGTGACATCCTCGGCACCCCCTTGTCCCCAGGGCCTATTGTGACATCCTGGGGACCCCCCCTTGTCCCCAGGGCCCATTGTGACGTCCCAGGATCCCCCATTGTCTCCAGGGCCCATTGTGACATCCTGGGGATCCCTCCTTGTCCCCAGGGCCCATTGTGATGTCCCAGGACCCCCCATTGTCCCCAGGGCCCATTGTGACATCCTCTGCACCACCTTGTCCCCAGGGCCCATTGTGACATTCAGGGGACCCCTCTTTGTCCCCAGGGCCCATTGTGACATCCTGGGGACCCCCCCTTGTCCCCAGGGCCCATTGTGACGTCCCAGGACCCCCCATTGTCCCCAGGGCCCATTGTGACATCCTGGGGATCCTTCCTTGTCCCCAGGGCCCATTGTGACGTCCCAGGACCCCCCATTGTCCCCAGGACCTATTGTGACATTCAGGGGACCCCCTTTGTCACTGGGGCCCATTGTGACACCATGGAGACCCCCGCTTGTCCTGAGGGTCCATTGTGACATCTTGGGCACCTCCCATTTTCCCCAGGAACCATTGTGACATCCTGGCCACCCCCTTGCTCTCAGGGCCCGTTGTGGCACCATGGGGACACCCCCTTTGTCCCCAGGGCCCATTGTGACATCCCAGGACCCCCCTTTGTCCCCAGGGCCCATTGTAGCACCATAGGGACCCCCTTTGACCCCAGGGCCCATTGTGGCACCATGGCAACCCCTTTCGTCCCCAGGGCCCATTGTGACATTCTTGGACCCCACTTTGTCCCCAGGGCCTATTGTGACACCATGGGGACCCCAGCTTGTCCTCAGGACTCATTCTGATATCCTGGACACCCCCCATTGTCCCCAGGGCCCATTGTGACATCCACTGCACCCCCTTGTATCCAGGGCCCATTGTGACATTCAGGGGACCCCCCCTTGTCCCCAGGGCCCATTGTGACGTCCCAGGACCCCCCATTGTCCCCAGGGCCCATTGTGACATCCTGTGGATCCCTCCTTGTCCCCAGGGCCCATTGTGATGTCCCAGGACCCCCCATTGTCCCCAGGACCCATTGTGAAATTCAGGGGACCCCAGCTTGTCCCCAGGGCCCATTCTGACATCCTGGGGACACTCTTTGTCCCCAGGGCCCATTGTGACATCCGAGGACCCTCTTTGTCCCTGTCGAGGTTTAAGATTGCGGGGTGACAATCAAACCCTGCCAGATGTGTTGTCAACCTCCTCTCCCCCCCCAATTCCCCCTTTTTCCCCTCCCTCTCCCCCTTCCCACTCAGCACAGGCGATTGGGAGGGGAAGAAGCACAGAGGGAAGAGAGTTGGAAAAGTTAAAGATGTTTTACTGATGCTACTGATAAGAATAGAGAAAATAATACAAATATACAAAACCAATCTTGTAAGTCTCAGCAACTGCAGAGCCAGCACCCAAAGTCCTGGATTGGACTCTGTAGCCAACCGGAGCTGGATTCAGTCTCTCACTGGCCTCGGTTCGCAGGGACGACCAGCAAGGTCCTCTCCTAATGTCAGCCATGAGGAAAAAAAAGGGAAAAAAGGGCAAAGGGAAAAAAGGGACGAGATCCTCGTGATCTCCCACTTTTATATGAAGTATTCCCATGAATGGAATGTTATACACCGTTGGTCAGTCTCTTGGTCATCAGTTTTCTCGTTGCCCCTCTCGCGAGATGTCCATCCGTGCTTATCAATAAGTTTGCATTCCATTGCTGGGTTTAACCAAAACATGTGTCGGGTTCTCCAGGAAAATGCAACTAACATGAAGGCTTTAGCTGACAGGCAGAAATTCACTAAAAGAGAAACTTGGTTTTTAACAAAACCAAGACACTGACCCATGTGGTGCTTCAGGTTGTGAAGAGAATCAAAACCAACTGCTTGACTGCAGTGGTTCCATTTTACATGTGTCACAGAGGGCAGATGAAGGGAGCTCAGAACTCCAATCTCTGCTGTACGACTGGGACTTCAGAGACTGGAAATGTAGGATAAAATGTTCTGTCAGTGCACACTACATAAAGTTTGTGGCTTCCTTTGTGCCTTTTCACTACCCCGCGATCTGTTTGGCTTTCTACGGCTGAAAAGGAAACAACCCCCTTATGCCACCTGCCCCTCACACCAGAAAAACAAAGGAGAAAATGTATGGAATAGGGATGATATGGGAGCAATTTTGTTCAAGAGTTGTATTCTTTCAATGATAAAAAAGGTAGAAGTGAAAGAAAGCACTGTTCTAAGAACTTCATACAAGAGGCTAACTACTGAAATGTAGTATCTGTTCTGAGAATTGAGAATGACTGTTGGGAAGGACATTAAAGAGCTTTAGTTCATTAGCATAACCAAGAATAAGGAGTTTTCTGTTACTGTTATTAGTGACAGTACCACTGTTCAAAAACATCCTTCAGAGCATCTCCATTCATCCTGGGCTCCAAAGCTCAGCCTTCTCAGATTTTGAAAGGATTGCTTCAAACCCCTGTGACCCAAATCTCTACAACTGTCTCTCCTCAACAGCCTTTTACCCCAGGAAGGGGAAAACTCCCAGTGCAGGCACCAAACCAGTGCCCAACCTGCCTGGAGAGCCAGGACAGTTGTGCCACACAACAGCAGCCTCTGAGGGAAGCTGGAGGTGATGGAATTGAAATGATTCCAACCCAAATCATAGAATTATAGTATCATGGAATCATTTATTTTGGAAAAGACCCTTTACAACATAGAATACAAATGTAAATCAAATCCTTAATCGCCACATCTCCACATCTTCTAAATACCTCCAGCAATGGAAGCTCCAGTCCTGAGCTGGCTGGACACCATTGGCTGCAGTTGGACATAAGATACTGGTCATGACTGTGAGTTCAGCCCTCGCTGGCAGAATGTCTCACACATCACTGAGGAGGGCAGGGGGTTGGGAGATGGGAGCACGTTTCAGTTTCCAGATCCCAGCACAGAGCCCAAACGATCCTGCCCTTGAACTCTGGCATCCCAGTTCCTGAGATGCAAAGCTGGTGGCTTTCTGTGGATAATCATGTTAAAAGGCAAGAACTATCCTTCAAGAAGCAATGAGATGGCTGATGGCTTTATTGAACCCTTCCAGCCATGTCTGAACCCAGAAATGGAAAGCAGTTGATGTCTGCAGGTGGAGGAGGAACAGGAGGAAGAATTTCCTGGGAATATGGAAGGAAGAAAGGCCTCTCTTGGGCTACTCATGTATGGCAGTGACATTTCCATCCTGTGGGCATGGCTGTGCCTGGGAGATGGGGAATGGCTGCTGCTGGGGTGTTTGTGCTCAGTCATGGCCCATGAGCTGACCCTGCTCTGCTCCTCTCTTACACTGCCCACACTTGGATGGTCCTCAGGAATCATCCATGAGCCTGGTGGATGCATGAACCTCCTGGAGCGATGGGGTGTGGATCCAAATAGAGGATTCAAGCAAGTGTGGGACTGGGACATTGAGGTGATTGGTGACCATTTCCAGGTGTATGAAAGAAGCTGGATGAGTTGTGAGGAACTCACAGGCATTTCCAGCTCCACAGAAAACCACAGCCTTGCAGTTAAAGCAACAGCACTTGATATAAAACCCATCCCCAAAGCACAAAACACACTGACCACAGGAAAAGCCTTGAAAAACATTGGAGAAAAATCTACCAGGTCCCAGGGGTCAGATCTCAGCCATTCTGGAGATGAACAAGCATCAAGGACTGACATGGCATCAGAGCCACCTCCACATGGCCCTCACCACCTCTAACCAGTGTCTCCAAGTCTTTCCTTCACCAGCCTCCAGGGACAGGGACCTGCACTGGTTGTTTCCTTCACAGCTGTGTCAGTGATGGCCCTTCATGGGGTCCTAAACACCCTCAGAAACTTGGGGTTTGCTTCTGCCTTTCACTTCATTAGAGGTTTGTTCATTCTTTCAGTATCTGCAGTTCAGGATCATGGCAGCAGAGGGCTCATTAACATCGAAAATGCTCTTACAAGGCAAGGCTCTGTGAGTCTTTTTCCTAAAGGCTTCAAGTCTGGTGTGGATGATTAGGGAGGTTTCAGGAATAGTCAAACAGAGAGCATTTCCATAATAAATAGCAATAAAGCCAAATTTCTTCTTTTTCCTTCTCTTCTCAGTTTTCATTTTCTGTAATGGTGTCTGAGTGTCTGAGTTTGCTCAGGTCACACCTGACTTGAGCCCCATCCATTGCTGGGTGTTCTCCAGACTCCTGAGTTTAGGAATGAGCTCCCAGGAGACATTACTGGTGAAGATGGGGGCAAAGAAGCCATGAAGAACCTCAGTCCTGTCTGATTCTACTCTTGCAAAGTTCAGCAGGAGGCCCACATATGCCCGGTTTCTTATTTTAAGGAAACTGTGTAAGCTCATCTTGCTGCCTTCATTCTCCCCTGCAGCTATGAAGTCCAGATCAGCTTTGGCATCATCTTTACATCGATGGACAAGGTTTCTAAATTCCTCCTCTGCAGCTTCCCCTGCTTTCACCTCCTGAGTGGTGCCTTTTTGTCCTGGAGATCCATCAGTTCAGATGAGCAGCCTCACAAGATAAATGCTTCTTTTCATGGGTTCTCAGAGAAATCATTCTTGTGCTTGGAGCAGGCTCTCCTGTAAGGCTGCTCAGGTTTCCTGAGCTTCTTCACCTTTCAGGCCTTCTTCCATGTAACCAACTCGTCTGCCATCCTCCAGTATGTCAAAGCCTTCTCTGGAGCCCACCAGGCTGTGCTCTGCTGCTGGCCTTCCTCCCTCCCCTCTGGTGCCTGGGACCCCACTATTTCCTGGTCACAACAACCAAGGTGGACACTGATGTTCACATCCCTCACCAGCTTTTCCTTCTTCATTCAGTACCAGATCCAGGTGAACATCACCCTTTTTGCCCACCAGGCAGGCATGTTAATAAGTTGTCCCAAGATTCTTTGGACTGTTGGCACCTGCAGCTTTGCCTGGCCAGTGAATATCAGGCAATTACAGTTACCCATAGGAACCTGCTCATCGACTGGAGACACCCTAAGCTTGCTGACAGAAGATCTTTTCCATTTCTTCTCCATAATCAAGTAGTTTGTAACATCTAACTGGATTTACATGGCAAAGACCTGAAACTGGGGGTGAGTGTGGGTGTGCTACAGTTGTCACCTCTCTGAGAAGACAACAGGAGTTTGACCAAAGTCAGACAGAGAGGATTTCAGTTGCTCCAAGATGGACCCACTCCTGCCAAATCTGAGCCACTCAGTGATGCTGGCAGCACCTCTGGGATATTGTGTTTGAGAAAGGGTAAAAAACGCTGCACAACAGCAGGTGGGAGAGAGGAGGGAGGAGATGTGAGAGAAAAGCACTGCAGACACCAAGGTCATATCCCATAGCACCCAAGCAGGTCCCTCAGCAGGCCAAAGCTTGCTCTCCTGAAATCCTGCTCTTGGCCTTGTGATCACCTCCCAGGAGCCTCAGCTCCACTTTCCCATCCCTGACTGTTCCATCCTGACCAACTCTTTCTGGTTTGTAAGTGTGAAGTCCCACAGGGCACCTCACCCCACTGACCCATCAGTCACCTATGTCAGGAAGATGTTGTCAATGAGCTCCAACCCCTCCTGGATGGCTGGTACCTTGCAGATATTGGGATATCTTAGGTCAGCCATGAGGGCACTGCCCTGGAAACATGAGGATTCTTTCATTTGTCTGAAGGAGGCCTAATTCCTGTTCCTCGTCAGTGGTCTGTAGCTGATGTCCAGTGACCACAACCTTGCCCATGTTGTTCTGCCCTCTCATGCTGACTCCTCAACATTCAGCTGACATGGTCTGTCCCCAGGCAGAGCTCCACACATTCCTGCTGCTCTCCCACATGAACGTAGACTTCCTCTCTAAATCCAGATCTCCAGTATTGTGAGCACCAGAGCCCCAAGACCGTACTGTTTCTACAGGAGATGGTATTTATAGTGTCCAATAACTCCTCATGCTGTTATGTTGGGAGAGACATCCCCATCAGGATAAACAATCTGCATGCAAACATTAACATCTGAGCAAATGGAGCTTCAATCAAGGGAGATTCCAGACCTTGAGAAAATCTGAGATTTACCCCAGAGAAAGTTCTTAATTTGTACAAAGAGAAACGAGCAGTGCTGTATCAGGGTGGGACAATAACCCCATCCATCAGGACAGAGCAGGACCTGACACGCTGAGCAGTGACCCTGAGGAGAAGGGCCTGGGCACTCCAAGGTCCCCACACCAGCCCGTGGTGCACGCTCACCATGAACAAGGCAGCTGCACATGGGGCTGCATGAGGAGGAGCGTGGGGACCCAGACACCTGGAGTTCTCATCCCATTCGGTTCAGCACTGGTGTGACCCCACACACACGGGGGTGTACCAGTGTGCGGCTTCCCAGTTTGGAGAAGCAGGGAGGAACTGGAGAGTGCAGGGCTCTGCCAAGGCAGGTTCAGCACCTTGTGCACATGGTGTGGGATGCTGAGGGACCTGGGCTGCTTTGGCCCAGCAGCGCTGGGGAGGCTGCAGCAGTGCAGGAGTAGCCTGAGAGTGCTTGAAGGGTGGTTTCAGAGGTGGTGGAGGTTTTCTGCTTAGTGGGAAAGAGCATGAGAAAGAAATAATGGCCCAAAGTGCAGCTGGGAAGGTCCAGGCTGGAGATGAGCAGCAAGGAATGTGACTGGAAGGGCAGTGCTGTGGTGGAGCAGGTCAGCAGAGGGAGTCTGCATCAGCCCAAGGCTTTGTGCTTCAAGGGACAGCTGGGGAGGATGCAGAGATCTCAGCAAAGGAAGGAAGATGCTCAGACAAGACCAAGGTGGGGCAGCAGAGGGGATGTCTGCAGCCTGCAGGGAAAGAGGTGCAGGGGATGCCACAGCACAGGACAGGCTGTGGTGGAGATGATCAAGGGATGTAAAGAGGCTGAAAGCCCCCACCAGACATGAGCTCCTTCTCCCCTTGGCTATGGCTGTCGTCTCCACCTCTGATGCCTGTGAGGAGACACCTTGTCCTTCCAGCACAGGGGCCTCACGGCCTCCTTGTCCCCAGCCAGGAACCTGGGAAGTGTGGGACCATAGTCCTGCCCTTGGCCTTGCACAGCCCCACATCACACTGTCCAGGAAGGGCCCTGGGCAACGTGGGAGGGACAGGATCTGCCTTTCCAGGGCTGGAGGTCAGGGCTTGGGCCTTTGGTTAATGAAACACATTCAGGTTTACTCACCAAAGTGGCCAAAAGCCTCCAAGAGACAAGTTGGGAAGAAGGATATGGAACAGAGGGAGAAAGGCAAAGGAGCAGGCCAAAGGGAGGCAAAAGGAAAAACTAGAGCAGGGCTGCAGGACTGAAATGGAGGAATTGAAAGGCGAAAGCCAGGAAGCAGGAGAGTTTGAGAAAAGGAGAGAGGAAAGAAGAGACATGCAGCCAGACGAGGGGTTAGTGAGAGAGGCTGGGACAGAGAACAGGATGAGAAGGAAATAAGGCCAGGCAAGGCAAGACTAGGCCAAAGGACGTTTCTTTGATTTATATTTTCTACCACATTCATCTTAAGAGGAGGTAGAAAGCCATCAGACCTTATGGATTAGGCCCAAAAAAAGCCCCGGCTACTTGAGACACTTAGACTAAGCCTAAACCACAAAGATCTCTCCATAAAGATGGTTTTTATACTGTACTTCCACAATCTTCTAGCAGTACAGAAGAACAAGCGGCAGATGTATTTAGGCTGAGTCATGGTGGTTTGGTGCAGAGACCATGCATATCATGGGAATATTTCAGCATTTCTGCTCTGGTTTTCAGTGTATTACATCAAAACACCCACCTGATGACATCATTTCAAGAGCAAAAGCAGCAATTTGCAGAATTCAGCTTCTTTGGGGAACTGAGCAATTGCTGAGCTGACACCAAGTCCTGCTGGGTCCCTGTCACCCGCAGAGTGCCCGCATCCTCCCCACGGTAGCGTGCATTGTGTCAAAGGTTCTATGTCAGCTGGGTGTGGCAGCCGAGAGCCTGCTAGGGGAGGGGGACCCTGTCACCCCCGGGCCTGTCACTGCCTGCTGTCCCCCCTGTCACCAGCGAGGCCTCTGAAAAGTTTCCAAAACATCCCCAGACTTGGGTCCAAAGTGGCCAAAAGACTCCAAGAGACAAGTCGGGAAGAAGGATATGGAACAGAGGGAGAAAGCCAAGGGAGCAGGCCAAAGGGAGGCAAGAGGAAAAACTAGTGCCGGGCTGCAGGACTGAAATGGAAGAATTGAAAGTCGAAAGCCATGAAGCAGGAGAGTTTGAGAAAAGGAGAGAGGAAAGAAGAGACATGCAGACAGACGAGGGGTTAGTGAGAGAGGCTGGGACAGAGAACAGGGTGAGAAGGAAATAAGGCAAGGCAAGGCAAGGCTAGGCCAAAGGACGTTTCTTTTTTTTATTTTTTTTCTACCACATTCATTTTGAGAGGAGGAGGAAAGCCATCAGACCTTATGGATTAGGCCCAAACAAAAGCCCCGGCAACTTGAGACACTTAGACTAAGCCTAAACCACAAAGATCTCTCCATAAAGATGGTTTTTATACTGTACTTCCACAGTCTTCTGGCAGTACAGAAGAACAAGCGGCAGATGTACTTAGGCTGAGTCATGGTGGTTTGGTGCAGAGACCATGCATATCATGGGAATATTTCAGCATTTCTGCTCTGGTTTTCAGTGTATTACACCAAAACACCCACCTGATGACATCATTTCAAGAGCAAAAGCAGCAATTTGCAGAATTCAGCTTCTTTGGGGAACTGAGCAACTGCTGAGCTGACACCAAGTCCTGCTGGGTCCCTGTCACCTGCAGAGTGCCCGCATCCTCACCACGGTAGCGGGCATTGTGACAAAGGTTCTATGTCAGCTGGGTGTGGCAGCCGAGCGCCCGCTAGGGGAGGGGCAGCCTGTCAGCCCCGGGCCTGTCACTGCCTGCTGTCCCCCCTGTCACCAGCGAGGCCTCTGAAAAGTTTCCAAAACATCCCCAGACTTGGGTCCAAAGTGGCCAAAAGCCTCCAAGAGACAAGTCGGGAAGAAGGATATGGAACAGAGAGAGAAAGCCAAGGGAGCACGCCAAAGGGGGGCAAGAGGAAAAAGTAGTGCCGGGCTGCAGGACTGAAATGGAGGAATTGAAAGGCGAAAGCCAGGAAGCAGGAGAGTTTGAGAAAAGGAGAGAGGAAAGAAGAGACATGCAGTCAGACGAGGGGTTAGTGAGAGAGGCTGGGACAGAGAACAGGATGAGAAGGAAATAAGGCCAGGCAAGGCAAGGCTAGGCCAAAGGACGTTTCTTTTTTTTATTTTTTTTCTACCACATTCATTTTGAGAGGAGGAGGAAAGCCATCAGACCTTATGGATTAGGCCCAAACAAAAGCCCCGGCAACTTGAGACACTTAGACTAAGCCTAAACCACAAAGATCTCTCCATAAAGATGGTTTTTATACTGTACTTCCACAATCTTCTGGCAGTACAGAAGAACAAGCGGCAGATGTACTTAGGCTGAGTCATGGTGGTTTGGTGCAGAGACCATGCATATCATGGGAATATTTCAGCATTTCTGCTCTGGTTTTCAGTGTATTACACCAAAACACCCACCTGATGACATCATTTCAAGAGCAAAAGCAGCAATTTGCAGAATTCAGCTTCTTTGGGGAACTGAGCAATTGCTGAGCTGACACCAAGTCCTGCTGGGTCCCTGTCACCTGCAGAGTGCCCGCATCCTCCCCACAGTAGCGGGCATTGTGACAAAGGTTCTATGTCAGCTGGGTGTGGCAGCCGAGAGCCTGCTAGGGGAGGGGGACCCTGTCACCCCGGGCCTGTCACTGCCTGCTGTCCCGCCTGTCACCAGCGAGGCCTCTGAAAAGTTTCCAAAACATCCCCAGACTTGGCTCCAAAGTGGCCAAAAGCCTCCAAGAGACAAGTCGGGAAGAAGGATATGGAACAGAGGGAGAAAGCCAAGGGAGCAGGCCAAAGGGAGGCAAGAGGAAAAACTAGATCGGGGCTGCAGGACTGAAATGGAGGAATTGAAAGGCGAAAGCCAGGAAGCAGGAGAGTTTGAGAAAAGGAGAGAGGAAAGAAGAGACATGCAGTCAGACGAGGGGTTAGTGAGAAAGGCTGGGACGGAGAACAGGGTGAGAAGGAAATAAGGCAAGGCAAGGCAAGGCTAGGCCAAAGGACGTTTCTTTTTTTTATTTTTTTTCTACCACATTCATTTTGAGAGGAGGAGGAAAGCCATCAGACCTTATGGATTAGGCCCAAACAAAAGCCCTGGCAACTTGAGACACTTAGACTAAGCCTAAACCACAAAGATCTCTCCATAAAGATGGTTTTTATACTGTACTTCCACGATCTTCTGGCAGTACAGAAGAACAAGCGGCAGATGTACTTAGGCTGAGTCATGGTGGTTTGGTGCAGAGACCATGCATATCATAGGAATATTTCAGCATTTCTGCTCTGGTTTTCAGTGTATTACACCAAAACACCCACCTGATGACATCATTTCAAGAGCAAAAGCAGCAATTTGCAGACTTCAGCTTCTTTGGGGAACTGAGCAATTGCTGAGCTGACACCAAGTCCTGCTGGGTCCCTGTCACCTGCAGAGTGCCCGCATCCTCCCCACGGTAGCGGGCATTGTGTCAAAGGTTCTATGTCAGCTGGGTGTGGCAGCCGAGAGCCTGCTAGGGGAGGGGGACCCTGTCACCCCCGGGCCTGTCACTGCCTGCTGTCCCCCCTGTCACCAGCGAGGCCTCTGAAAAGTTTCCAAAACATCCCCAGACTTGGGTCCAAAGTGGCCAAAAGCCTCCAAGAGACAAGTCGGGAAGAAGGATATGGAACAGAGGGAGAAAGCCAAGGGAGCAGGCCAAAGGGAGGCAAGAGGAAAAACTAGATCAAGGCTGCAGGACTGAAATGGAGGAATTGAAAGGCGAAAGCCAGGAAGCAGGAGAGTTTGAGAAAAGGAGAGAGGAAAGAAGAGACATGCAGTCAGACGAGGGGTTAGTGAGAGAGGCTGGGACAGAGAACAGGATGAGAAGGAAATAAGCAAGGCAAGGCAAGGCTAGGCCAAAGGACATTTCCTTGATTTATATTTTCTACCACATTCATCTGGAGAGGAGGAGGAAAGCCATAAGACCTTATGGATTAGGCCCAAAAAAAAGCCCCGGCTACTTGAGACAATTAGACTAAGCCTAAACCACAAAGATGTCTCCATAAAGATGGTTTTTATACTGTACTTCCACAATCTTCTGGCAGTACAGAAGAACAAGCGGCAGATGTACTTAGGCTGAGTCATGGTGGTTTGGTGCAGAGACCATGCATATCATGGGAATATTTCAGCATTTCTGCTCTGGTTTTCAGTGTATTACACCAAAACACCCACCTGATGACATCATTTCAAGAGCAAAAGCAGCAATTTGCAGAACTCAGCTTCTTTGGGGAACTGAGCAACTGCTGAGCTGACACCAAGTCCTGCTGGGTCCCTGTCACCTGCAGAGTGCCCGCATCCTCACCACGGTAGCGGGCATTGTGACAAAGGTTCTATGTCAGCTGGGTGTGGCAGCCGAGCGCCCGCTAGGGGAGGGGCAGCCTGTCAGCCCCGGGCCTGTCACTGCCTGCTGTCCCCCCTGTCACCAGCGAGGCCTCTGAAAAGTTTCCAAAACATCCCCAGACTTGGGTCCAAAGTGGCCAAAAGCCTCCAAGAGACAAGTCGGGAAGAAGGATATGGAACAGAGAGAGAAAGCCAAGGGAGCACGCCAAAGGGGGGCAAGAGGAAAAACTAGATCGGGGCTGCAGGACTGAAATGGAGGAATTGAAAGGCGAAAGCCAGGAAGCAGGAGAGTTTGAGAAAAGGAGAGAGGAAAGAAGAGACATGCAGTCAGACGAGGGGTTAGTGAGAGAGTCTGGGACAGAGAACAGGATGAGAAGGAAATAAGGCCAGGCAAGGCAAGGCTAGGCCAAAGGACGTTTCTTTGATTTATATTTTCTACCACATTCATCTTAAGAGGAGGTGGAAAGCCATCAGACCTTATGGATTAGGCCCAAAAAAAGCCCCGGCTACTTGAGACACTTAGACTAAGCCTAAACCACAAAGATCTCTCCATAAAGATGGTTTTTATACTGTACTTCCACAGTCTTCTGGCAGTACAGAAGAACAAGCGGCAGATGTACTTAGGCTGAGTCATGGTGGTTTGGTGCAGAGACCATGCATATCATGGGAATATTTCAGCATTTCTGCTCTGGTTTTCAGTGTATTACACCAAAACACCCACCTGATGACATCATTTCAAGAGCAAAAGCAGCAATTTGCAGAATTCAGCTTCTTTGGGGAACTGAGCAACTGCTGAGCTGACACCAAGTCCTGCTGGGTCCCTGTCACCTGCAGAGTGCCCGCATCCGCACCACGATAGCGGGCATTGTGACAAAGGTTCTATGTCAGCTGGGTGTGGCAGCCGAGCGCCTGCTAGGGGAGGGGGACCCTGTCACCCCCGGGCCTGTCACTGCCTGCTGTCCCCCCTGTCACCAGCGAGGCCTCTGAAAAGTTTCCAAAACATCCCCAGACTTGGGTCCAAAGTGGCCAAAAGCCTCCAAGAGACAAGTCGGGAAGAAGGATATGGAACAGAGGGAGAAAGCCAAGGGAGCAGGCCAAAGGGAGGCAAGAGGAAAAACTAGATCAAGGCTGCAGGACTGAAATGGAGGAATTGAAAGGCGAAAGCCAGGAAGCAGGAGAGTTTGAGAAAAGGAGAGAGGAAAGAAGAGACATGCAGTCAGACGAGGGGTTAGTGAGAGAGGCTGGGACAGAGAACAGGATGAGAAGGAAATAAGCAAGGCAAGGCAAGGCTAGGCCAAAGGACGTTTCCTTGATTTATATTTTCTACCACATTCATCTGGAGAGGAGGAGGAAAGCCATAAGACCTTATGGATTAGGCCCAAACAAAAGCCCCGGCTACTTGAGACACTTAGACTAAGCCTAAACCACAAAGATGTCTCCATAAAGATGGTTTTTATACTGTACTTCCACAATCTTCTGGCAGTACAGAAGAACAAGCGGCAGATATACTTAGGCTGAGTCATGGTGGTTTGGTGCAGAGACCATGCATATCATGGGAATATTTCAGCATTTCTGCTCTGGTTTTCAGTGTATTACACCAAAACACCCACCTGATGACATCATTTCAAGAGCAAAAGCAGCAATTTGCAGAACTCAGCTTCTTTGGGGAACTGAGCAACTGCTGAGCTGACACCAAGTCCTGCTGGGTCCCTGTCACCTGCAGAGTGCCCGCATCCTCACCACGGTAGCGGGCATTGTGACAAAGGTTCTATGTCAGCTGGGTGTGGCAGCCGAGCGCCCGCTAGGGGAGGGGCAGCCTGTCAGCCCCGGGCCTGTCACTGCCTGCTGTCCCCCCTGTCACCAGCGAGGCCTCTGAAAAGTTTCCAAAACATCCCCAGACTTGGGTCCAAAGTGGCCAAAAGCCTCCAAGAGACAAGTCGGGAAGAAGGATATGGAACAGAGAGAGAAAGCCAAGGGAGCACGCCAAAGGGGGGCAAGAGGAAAAAGTAGTGCCGGGCTGCAGGACTGAAATGGAGGAATTGAAAGGCGAAAGCCAGGAAGCAGGAGAGTTTGAGAAAAGGAGAGAGGAAAGAAGAGACATGCAGTCAGACGAGGGGTTAGTGAGAGAGGCTGGGACAGAGAACAGGATGAGAAGGAAATAAGGCCAGGCAAGGCAAGGCTAGGCCAAAGGACGTTTCTTTGATTTATATTTTCTACCACATTCATCTTAAGAGGAGGTGGAAAGCCATCAGACCTTATGGATTAGGCCCAAAAAAAGCCCCGGCTACTTGAGACACTTAGACTAAGCCTAAACCACAAAGATCTCTCCATAAAGATGGTTTTTATACTGTACTTCCACAGTCTTCTGGCAGTACAGAAGAACAAGCGGCAGATGTACTTAGGCTGAGTCATGGTGGTTTGGTGCAGAGACCATGCATATCATGGGAATATTTCAGCATTTCTGCTCTGGTTTTCAGTGTATTACACCAAAACACCCACCTGATGACATCATTTCAAGAGCAAAAGCAGCAATTTGCAGACTTCAGCTTCTTTGGGGAACTGAGCAATTGCTGAGCTGACACCAAGTCCTGCTGGGTCCCTGTCACCTGCAGAGTGCCCGCATCCGCACCACGATAGCGGGCATTGTGACAAAGGTTCTATGTCAGCTGGGTGTGGCAGCCGAGCGCCCGCTAGGGGAGGGGGAGCCTGTCAGCCCCGGGCCTGTCACTGCCTGCACATGGACAAAGAGAAGGCGCAGCAACCAGGTTCCAGCGCCGAAGAAGGCAAAAGGCAAGGTTTCCGGCGCTATCTCCTTCTCTCCCCAGACCTAGTCGCGCAAAGCAAGCCGCTAAGCCGGCGACCGGCAAGAGAGCTACAACCAAGCATGCCGAACGGAGAAAATAGCAGCAGCTCATCTGTTCACACCTTGTTTCTGCCATGTGCTTGAACGCCAAGACGTTCGCGCTTCTGTGAGATGAAAGACGTCCTTCTGCATATGTGGTTGCTCACACCGGTGCACTTGTTAGTGTATCCATTCAGTCCTGGGCTGCGGGGCATTCAGAAGTGGCTCTGTGGAGACGTCTGCATAGAGGCAGCTGTCAGAACACGCACACTCGATTGTTCACCAAAACATATGCAGACGCGTCCTTAGCCTGTAGATTTGGATGCACAGAGTTCCCTGTGTTCGCAAGAGACAAGGGAATCGCGTCTGTACGCACAGAAGCAATAGCGGACCGTTTCCCTCGGAGTGAACGCGAAAGAGCCGTCTATATACTCGCAGACACGGGAACGTGCCTCAATGCGGTCACAGAGGCAGCAGCTTTTGCTCAGATGCTCTGGTGATTCTGGCACTTTCCAGGCACACTCCTGAAAGTCGCGCACACTGCTGTTCACTCGCTAAACGACCTCTTGGGAAACACGTCTCCGGTCGATGGACCGCTCAGATTGCTTCTCGTGTAACTGTGAACTGTGTCAGCGCAGGGAATCCGTCTCTGTTGAGCAGATGTCAATCCTGCCTCGCTTTTGCTTTGTTGCCTCTACCAAGATGATTTCCCGTTTCTCTCTTCACTGGAGCACGCAGACACAGCCAACGCACATCAAGTGTCAAGAGACACACTCTGCTGAGCTCAACGCTTGTGCAGATGCACATGTGCGACGAAGTCAACACACGTGCTTGTGGAGAGAAAGAAAGGGACTCCCAGGCGTGTGGAGCGACGGGGAGAAAGAGCGCGCGCTGAGGAACACAGTTTCAAACAGACTGTCTCCACACAAACAGGCACCTGTCTGCAGGTATCCTAGATCTTGATTCTTGAACTTGAGGAAACACGCGTCTGAGCAAAACTCCCAAACGCTTCCAGGAAAGACACAGGCTCTCCCACAAGCACACAAGTGTTTGCCCTCAGCTATAGATCAGGGACAAGCTTGTGAAGAGATGCCCTGCTATTCTTTCGCCTTATGGCATCATGTGTTTCGTTCCTCTTGGAGATCGATTGTTAAACGTCTTTCCTCGGGCGACTGTGAAGCATTTGCCAGCGGAGGAGAAGTAGCACGGAGCAGCATTCAGTACTGCCTACGAGTGTCTTTGCTACCCTACTAGCGGAGCTCCAAGAACAGGCACACATCTTCAGGTACCTTCCAAATGTGGATTCCCCTGCAGCCCCGTAGGCGGGCGTGCAGTACGCCAACCATCAACGGACGTTTTTCCCCTCAAGCCTGTCAGGACGTTGCTCGTCCGTCTTTCCCTCAATAGATGGGAGTAGGCGCGCTTGCGGATGTGTGCGTGTGTGTGGCCACGCGTTTGCTTAGGCATCAGTGTGTGAAAAGGTAGGTGCTTTTCTCTAGCTGCGTGTGCGTGCACGTGGTGCTGGGTGCACATCCCTGGGTGCTCGTGGAAAGGTTTCTGCATGGTTTTCGCTGAGGAATCGTGTGTGTGCACATGGACAAAGAGAAGGCCCAGCAACCAGGTTCCAGCGCCGAAGAAGGCAAAAGGCAAGGTTTCCGGCGCTATCTCCTTCTCTCCCCAGACCTAGTCGCGCAAAGCAAGCCGCTAGGCCGGCGACCGGCAAGAGAGCTACAACGAAGCACGCCGAACGGAGAAAATAGCAGCAGCTCATCTGTTCACACCTTGTTTCTGCCATGTGCTTGAACGCCAAGACGTTCGCGCTTCTGTGAGATGAAAGACGTCCTTCTGCATATGTGGTTGCTCACACCGGTGCAATTGTTAGTGTATCCATTCAGTCCTGGGCTGCGGGGCATTCAGGAGTGGCTCTGTGGAGACGTCTGCATAGAGGCAGCTGTCAGAACACGCACACTCGATTGTTCACCAAAACATATGCAGACGCGTCCTTAGCCTGTAGATTTGGATGCACAGAGTTCCCTGTGTTCGCAAGAGACAAGGGAATCGCGTCTGTACGCACAGAAGCAATAGCGGACCGTTTCCCTCGGAGTGAACGCGAAAGAGCCGTCTATATACTCGCAGACACGGGAACGTGCCTCAATGCGGTCACAGAGGCAGCAGCTTCTGCACAGATGCTCTGGTGATTCTGGCACTTTCCAGGCACACTGCTGAAAGTCGCGCACACTGCTGTTCACTCGCTAAACGACCTCTTGGGAAACACGTCTCCGGTCGATGGACCGCTCAGATTGCTTCTCGTGTAACTGTGAACTGTGTCAGCGCAGGGAATCCGTCTCTGTTGAGCAGATGTCAATCCTGCCTCGCTTTTGCTTTGTTGCCTCTACCAAGATGATTTCACGTTTCTCTCTTCACTGGAGCACGCAGACACAGCCAACGCACATCAAGTGTCAAGAGACACCCTCTGCTGAGCTCAACGCTTGTGCAGATGCACATGTGCGACGAAGTCAACACACGTGCTTGTGGAGAGAAAGAAAGGGACTCCCAGGCGTGTGGAGCGACGGGGAGAAAGAGCGGGCGCTGAGGAACACAGTTTCAAACAGACTGTCTCCACACAAACAGGCACCTGTCTGCAGGTATCCTAGATCTTGATTCTTGAACTTGAGGAAACACGCGTTTGAGCAAAACTCCCAAACGCTTCCAGGAAAGACACAGGCTCTCCCACAAGCACACAAGTGTTTGCCCTCAGCTATAGATCAGGGACAAGCTTGTGAAGAGAGGCCCTGCTATTCTTTCGCCTTATGGCATCATGTGTTTCGTTCCTCTTGGAGATCGATTGTTAAACGTCTTTCCTCGGGCGACTGTGAAGCATTTGCCAGCGGAGGAGAAGTAGCACGGAGCAGCATTCAGTACTGCCTACGAGTGTCTTTGCTACCCTACTAGCGGCGCTCCAAGAACAGGCACACATCTTCAGGTACCTTCCAAATGTGGATTCCCCTGCTGCCCCGTAGGCGGCGTGCAGTACGCCAACCATCAACGGACGTTTTTCCCCTCAAGCCTGTCAGGACGTTGCTCGTCCGTCTTTCCCTCAATAGATGGGAGTAGGCGCGCTTGCGGATGTGTGCGTGTGTGTGGCCACGTGTTTGCTTAGGCATCAGTGTGTGAAAAGGTAGGTGCTTTTCTCTAGCTGCGTGTGCGTGCACGTGGTGCTGGGTGCACATCCCTGGGTGCTCGTGGAAAGGTTTCTGCATGGTTTTCGCTGAGGAATCGTGTGTGTGCACATGGACAAAGAGAAGGCGCAGCAACCAGGTTCCAGCGCCGAAGAAGGCAAAAGGCAAGGTTTCCGGCGTTATCTCCTTCTCTCCCCAGACCCAGTCGTGCAAAGCAAGCCGCTAAGCCGGCGACCGGCAAGAGAGCTACAACCAAGCATGCCGAACGGAGAAAATAGCAGCAGCTCATCTGTTCACACCTTGTTTCTGCCATGTGCTTGAACGCCAAGACGTTCGCGCTTCTGTGAGATGAAAGACGTCCTTCTGCATATGTGGTTGCTCACACCGGTGCACTTGTTAGTGTATCCATTCAGTCCTGGGCTGCGGGGCATTCAGGAGTGGCTCTGTGGAGACGTCTGCATAGAGGCAGCTGTCAGAACACGCACACTCGATTGTTCACCAAAACATATGCAGACGCGTCCTTAGCCTGTAGATTTGGATGCACAGAGTTCCCTGTGTTCGCAAGAGACAAGGGAATCGCGTCTGTACGCACAGAAGCAATAGCGGACCGTTTCCCTCGGAGTGAACGCGAAAGAGCCGTCTATATACTCGCAGACACGGGAACGTGCCTCAATGCGGTCACAGAGGCAGCAGCTTCTGCACAGATGCTCTGGTGATTCTGGCACTTTCCAGGCACACTGCTGAAAGTCGCGCACACTGCTGTTCACTCGCTAAACGACCTCTTGGGAAACACGTCTCCGGTCGATGGACCGCTCAGATTGCTTCTCGTGTAACTGTGAACTGTGTCAGCGCAGGGAATCCGTCTCTGTTGAGCAGATGTCAATCCTGCCTCGCTTTTGCTTTGTTGCCTCTACCAAGATGATTTCACGTTTCTCTCTTCACTGGAGCACGCAGACACAGCCAACGCACATCAAGTGTCAAGAGACACCCTCTGCTGAGCTCAACGCTTGTGCAGATGCACATGTGCGACGAAGTCAACACACGTGCTTGTGGAGAGAAAGAAAGGGACTCCCAGGCGTGTGGAGCGACGGGGAGAAAGAGCGGGCGCTGAGGAACACAGTTTCAAACAGACTGTCTCCACACAAACAGGCACCTGTCTGCAGGTATCCTAGATCTTGATTCTTGAACTTGAGGAAACACGCGTCTGAGCAAAACTCCCAAACGCTTCCAGGAAAGACACAGGCTCTCCCACAAGCACACAAGTGTTTGCCCTCAGCTATAGATCAGGGACAAGCTTGTGAAGAGAGGCCCTGCTATTCTTTCGCCTTATGGCATCATGTGTTTCGTTCCTCTTGGAGATCGATTGTTAAACGTCTTTCCTCGGGCGACTGTGAAGCATTTGCCAGCGGAGGAGAAGTAGCACGGAGCAGCATTCAGTACTGCCTACGAGTGTCTTTGCTACCCTACTAGCGGCGCTCCAAGAACAGGCACACATCTTCAGGTACCTTCCAAATGTGGATTCCCCTGCAGCCCCGTAGGCGGGCGTGCAGTACGCCAACCATCAACGGACGTTTTTCCCCTCAAGCCTGTCAGGACGTTGCTCGTCCGTCTTTCCCTCAATAGATGGGAGTAGGCGCGCTTGCGGATGTGTGCGTGTGTGTGGCCACGCGTTTGCTTAGGCATCAGTGTGTGAAAAGGTAGGTGCTTTTCTCTAGCTGCGTGTGCGTGCACGTGGTGCTGGGTGCACATCCCTGGGTGCTCGTGGAAAGGTTTCTGCATGGTTTTCGCTGAGGAATCGTGTGTGTGCACATGGACAAAGAGAAGGCGCAGCAACCAGGTTCCAGCGCCGAAGAAGGCAAAAGGCAAGGTTTCCGGCGCTATCTCCTTCTCTCCCCAGACCCAGTCGCGCAAAGCAAGCCGCTAAGCCGGCGACCGGCAAGAGAGCTACAACGAAGCATGCCGAACGGAGAAAATAGCAGCAGCTCATCTGTTCACACCTTGTTTCTGCCATGTGCTTGAACGCCAAGACGTTCGCGCTTCTGTGAGATGAAAGACGTCCTTCTGCATATGTGCTTGCTCACACCGGTGCACTTGTTAGTGTATCCATTCAGTCCTGGGCTGCGGGGCATTCAGGAGTGGCTCTGTGGAGACGTCTGCATAGAGGCAGCTGTCAGAACACGCACACTCGATTGTTCACCAAAACATATGCAGACGGGTCCTTAGCCTGTAGATTTGGATGCACAGAGTTCCCTGTGTTCGCAAGAGTCAAGGGAATCGCGTCTGTACGCACAGAAGCAATAGCGGACCGTTTCCCTCGGAGTGAACGCGAAAGAGCCGTCTATATACTCGCAGACACGGGAACGTGCCTCAATGCGGTCACAGAGGCAGCAGCTTTTGCACAGATGCTCTGGTGATTCTGGCACTTTCCAGGCACACTGCTGAAAGTCGCGCACACTGCTGTTCACTCGCTAAACGACCTCTTGGGAAACACGTCTCCGGTCGATGGACCGCTCAGATTGCTTCTCGTGTAACTGTGAACTGTGTCAGCGCAGGGAATCCGTCTCTGTTGAGCAGATGTCAATCCTGCCTCGCTTTTGCTTTGTTGCCTCTACCAAGATGATTTCCCGTTTCTCTCTTCACTGGAGCACGCAGACACAGCCAACGCACATCAAGTGTCAAGAGACACACTCTGCTGAGCTCAACGCTTGTGCAGATGCACATGTGCGACGAAGTCAACACACGTGCTTGTGGAGAGAAAGAAAGGGACTCCCAGGCGTGTGGAGCGACGGGGAGAAAGAGCGCGCGCTGAGGAACACAGTTTCAAACAGACTGTCTCCACACAAACAGGCACCTGTCTGCAGGTATCCTAGATCTTGATTCTTGAACTTGAGGAAACACGCGTCTGAGCAAAACTCCCAAACGCTACCAGGAAAGACACAGGCTCTCCCACAAGCACACAAGTGTTTGCCCTCAGCTATAGATCAGGGACAAGCTTGTGAAGAGAGGCCCTGCTATTCTTTCACCTTATGGCATCATGTGTTTCGTTCCTCTTGGAGATCGATTGTTAAACGTCTTTCCTCGGGCGACTGTGAAGCATTTGCCACCGGAGGAGAAGTAGCACGGAGCAGCATTCAGTACTGCCTACGAGTGTCTTTGCTACCCTACTAGCGGCGCTCCAAGAACAGGCACACATCTTCAGGTACCTTCCAAATGTGGATTCCCCTGCAGCCCCGTAGGCGGGCGTGCAGTACGCCAACCATCAACGGACGTTTTTCCCCTCAAGCCTGTCAGGACGTTGCTCGTCCGTCTTTCCCTCAATAGATGGGAGTAGGCGCGCTTGCGGATGTGTGCGTGTGTGTGGCCACGCGTTTGCTTAGGCATCAGTGTGTGAAAAGGTAGGTGCTTTTCTGTAGCTGCGTGTGCGTGCACGTGGTGCTGGGTGCACATCCCTGGGTGCTCGTGGAAAGGTTTCTGCATGGTTTTCGCTGAGGAATCGTGTGTGTGCACATGGACAAAGAGAAGGCGCAGCAACCAGGTTCCAGCGCCGAAGAAGGCAAAAGGCAAGGTTTCCGGCGCTATCTCCTTCTCTCCCCAGACCCAGTCGCGCAAAGCAAGCCGCTAAGCCGGCGACCGGCAAGAGAGCTACAACGAAGCATGCCGAACGGAGAAAATAGCAGCAGCTCATCTGTTCACACCTTGTTTCTGCCATGTGCTTGAACGCCAAGACGTTCGCGCTTCTGTGAGATGAAAGACGTCCTTCTGCATATGTGCTTGCTCACACCGGTGCACTTGTTAGTGTATCCATTCAGTCCTGGGCTGCGGGGCATTCAGGAGTGGCTCTGTGGAGACGTCTGCATAGAGGCAGCTGTCAGAACACGCACACTCGATTGTTCACCAAAACATATGCAGACGCGTCCTTAGCCTGTAGATTTGGATGCACAGAGTTCCCTGTGTTCGCCAGAGTCAAGGGAATCGCGTCTGTACGCACAGAAGCAATAGCGGACCGTTTCCCTCGGAGTGAACGCGAAAGAGCCGTCTATATACTCGCAGACACGGGAACGTGCCTCAATGCGGTCACAGAGGCAGCAGCTTTTGCACAGATGCTCTGGTGATTCTGGCACTTTCCAGGCACACTGCTGAAAGTCGCGCACACTGCTGTTCACTCGCTAAACGACCTCTTGGGAAACACGTCTCCGGTCGATGGACCGCTCAGATTGCTTCTCGTGTAACTGTGAACTGTGTCAGCGCAGGGAATCCGTCTCTGTTGAGCAGATGTCAATCCTGCCTCGCTTTTGCTTTGTTGCCTCTACCAAGATGATTTCCCGTTTCTCTCTTCACTGGAGCACGCAGACACAGCCAACGCACATCAAGTGTCAAGAGACACACTCTGCTGAGCTCAACGCTTGTGCAGATGCACATGTGCGACGAAGTCAACACACGTGCTTGTGGAGAGAAAGAAAGGGACTCCCAGGCGTGTGGAGCGACGGGGAGAAAGAGCGGGCGCTGAGGAACACAGTTTCAAACAGACTGTCTCCACACAAACAGGCACCTGTCTGCAGGTATCCTAGATCTTGATTCTTGAACTTGAGGAAACACGCGTCTGAGCAAAACTCCCAAACGCTACCAGGAAAGACACAGGCTCTCCCACAAGCACACAAGTGTTTGCCCTCAGCTATAGATCAGGGACAAGCTTGTGAAGAGAGGCCCTGCTATTCTTTCACCTTATGGCATCATGTGTTTCGTTCCTCTTGGAGATCGATTGTTAAACGTCTTTCCTCGGGCGACTGTGAAGCATTTGCCACCGGAGGAGAAGTAGCACGGAGCAGCATTCAGTACTGCCTACGAGTGTCTTTGCTACCCTACTAGCGGCGCTCCAAGAACAGGCACACATCTTCAGGTACCTTCCAAATGTGGATTCCCCTGCAGCCCCGTAGGCGGGCGTGCAGTACGCCAACCATCAACGGACGTTTTTCCCCTCAAGCCTGTCAGGACGTTGCTCGTCCGTCTTTCCCTCAATAGATGGGAGTAGGCGCGCTTGCGGATGTGTGCGTGTGTGTGGCCACGCGTTTGCTTAGGCATCAGTGTGTGAAAAGGTAGGTGCTTTTCTGTAGCTGCGTGTGCGTGCACGTGGTGCTGGGTGCACATCCCTGGGTGCTCGTGGAAAGGTTTCTGCATGGTTTTCGCTGAGGAATCGTGTGTGTGCACATGGACAAAGAGAAGGCGCAGCAACCAGGTTCCAGCGCCGAAGAAGGCAAAAGGCAAGGTTTCCGGCGCTATCTCCTTCTCTCCCCAGACCCAGTCGCGCAAAGCAAGCCGCTAAGCCGGCGACCGGCAAGAGAGCTACAACGAAGCATGCCGAACGGAGAAAATAGCAGCAGCTCATCTGTTCACACCTTGTTTCTGCCATGTGCTTGAACGCCAAGACGTTCGCGCTTCTGTGAGATGAAAGACGTCCTTCTGCATATGTGCTTGCTCACACCGGTGCACTTGTTAGTGTATCCATTCAGTCCTGGGCTGCGGGGCATTCAGGAGTGGCTCTGTGGAGACGTCTGCATAGAGGCAGCTGTCAGAACACGCACACTCGATTGTTCACCAAAACATATGCAGACGCGTCCTTAGCCTGTAGATTTGGATGCACAGAGTTCCCTGTGTTCGCCAGAGACAAGGGAATCGCGTCTGTACGCACAGAAGCAATAGCGGACCGTTTCCCTCGGAGTGAACGCGAAAGAGCCGTCTATATACTCGCAGACACGGGAACGTGCCTCAATGCGGTCACAGAGGCAGCAGCTTTTGCACAGATGCTCTGGTGATTCTGGCACTTTCCAGGCACACTGCTGAAAGTCGCGCACACTGCTGTTCACTCGCTAAACGACCTCTTGGGAAACACGTCTCCGGTCGATGGACCGCTCAGATTGCTTCTCGTGTAACTGTGAACTGTGTCAGCGCAGGGAATCCGTCTCTGTTGAGCAGATGTCAATCCTGCCTCGCTTTTGCTTTGTTGCCTCTACCAAGATGATTTCCCGTTTCACTCTTCACTGGAGCACGCAGACACAGCCAACGCACATCAAGTGTCAAGAGACACACTCTGCTGAGCTCAACGCTTGTGCAGATGCACATGTGCGACGAAGTCAACACACGTGCTTGTGGAGAGAAAGAAAGGGACTCCCAGACGTGTGGAGCGACGGGGAGAAAGAGCGGGCGCTGAGGAACACAGTTTCAAACAGACTGTCTCCACACAAACAGGCACCTGTCTGCAGGTATCCTAGATCTTGATTCTTGAACTTGAGGAAACACGCGTCTGAGCAAAACTCCCAAACGCTTCCAGGAAAGACACAGGCTCTCCCACAAGCACACAAGTGTTTGCCCTCAGCTATAGATCAGGGACAAGCTTGTGAAGAGATGCCCTGCTATTCTTTCGCCTTATGGCATCATGTGTTTCGTTCCTCTTGGAGATCGATTGTTAAACGTCTTTCCTCGGGCGACTGTGAAGCATTTGCCAGCGGAGGAGAAGTAGCACGGAGCAGCATTCAGTACTGCCTACGAGTGTCTTTGCTACCCTACTAGCGGAGCTCCAAGAACAGGCACACATCTTCAGGTACCTTCCAAATGTGGATTCCCCTGCAGCCCCGTAGGCGGGCGTGTAGTACGCCAACCATCAACGGACGTTTTTCCCCTCAAGCCTGTCAGGACGTTGCTCGTCCGTCTTTCCCTCAATAGATGGGAGTAGGCGCGCTTGCGGATGTGTGCGTGTGTGTGGCCACGCGTTTGCTTAGGCATCAGTGTATGAAAAGGTAGGTGCTTTTCTCTAGCTGCGTGTGCGTGCACGTGGTGCTGGGTGCACATCCCTGGGTGCTCGTGGAAAGGTTTCTGCATGGTTTTCGCTGAGGAATCGTGTGTGTGCACATGGACAAAGAGAAGGCGCAGCAACCAGGTTCCAGCGCCGAAGAAGGCAAAAGGCAAGGTTTCCGGCGCTATCTCCTTCTCTCCCCAGACCTAGTCGCGCAAAGCAAGCCGCTAAGCCGGCGACCGGCAAGAGAGCTACAACCAAGCATGCCGAACGGAGAAAATAGCAGCAGCTCATCTGTTCACACCTTGTTTCTGCCATGTGCTTGAACGCCAAGACGTTCGCGCTTCTGTGAGATGAAAGACGTCCTTCTGCATATGTGGTTGCTCACACCGGTGCACTTGTTAGTGTATCCATTCAGTCCTGGGCTGCGGGGCATTCAGGAGTGGCTCTGTGGAGACGTCTGCATAGAGGCAGCTGTCAGAACACGCACACTCGATTGTTCACCAAAACATATGCAGACGCGTCCTTAGCCTGTAGATTTGGATGCACAGAGTTCCCTGTGTTCGCAAGAGACAAGGGAATCGCGTCTGTACGCACAGAAGCAATAGCGGACCGTTTCCCTCGGAGTGAACGCGAAAGAGCCGTCTATATACTCGCAGACACGGGAACGTGCCTCAATGCGGTCACAGAGGCAGCAGCTTTTGCACAGATGCTCTGGTGATTCTGGCACTTTCCAGGCACACTGCTGAAAGTCGCGCACACTGCTGTTCACTCGCTAAACGACCTCTTGGGAAACACGTCTCCGGTCGATGGACCGCTCAGATTGCTTCTCGTGTAACTGTGAACTGTGTCAGCGCAGGGAATCCGTCTCTGTTGAGCAGATGTCAATCCTGCCTCGCTTTTGCTTTGTTGCCTCTACCAAGATGATTTCCCGTTTCTCTCTTCACTGGAGCACGCAGACACAGCCAACGCACATCAAGTGTCAAGAGACACACTCTGCTGAGCTCAACGCTTGTGCAGATGCACATGTGCGACGAAGTCAACACACGTGCTTGTGGAGAGAAAGAAAGGGACTCCCAGGCGTGTGGAGCGACGGGGAGAAAGAGCGCGCGCTGAGGAACACAGTTTCAAACAGACTGTCTCCACACAAACAGGCACCTGTCTGCAGGTATCCTAGATCTTGATTCTTGAACTTGAGGAAACACGCGTCTGAGCAAAACTCCCAAACGCTACCAGGAAAGACACAGGCTCTCCCACAAGCACACAAGTGTTTGCCCTCAGCTATAGATCAGGGACAAGCTTGTGAAGAGAGGCCCTGCTATTCTTTCACCTTATGGCATCATGTGTTTCGTTCCTCTTGGAGATCGATTGTTAAACGTCTTTCCTCGGGCGACTGTGAAGCATTTGCCACCGGAGGAGAAGTAGCACGGAGCAGCATTCAGTACTGCCTACGAGTGTCTTTGCTACCCTACTAGCGGCGCTCCAAGAACAGGCACACATCTTCAGGTACCTTCCAAATGTGGATTCCCCTGCAGCCCCGTAGGCGGGCGTGCAGTACGCCAACCATCAACGGACGTTTTTCCCCTCAAGCCTGTCAGGACGTTGCTCGTCCGTCTTTCCCTCAATAGATGGGAGTAGGCGCGCTTGCGGATGTGTGCGTGTGTGTGGCCACGCGTTTGCTTAGGCATCAGTGTGTGAAAAGGTAGGTGCTTTTCTGTAGCTGCGTGTGCGTGCACGTGGTGCTGGGTGCACATCCCTGGGTGCTCGTGGAAAGGTTTCTGCATGGTTTTCGCTGAGGAATCGTGTGTGTGCACATGGACAAAGAGAAGGCGCAGCAACCAGGTTCCAGCGCCGAAGAAGGCAAAAGGCAAGGTTTCCGGCGCTATCTCCTTCTCTCCCCAGACCCAGTCGCGCAAAGCAAGCCGCTAAGCCGGCGACCGGCAAGAGAGCTACAACGAAGCATGCCGAACGGAGAAAATAGCAGCAGCTCATCTGTTCACACCTTGTTTCTGCCATGTGCTTGAACGCCAAGACGTTCGCGCTTCTGTGAGATGAAAGACGTCCTTCTGCATATGTGCTTGCTCACACCGGTGCACTTGTTAGTGTATCCATTCAGTCCTGGGCTGCGGGGCATTCAGGAGTGGCTCTGTGGAGACGTCTGCATAGAGGCAGCTGTCAGAACACGCACACTCGATTGTTCACCAAAACATATGCAGACGCGTCCTTAGCCTGTAGATTTGGATGCACAGAGTTCCCTGTGTTCGCCAGAGTCAAGGGAATCGCGTCTGTACGCACAGAAGCAATAGCGGACCGTTTCCCTCGGAGTGAACGCGAAAGAGCCGTCTATATACTCGCAGACACGGGAACGTGCCTCAATGCGGTCACAGAGGCAGCAGCTTTTGCACAGATGCTCTGGTGATTCTGGCACTTTCCAGGCACACTGCTGAAAGTCGCGCACACTGCTGTTCACTCGCTAAACGACCTCTTGGGAAACACGTCTCCGGTCGATGGACCGCTCAGATTGCTTCTCGTGTAACTGTGAACTGTGTCAGCGCAGGGAATCCGTCTCTGTTGAGCAGATGTCAATCCTGCCTCGCTTTTGCTTTGTTGCCTCTACCAAGATGATTTCCCGTTTCTCTCTTCACTGGAGCACGCAGACACAGCCAACGCACATCAAGTGTCAAGAGACACACTCTGCTGAGCTCAACGCTTGTGCAGATGCACATGTGCGACGAAGTCAACACACGTGCTTGTGGAGAGAAAGAAAGGGACTCCCAGGCGTGTGGAGCGACGGGGAGAAAGAGCGGGCGCTGAGGAACACAGTTTCAAACAGACTGTCTCCACACAAACAGGCACCTGTCTGCAGGTATCCTAGATCTTGATTCTTGAACTTGAGGAAACACGCGTCTGAGCAAAACTCCCAAACGCTACCAGGAAAGACACAGGCTCTCCCACAAGCACACAAGTGTTTGCCCTCAGCTATAGATCAGGGACAAGCTTGTGAAGAGAGGCCCTGCTATTCTTTCACCTTATGGCATCATGTGTTTCGTTCCTCTTGGAGATCGATTGTTAAACGTCTTTCCTCGGGCGACTGTGAAGCATTTGCCACCGGAGGAGAAGTAGCACGGAGCAGCATTCAGTACTGCCTACGAGTGTCTTTGCTACCCTACTAGCGGCGCTCCAAGAACAGGCACACATCTTCAGGTACCTTCCAAATGTGGATTCCCCTGCAGCCCCGTAGGCGGGCGTGCAGTACGCCAACCATCAACGGACGTTTTTCCCCTCAAGCCTGTCAGGACGTTGCTCGTCCGTCTTTCCCTCAATAGATGGGAGTAGGCGCGCTTGCGGATGTGTGCGTGTGTGTGGCCACGCGTTTGCTTAGGCATCAGTGTGTGAAAAGGTAGGTGCTTTTCTGTAGCTGCGTGTGCGTGCACGTGGTGCTGGGTGCACATCCCTGGGTGCTCGTGGAAAGGTTTCTGCATGGTTTTCGCTGAGGAATCGTGTGTGTGCACATGGACAAAGAGAAGGCGCAGCAACCAGGTTCCAGCGCCGAAGAAGGCAAAAGGCAAGGTTTCCGGCGCTATCTCCTTCTCTCCCCAGACCCAGTCGCGCAAAGCAAGCCGCTAAGCCGGCGACCGGCAAGAGAGCTACAACGAAGCATGCCGAACGGAGAAAATAGCAGCAGCTCATCTGTTCACACCTTGTTTCTGCCATGTGCTTGAACGCCAAGACGTTCGCGCTTCTGTGAGATGAAAGACGTCCTTCTGCATATGTGCTTGCTCACACCGGTGCACTTGTTAGTGTATCCATTCAGTCCTGGGCTGCGGGGCATTCAGGAGTGGCTCTGTGGAGACGTCTGCATAGAGGCAGCTGTCAGAACACGCACACTCGATTGTTCACCAAAACATATGCAGACGCGTCCTTAGCCTGTAGATTTGGATGCACAGAGTTCCCTGTGTTCGCCAGAGACAAGGGAATCGCGTCTGTACGCACAGAAGCAATAGCGGACCGTTTCCCTCGGAGTGAACGCGAAAGAGCCGTCTATATACTCGCAGACACGGGAACGTGCCTCAATGCGGTCACAGAGGCAGCAGCTTTTGCACAGATGCTCTGGTGATTCTGGCACTTTCCAGGCACACTGCTGAAAGTCGCGCACACTGCTGTTCACTCGCTAAACGACCTCTTGGGAAACACGTCTCCGGTCGATGGACCGCTCAGATTGCTTCTCGTGTAACTGTGAACTGTGTCAGCGCAGGGAATCCGTCTCTGTTGAGCAGATGTCAATCCTGCCTCGCTTTTGCTTTGTTGCCTCTACCAAGATGATTTCCCGTTTCACTCTTCACTGGAGCACGCAGACACAGCCAACGCACATCAAGTGTCAAGAGACACACTCTGCTGAGCTCAACGCTTGTGCAGATGCACATGTGCGACGAAGTCAACACACGTGCTTGTGGAGAGAAAGAAAGGGACTCCCAGACGTGTGGAGCGACGGGGAGAAAGAGCGGGCGCTGAGGAACACAGTTTCAAACAGACTGTCTCCACACAAACAGGCACCTGTCTGCAGGTATCCTAGATCTTGATTCTTGAACTTGAGGAAACACGCGTCTGAGCAAAACTCCCAAACGCTTCCAGGAAAGACACAGGCTCTCCCACAAGCACACAAGTGTTTGCCCTCAGCTATAGATCAGGGACAAGCTTGTGAAGAGATGCCCTGCTATTCTTTCGCCTTATGGCATCATGTGTTTCGTTCCTCTTGGAGATCGATTGTTAAACGTCTTTCCTCGGGCGACTGTGAAGCATTTGCCAGCGGAGGAGAAGTAGCACGGAGCAGCATTCAGTACTGCCTACGAGTGTCTTTGCTACCCTACTAGCGGAGCTCCAAGAACAGGCACACATCTTCAGGTACCTTCCAAATGTGGATTCCCCTGCAGCCCCGTAGGCGGGCGTGTAGTACGCCAACCATCAACGGACGTTTTTCCCCTCAAGCCTGTCAGGACGTTGCTCGTCCGTCTTTCCCTCAATAGATGGGAGTAGGCGCGCTTGCGGATGTGTGCGTGTGTGTGGCCACGCGTTTGCTTAGGCATCAGTGTATGAAAAGGTAGGTGCTTTTCTCTAGCTGCGTGTGCGTGCACGTGGTGCTGGGTGCACATCCCTGGGTGCTCGTGGAAAGGTTTCTGCATGGTTTTCGCTGAGGAATCGTGTGTGTGCACATGGACAAAGAGAAGGCGCAGCAACCAGGTTCCAGCGCCGAAGAAGGCAAAAGGCAAGGTTTCCGGCGCTATCTCCTTCTCTCCCCAGACCTAGTCGCGCAAAGCAAGCCGCTAAGCCGGCGACCGGCAAGAGAGCTACAACCAAGCATGCCGAACGGAGAAAATAGCAGCAGCTCATCTGTTCACACCTTGTTTCTGCCATGTGCTTGAACGCCAAGACGTTCGCGCTTCTGTGAGATGAAAGACGTCCTTCTGCATATGTGGTTGCTCACACCGGTGCACTTGTTAGTGTATCCATTCAGTCCTGGGCTGCGGGGCATTCAGGAGTGGCTCTGTGGAGACGTCTGCATAGAGGCAGCTGTCAGAACACGCACACTCGATTGTTCACCAAAACATATGCAGACGCGTCCTTAGCCTGTAGATTTGGATGCACAGAGTTCCCTGTGTTCGCAAGAGACAAGGGAATCGCGTCTGTACGCACAGAAGCAATAGCGGACCGTTTCCCTCGGAGTGAACGCGAAAGAGCCGTCTATATACTCGCAGACACGGGAACGTGCCTCAATGCGGTCACAGAGGCAGCAGCTTTTGCACAGATGCTCTGGTGATTCTGGCACTTTCCAGGCACACTGCTGAAAGTCGCGCACACTGCTGTTCACTCACTAAACGACCTCTTGGGAAACACGTCTCCGGTCGATGGACCGCTCAGATTGCTTCTCGTGTAACTGTGAACTGTGTCAGCGCAGGGAATCCGTCTCTGTTGAGCAGATGTCAATCCTGCCTCGCTTTTGCTTTGTTGCCTCTCTCAAGATGATTTCCCGTTTCTCTCTTCACTGGAGCACGCAGACACAGCCAACGCACATCAAGTGTCAAGAGACACGCTCTGCTGAGCTCAACGCTTGTGCAGATGCACATGTGCGACGAAGTCAACACACGTGCTTGTGGAGAGAAAGAAAGGGTCTCCCAGGCGTGTGGAGCGACGGGGAGAAAGAGCGGGCGCTGAGGAACACAGTTTCAAACAGACTGTCTCCACACAAACAGGCACCTGTCTGCAGGTATCCTAGATCTTGATTCTTGAACTTGAGGAAACACGCGTCTGAGCAAAACTCCCAAACGCTTCCAGGAAAGACACAGGCTCTCCCACAAGCACACGAGTGTTTGCCCTCAGCTATAGATCAGGGACAAGCTTGTGAAGAGATGCCCTGCTATTCTTTCGCCTTATGGCATCATGTGTTTCGTTCCTCTTGGAGATCGATTGTTAAACGTCTTTCCTCGGGCGACTGTGAAGCATTTGCCAGCGGAGGAGAAGTAGCACGGAGCAGCATTCAGTACTGCCTACGAGTGTCTTTGCTACCCTACTAGCGGAGCTCCAAGAACAGGCACACATCTTCAGGTACCTTCCAAATGTGGATTCCCCTGCAGCCCCGTAGGCGGGCGTGCAGTACGCCAACCATCAACGGACGTTTTTCCCCTCAAGCCTGTCAGGATGTTGCTCGTCCGTCTTTCCCTCAATAGACGGGAGTAGGCGCGCTTGCGGATGTGTGCGTGTGTGTGGCCACGCGTTTGCTTAGGCATCAGTGTGTGAAAAGGTAGGTGCTTTTCTCTAGCTGCGTGTGCGTGCACGTGGTGCTGGGTGCACATCCCTGGGTGCTCGTGGAAAGGTTTCTGCATGGTTTTCGCTGAGGAATCGTGTGTGTGCACATGGACAAAGAGAAGGCGCAGCAACCAGGTTCCAGCGCCGAAGAAGGCAAAAGGCAAGGTTTCCGGCGCTATCTCCTTCTCTCCGCAGACCTAGTCGCGCAAAGCAAGCCGCTAAGCCGGCGACCGGCAAGAGAGCTACAACGAAGCATGCCGAACGGAGAAAATAGCAGCAGCTCATCTGTTCACACCTTGTTTCTGCCATGTGCTTGAACGCCAAGACGTTCGCGCTTCTGTGAGATGAAAGACGTCCTTCTGCATATGTGCTTGCTCACACCGGTGCACTTGTTAGTGTATCCATTCAGTCCTGGGCTGCGGGGCATTCAGGAGTGGCTCTGTGGAGACGTCTGCATAGAGGCAGCTGTCAGAACACGCACACTCGATTGTTCACCAAAACATATGCAGACGCGTCCTTAGCCTGTAGATTTGGATGCACAGAGTTCCCTGTGTTCGCAAGAGACAAGGGAATCGCGTCTGTACGCACAGAAGCAATAGCGGACCGTTTCCCTCGGAGTGAACGCGAAAGAGCCGTCTATATACTCGCAGACACGGGAACGTGCCTCAATGCGGTCACAGAGGCAGCAGCTTCTGCACAGATGCTCTGGTGATTCTGGCACTTTCCAGGCACACTGCTGAAAGTCGCGCACACTGCTGTTCACTCGCTAAACGACCTCTTGGGAAACACGTCTCCGGTCGATGGACCGCTCAGATTGCTTCTCGTGTAACTGTGAACTGTGTCAGCGCAGGGAATCCGTCTCTGTTGAGCAGATGTCAATCCTGCCTCGCTTTTGCTTTGTTGCCTCTACCAAGATGATTTCCCGTTTCTCTCTTCACTGGAGCACGCAGACACAGCCAACGCACATCAAGTGTCAAGAGACACGCTCTGCTGAGCTCAACGCTTGTGCAGATGCACATGTGCGACGAAGTCAACACACGTGCTTGTGGAGAGAAAGAAAGGGACTCCCAGGCGTGTGGAGCGACGGGGAGAAAGAGCGGGCGCTGAGGAACACAGTTTCAAACAGACTGTCTCCACACAAACAGGCACCTGTCTGCAGGTATCCTAGATCTTGATTCTTGAACTTGAGGAAACACGCGTCTGAGCAAAACTCCCAAACGCTTCCAGGAAAGACACACGCTCTCCCACAAGCACACAAGTGTTTACCCTCAGCTATAGATCAGGGACAAGCTTGTGAAGAGATGCCCTGCTATTCTTTCGCCTTATGGCATCATGTGTTTCGTTCCTCTTGGAGATCGATTGTTAAACGTCTTTCCTCGGGCGACTGTGAAGCATTTGCCAGCGGAGGAGAAGTAGCACGGAGCAGCATTCAGTACTGCCTACGAGTGTCTTTGCTACCCTACTAGCGGAGCTCCAAGAACAGGCACACATCTTCAGGTACCTTCCAAATGTGGATTCCCCTGCAGCCCCGTAGGCGGGCGTGCAGTACGCCAACCATCAACGGACGTTTTTCCCCTCAAGCCTGTCAGGACGTTGCTCGTCCGTCTTTCCCTCAATAGATGGGAGTAGGCGCGCTTGCGGATGTGTGCGTGTGTGTGGCCACGCGTTTGCTTAGGCATCAGTGTGTGAAAAGGTAGGTGCTTTTCTCTAGCTGCGTGTGCGTGCACGTGGTGCTGGGTGCACATCCCTGGGTGCTCGTGGAAAGGTTTCTGCATGGTTTTCGCTGAGGAATCGTGTGTGTGCACATGGACAAAGAGAAGGCGCAGCAACCAGGTTCCAGCGCCGAAGAAGGCAAAAGGCAAGGTTTCCGGCGCTATCTCCTTCTCTCCCCAGACCTAGTCGCGCAAAGCAAGCCGCTAAGCCGGCGACCGGCAAGAGAGCTACAACGAAGCATGCCGAACGGAGAAAATAGCAGCTAACCCCAAATCTAAACCTAACCCCAAGCCCTAACCCCAAATCTAAACTTAACCCCAACCCCTAACCCCAGCCCCTAACCCCAAATCTAAACCTAACCCCAAATCTAAACCTAACCTCAACCCCTAACCCCAAATCTAAACCTAACCCCAAATCTAAACCTAACCCCAACTCCTAACCCCAAATCTAAACCTAACCCCAAATCTAAACCTAACCCCAACCCTAACCCCGAATCCAAACCTAATCCCAAATCTAAACCTAACCCCAACCCCTAACCCCAAATTTCAACATAACCCCAAATCTAAACCCTAACCCCAACCCCTAACCCCAACCCCTAACCCCAAATCTAAACCTAACCCCAACCCCTAACCCCAACCCCATCCCTAAATCTAAACCTAACCCCAATTCTAAACCTAACACCAAGCCCTAACCCCAAATCTAAACCTAACCCCAACCCCTAACCCCAAATCTAAACCTAACCCCAAATCTAAACCAAACCCCAAATCTAAACCTAACCCCAACCCCTAACCCCGAATCTAAACCTAATCCCAAATCTAAACCTAACCCCAAACCCCAACCCCAAATTTAATCATAACCCCAAATTTAAACAAAACCCCAACCGCTAACCCCAAATCCAAACCTAACCCCAAATCACACCTAACCCCAACTTCTAACCCCAACCCCTAACCCTAACCCTTATCCCCAAATATAAACCTAACCCCAAATCTAAACCTAACCCCAAATCTAAAGCTAACTCAAAACCCTGACCCCAACCCCTAACCCCAACCCCTAACCCCAAATCTAAACCTAACCCTAACCCCTAACCCCAACCCCTAAACCCAAATCTAAATCTAACCCTAAATCTAAACCTACTCCCAAATCTAAACCTAATCCCAACCCCTAACCCCAAATCTAAACCTAACCCCAACCCCTAACCCCAACCCCAACCCCAAATCTAAAACTAACCTCAAATCTAAACCTAACCCCAAGCCCTAACCCCAAATCTAAACCTAACCCCAACCCCTAACCCCAAATCTAAACCTAACCCCAACCCCTAACCCCAACCCCTAAACCCAAATCTTAACCTAACCCCAAATCTAAACCCCACATATAAACCTAATCCCAAATCTAAACCTAATCCCAACCCCTAACCCCAAATCTAAACCTAACCCCAACCCCTAACCCCAACCCCGAACCCCAACCCCTAACCCCAAATGTAAACCTAACCCCAACCCCTAACCCCAACCCCTAACCCCAAATCTACACCTAACCCCAACCCCTAACCCCAACCCCAACCCTAAATCTAAACCTAACCCCAAATCTAAACCTAACCCCAACCCCTAACCTCAAATCTAAACCTAACGCTATATCTAAACCTAACCTCAACCCCTAACCCCAAATCTAAACCTAACCCCAAATCTAAACCTAACCCCAACTCCTAACCCCAAATCTAAACCTAAACCCAAATCTAAACCTAACCCCAACCCCTAACCCCGAATCTAAACCTAATCCCAAATCCAAACCTAACCCCAAATCGAACCTAACCCCAACCCCTAACCCCAACCCCTAAACCCAAATCTAAACCTAACCCCAAATCTAAACCTAACACCAAATCTAAACGTAACCCCAACCCCTAACACCGAATCTAAACCTAATCCCAAATCCAAACCTAACCCCAAATCTAAACCTAACCCCAACCCCTAACCCCAAGCCCTAAACCCAAATCTAAACCTAACCCCAAATCTAAACCCCAAATATAAACCTAATCCCAAATCTAAACCTAATCCCAACCCCTAACCCCAAATCTAAACCTAACCCCAACCCCTAACCCCAACCCCGAACCCCAACCCCTAACCCCAAATGTAAACCTAACCCCAACCCCTATCCCCAGCCCCTAACCCCCAATCTAAACCTAACCCCAACACCTAACCCCAACCCCAACCCTAAATCTAAACCTAACCCCAAATCTACACCTAACCCCAAGCCCTAACCCCAAATCTAAACCTAACCCCAACCCCTAACCCCAAATCTAAACCTAACGCTAAATCTAAACCTAACCTCAACCCCTAACCCCAAATCTAAACCTAACCCCAAATCTAAACCTAACCCCAACTCCTAACCCCAAATCTAAACCTAACCCCTAATCTAAACCTAACCCCAACCCCTAACCCCGAATCTAAACCTAATCCCAAATCCAAACCTAACCCCAAATCAAACCTAACCCCAACCCCTAACCCCAACCCCTAACCCCAACCCTTAACCCCAAATATAAACCTAACCCCAAATCTAAACCTAACCCCAAATCTAAAGCTCACCCAAACCCCTGACCCCAACCCCTAACCCCAACCCCTAACCCCAAATCTAAACCTAACCCTAACCCCTAACCCCAACCCCTAAACCCAAATCTAACCCTAACCCCAAATCTAAACCTAACCCTAACCCCTAACCCCAACCCCTAAACCCAAATCTAAACCTAACCCCAAATCTAAACCTACTCCCAAATCTAAACCTAATCCCAACCCCTAACCCCAAATCTAAACCTAACCCCAACCCCTAACCCCAAGCCCGAACCCCAACCCCTAACCCCAACCCCTAACCCCAAATCTAAACCTAACGCTAAATCTAAACCTAACCTCAACCCCTAACCCCAAATCTAAACCTAACCCCAACCCCTAACCCCAACCCCAACCCCAAATCTAAACCTAACCCCAAATCTAAACCTAACCACAAGCCCTAACCCCAAATCTAAACCTACTCCCAACCCCTAACCCCAACCCCAACCCTAGATCTAAACCTAACCCCAAATATAAACCTAACCCCAAGCCCTAACCCCAAATCTAAACCTAACCCCAACCCCTAATCCCAAATCTAAACCTAACCCCAAATCTAAACCTAACCTCAACCCCTAACCCCAAATCTAAACCTAACCCCAAATCTAAACCTAACCCCAACTCCTAACTCCAAATCTAAACCTAACCCCAAATCTAAACCTTACCCCAACCCCTAACCCCGAATCTAAACCTAATCCCAAATCCAAACCTAACCCCAAATCAAACCTAACCCCAACCCCTAACCCCAACCCCTATCCCCAAACCTTAACCCCAAATATAAACCTAACCCCAAATCTAAACCTAACCCCAAATCTAAAGCTAACCCAAACACCTGACCCCAAGCCCTAACCCCAACCCCTAACCCCAAATCTAAACCTAAGCCTAACCCCTAACCCCAACCCCTAAACCCAAATCTAAACCTAACCCCAAATCTAAACCTACTCCCAAATCTATACCTAATCCCAACCCCTAACCCCAAATCTAAACCTAACCCCAACCCCTAACCCCAACCCCGAACACCAATCCTAACCCCAAATGTAACCTAACCACAACATCTAACCCCAACCCCTAACCCCAAATCTAAACCTAACGCTAAATCTAAACCTAACCTCAACCACTAACCCCAAATCTAAACCTACTCCCAAATCTAAACCTAATCCCAACCCCTAACCCCAAATCTAAACCTAACCCCAACCCCTAACCCCAACCCCAACACAAATCTAAACCTAACCCCAAATCTAAACCTAACCGCAAGCCCTAACCCGAAATCTAAACTTAACCCCAACCCCTAACCCCAACCCCTAACCCCAAATCTAAACCTAACGCTAAATCTAAACCTAACCTCAACCCCTAACCCCAAATCTAAACCTAACCCCAAATCTAAACCTAACCCCAACTCCTAACCCCAAATCTAAACCTAACCCCAAATCTAAACCTAACCCCAACCCCTAACCCCGAATCCAAACCTAATCCCAAATCTAAACCTAACCCCAACCCCTAACCCCAAATTTCAACATAACCCCAAATCTAAACCCTAACCCCAACCCCTAACCCCAAATATAAACCTCACCCCAACCCCTAACCCCAAATCTAAACCTAACCCCAACCCCTAACCCCAAATCTAAACCTAACGCCAAATATAAATCTAATCCCAAATCTAAACCCCAAATCTAAACCTAACCCCAAATCTAAACCTAACCCCAACACCTAACCCCAAATCTAAACCTAACCCCAAATCTAAACCTAACCCCAACACCTAACCCTAAATCTAAACCTAACACCAAATCTAAACCTAACTCTAACCCCTAACCCCAAATCTAAACCTAACCCCAAATCTAAACCTAACCCCAACCCCTAAACCCAAACCTAAACCTAAACCCAAATGTACACGTTATCCCAACCCCTAACCCTAAATCAAAACCTAACCCCATATATAAACCTAACCCCAACCCCTAACCCCAAATCGAAATCTAACCCCAAATCTAAACCTAACTCCAACCCCTAACCCCAACCCCTAACCCCAAATCTAAACCTAACCCCAACCCCTAACCCCAACCCCTAAACCCAAATCTAAACCTAACCCCAAATCTAAATCCCAAATATAAACCTAATCCCAAATCTAAACCTAATCCCAAACCCTAACCCCAAATCGAAATCTAACCCCAAATCTAAACCTAACTCCAACCCCTAACCCCAACCCCTAACCCCAAATCTAAACCTAACCCCAACCCCTAACCCCAACCCCTAAACCCAAATCTAAACCAAACCCCAAATCTAAATCCCAAATATAAACCTAATCCCAAATCTAAACCTAATCCCAACCCCTAACCCCAAATCTAAACCTAACCCCAACCCCTAACCCCAACCGCGAACCCCAACCCCTAACCCCAAATGTAAACCTAACCCCAATCCCTAACCCCAACCCCTAACCCAAATCTAAACCTAACCCCAACCGCTAACCCCAACCCTAAATCTAAACCTAACCCCAAATCTAAACCTAACCCCAAGCCCTAACCCCAAATCTAAACCTAACCCCAACCCCTAACCCCAAATCTAAACCTAACGCTAAATCTAAACCTAGCGTCTACCCCTAACCCCAAATCTAAACCTAACCCCAAATCTAAACCTAACCCCAACTCCTAACCCCAAATCTAAACCTAACCCCAAATCTAAACCTAACCCCAACCCCTAACCCCAAATCTAAACCTAACCCCAAATCTAAACCTAACCCCAAACCCTAGCCCCAAATCTAAACCTAACCCCAAATCTAAACTTAACCCCAACACCTAACCCTAAATCTAAACCTAACCCTAAATCTAAACCTAACCCGAAATCTAAACCTAACCCCAAATCTAAAACTAACTCCAACACCTAACCCCAAATCTAAACCTAACCCCAAATCTAAACCTAACCTCAACCCCTAACCCCAAATCTAAACCTAAACCCAAATCTAAACCTAACCCGAACCCCTAAACGCAAACCTAAACCTAAACCCAAATCTAAACCTTATCCCAACCCCTAACCCTAAATCTAAACCTAACCCCAAATATAAACCTAACCCCAACCCCTAACCCCAAATCGAAATCTAACCCCAAATCTAAACCTAACCCCTAACCCCAACCCCTAACCCCAAATTTAAACCTAACCCCAACCCCTAACCCCATCCCCTAACCCCAACACCTAATCCCAAATCTAAACCTAACCCTAAATCTAAACCTAACCCCAAATATAAACCTAACCCCAACCCCTAACCCCAAATCGAAATCTAACCCCAAATCTAAACCTAACCCCAACCCCTAACCCCAACCCCTAACCCCAACCTAAACCTAACCCCAAATCTAAACCTAACCCCAAATCTAAACCTAACCCCAACCCCTAACCCCAAATCTAAACCTAACTCCAAATCTAAACCTAACCCCAACCCCTAACCCCAAATCTAAACCTAACCCCAATTCCTAACCCCATCCCCTAACCCCAAATCTAAAAATAACCCCAACCCCTAACCCCAACCCCTAACCCCAAATCTAAACCTAACCCCAAATCTAAACCTAACCCCAACCCCTAACCCCAAATCAAAATCTAACCCCAAATCTAAACCTAACCCCAACCCCAACCCCTAACCCCAACCCCTAACCCCAACCCCTAACCCCAAATTTAAACCTAACCCCAACCCCTAACCCCATCCCCTAACCCCAACACCTAATCCCAAATCTAAACCTAACCCTAAATCTAAACCTAACCCCAAATATAAACCTAACCCCAACCCCTAACCCCAAATCGAAATCTAACCCCAAATCTAAACCTAACCCCAACCCCTAACCCCAACCCCTAACCCCAACACCTAATCCCAAATCTAAACCTAACCCCAAATCTAAACCTAACCCCAAATCTAAACCTAACCCCAACCCCTAACCCCAAATCTAAACCTAACCCCAAATCTAAACCTAACCCCAACCCCTAACGCCAACCCCTAACCCCAACCCCTAACCCCAAATCTAAACCTAACCCCAAATCTAAATCCCAAATATAAACCTAATCCCAAATCTAAACCTAATCCCAAACCCTAACCCCAAATCGAAATCTAACCCCAAATCTAAACCTAACTCCAACCCCTAACCCCAACCCCTAACCCCAAATCTAAACCTAACCCCAACCCCTAACCCCAACCCCTAAACCCAAATCTAAACCAAACCCCAAATCTAAATCCCAAATATAAACCTAATCCCAAATCTAAACCTAATCCCAACCCCTAACCCCAAATCTAAACCTAACCCCAACCCCTAACCCCAACCGCGAACCCCAACCCCTAACCCCAAATGTAAACCTAACCCCAATCCCTAACCCCAACCCCTAACCCAAATCTAAACCTAACCCCAACCGCTAACCCCAACCCTAAATCTAAACCTAACCCCAAATCTAAACCTAACCCCAAGCCCTAACCCCAAATCTAAACCTAACCCCAACCCCTAACCCCAAATCTAAACCTAACGCTAAATCTAAACCTAGCGTCTACCCCTAACCCCAAATCTAAACCTAACCCCAAATCTAAACCTAACCCCAACTCCTAACCCCAAATCTAAACCTAACCCCAAATCTAAACCTAACCCCAACCCCTAACCCCAAATCTAAACCTAACCCCAAATCTAAACCTAACCCCAAACCCTAGCCCCAAATCTAAACCTAACCCCAAATCTAAACTTAACCCCAACACCTAACCCTAAATCTAAACCTAACCCTAAATCTAAACCTAACCCGAAATCTAAACCTAACCCCAAATCTAAAACTAACTCCAACACCTAACCCCAAATCTAAACCTAACCCCAAATCTAAACCTAACCTCAACCCCTAACCCCAAATCTAAACCTAAACCCAAATCTAAACCTAACCCGAACCCCTAAACGCAAACCTAAACCTAAACCCAAATCTAAACCTTATCCCAACCCCTAACCCTAAATCTAAACCTAACCCCAAATATAAACCTAACCCCAACCCCTAACCCCAAATCGAAATCTAACCCCAAATCTAAACCTAACCCCTAACCCCAACCCCTAACCCCAAATTTAAACCTAACCCCAACCCCTAACCCCATCCCCTAACCCCAACACCTAATCCCAAATCTAAACCTAACCCTAAATCTAAACCTAACCCCAAATATAAACCTAACCCCAACCCCTAACCCCAAATCGAAATCTAACCCCAAATCTAAACCTAACCCCAACCCCTAACCCCAACCCCTAACCCCAACCTAAACCTAACCCCAAATCTAAACCTAACCCCAAATCTAAACCTAACCCCAACCCCTAACCCCAAATCTAAACCTAACTCCAAATCTAAACCTAACCCCAACCCCTAACCCCAAATCTAAACCTAACCCCAATTCCTAACCCCATCCCCTAACCCCAAATCTAAAAATAACCCCAACCCCTAACCCCAACCCCTAACCCCAAATCTAAACCTAACCCCAAATCTAAACCTAACCCCAACCCCTAACCCCAAATCAAAATCTAACCCCAAATCTAAACCTAACCCCAACCCCAACCCCTAACCCCAACCCCTAACCCCAACCCCTAACCCCAAATTTAAACCTAACCCCAACCCCTAACCCCATCCCCTAACCCCAACACCTAATCCCAAATCTAAACCTAACCCTAAATCTAAACCTAACCCCAAATATAAACCTAACCCCAACCCCTAACCCCAAATCGAAATCTAACCCCAAATCTAAACCTAACCCCAACCCCTAACCCCAACCCCTAACCCCAACACCTAATCCCAAATCTAAACCTAACCCCAAATCTAAACCTAACCCCAAATCTAAACCTAACCCCAACCCCTAACCCCAAATCTAAACCTAACCCCAAATCTAAACCTAACCCCAACCCCTAACGCCAACCCCTAACCCCAACCCCTAACCCCAAATCTAAACCTAACCCCAACCCCTAACCCTAACCACTAACCCCAAATCTAAACCTAACCCCAATTCCTAACCCCAACCCCTAACCCCAAATCTAAAAATAACCCCAACCCCTAACACCAACCCCTAACCCCAAATCTAAACCTAACACTAAACCTAAACCTAACCCCAAATCTAAACCTAACCCCAAATCTAAACCTAACCCCAACCCCTAACCCCAAATCTAAAGCTAACCCCAAATCTAAACCTAAACCCAAATCTAAACCTAACCCCAACCCCTAACCCCAAATCTAAACCTAACCCCAAATCTAAACCTAACCCCAACCCCTAACCCCCAAATCTCAACCTAACCCCAAATCTAAACCTAACCCCTAACCCCAAATCTCAACCTAACCCCAAATCTAAACCTAACCTCAACCCCTAACCCCAAATCTTAACCTAACGCCGAACATAAACCTAACACAAACCCCTAAACCCAAATCTTAACCTAACCCCAAATCTAAACCTAACCCCAACCCCTAAACCCAAATCTAAACCTAACCCCAAATCTAAACCTGACCTCAACCCCTAACACAAAATCTAAACCTAACACCAAATCTAAACCTAACCCCAACCCCTAAAACCAAATCTAAACCTAACCCCAAATCTAAGCCTAACCCTAAATCTAAACCCCAAATCTAACACTAACCCCAAATCTAAACCTAACCCCAAATCTAAACCCCAAATCTAAACCTAACCCCAAATCTAAACCTAACCCCAACCCCTAAACTCAAATCTAAACCTAAACCCAACCCCTAACCCCAAATCTAAACCTAACTCCAACCCCTAACCCCTAATCTAAACCTAACTCCAAATCTAAACTTAACCCCAAATCTAAACCTAACCCCAACCCCTAACCCCAAATCTAAACCTAACCCCAAATCTAAACTTAACCCCAACCCCTAACGCCAACCCCTAACCCCAACCCCTAACCCCAAATCTAAACCTAACCCCAACCCCTAACGCCAACCACTAACCCCAAATCTAAACCTAACCCCAATTCCTAACCCCAACCCCTAACCCCAAATCTAAACCTAACCCCAACCCCTAACCCCAACCCCTAACCCCAAATCTAAACCTAACCCCAACCCCTAACCCCAAATCTAAACCTAACGCCAAATCTAAACCTAACCCCAAACCCTAACCCCAAAGCTAAACCTAACCCCAAATCTAAACCTAAACCCAAATCTAAACCTAACCCCAACCCCTAACACCAAATCTAAACCTAACCCCAAATCTAAACCTAACCCCAACCCCTAACCCCAAATCTTAACCTAACCCCAAATATAAATCTAACCCCAACCACTAGACCCAAATCTAAACCTAACCCCAAATCTAAACCTAACCCCAACCCCTAACCCCAAATCTAAACCTAACCCCAAATCTAAACCTAACCCCAACCCCTAACCCTAAATCTAAACCTAACCCCAAATTTAAACCGAACCGCAACCCCTAACCCACATCTAAACGTAACCCCAACCCCTAACCCCAAATCTAAACCTAAGCTCAAACCCTAACCCCAAGCCCTAACCCCAAATCTAAACCTAACCCCAACCCCTAAACCCAACCCCTAAACCCAAATCTAAACCTATACCCCAAATCTAAACCCCAAATCTAAACCTAACCCCAAATCTAAACCTAACCCCAACCCCTAACCCCAAATCTAAACCTAACACCAACCCCTAACCCCAAATCTAAACCTAACCCCAAATCTAAACTTAACCCCAACCCCTAACGCCAACCCCTAACCCCAATCCCTAACCCCAAATCTAAACCTAACCCCAACCCCTAACGCCAACCACTAACCCCAAATCTAAACCTAACCCCAATTCCTAACCCCAACCCCTAACCCCAAATCTAAACCTAACCCCAACCCCTAACCCCAACCCCTAACCCCAAATCTAAACCTAACCCCAACCCCTAACCCCAAATCTAAACCTAACGCCAAATCTAAACCTAACCCCAAACCCTAACCCCAAAGCTAAACCTAACCCCAAATCTAAACCTAAACCCAAATCTAAACCTAACCCCAACCCCTAACACCAAATCTAAACCTAACCCCAAATCTAAACCTAACCCCAACCACTAACCCCAAATCTTAACCTAACCCCAAATATAAATCTAACCCCAACCACTAGACCCAAATCTAAACCTAACCCCAAATCTAAACCTAACCCCAACCCCTAACCCCAAATCTAAACCTAACCCCAAATCTAAACCTAACCCCAACCCCTAACCCTAAATCTAAACCTAACCCCAAATTTAAACCGAACCGCAACCCCTAACCCACATCTAAACGTAACCCCAACCCCTAACCCCAAATCTAAACCTAAGCTCAAACCCTAACCCCAAGCCCTAACCCCAAATCTAAACCTAACCCCAACCCCTAAACCCAACCCCTAAACCCAAATCTAAACCTATACCCCAAATCTAAACCCCAAATCTAAACCTAACCCCAAATCTAAACCTAACCCCAACCCCTAACCCCAAATCTAAACCTAACACCAACCCCTAACCCCAAATCTAAACCTAACCCCAAATCTAAACTTAACCCCAACCCCTAACGCCAACCCCTAACCCCAATCCCTAACCCCAAATCTAAACCTAACCCCAACCCCTAACGCCAACCACTAACCCCAAATCTAAACCTAACCCCAATTCCTAACCCCAACCCCTAACGCCAAATCTAAACCTAACCCCAACCCCTAACCCCAACCCCTAACCCCAAATCTAAACCTAACCCCAACCCCTAACCCCAAATCTAAACCTAACGCCAAATCTAAACCTAACCCCAAACCCTAACCCCAAAGCTAAACCTAACCCCAAATCTAAACGTAAACCCAAATCTAAACCTAACCCCAACCCCTAACACCAAATCTAAACCTAACCCCAAATCTAAACCTAACAACAACCCCTAACCCCAAATCTTAAACTAACCCCAAATATAAATCTAACACAAACCACTAGCCCCAAATCTAAACCTAACCCCAAATCTAAACCTAACCCCAACCCCTAACCCCAAATCTAAACCTAACCCCAAATCTAAACCTAACCCCAACCCCTAACCCTAAATCTAAACCTAACCCCAAATTTAAACCGAACCGCAACCCCTAACCCACATCTAAACGTAACCCCAACCCCTAACCCCAAATCTAAACCTAAGCTCAAACCCTAACCCCAAGCCCTAACCCCAAATCTAAACCTAACCCCAGCCCCTAACCCCAACCCCTAAACCCAAATCTAAACCTATACCCCAAATCTAAACCCCAAATCTAAACCTAACCCCAAATCTAAACCTAACCCCAACCCCTAATCCCAAATCTAAACCTAACACCAACCGCTAACCCCAACCCCTAACCCCAAATCTAAACCTAACCCCAACCCCTAACCCCAACCCCAAATCTAAACCTAACCCCAACCCCTAACCCCAACCCCTAACCCCAAATCTAAACCTAACCCCAAATCTAAACCTAACCTCAACCCCTAACCCCAAACCCTAACCCCAAATCTAAACCTAACCTTAAATCTAAACCTAATCCCAAATCAGAACCCCAAATGTAAACCTAAACCCAACCCCTGACCCCAAATCTAAACCTAACCTTAAATCTAAAACTAACCTCAAATCAAAACCCCAAATATAAACCTAACCCCAAATCTAAACGTAACCCCAACCCCTAACCCCAAATCGAAATCTAACCCCATATGTAAACCTAACCCCAACCCCTAACCCCAAATCTAAACCTAACGCCAACCCCTAACCCCAAATCTAAACCTAACCCCAAATCTAAACCTAACCCCAAACCCTAGCCCCAAATCTAAACCTAACCCCAAATCTAAACCTAACCCCAAATCTAAACCCCAAATCTAAACCTAACCCCAAATCTAAACCTAACCCCAACACCTAACCCTAAATCTAAACCTAACCCTAAATCTAAACCTAACCCCAAATCTAAACCTAACCCCAAATCTAAACCTAACTCTAACCCCTAACCCCAAATCTAAACCTAACCCCAAATCTAAACCTAACCCCAACCCCTAAACCCAAACCTAAACCTAAACCCAAATCTACACCTTATCCCAACCCCTAACCCTAAATCTAAACCTAACCCCATATATAAACCTAACCCCAAATCTAAACGTAACCCCAACCCCTAACCCCAAATCGAAATCTAACCCCATATGTAAACCTAACCCCAACCCCTAACCCCAAATCTAAACCTAACCCCAACCCCTAACCCCAAATCTAAACCTAACCCCAAATCTAAACCTAACCCCAAACCCTAGCCCCAAATCTAAACCTAACCCCAAATCTAAACCCCAAATCTAAACCTAACCCCAAATCTAAACCTAACCCCAACACCTAACCCTAAATCTAAACCTAACCCTAAATCTAAACCTAACCCCAAATCTAAACCTAACCCCAAATCTAAACCTAACTCTAACCCCTAACCCCAAATCTAAACCTAACCCCAAATCTAAACCTAACCCCAACCCCTAAACCCAAACCTAAACCTAAACCCAAATCTACACCTTATCCCAACCCCTAACCCCAAATCTAAACCTAACCCCAACCCCTAACCCCAAGCCCGAACCCCAACCCCTAACCCCAACCCCTAACCCCAAATCTAAACCTAACGCTAAATCTAAACCTAACCTCAACCCCTAACCCCAAATCTAAACCTACTCCCAAATCTAAACCTAATCCCAACCCCTAACCCCAAATCTAAACCTAACCCCAACCCCTAACCCCAACCCCAACCCCAAATCTAAACCTAACCCCTAATCTAAACCTAACCACAAGCCCTAACCCCAAATCTAAACCTACTCCCAAATCTAAACCTAATCCCAACCCCTAACCCCAACCCCGAACCCCAACACCTAACCCCAAATCTAAACCTAACCCCAACCCCTAACCCCAAATCTAAACCTAACCCCAACCCCTAACCCCAACCCCAACCCTAGATCTAAACCTAACCCCAAATATAAACCTAACCCCAAGCCCTAACCCCAAATCTAAACCTAACCCCAACCCCTAACCCCAAATCTAAACCTAACGCTAAATCTAAACCTAACCTCAACCCCTAACCCCAAATCTAAACCTAACCCCAAATCTAAACCTAACCCCAACTCCTAACTCCAAATCTAAACCTAACCCCAAATCTAAACCTTACCCCAACCCCTAACCCCGAATCTAAACCTAATCCCAAATCCAAACCTAACCCCAAATCAAACCTAACCCCAACCCCTAACCCCAACCCCTATCCCCAAACCTTAACCCCAAATATAAACCTAACCCCAAATCTAAACCTAACCCCAAATCTAAAGCTAACCCAAACACCTGACCCCAAGCCCTAACCCCAACCCCTAACCCCAAATCTAAACCTAAGCCTAACCCCTAACCCCAACCCCTAAACCCAAATCTAAACCTAAACCCAAATCTACACCTTATCCCAACCCCTAACCCCAAATCTAAACCTAACCCCAACCCCTAACCCCAAGCCCGAACCCCAACCCCTAACCCCAACCCCTAACCCCAAATCTAAACCTAACGCTAAATCTAAACCTAACCTCAACCCCTAACCCCAAAACTAAACCTACTCCCAAATCTAAACCTAATCCCAACCCCTAACCCCAAATCTAAACCTAACCCCAACCCCTAACCCCAACCCCAACCCCAAATCTAAACCTAACCCCAAATCTAAACCTAACCACAAGCCCTAACCCCAAATCTAAACCTACTCCCAAATCTAAACCTAATCCCAACCCCTAACCCCAACCCCGAACCCCAACCCCTAACCCCAAATCTAAACCTAACCCCAACCCCTAACCCCAAATCTAAACCTAACCCCAACCCCTAACCCCAACCCCAACCCTAAATCTAAACCTAACCCCAAATATAAACTTAACCCCAAGCCCTAACCCCAAATCTAAACCTAACCCCAACCCCTAACCCCAAATCTAAACCTAACGCTAAATCTAAACCTAACCTCAACCCCTAACCCCAAATCTAAACCTAACCCCAAATCTAAACCTAACCCCAACTCCTAACTCCAAATCTAAACCTAACCCCAAATCTAAACCTTACCCCAACCCCTAACCCCGAATCTAAACCTAATCCCAAATCCAAACCTAACCCCAAATCAAACCTAACCCCAACCCCTAACCCCAACCCCTATCCCCAAACCTTAACCCCAAATATTAACCTAACCCCAAATCTAAACCTAACCCCAAATCTAAAGCTAACCCAAACACCTGACCCCAAGCCCTAACCCCAACCCCTAACCCCAAATCTAAACCTAAGCCTAACCCGTAACCCCAACCCCTAAACCCAAATCTAAACCTAACCCCAAATCTAAACCTACTCCCAAATCTATACCTAATCCCAACCCCTAACCCCAAATCTAAACCTAACCCCAACCCCTAACCCCAACCCCGAACACCAACCCTAACCCCAAATGTAACCTAACCACAACATCTAACCCCAACCCCTAACCCCAAATCTAAACCTAACGCTAAATCTAAACCTAACCTCAACCACTAACCCCAAATCTAAACCTACTCCCAAATCTAAACCTAATCCCAACCCCTAACCCCAAATCTAAACCTAACCCCAACCCCTAACCCCAACCCCAACACAAATCTAAACCTAACCCCAAATCTAAACCTAACCGCAAGCCCTAACCCGAAATCTAAACTTAACCCCAACCCCTAACCCCAACCCCTAACCCCAAATCTAAACCTAACGCTAAATCTAAACCTAACCTCAACCCCTAACCCCAAATCTAAACCTAACCCCAAATCTAAACCTAACCCCAACTCCTAACCCCAAATCTAAACCTAACCCCAAATCTAAACCTAACCCCAACCCCTAACCCCGAATCCAAACCTAATCCCCAATCTAAACCTAACCCCAACCCCTAACCCCAAATTTCAACATAACCCCAAATCTAAACCCTAACCCCAACCCCTAACCCCAAATATAAACCTCACCCCAACCCCGAACCCCAAATCTAAACCTAACCCCAACCCCTAACCCCAAATCTAAACCTAACCCCAAATATAAATCTAACCCCAAATCTAAACCCCGAATCTAAACCTAACCCCAAATCTAAACCTAACCCCAACACCTAACCCCAAATCTAAACCTAACCCCAAATCTAAACCTAACCCCAACACCTAACCCTAAATCTAAACCTAACCCCAAATCTAAACCTAACTCTAACCCCTAACCCCAAATCTAAACCTAACCCCAAATCTAAACCTAACCCCAACCCCTAAACCCAAACCTAAACCTAAACCCAAATGTACACGTTATCCCAACCCCTAACCCTAAATCAAAACCTAACCCCATATATAAACCTAACCCCAACCCCTAACCCCAAATCGAAATCTAACCCCAAATCTAAACCTAACTCCAACCCCTAACCCCAACCCATAACCCCAAATCTAAACCTAACCCCAACCCCTAACCCCAACCCCTAAACCCAAATCTAAACCTAACCCCAAATCTAAATCCCAAATATAAACCTAATCCCAAATCTAAACCTAATCCCAAACCCTAACCCCAAATCGAAATCTAACCCCAAATCTAAACCTAACTCCAACCCCTAACCCCAACCCCTAACCCCAAATCTAAACCTAACCCCAACCCCTAACCCCAACCCCTAAACCCAAATCTAAACCTAACCCCAAATCTAAATCCCAAATATAAACCTAATCCCAAATCTAAACCTAATCCCAACCCCTAACCCCAAATCTAAACCTAACCCCAACCCCTAACCCCAACCGCGAACCCCAACCCCTAACCCCAAATGTAAACCTAACCCCAATCCCTAACCCCAACCCCTAACCCAAATCTAAACCTAACCCCAACCCCTAACCCCAACCCTAAATCTAAACCTAACCCCAAATCTAAACCTAACCCCAAGCCCTAAGCCCAAATCTAAACCTAACCCCAACCCCTAACCCCAAATCTAAACCTAACGCTAAATCTAAACCTAGCGTCAACCCCTAACCCCAAATCTAAACCTAACCCCAAATCTAAACCTAACCCCAACTCCTAACCCCAAATCTAAACCTAACCCCAAATCTAAACCTAACCCCAACCCCTAACCCCAAATCTAAACCTAACCCCAAATCTAAACCTAACCCCAAACCCTAGCCCCAAATCTAAACCTAACCCCAAATCTAAACCTAACCCCAACACCTAACCCTAAATCTAAACCTAACCCTAAATCTAAACCTAACCCGAAATCTAAACCTAACCCCAAATCTAAAACTAACTCCAACACCTAACCCCAAATCTAAACCTAACCCCAAATCTAAACCTAACCCCAACACCTAAACCAAAATCTAAACCTAACCTCAACCCCTAACCCCAAATCTAAACCTACTCCCAAATCTAAACCTAATCCCAACCCCTAACCCCAAATCTAAACCTAACCCCAACCCCTAACCCCAACCCCAACCCCAAATCTAAACCTAACCCCAAATCTAAACCTAACCACAAGCCCTAACCCCAAATCTAAACCTACTCCCAAATCTAAACCTAATCCCAACCCCTAACCCCAACCCCGAACCCCAACCCCTAACCCCAAATCTAAACCTAACCCCAACCCCTAACCCCAAATCTAAACCTAACCCCAACCCCTAACCCCAACCCCAACCCTAAATCTAAACCTAACCCCAAATATAAACTTAACCCCAAGCCCTAACCCCAAATCTAAACCTAACCCCAACCCCTAACCCCAAATCTAAACCTAACGCTAAATCTAAACCTAACCTCAACCCCTAACCCCAAATCTAAACCTAACCCCAAATCTAAACCTAACCCCAACTCCTAACTCCAAATCTAAACCTAACCCCAAATCTAAACCTTACCCCAACCCCTAACCCCGAATCTAAACCTAATCCCAAATCCAAACCTAACCCCAAATCAAACCTAACCCCAACCCCTAACCCCAACCCCTATCCCCAAACCTTAACCCCAAATATAAACCTAACCCCAAATCTAAACCTAACCCCAAATCTAAAGCTAACCCAAACACCTGACCCCAAGCCCTAACCCCAACCCCTAACCCCAAATCTAAACCTAAGCCTAACCCCTAACCCCAACCCCTAAACCCAAATCTAAACCTAACCCCAAATCTAAACCTACTCCCAAATCTATACCTAATCCCAACCCCTAACCCCAAATCTAAACCTAACCCCAACCCCTAACCCCAACCCCGAACACCAACCCTAACCCCAAATGTAACCTAACCACAACATCTAACCCCAACCCCTAACCCCAAATCTAAACCTAACGCTAAATCTAAACCTAACCTCAACCACTAACCCCAAATCTAAACCTACTCCCAAATCTAAACCTAATCCCAACCCCTAACCCCAAATCTAAACCTAACCCCAACCCCTAACCCCAACCCCAACACAAATCTAAACCTAACCCCAAATCTAAACCTAACCGCAAGCCCTAACCCGAAATCTAAACTTAACCCCAACCCCTAACCCCAACCCCTAACCCCAAATCTAAACCTAACGCTAAATCTAAACCTAACCTCAACCCCTAACCCCAAATCTAAACCTAACCCCAAATCTAAACCTAACCCCAACTCCTAACCCCAAATCTAAACCTAACCCCAAATCTAAACCTAACCCCAACCCCTAACCCCGAATCCAAACCTAATCCCAAATCTAAACCTAACCCCAACCCCTAACCCCAAATTTCAACATAACCCCAAATCTAAACCCTAACCCCAACCCCTAACCCCAAATATAAACCTCACCCCAACCCCGAACCCCAAATCTAAACCTAACCCCAACCCCTAACCCCAAATCTAAACCTAACCCCAAATATAAATCTAACCCCAAATCTAAACCCCGAATCTAAACCTAACCCCAAATCTAAACCTAACCCCAACACCTAACCCCAAATCTAAACCTAACCCCAAATCTAAACCTAACCCCAACACCTAACCCTAAATCTAAACCTAACCCCAAATCTAAACCTAACTCTAACCCCTAACCCCAAATCTAAACCTAACCCCAAATCTAAACCTAACCCCAACCCCTAAACCCAAACCTAAACCTAAACCCAAATGTACACGTTATCCCAACCCCTAACCCTAAATCAAAACCTAACCCCATATATAAACCTAACCCCAACCCCTAACCCCAAATCGAAATCTAACCCCAAATCTAAACCTAACTCCAACCCCTAACCCCAACCCCTAACCCCAAATCTAAACCTAACCCCAACCCCTAACCCCAACCCCTAAACCCAAATCTAAACCTAACCCCAAATCTAAATCCCAAATATAAACCTAATCCCAAATCTAAACCTAATCCCAAACCCTAACCCCAAATCGAAATCTAACCCCAAATCTAAACCTAACTCCAACCCCTAACCCCAACCCCTAACCCCAAATCTAAACCTAACCCCAACCCCTAACCCCAACCCCTAAACCCAAATCTAAACCTAACCCCAAATCTAAATCCCAAATATAAACCTAATCCCAAATCTAAACCTAATCCCAACCCCTAACCCCAAATCTAAACCTAACCCCAACCCCTAACCCCAACCGCGAACCCCAACCCCTAACCCCAAATGTAAACCTAACCCCAATCCCTAACCCCAACCCCTAACCCAAATCTAAACCTAACCCCAACCCCTAACCCCAACCCTAAATCTAAACCTAACCCCAAATCTAAACCTAACCCCAACACCTAACCCCAAATCTAAACCTAACCCCAAATCTAAACCTAACCCCAACACCTAACCCTAAATCTAAACCTAACCCCAAATCTAAACCTAACTCTAACCCCTAACCCCAAATCTAAACCTAACCCCAAATCTAAACCTAACCCCAACCCCTAAACCCAAACCTAAACCTAAACCCAAATGTACACGTTATCCCAACCCCTAACCCTAAATCAAAACCTAACCCCATATATAAACCTAACCCCAACCCCTAACCCCAAATCGAAATCTAACCCCAAATCTAAACCTAACTCCAACCCCTAACCCCAACCCCTAACCCCAAATCTAAACCTAACCCCAACCCCTAACCCCAACCCCTAAACCCAAATCTAAACCTAACCCCAAATCTAAATCCCAAATATAAACCTAATCCCAAATCTAAACCTAATCCCAAACCCTAACCCCAAATCGAAATCTAACCCCAAATCTAAACCTAACTCCAACCCCTAACCCCAACCCCTAACCCCAAATCTAAACCTAACCCCAACCCCTAACCCCAACCCCTAAACCCAAATCTAAACCTAACCCCAAATCTAAATCCCAAATATAAACCTAATCCCAAATCTAAACCTAATCCCAACCCCTAACCCCAAATCTAAACCTAACCCCAACCCCTAACCCCAACCGCGAACCCCAACCCCTAACCCCAAATGTAAACCTAACCCCAATCCCTAACCCCAACCCCTAACCCAAATCTAAACCTAACCCCAACCCCTAACCCCAACCCTAAATCTAAACCTAAACCCAAATCTAAACCTAACCCCAAGCCCTAACCCCAAATCTAAACCTAACCCCAACCCCTAACCCCAAATCTAAACCTAACGCTAAATCTAAACCTAGCGTCAACCCCTAACCCCAAATCTAAACCTAACCCCAAATCTAAACCTAACCCCAAACCCTAGCCCCAAATCTAAACCTAACCCCAAATCTAAACCTAACCCCAACACCTAACCCTAAATCTAAACCTAACCCTAAATCTAAACCTAACCCGAAATCTAAACCTAACCCCAAATCTAAAACTAACTCCAACACCTAACCCCAAATCTAAACCTAACCCCAAATCTAAACCTAACCCCAACACCTAAACCAAAATCTAAACCTAACCTCAACCCCTAACCCCAAATCTAAACCTACTCCCAAATCTAAACCTAATCCCAACCCCTAACCCCAAATCTAAACCTAACCCCAACCCCTAACCCCAACCCCAACCCCAAATCTAAACCTAACCCCAAATCTAAACCTAACCACAAGCCCTAACCCCAAATCTAAACCTACTCCCAAATCTAAACCTAATCCCAACCCCTAACCCCAACCCCGAACCCCAACCCCTAACCCCAAATCTAAACCTAACCCCAACCCCTAACCCCAAATCTAAACCTAACCCCAACCCCTAACCCCAACCCCAACCCTAAATCTAAACCTAACCCCAAATATAAACTTAACCCCAAGCCCTAACCCCAAATCTAAACTAACCCCAACCCCTAACCCCAAATCTAAACCTAACGCTAAATCTAAACCTAACCTCAACCCCTAACCCCAAATCTAAACCTAACCCCAAATCTAAACCTAACCCCAACTCCTAACTCCAAATCTAAACCTAACCCCAAATCTAAACCTTACCCCAACCCCTAACCCCGAATCTAAACCTAATCCCAAATCCAAACCTAACCCCAAATCAAACCTAACCCCAACCCCTAACCCCAACCCCTATCCCCAAACCTTAACCCCAAATATAAACCTAACCCCAAATCTAAACCTAACCCCAAATCTAAAGCTAACCCAAACACCTGACCCCAAGCCCTAACCCCAACCCCTAACCCCAAATCTAAACCTAAGCCTAACCCCTAACCCCAACCCCTAAACCCAAATCTAAACCTAACCCCAAATCTAAACCTACTCCCAAATCTATACCTAATCCCAACCCCTAACCCCAAATCTAAACCTAACCCCAACCCCTAACCCCAACCCCGAACACCAACCCTAACCCCAAATGTAACCTAACCACAACATCTAACCCCAACCCCTAACCCCAAATCTAAACCTAACGCTAAATCTAAACCTAACCTCAACCACTAACCCCAAATCTAAACCTACTCCCAAATCTAAACCTAATCCCAACCCCTAACCCCAACCCCGAACCCCAACCCCTAACCCCAAATCTAAACCTAACCCCAACCCCTAACCCCAAATCTAAACCTAACCCCAACCCCTAACCCCAACCCCAACCCTAAATCTAAACCTAACCCCAAATATAAACTTAACCCCAAGCCCTAACCCCAAATCTAAACCTAACCCCAACCCCTAACCCCAAATCTAAACCTAACGCTAAATCTAAACCTAACCCCAACCCCTAACCCCAACCCCTAACCCCAAATCTAAACCTAACGCTAAATCTAAACCTAACCTCAACCCCTAACCCCAAATCTAAACCTAACCCCAAATCTAAACCTAACCCCAACTCCTAACCCCAAATCTAAACCTAACCCCAAATCTAAACCTAACCCCAACCCCTAACCCCGAATCCAAACCTAATCCCAAATCTAAACCTAACCCCAACCCCTAACCCCAAATTTCAACATAACCCCAAATCTAAACCCTAACCCCAACCCCTAACCCCAAATATAAACCTCACCCCAATCCCGAACCCCAAATCTAAACCTAACCCCAACCCCTAACCCCAAATCTAAACCTAACCCCAAATATAAATCTAACCCCAAATCTAAACCCCGAATCTAAACCTAACCCCAAATCTAAACCTAACCCCAACACCTAACCCCAAATCTAAACCTAACCCCAAATCTAAACCTAACCCCAACACCTAACCCTAAATCTAAACCTAACCCCAAATCTAAACCTAACTCTAACCCCTAACCCCAAATCTAAACCTAACCCCAAATCTAAACCTAACCCCAACCCCTAAACCCAAACCTAAACCTAAACCCAAATGTACACGTTATCCCAACCCCTAACCCTAAATCAAAACCTAACCCCATATATAAACCTAACCCCAACCCCTAACCCCAAATCGAAATCTAACCCCAAATCTAAACCTAACTCCAACCCCTAACCCCAACCCCTAACCCCAAATCTAAACCTAACCCCAACCCCTAACCCCAACCCCTAAACCCAAATCTAAACCTAACCCCAAATCTAAATCCCAAATATAAACCTAATCCCAAATCTAAACCTAATCCCAAACCCTAACCCCAAATCGAAATCTAACCCCAAATCTAAACCTAACTCCAACCCCTAACCCCAACCCCTAACCCCAAATCTAAACCTAACGCTAAATCTAAACCTAACCTCAACCACTAACCCCAAATCTAAACCTACTCCCAAATCTAAACCTAATCCCAACCCCTAACCCCAACCCCGAACCCCAACCCCTAACCCCAAATCTAAACCTAACCCCAACCCCTAACCCCAAATCTAAACCTAACCCCAACCCCTAACCCCAACCCCAACCCTAAATCTAAACCTAACCCCAAATATAAACTTAACCCCAAGCCCTAACCCCAAATCTAAACCTAACCCCAACCCCTAACCCCAAATCTAAACCTAACGCTAAATCTAAACCTAACCCCAACCCCTAACCCCAACCCCTAACCCCAAATCTAAACCTAACGCTAAATCTAAACCTAACCTCAACCCCTAACCCCAAATCTAAACCTAACCCCAAATCTAAACCTAACCCCAACTCCTAACCCCAAATCTAAACCTAACCCCAAATCTAAACCTAACCCCAACCCCTAACCCCGAATCCAAACCTAATCCCAAATCTAAACCTAACCCCAACCCCTAACCCCAAATTTCAACATAACCCCAAATCTAAACCCTAACCCCAACCCCTAACCCCAAATATAAACCTCACCCCAACCCCGAACCCCAAATCTAAACCTAACCCCAACCCCTAACCCCAAATCTAAACCTAACCCCAAATATAAATCTAACCCCAAATCTAAACCCCGAATCTAAACCTAACCCCAAATCTAAACCTAACCCCAATACCTAACCCCAAATCTAAACCTAACCCCAAATCTAAACCTAACCCCAACACCTAACCCTAAATCTAAACCTAACCCCAAATCTAAACCTAACTCTAACCCCTAACCCCAAATCTAAACCTAACCCCAAATCTAAACCTAACCCCAACCCCTAAACCCAAACCTAAACCTAAACCCAAATGTACACGTTATCCCAACCCCTAACCCTAAATCAAAACCTAACCCCATATATAAACCTAACCCCAACCCCTAACCCCAAATCGAAATCTAACCCCAAATCTAAACCTAACTCCAACCCCTAACCCCAACCCCTAACCCCAAATCTAAACCTAACCCCAACCCCTAACCCCAACCCCTAAACCCAAATCTAAACCTAACCCCAAATCTAAATCCCAAATATAAACCTAATCCCAAATCTAAACCTAATCCCAAACCCTAACCCCAAATCGAAATCTAACCCCAAATCTAAACCTAACTCCAACCCCTAACCCCAACCCCTAACCCCAAATCTAAACCTAACCCCAACCCCTAACCCCAACCCCTAAACCCAAATCTAAACCTAACCCCAAATCTAAATCCCAAATATAAACCTAATCCCAAATCTAAACCTAATCCCAACCCCTAACCCCAAATCTAAACCTAACCCCAACCCCTAACCCCAACCGCGAACCCCAACCCCTAACCCCAAATGTAAACCTAACCCCAATCCCTAACCCCAACCCCTAACCCAAATCTAAACCTAACCCCAACCCCTAACCCCAACCCTAAATCTAAACCTAACCCCAAATCTAAACCTAACCCCAAGCCCTAACCCCAAATCTAAACCTAACCCCAACCCCTAACCCCAAATCTAAACCTAACGCTAAATCTAAACCTAGCGTCAACCCCTAACCCCAAATCTAAACCTAACCCCAAATCTAAACCTAACCCCAACTCCTAACCCCAAATCTAAACCTAACCCCAAATCTAAACCTAACCCCAACCCCTAACCCCAAATCTAAACCTAACCCCAAATCTAAACCTAACCCCAAACCCTAGCCCCAAATCTAAACCTAACCCCAAATCTAAACCTAACCCCAACACCTAACCCTAAATCTAAACCTAACCCTAAATCTAAACCTAACCCGAAATCTAAACCTAACCCCAAATCTAAAACTAACTCCAACACCTAACCCCAAATCTAAACCTAACCCCAAATCTAAACCTAACCCCAACACCTAAACCAAAATCTAAACCTAACCTCAACCCCTAACCCCAAATCTAAACCTAAACCCAAATCTAAACCTAACCCGAACCCCTAAACGCAAACCTAAACCTAAACCCAAATCTAAACCTTATCCCAACCCCTAACCCTAAATCTAAACCTAACCCCAAATATAAACCTAACCCCAACCCCTAACCCCAAATCGAAATCTAACCCCAAATCTAAACCTAACCCCTAACCCCAACCCCTAACCCCAAATTTAAACCTAACCCCAACCCCTAACCCCATCCCCTAACCCCAACACCTAATCCTAAATCTAAACCTAACCCTAAATCTAAACCTAACCCCAAATATAAACCTAACCCCAACCCCTAACCCCAAATCGAAATCTAACCCCAAATCTAAACCTAACCCCAACCCCTAACCCCAACCCCTAACCCCAACCTAAACCTAACCCCAAATCTAAACCTAACCCCAAATCTAAACCTAACCCCAACCCCTAACCCCAAATCTAAACCTAACTCCAAATCTAAACCTAACCCCAACCCCTAACCCCAAATCTAAACCTAACCCCAATTCCTAACCCCATCCCCTAACCCCAAATCTAAAAATAACCCCAACCCCTAACCCCAACCCCTAACCCCAAATCTAAACCTAACCCCAAATCTAAACCTAACCCCAACCCCTAACCCCAAATCAAAATCTAACCCCAAATCTAAACCTAACCCCAACCCCAACCCCTAACCCCAACCCCTAACCCCAACCCCTAACCCCAAATTTAAACCTAACCCCAACCCCTAACCCCATCCCCTAACCCCAACACCTAATCCCAAATCTAAACCTAACCCTAAATCTAAACCTAACCCAAATATAAACCTAACCCCAACCCCTAATCCCAAATCGAAATCTAACCCCAAATCTAAACCTAACCCCAACCCCTAACCCCAACCCCTAACCCCAACACCTAATCCCAAATCTAAACCTAACCCCAAATCTAAACCTAACCCCAAATCTAAACCTAACCCCAACCCCTAACGCCAACCCCTAACCCCAACCCCTAACCCCAAATCTAAACCTAACCCCAACCCCTAACCCTAACCACTAACCCCAAATCTAAACCTAACCCCAATTCCTAACCCCAATCCCTAACCCCAAATCTAAAAATAACCCCAACCCCTAACCCCAACCCCAAATCTAAACCTAACCCCAAATCTAAACCTAACCCCAACCCCTAACCCCAAATCTAAAGCTAACCCCAAATCTAAACCTAAACCCAAATCTAAACCTAACCCCAACCCCTAACCCCAAATCTAAACCTAACCCCAAATCTAAACCTAACCCCAACCCCTAACCCCCAAATCTCAACCTAACCCCAAATCTAAACCTAACCCCTAACCCCAAATCTCAACCTAACCCCAAATCTAAACCTAACCTCAACCCCTAACCCCAAATCTTAACCTAACGCCGAACATAAACCTAACACAAACCCCTAAACCCAAATCTTAACCTAACCCCAAATCTAAACCTAACCCCAACCCCTAAACCCAAATCTAAACCTAACCCCAAATCTAAACCTGACCTCAACCCCTAACACAAAATCTAAACCTAACACCAAATCTAAACCTAACCCCAACCCCTAAAACCAAATCTAAACCTAACCCCAAATCTAAGCCTAACCCTAAATCTAAACCCCAAATCTAACACTAACCCCAAATCTAAACCTAACCCCAAATCTAAACCCCAAATCTAAACCTAACCCCAAATTTAAACCTAACCCCAACCCCTAAACTCAAATCTAAACCTAAACCCAACCCCTAACCCCAAATCTAAACCTAACTCCAACCCCTAACCCCTAATCTAAACCTAACTCCAAATCTAAACTTAACCCCAAATCTAAACCTAACCCCAACCCCTAACCCCAAATCTAAACCTAACCCCAAATCTAAACTTAACCCCAACCCCTAACGCCAACCCCTAACCCCAACCCCTAACCCCAAATCTAAACCTAACCCCAACCCCTAACGCCAACCACTAACCCCAAATCTAAACCTAACCCCAAATCCTAACCCCAACCCCTAACCCCAAATCTAAACCTAACCCCAACCCCTAACCCCAACCCCTAACCCCAAATCTAAACCTAACCCCAACCCCTAACCCCAAATCTAAACCTAACGCCAAATCTAAACCTAACCCCAAACCCTAACCCCAAAGCTAAACCTAACCCCAAATCTAAACCTAAACCCAAATCTAAACCTAACCCCAACCCCTAACACCAAATCTATAACCTAACCCCAAATCTAAACCTAACCCCAACCCCTAACCCCAAATCTTAACCTAACCCCAAATATAAATCTAACCCCAACCACTAGACCCAAATCTAAACCTAACCCCAAATCTAAACCTAACCCCAACCCCTAACCCCAAATCTAAACCTAACCCCAAATCTAAACCTAACCCCAACCCCTAACCCTAAATCTAAACCTAACCCCAAATTTAAACCGAACCGCAACCCCTAACCCACATCTAAACGTAACCCCAACCCCTAACCCCAAATCTAAACCTAAGCTCAAACCCTAACCCCAAGCCCTAACCCCAAATCTAAACCTAACCCCAACCCCTAACCCCAACCCCTAAACCCAAATCTAAACCTATACCCCAAATCTAAACCCCAAATCTAAACCTAACCCCAAATCTAAACCTAACCCCAACCCCTAACCCCAAATCTAAACCTAACACCAACCCCTAACCCCAAATCTAAACCTAACCCCAAATCTAAACTTAACCCCAACCCCTAACGCCAACCCCTAACCCCAATCCCTAACCCCAAATCTAAACCTAACCCCAACCCCTAACGCCAACCACTAACCCCAAATCTAAACCTAACCCCAATTCCTAACAGCAACCCCTAACCCCAAATCTAAACCTAACCCCAACCCCTAACCCCAACCCCTAACCCCAAATCTAAACCTAACCCCAACCCCTAACCCCAAATCTAAACCTAACGCCAAATCTAAACCTAACCCCAAACCCTAACCCCAAAGCTAAACCTAACCCCAAATCTAAACCTAAACCCAAATCTAAACCTAACCCCAACCCCTAACACCAAATCTAAACCTAACCCCAAATCTAAACCTAACAACAACCCCTAACCCCAAATCTTAACCTAACCCCAAATATAAATCTAACACAAACCACTAGCCCCAAATCTAAACCTAACCCCAAATCTAAACCTAACCCCAACCCCTAACCCCAAATCTAAACCTAACCCCAAATCTAAACCTAACCCCAACCCCTAACCCTAAATCTAAACCTAACCCCAAATTTAAACCGAACCGCAACCCCTAACCCACATCTAAACGTAACCCCAACCCCTAACCCCAAATCTAAACCTAAGCTCAAACCCTAACCCCAAGCCCTAACCCCAAATCTAAACCTAACCCCAACCCCTAACCCCAACCCCTAAACCCAAATCTAAACCTATACCCCAAATCTAAACCCCAAATCTAAACCTAACCCCAAATCTAAACCTAACCCCAACCCCTAATCCCAAATCTAAACCTAACACCAACCGCTAACCCCAACCCCTAACCCCAAATCTAAACCTAACCCCAACCCCTAACCCCAACCCCAAATCTAAACCTAACCCCAACCCCTAACCCCAACCCCTAACCCCAAATCTAAACCTAACCCCAAATCTAAACCTAACCTCAACCCCTAACCCCAAACCCTAACCCCAAATCTAAACCTAACCTTAAATCTAAACCTAACCCCAAATCAGAACCCCAAATGTAAACCTAAACCCAACCCCTAACCCCAAATCTAAACCTAACCCCAACCCCTAACCCCAAATCTAAACCTAACCCCAAATCTAAACCTAACCCCAACCCCTAACGCCAACCCTTAACCCCAACCCCTAACCCCAAATCTAAACCTAACCCCAATCCCTAACCGCAACCACTAACCCCAAATCTAAACCTAACCCCAATTCCTAACCCCAACCCCTAACCCCAAATCTAAAAATAACCCCAACCCCTAACCCCAAACCCTAACCCCTAACCCCAACCCCTAACCCCAAATCTAAACCTAACCCTAAACCTAAACCTAACCCCAAATCTAAACCTAACCCCAAATCTAAACCTAACCCCAACCCCTAACCCCAAGTCTAAACCTAACCCCAAATCTAAACCTAACCCCAACCCCTAACCCCAAATCTCAACCTAACCCCAAATCTAAACCTAACCTCAACCCCTAACCCCAAATCTCAACCTAACCCCAAATCTAAACCTAACCTCAACCCCTAACCCCAAATCTTAACCTAACCCCAAACATAAACCTAACACAAACCCCTAAACCCAAATCTTAACCTAACACCAAATCTAAACCTAACCCCAACCCCGAAACCCAAATCTAAACCTAACCCCAAATCTAAACCTAACCTCAACCCCTAACACAAAATCTAAACCTAACACCAAATCTAAACCTAACCCCAACCCCTAAACCCAAATCTAAACCTAACCCCAAATCTAAGCCTAACCCTAAATCTACACCCCAAATCTAACACTAACCCCAAATCTAAACCTAACCCCAACCCCTAACCCCAACCCCTAAACCCAAATCTAAACCTATACCCCAAATCTAAACCCCAAATCTAAACCTAACCCCAAATCTAAACCTAACCCCAACCCCTAATCCCAAATCTAAACCTAACACCAACCGCTAACCCCAACCCCTAACCCCAAATCTAAACCTAACCCCAACCCCTAACCCCAACCCCAAATCTAAACCTAACCCCAAATCTAAACCTAACCCCAACCCCTAACCCCAAATCTTAACCTAACCCCAAATATAAATCTAACCCCAACCACTAGACCCAAATCTAAACCTAACCCCAAATCTAAACCTAACCCCAACCCCTAACCCCAAATCTAAACCTAACCCCAAATCTAAACCTAACCCCAACCCCTAACCCTAAATCTAAACCTAACCCCAAATTTAAACCGAACCGCAACCCCTAACCCACATCTAAACGTAACCCCAACCCCTAACCCCAAATCTAAACCTAAGCTCAAACCCTAACCCCAAGCCCTAACCCCAAATCTAAACCTATACCCCAAATCTAAACCCCAAATCTAAACCTAACCCCAAATCTAAACCTAACCCCAACCCCTAACCCCAAATCTAAACCTAACCCCAACCCCTAACCCCAAATCTAAACCTAACCCCAAATCTAAACCTAACCCCAACCCCTAACCCTAAATCTAAACCTAACCCCAAATTTAAACCGAACCGCAACCCCTAACCCACATCTAAACGTAACCCCAACCCCTAACCCCAAATCTAAACCTAACCCCAACCCCTAACCCCAACCCCTAAACCCAAATCTAAACCTATACCCCAAATCTAAACCCCAAATCTAAACCTAACCCCAAATCTAAACCTAACCCCAACCCCTAACCCCAAATCTAAACCTAACACCAACCCCTAACCCCAAATCTAAACCTAACCCCAAATCTAAACTTAACCCCAACCCCTAACGCCAACCCCTAACCCCAATCCCTAACCCCAAATCTAAACCTAACCGCAACCCCTAACGCCAACCACTAACCCCAAATCTAAACCTAACCCCAACCCCTAACCCCAACCCCTAACCCCAAATCTAAACCTAACCCCAACCCCTAACCCCAAATCTAAACCTAACGCCAAATCTAAACCTAACCCCAAACCCTAACCCCAAAGCTAAACCTAACCCCAAATCTAAACCTAAACCCAAATCTAAACCTAACCCCAACCCCTAACACCAAATCTAAACCTAACCCCAAATCTAAACCTAACAACAACCCCTAACCCCAAATCTTAACCTAACCCCAAATATAAATCTAACACAAACCACTAGCCCCAAATCTAAACCTAACCCCAAATCTAAACCTAACCCCAACCCCTAACCCCAAATCTAAACCTAACCCCAAATCTAAACCTAACCCCAACCCCTAACCCTAAATCTAAACCTAACCCCAAATTTAAACCGAACCGCAACCCCTAACCCACATCTAAACGTAACCCCAACCCCTAACCCCAAATCTAAACCTAAGCTCAAACCCTAACCCCAAGCCCTAACCCCAAATCTAAACCTAACCCCAACCCCTAACCCCAACCCCTAAACCCAAATCTAAACCTATACCCCAAATCTAAACCCCAAATCTAAACCTAACCCCAAATCTAACCCTAACCCCAACCCCTAATCCCAAATCTAAACCTAACACCAACCGCTAACCCCAACCCCTAACCCCAAATCTAAACCTAACCCCAACCCCTAACCCCAACCCCAAATCTAAACCTAACCCCAACCCCTAACCCCAACCCCTAACCCCAAATCTAAACCTAACCCCAAATCTAAACCTAACCTCAACCCCTAACCCCAAACCCTAACCCCAAATCTAAACCTAACCTTAAATCTAAACCTAACCCCAAATCAGAACCCCAAATGTAAACCTAAACCCAACCCCTAACCCCAAATCTAAACCTAACCCCAACCCCTAACCCCAACCCCTGACCCCAAATCTAAACCTAACCTTAAATCTAAAACTAACCTCAAATCAAAACCCCAAATATGAACCTAACCCCAAATCTAAACGTAACCCCAACCCCTAACCCCAAATCGAAATCTAACCCCATATGTAAACCTAACCCCAACCCCTAACCCCAAATCTAAACCTAACCCCAACCCCTAACCCCAAATCTAAACCTAACCCCAAATCTAAACCTAAACCCAAACCCTAGCCCCAAATCTAAACCTAACCCCAAATCTAAACCTAACCCCAAATCTAAACCCCAAATCTAAACCTAACCCCAAATCTAAACCTAACCCCAACACCTAACCCTAAATCTAAACCTAACCCTAAATCTAAACCTAACCCCAAATCTAAACCTAACCCCAAATCTAAACCTAACTCTAACCCCTAACCCCAAATCTAAACCTAACCCCAAATCTAAACCTAACCCCAACCCCTAAACCCAAACCTAAACCTAAACCCAAATCTACACCTTATCCCAACCCCTAACCCTAAATCTAAACCTAACCCCATATATAAACCTAACCCCAACCCCTAACCCCAAATCGAAATCTAACCCCAAATCTAAACCTAACCCCAACCCCTAACCCCAACCCCTAACCCCAAACCCTAACCCCAACCCCTAACCCCAAATCTAAACCTAACCCCAACCACTAACCCCAACCCCTAAACCCAAATCTAAACCTAACCCCAAATCTAAGTCCCAAATATAAACCTAATCCCAAATCTAAACCTAATCCCAACCCCTAAAACCAAATCTAAACCTAACCCCAACCCCTAACCCCAACCCCGAACCCCAACCCCTAACCCCAAATGTAAACCTTACCCCAACCCCTAACCCCAACCCATAACCCCAAATCTAAACCTAACCCCAACCCCTAACCCCAACCCTAAATCTAAACCTAACCCAAAATCTAAACCTAACCCCAAGCCCTAACCCCAAATATAAACCTAACCCCAACCCCTAACCCCAAATCTAAACCTAACACCAAATCTAAACCTAACCCCAAACCCTAGCCCCAAATCTAAACCTAACCCCAAATCTAAACCTAACCCCAACACCTAACCCTAAATCTAAACCTAACCCTAAATCTAAACCTAAACCCAAATCTAAACCTAACCCCAAATCTAAACCTAACCCCAACCCCTAACCCCAAATCTAAACCTAACCCCAAATCTAAACCTAACCCCAACACCTAAACCCAAATCTAAACCTAACCTCAACCCCTAACCCCAAATCTAAACCTAACCCCAAATCTCAACCTAACCCCAACCCCTAAACGCAAACCTAAAGCTAAAACGAAATCTAAACCTTATCCCAACCCCTAACCCTAAATCTAAACCTAACCCCAAATATAAACCTAACCCCAACCCCTAACCCCAAATCGAAATCTAACCCCAAATCTAAACCTAACCCCAACCCCTAACCCCATCCCCTAACCCCAACACCTAATCCCAAATCTAAACCTAACCCTAAATCTAAACCTAACCCCAAATATAACCCTAACCCCAACCCCTAACCCCAAATCGAAATCTAACCCCAAATCTAAACCTAACCCCAACCCCTAACCCCAACACCTAACCCCAACCCCTAACCCCAACCCCTAACTCCAACACCTAATCCCAAATCTAAACCTAACCCCAAATCTAAACCTAACACCAAATCTAAACCTAACCCCAACCCCTAACCCCAAATCTAAACCTAACCCCAAATCTAAACCTAACCCCAACCCCTAACGCCAACCCCTAACCCCAACCCCTAACCCCACCCCCTAACCCCAACCCCTAACTCCAACACCTAATCCCAAATCTAAACCTAACCCCAAATCTAAATCTAAAACCAAATCTAAACCTAACCCCAACCCCTAACCCCAAATCTAAACCTAACCCCAAATCTAAACCTAACCCCAACCCCTAAGGCCAACCCCTAACCCCAACCCCTAACCCCAAATCTAAACCTAACCCCAATCCCTAACCGCAACCACTAACCCCAAATCTAAACCTAACCCCAATTCCTAACCCCAACCCCTAACCCCAAATCTAAAAATAACCCCAACCCCTAACCCCAAACCCTAACCCCTAACCCCAACCCCTAACCCCAAATCTAAACCTAACCCTAAACCTAAACCTAACCCCAAATCTAAACCTAACCCCAAATCTAAACCTAACCCCAACCCCTAAACCCAAGTCTAAACCTAACCCCAAATCTAAACCTAACCCCAACCCCTAACCCCAAATCTCAACCTAACCCCAAATCTAAACCTAACCTCAACCCCTAACCCCAAATCTCAACCTAACCCCAAATCTAAACCTAACCTCAACCCCTAACCCCAAATCTAAACCTAACCCCAAACATAAACCTAACACAAACCCCTAAACCCAAATCTTAACCTAACCCCAAATCTAAACCTAACCCCAACCCCGAAACCCAAATCTAAACCTAACCCCAAATCTAAACCTAACCTCAACCCCTAACACAAAATCTAAACCTAACACCAAATCTAAACCTAACCCCAACCCCTAAACCCAAATCTAAACCTAACCCCAAATCTAAAACTAACCCTAAATCTAAACCCCAAATCTAACACTAACCCCAAATCTAAACCTAACCCCAACCCCTAACCCCAACCCCTAAACCCAAATCTAAACCTATACCCCAAATCTAAACCCCAAATCTAAACCTAACCCCAAATCTAAACCTAACCCCAACCCCTAATCCCAAATCTAAACCTAACACCAACCGCTAACCCCAACCCCTAACCCCAAATCTAAACCTAACCCCAACCCCTAACCCCAACCCCAAATCTAAACCTAACCCCAAATCTAAACCTAACCCCAACCCCTAACCCCAAATCTTAACCTAACCCCAAATATAAATCTAACCCCAACCAGTAGACCCAAATCTAAACCTAACCCCAAATCTAAACCTAACCCCAACCCCTAACCCCAAATCTAAACCTAACCCCAAATCTAAACCTAACCCCAACCCCTAACCCTAAATCTAAACCTAACCCCAAATTTAAACCGAACCGCAACCCCTAACCCACATCTAAACGTAACCCCAACCCCTAACCCCAAATCTAAACCTAAGCTCAAACCCTAACCCCAAGCCCTAACCCCAAATCTAAACCTAACCCCAACCCCTAACCCCAACCCCTAAACCCAAATCTAAACCTATACCCCAAATCTAAACCCCAAATCTAAACCTAACCCCAAATCTAAACCTAACCCCAACCCCTAATCCCAAATCTAAACCTAACACCAACCGCTAACCCCAACCCCTAACCCCAAATCTAAACCTAACCCCAACCCCTAACCCCAAATCTAAACCTAACCCCAAATCTAAACTTAACCCCAACCCCTAACGCCAACCCCTAACCCCAATCCCTAACCCCAAATCTAAACCTAACCCCAACCCCTAACGCCAACCACTAACCCCAAATCTAAACCTAACCCCAATTCCTAACAGCAACCCCTAACCCCAAATCTAAACCTAACCCCAACCCCTAACCCCAACCCCTAACCCCAAATCTAAACCTAACCCCAACCCCTAACCCCAAATCTAAACCTAACGCCAAATCTAAACCTAACCCCAAACCCTAACCCCAAAGCTAAACCTAATCCCAAATCTAAACCTAAACCCAAATCTAAACCTAACCCCAACCCCTAACACCAAATCTAAACCTAACCCCAAATCTAAACCTAACAACAACCCCTAACCCCAAATCTTAACCTAACCCCAAATATAAATCTAACCCCAACCACTAGCCCCAAATCTAAACCTAACCCCAAATCTAAACCTAACCCCAACCCCTAACCCCAAATCTAAACCTAACCCCAAATCTAAACCTAACCCCAACCCCTAACCCTAAATCTAAACCTAACCCCAAATTTAAACCGAACCGCAACCCCTAACCCACATCTAAACGTAACCCCAACCCCTAACCCCAAATCTAAACCTAAGCTCAAACCCTAACCCCAAGCCCTAACCCCAAATCTAAACCTAACCCCAACCCCTAACCCCAACCCCTAAACCCAAATCTAAACCTATACCCCAAATCTAAACCCCAAATCTAAACCTAACCCCAAATCTAAACCTAACCCCAACCCCTAATCCCAAATCTAAACCTAACACCAACCGCTAACCCCAACCCCTAACCCCAAATCTAAACCTAACCCCAACCCCTAACCCCAACCCCAAATCTAAACCTAACCCCAACCCCTAACCCCAACCCCTAACCCCAAATCTAAACCTAACCCCAAATCTAAACCTAACCTCAACCCCTAACCCCAAACCCTAACCCCAAATCTAAACCTAACCTTAAATCTAAACCTAACCCCAAATCAGAACCCCAAATGTAAACCTAAACCCAACCCCTAACCCCAAATCTAAACCTAACCCCAACCCCTAACCCCAACCCCTGACCCCAAATCTAAACCTAACCTTAAATCTAAAACTAACCTTAATCAAAACCCCAAATATAAACCTAACCCCAAATCTAAACGTAACCCCAACCCCTAACCCCAAATCGAAATCTAACCCCATATGTAAACCTAACCCCAACCCCTAACCCCAAATCTAAACCTAACCCCAACCCCTAACCCCAAATCTAAACCTAACCCCAAATCTAAACCTAAACCCAAACCCTAGCCCCAAATCTAAACCTAACCCCAAATCTAAACCTAACCCCAAATCTAAACCCCAAATCTAAACCTAACCCCAAATCTAAACCTAACCCCAACACCTAACCCTAAATCTAAACCTAACCCTAAATCTAAACCTAACCCCAAATCTAAACCTAACCCCAAATCTAAACCTAACTCTAACCCCTAACCCCAAATCTAAACCTAACCCCAAATCTAAACCTAACCCCAACCCCTAAACCCAAACCTAAACCTAAACCCAAATCTACACCTTATCCCAACCCCTAACCCTAAATCTAAACCTAACCCCATATATAAACATAACCCCAACCCCTAACCCCAAATCGAAATCTAACCCCAAATCTAAACCTAACCCCAACCCCTAACCCCAACCCCTAACCCCAACCCCTAACCCCAACCCCTAACCCCAAATCTAAACCTAACCCCAACCCCTAACCCCAACCCCTAAACCCAAATCTAAACCTAACCCCAAATCTAAATCCCAAATATAAACCTAATCCCAAATCTAAACCTAATCCCAACCCCTAAAACCAAATCTAAACCTAACCCCAACCCCTAACCCCAACCCCGAACCCCAACCCCTAACCCTAAATGTAAACCTTACCCCAACCCCTAACCCCAACCCCTAACCCCAAATCTAAACCTAACCCCAACCCCTAACCCCAACCCTAAATCTAAACCTAACCCAAAATCAAAACCTAACCCCAAGCCCTAACCCCAAATATAAACCTAACCCCAAATCTAAACCTAACCCCAACCCCTAACCCCAAATCTAAACCTAACCCCAAATCTAAACCTAACCCCAACACCTAACCCTAAATCTAAACCTAACCCTAAATCTAAACCTAAACCCAAATCTAAACCTAACCCCAAATCTAAACCTAACCCCAACCCCTAACCCCAAATCTAAACCTAACCCCAAATCTAAACTTAACCCCAACACCTAAACCCAAATCTAAACCTAACCTCAACCCCTAACCCCAAATCTAAACCTAACCCCAAATCTAAACCTAACCCCAGCCCCTAAACGCAAACCTAAAGCTAAACCGAAATCTAAACCTTATCCCAACCCCGAACCCTAAATCTAAACCTAACCCCAAATATAAACCTAACCCCAACCCCTAACCCCAAATCGAAATCTAACCCCAAATCTAAACCTAACCCCAACCCCTAACCCCATCCCCTAACCCCAACACCTAATCCCAAATCTAAACCTAACCCTAAATCTAAACCTAACCCCAAATATAACCCTAACCCCAACCCCTAACCCCAAATCGAAATCTAACCACAAATCTAAACCTAACCCCAACCCCTAACCCCAACCCCTAACCCCAACCCCTAACCCCAACCCCTAACTCCAACACCTAATCCCAAATCTAAACCTAACCCCAAATCTAAACCTAACACCAAATCTAAACCTAACCCCAACCCCTAACCCCAAATCTAAACCTAACCCCAAATCTAAACCTAACCCCAACCCCTAACGCCAACCCCTAACCCCAACCCCTAACCCCACCCCCTAACCCCAACCCCTAACTCCAACACCTAATCCCAAATCTAAACCTAACCCCAAATCTAAACCTAACACCAAATCTAAACCTAACCCCAACCCCTAACCCCAAATCTAAACCTAACCCCAAATCTAAACCTAACCCCAACCCCTAACGCCAACCCCTAACCCCAGCCCCTAACCCCAAATCTAAACCTAACCCCAATCCCTAACCGCAACCACTAACCCCAAATCTAAACCTAACCCCAATTCCTAACCCCAACCCCTAACCCCAAATCTAAAAATAACCCCAACCCCTAACCCCAAACCCTAACCCCTAACCCCAACCCCTAACCCCAAATCTAAACCTAACCCTAAACCTAAACCTAACCCCAAATCTAAACCTAACCCCAAATCTAAACCTAACCCCAACCCCTAACCCCAAGTCTAAACCTAACCCCAAATCTAAACCTAACCCCAACCCCTAACCCCAAATCTCAACCTAACCCCAAATCTAAACCTAACCTCAACCCCTAACCCCAAATCTCAACCTAACCCCAAATCTAAACCTAACCCCAACCCCGAAACCCAAATCTAAACCTAACCCCAAATCTAAACCTAACCTCAACCCCTAACACAAAATCTAAACCTAACACCAAATCTAAACCTAACCCCAACCCCTAAACCCAAATCTAAACCTAACCCCAAATCTAAGCCTAACCCTAAATCTAAACCCCAAATCTAACACTAACCCCAAATCTAAACCTAACCCCAAATCTAAACCCCAAATCTAAACCTAACCCCAACCCCTAAACTCAAATCTAAACCTAAACCCAACCCCTAACCCCAAATCTAAACCTAACTCCAACCCATAACCCCTAATCTAAACCTAACTCCAAATCTAAACTTAACCCCAAACCTAAACCTAACCCCAACCCCTAACCCCAAATCTAAACCTATCCCCAAATCTAAACCTAACCCCAACCCCTAACGCCAACCCCTAACCTCAACCCCTAACCCCAAATCTAAACCTAACCCCAACCCCTAACCCCAATCCCTAACCCCAAATCTAAACCTAACCCCAACCCCTAACCCCAAATCTAAACCTAACGCCAAATCTAAACCTAACCCCAACCCCTTACCCCAAATCTAAACCTAACCCCAAATCTAAACCTAAACCCAAATCTAAACCTAACCCTAACCCCTAACACCAAATCTAAACCTAAACCCAAATCTAAATCTAACCCCAACCCCTAACACCAAATCTAAACCTAACCCCAAATCTAAACCTAACCCCAACCCCTAACCCCAAATCTAAACCTAACCCCAAATCTAAACCTAACCCCAACCCCTAACCCTAAATCTAAACCTAACCCCAAATTTAAACCGAACCGCAACCCCTAACCCCAAATCTAAACGTAACCCCGACCCCTAACCCCAAATCTAAACCTAACCCCAACCCCTAACCCCAACCCCTAAACGCAAATCTAAACCTATACCCCAAATCTAAACCCCAAATCTAAACCTAACCCCAAATCTAAACCTAACCCCAACCCCTAACCCCAAATCTAAACCTAACACCAACTGCTAACCCCAACCCCTAACCCCAAATCTAAACCTAACCCCAACCCCTAACCCCAAGCCCTAACCCCAAATCTAAACTTAACCCCAACCCCTAACCCCAACCCCTAACCCCAAATCTAAACCTAACACCAACCCCTAACCCCAAACCCTAACGCCAAATCTAAACCTAACCCCAAATCTAAACCTAACCTCAACCCCTAACCCCAAATCTAAACCTAACCCCAAATCTAAATCTAACCTCAACCCCTAACCCCAAATCTTAACCTAACCCCAAATCTAAACCTAACCCCAACGCTTAACCCCAAATCTAAACCTAACCCCAACCCCTAACCCCAACCCCTAACCCCAAATCTAAACCTAACCCCAACCCCTAACCCCAACCGCTAACCCCAAATATAAACCTAACCCCAACCCCTAACCCCAACCCCTAACCCCAAATCTAAACCTAACCCCAACCCCTAACCCCAACCCCTAACCCCAAATCTAAACCTAACCCCAAATCTAAACCTAACCTCAACCCCTAAACCCAAATCTAAACCTAACCCCAAGTCTAAACCTAACCTCAACCCCTAACCCCAAATCTTAACCTAACCCCAAAGATAAACCTAAGCCCAACCCCTAAACCCAAATCTAAACCTAACCCCAAATCTAAACCTAACCCCAACCCCTAACCCCAAATCTAAACCTAACCCCAAATCTAAACCTAATCTCAACCCCTAACACCAAATCTAAACCTAACCCCAAATCTAAACCTAACCCCAACCCCTAAACCCAAATCTAAACCTAACCCCAAATCTAAGCCTAACCCTAAATCTAAACCCCAAATATAACACTAACCCCAAATCTAAACCTAACCCCAAATCTAAACCCCAAATCTAAACCTAAACCCCAACCCCTAAACCCAAATCTAAACCTAAACCCAACCCCTAACCCCAAATCTAAACCTAACTCCAACCCCTAACCCCAGATCTAAACCTAACTCCAAATCTAAACTTAACCCCAAATCTAAACCTAACCCCAACACCTAATCCGAAATCTAAACCTAACCCCAAATCTAAACCTAACCCCAAATCTAAACCTAACCCCAACCCCTAACCCCAAATATAAACCTAACCCCAAATCTAAACCTAACCCCAAATCTAAAGCTAACCCACTCCCCTGACCCCAACCCCTAACCCCAACACCTAAGCCCAAATCTAAACCTAACCCTAACCCCTAACCCCAACCCCTAAACCCAAATCTAAACCTAAGCCCAAATCTAAACCTAACCCCAAATCTAAACCTAATCCCAACCCCTAACCCCAAATCTAAACCTAACCCCAATTCCTAAGCCCAACCCCTAACCCGAAATCTAAAAATAACCCCAACCCCTAACCCCAACCCCTAACCCCAAATCTAAACCTAACCCTAAACCTAAACCTAACCCCAAATCTAAACCTAACCCCAAATCTAAACCTAACCCCAACCCCTAAACCCAAATCTAAACCTAACCCCAAATCTAAACCTAAACCCAAATCTAAACCTAACCCCAACCCCTAACCCCAAATCTAAACCTAACCCCAAATCTAAACCTAACCCCAACCCCTAACCCCAAATCTTAACCTAACCCCAAATATAAATCTAACCCCAACCCCTAACCCCAAATCTAAACCTAACCCCAAATCTAAACCTAACCTCAACCCCTAACCCCAAATCTCAACCTAACCCCAAATCTAAACCTAACCTCAACCCCTAACCCCAAATCTTAACCTAACCCCAAACATAAACCTAACACAAACCCTAAACCCCAATCTTAACCTAACCCCAAATCTAAACCGAAACCCAACCCCTAACCCCAAATCTAAACCTAACCCCAAATCTAAACCTAACCTCAACCCCTAACACAAAATCTAAACCTAACACCAAATCTAAACCTAACCCCAACCCCTAAACCCAAATCTAAACCTAACCCCAAATCTAAGCCTAACCCTAAATCTAAACCCCAAATCTAACACTAACCCCAAATCTAAACCTAACCCCAAACCTAAACCCCAAATCTAAACCTAACCCCAAATCTAAACCTAACCCCAACCCCTAAATCCAAATCTAAACCTAAACCCAACCCCTAACCCCAAATCTAAACCTAACTCCAACCCCTAACCCCAAATCTAAACCTAACCCCAACACCTAAACCCAAATCTAAACCTAACCCCAAATCTAAACCTAACCCCAACACCTAAACCCAAATCTAAACCTAACCCCAAATCTAAACCTAACCCCAACCCCTAACGCCAACCCCTAACCCCAACCCCTAACCCCAAATCTAAACCTAACACCAACCCCTAACCCCAAATCTAAACCTAACCCCAAACCCTAACCCCAAATCTAAACCTAACGCCAAATCTAAACCTAACCCCAAACCCTAACCCCAACCCCTAAACGCAACCCCTAACCCCAAATCTAAACCTAACCCCAAACCCTAACCCCAAATCTAAACCTAACCCCAAATCTAAACCTAAACCCAAATCTAAACCTAACCCCAACCCCTAACACCAAATCTAAACCTAACCCCAAATCTAAACCTAACCCCAACCCCTAACCCCAAATCTTAACCTAACCCCAAATATAAATCTAACCCCAACCACTAGCCCCAAATCTAAACCTAACCCCAAATCTAAACCTAACCCCCAAACCCTAACGCCAAATCTAAACCTAACCCCAAATCTAAACCTAACCCCAACCCCTAACCCTAAATCTAAACATAACCCCAAATCTAAATCGAACCCCAACCCCTAACCCCAAATCTAAACCTAACCCCAACCCCTAACCCCAACCCCTAAACCCAAATCTAAACCTATACCCCAAATCTAAACCCCAAATCTAAACCTAACCCCAAATCTAAACCTAACCCCAACCCCTAACCCCAAATCTAAACCTAACACCAACCGCTAACCCCAACCGGTAACCCCAAATCTAAACCTAACCCCAACCCCTAACCCCAACCCCTAACCCCAAATCTAAACCTAACCCCAACCCCTAACCCCAACCCCTAACCCCAAATCTAAACCTAACCCCAACCCCTAACCCCAACCCCTAACCCCAAATCTAATCCTAACCCCAAATCTAAACCTAACCTCAACCCCTAACCCCAAATCTAAACCTAACCCCAAATCTAAACCTAACCCCAACCCCTAACCCCAAATCTAAACCTAACCCCAAATCTAAACCTAATCTCAACCCCTAACACCAAATCTAAACCTAACCCCAAATCTAAACCTACCCCAACCCCTAAACCCAAATCTAAACCTAACCCCAAATCTAAGCCTAACCCTAAATCTAAACCCCAAATCTAACACTAACCCCAAATCTAAACCTAACCCCAAATCTAAACCCCAAATATAAACCTAACCCCAAATCTACAACTAACCCCAACCCCTAAACCCAAATCTAAACCTAAACCCAACCCCTAACCCCAAATCTAAACCTAACCCCAAATCTAAACCTAACACCAACCCCTAACGCCAAGCCCTAACCCCAACCCCTAACCCTAAATCTAAACCAAACCCCAAACCCTAACTCCAAATCTACACCTAACCCCAACCCCTAACCCCAACCCCTAACCCCAAATCTAAACCTAACCCCAACCCCTAACCCCAACCCCTAACCCCAAATCTAAACCGAACCCCAAATCTAAACCTAACCTCAACCCCTAACCCCAAATCTAAACCTAACCCCAAATCTAAACCTAACCTCAACCCCTAACCCCAAATCTTAACCTAACCCCAAATCTAAACCTAACCCCAACCCCTAACCCCAAATCTAAACCTAACCCCAACCCCTAACCCCAACCCCTAACCCCAAATCTAAACCTAACCCCAACCCCTAACCCCAAGCCCTAAACCCAAATCTAAACCTAACCCCAACCCCTAACCCCAAATCTAAACCTAACCCCAAATCTAAACCTAACCTCAACCCCTAACCCCAAATCTAAAACTAACCCCAAATCTAAACCTAACCTCAACCCCTAACCCCAAATCTTAACCTAACCCCAAAGATAAACCTAACCCCAACCCCTAAACCCAAATCTAAACCTAACCCCAAATCTAAACCTAACCCCAAATCTAAACCTAACCCCAACCCCTAACGCCAACCCCTAACCCCAACCCCTAACGCCAACCCCTAACCCCAACCCCTAACCCTAAATCTAAACCAAACCCCAAACCCTAACTCCAAATCTACAACTTATCCCAACCCCTAACCCCAACCCCTAACCCCAAATCTAAACCTAACCCCAAATCTAAACCTAACCCCAACCCCTAACCCCAAATCTAAACCTAACCCCAACCCCTAACCCCAACCCCTAACCCCAAATCTAAACCTAACCCCAAATCTAAACCTAACCTCAACCCCTAACCCCAAATCTAAAACTAACCCCAAATCTAAACCTAACCTCAACCCCTAACCCCAAATCTTAACCTAACCCCAAAGATAAACCTAACCCCAACCCCTAAACCCAAATCTAAACCTAACCCCAAATCTAAACCTAACCCCAACCCCTAACCCCAAATCTAAACCTAACCCCAAATCTAAACCTAATCTCAACCCCTAACACCAAATCTAAACCTAACCCCAAATCTAAACCCCAAATCTAAACCTAACCCCAAATCTAAACCTAACCCCAACCCCTAAACCCAATTCTAAACCTAAACCCAACCCCTAACCCCAAATCTAAACCTAACTCCAACCCCTAACCCCTAATCTAAACCAACTCCAAATCTAAACTTAACCCCAAATCTAAACCTAACCCCAACCCCTAACCCCAAATCTAAACCTAACCCCAAATCTAAACCTAACCCCAACCCCTAACGCCAACCCCTAACCCCAACCCCTAACGCCAACCCCTAACCCCAACCCCTAACCCTAAATCTAAACCAAACCCCAAACCCTAACTCCAAATCTACACCTAACCCCAACCCCTAACCCCAACCCCTAACCCCAAATCTAAACCTAACCCCAAATCTAAACCTAACCCCAACCCCTAACCCCAAATCTAAACCTAACCGCAACCCCTAACGCCAACCCCTAACCCCAACCCCTAACCCTAAATCTAAACCAAACCCCAAACCCTAACTCCAAATCTAAACCTAACCCCAAATATAAACCAAACCCCAACCCCTAAGCCCAAATCTTAACCTAACCCCAAATCTAAAACTAACCCCAACCCCTAACCCCAAATCTAAACCTAACCACAAATCTAAATCTAACCCCATCCCCTAGCCCCAAATCTAAACCTAATCCCAGATCTAAACCTAACCCCAACCCCTAACCCCAAATCTACACCTAACCCCAACCCCTAACCCTAAATCTAAACCTAACCCCAAATCAAAACCGAACTCCAACCCCTAACCCCAAATCTACACCTAACCCCAACCCCTAACCCCAACCCCTAACCCCAAATCTAAACCTAAGCCCAACCCCTAACCCCAACCCCTAACCCGAAATCTAAACCAAACCCCAACCCCTAACCCCAACTCCTAAACCCAAATCTAAACCTATACCCTAAATCTAAACCCCAAATCTAAACATAACCCCAAATCTAAACCTAACCCCAACCCCTAACCCCAAATCTAAACCTAACCCCAAACCCTAACCCCAACCCCTAACCCCAAATCTAAACCTAACCCAAAATCTAAACCTAACCTCAACCCCTAACCCCAAATCTTAAACTAACCCCAAATCTAAACCTAACCCCAACCCCTAAACCCAAATCTTAACCTAAACCCAAATCTAAACCTAACCTCAACCCCTAACTCCAAATCTAAACCTAACCCCAAGTCTAAACTAAACCCCAACCCCTAACCCCAAATCTAAACCTAACCCCAAATCTAAACCTAACCCCAACCCCTAACCCCAAATCTAAACCTAACCCCAAATCTAAACCTCACCCCAACCCCTAACCCCAATTCTAAACCTAACCACAACCACTAACTCCAAATCTAAACCTAACCCCAAATCTAAACCTAACCCTAACCCCTCAACCCAACCCCTAACCCCAACCCCTAACCCCAAATCTAAACCTAACCCCAACCTCTAACCCCAACCCCTAACCCCAAATCGAAACCTAACCCCAACCCCTAACCCCAACCCCTAACCCCAAATCCAAACCTAACCTTAAATCTAAACCTTATCCCAAATCAAAACCCCAAATATAAACCTAACCGCAAATCTAAACCTAAGCCCAACCCCTAAACCCAAATCTAAACCTAACCCCAAATCTAAACCTAACCCCAAATCTAAACCTAACCCCAACCCCTAACCCCAAATCTAAACCTAACCCCAAATCTAAACGTAACCCCAACCCCTAACCCCAAATCTAAACCTAAGCTCAAACCCTAACCCCAAGCCCTAACCCCAAATCTAAAACTAACCCCAACCCCTAACCCCAACCCCTAAACCCAAATCTAAACCTATACCCCAAATCTAAACCCCAAATCTAAGCCTAACCCCAAATCTAAACCTAACCCCAACCGCTAACCCCAACCACTAACCCCAAATCTAAACCTAACCCCAACCCCTAACCCCAACCCCTAACCCCAAATCTAAACCTAACCCCAACCCCTAACCCCAACCCCTAACCCCAAATCTTAACCTAACCCCAAATCTAAACCTAACCTCAACCCCTAACCTCAAACCCCAACCCCAAATCTAAACCTAACCTTAAATCTAAACCTAACCCCAAATCAGAACCCCAAATGTAAACCTAACCGCAACGCCTAACCCCAAATCTAAACCTAACCCCAACCCCTAACCCCAACCCCTAACCCCAAATCTAAACCTAACCTTAAATCTAAAACTAACCCCAAATCAAAACCCCAAATCTAAACCTAACCCCAAATCTAAACGTAACCCCAACCCCTAACCCCAAATCTAAACCTAACCCCAAATCTAAACCTAACCCCAACCCCTAACCCCAAATCTAAACCTAACTCCAACCCCTAACCCCAAATCTAAACCTAACCCCAAATCTAAACCTAACCCCAAACCCTAGCCCCAAATCTAAACCTAACCCCAAATCTAAACCCCATATCTAAACCTAACCCCAAATCTAAACCTAACTCCAACACCTAACCCTAAATCTAAACCTAACCCTAAATCTAAACCTAACCCCAAATCTAAACCTAACTCTAACCCCTAACCCCAAATCTAAACCTAACCCCAAATCTAAACCTAACCCCAACCCCTAAACCCAAACCTAAACCTAAACCCAAATCTACACCTTATCCCAACCCCTAACCCTAAATCTAAACCTAACCCCATATATAAACCTAACCCCAACCCCTAACCCCAAATCGAAATCTAACCCCAAATCTAAACCTAACCCCAACCCCTAACCCCAACCCCTAACCCCAAACCCTAACCCCAACCCCTAACCCCAAATCTAAACCTAACCCCAACCCCTAACCCCAACCCCTAAACCCAAATCTAAACCTAACCCCAAATCTAAATCCCAAATATAAACCTAATCCCAAATCTAAACCTAATCCCAACCCCTAAAACCAAATCTAAACCTAACCCCAACCCCTAACCCCAACCCCGAACCCCAACCCCTAACCCCAAATGTAAACCTAACCCCAACCCCTAACCCCAACCCCTAACCCCAAATGTAAACCTAACCCCAACCCCTAACCCCAAATCTAAATCTAAACCTAACGCAAAATCTAAACCTAACCCCAACGCCTAACCCCAAATCTAAACCTAACCCCAACCCCTAACCCCAAATCTAAACCTAACCCCAAATCTAAACCTAGCGTCAACCCATAACCCCAAATCTAAACCTAACCCCAAATCTAAACCTAACCCCAACTCCTAACCCCAAATCTAAACCTAACCCCAAATCTAAACCTAACCCCAACCCCTAACCCCAAATCTAAACCTAACCCCAAATCTAAACCTAACCCCAAAACCTAGCCCCAAATCTAAACCTAACCCCAAATCTAAACCTAACCCCAAATCTAAACCTAATCCCAACACCTAACCCTAAATCTAAACCTAAACCCAAATCTAAACCTAACCCCAAATCTAAACCTAACTCCAACCCCTAACCCCAAATCTAAACCTAACCCCAAATCTAAACCTAACCCCAACACCTAAACCCAAATCTAAACCTAACCTCAACCCCTAACCCCAAATCTAAACCTAACCCCAAATCTAAACCTAACCCCAACCCCTAAACGCAAACCTGAACCTAAACCCAAAGCTAAACCTTATCCCAACCCATAAACCTAAATCGAAACCTAACCCCAAATATAAACCTAACCCCAACCCCTAACCCCAAATCGAAATCTAACCCCAAATCTAAACCTAACCCCAACCCCTAACCCCATCCCCTAACCCCATCCCCTAACCCCAAATCTAAACCTAACCCCAAATCTAAACCTAAACCCAAATCTAAACCTAACCCCAACCCCTAACCCCAAATCTAAACCTAACCCCAACCCCTAACCCCAAATATAAACCTAACCCAACCCCTAACCCCAACCCCTAACCCCAAATCTAAACCTAACCCCAACCCCTAACCCCAAGCCCTAAACCCAAATCTAAACCTAACCCCAACCCCTAACCCCAACCCCTAACCCCAAATCTAAACCTAACCCCAAATCTAAACCTAAACCCAAATCTAAACCTAACCCCAACCCCTAACACCAAATCTAAACCTAACCCCAAATCTAAACCTAACCCCAAATCTACACCTAACCCCAACCCCTAACCCCAACCCCTAACCCCAAATCTAAACCTAACCCCAAATCTAAACCTAACCCCAACCCCTAACCCCAAATCTAAACCTAAACCCAACCCCTAACGCCAACCCCTAACCCCAACCCCTAACCCTAAATCTAAACCAAACCCCAAACCCTAACTCCAAATCTAAACCTAACCCCAAATATAAACCAAACCCCAACCCCTAAGCCCAAATCTTAACCTAACCCCAAATCTAAAACTAACCCCAACCCCTAACCCCAAATCTAAACCTAACCACAAATCTAAATCTAACCCCATCCCCTAGCCCCAAATCTAAACCTAATCCCAGATCTAAACCTAACCCTAACCCCTAACCCCAAATCTACACCTAACCCCAACCCCTAACCCTAAATCTAAACCTAACCCCAAATCTAAACCGAACTCCAACCCCTAACCCCAAATCTAAACCTAACCCCAACCCCTAACCCCAACCCCTAACCCCAAATCTAAACCTAAGCCCAACCCCTAACCCCAACCCCTAACCCGAAATCTAAACCAAACCCCAACCCCTAACCCCAACTCCTAAACCCAAATCTAAACCTATACCCCAAATCTAAACCCCAAATCTAAACATAACCCCAAATCTAAACCTAACCCCAACCCCTAACCCCAAATCTAAACCTAACCCCAAATCTAAACCTAACCCCAACCCCTAACGCCAACCCCTAACCCCAACCCCTAACGCCAACCCCTAACCCCAACCCCTAACCCTAAATCTAAACCAAACCCCAAACCCTAACTCCAAATCTACACCTAACCCCAACCCCTAACCCCAACCCCTAACCCCAAATCTAAACCTAACCCCAAATCTAAACCTAACCCCAACCCCTAACCCCAAATCTAAACCTAACCGCAACCCCTAACGCCAACCCCTAACCCCAACCCCTAACCCTAAATCTAAACCAAACCCCAAACCCTAACTCCAAATCTAAACCTAACCCCAAATATAAACCAAACCCCAACCCCTAAGCCCAAATCTTAACCTAACCCCAAATCTAAAACTAACCCCAACCCCTAACCCCAAATCTAAACCTAACCACAAATCTAAATCTAACCCCATCCCCTAGCCCCAAATCTAAACCTAATCCCAGATCTAAACCTAACCCCAACCCCTAACCCCAAATCTACACCTAACCCCAACCCCTAACCCTAAATCTAAACCTAACCCCAAATCAAAACCGAACTCCAACCCCTAACCCCAAATCTACACCTAACCCCAACCCCTAACCCCAACCCCTAACCCCAAATCTAAACCTAAGCCCAACCCCTAACCCCAACCCCTAACCCGAAATCTAAACCAAACCCCAACCCCTAACCCCAACTCCTAAACCCAAATCTAAACCTATACCCTAAATCTAAACCCCAAATCTAAACATAACCCCAAATCTAAACCTAACCCCAACCCCTAACCCCAAATCTAAACCTAACCCCAAACCCTAACCCCAACCCCTAACCCCAAATCTAAACCTAACCCAAAATCTAAACCTAACCTCAACCCCTAACCCCAAATCTTAAACTAACCCCAAATCTAAACCTAACCCCAACCCCTAAACCCAAATCTTAACCTAAACCCAAATCTAAACCTAACCTCAACCCCTAACTCCAAATCTAAACCTAACCCCAAGTCTAAACTAAACCCCAACCCCTAACCCCAAATCTAAACCTAACCCCAAATCTAAACCTAACCCCAACCCCTAACCCCAAATCTAAACCTAACCCCAAATCTAAACCTCACCCCAACCCCTAACCCCAATTCTAAACCTAACCACAACCACTAACTCCAAATCTAAACCTAACCCCAAATCTAAACCTAACCCTAACCCCTCAACCCAACCCCTAACCCCAACCCCTAACCCCAAATCTAAACCTAACCCCAACCTCTAACCCCAACCCCTAACCCCAAATCGAAACCTAACCCCAACCCCTAACCCCAACCCCTAACCCCAAATCCAAACCTAACCTTAAATCTAAACCTTATCCCAAATCAAAACCCCAAATATAAACCTAACCGCAAATCTAAACCTAAGCCCAACCCCTAAACCCAAATCTAAACCTAACCCCAAATCTAAACCTAACCCCAAATCTAAACCTAACCCCAACCCCTAACCCCAAATCTAAACCTAACCCCAAATCTAAACGTAACCCCAACCCCTAACCCCAAATCTAAACCTAAGCTCAAACCCTAACCCCAAGCCCTAACCCCAAATCTAAAACTAACCCCAACCCCTAACCCCAACCCCTAAACCCAAATCTAAACCTATACCCCAAATCTAAACCCCAAATCTAAGCCTAACCCCAAATCTAAACCTAACCCCAACCGCTAACCCCAACCACTAACCCCAAATCTAAACCTAACCCCAACCCCTAACCCCAACCCCTAACCCCAAATCTAAACCTAACCCCAACCCCTAACCCCAACCCCTAACCCCAAATCTTAACCTAACCCCAAATCTAAACCTAACCTCAACCCCTAACCTCAAACCCCAACCCCAAATCTAAACCTAACCTTAAATCTAAACCTAACCCCAAATAAGAACCCCAAATGTAAACCTAACCGCAACGCCTAACCCCAAATCTAAACCTAACCCCAACCCCTAACCCCAACCCCTAACCCCAAATCTAAACCTAACCTTAAATCTAAAACTAACCCCAAATCAAAACACCAAATCTAAACCTAACCCCAAATCTAAACGTAACCCCAACCCCTAACCCCAAATCTAAACCTAACCCCAAATCTAAACCTAACCCCAACCCCTAACCCCAAATCTAAACCTAACTCCAACCCCTAACCCCAAATCTAAACCTAACCCCAAATCTAAACCTAACCCCAAACCCTAGCCCCAAATCTAAACCTAACCCCAAATCTAAACCCCATATCTAAACCTAACCCCAAATCTAAACCTAACTCCAACACCTAACCCTAAATCTAAACCTAACCCTAAATCTAAACCTAACCCCAAATCTAAACCTAACTCTAACCCCTAACCCCAAATCTAAACCTAACCCCAAATCTAAACCTAACCCCAACCCCTAAACCCAAACCTAAACCTAAACCCAAATCTACACCTTATCCCAACCCCTAACCCTAAATCTAAACCTAACCCCATATATAAACCTAACCCCAACCCCTAACCCCAAATCGAAATCTAACCCCAAATCTAAACCTAACCCCAACCCCTAACCCCAACCCCTAACCCCAAACCCTAACCCCAACCCCTAACCCCAAATCTAAACCTAACCCCAACCCCTAACCCCAACCCCTAAACCCAAATCTAAACCTAACCCCAAATCTAAATCCCAAATATAAACCTAATCCCAAATCTAAACCTAATCCCAACCCCTAAAACCAAATCTAAACCTAACCCCAACCCCTAACCCCAACCCCGAACCCCAACCCCTAACCCCAAATGTAAACCTAACCCCAACCCCTAACCCCAACCCCTAACCCCAAATGTAAACCTAACCCCAAACCCTAACCCCAAATCTAAATCTAAACCTAACGCAAAATCTAAACCTAACCCCAACCCCTAACCCCAAATCTAAACCTAACCCCAACCCCTAACCCCAAATCTAAACCTAACCCCAAATCTAAACCTAGCGTCAACCCATAACCCCAAATCTAAACCTAACCCCAAATCTAAACCTAACCCCAACTCCTAACCCCAAATCTAAACCTAACCCCAAATCTAAACCTAACCCCAACCCCTAACCCCAAATCTAAACCTAACCCCAAATCTAAACCTAACCCCAAAACCTAGCCCCAAATCTAAACCTAACCCCAAATCTAAACCTAACCCCAAATCTAAACCTAATCCCAACACCTAACCCTAAATCTAAACCTAAACCCAAATCTAAACCTAACCCCAAATCTAAACCTAACTCCAACCCCTAACCCCAAATCTAAACCTAACCCCAAATCTAAACCTAACCCCAACACCTAAACCCAAATCTAAACCTAACCTCAACCCCTAACCCCAAATCTAAACCTAACCCCAAATCTAAACCTAACCCCAACCCCTAAACGCAAACCTGAACCTAAACCCAAAGCTAAACCTTATCCCAACCCATAAACCTAAATCTAAACCTAACCCCAAATATAAACCTAACCCCAACCCCTAACCCCAAATCGAAATCTAACCCCAAATCTAAACCTAACCCCAACCCCTAACCCCATCCCCTAACCCCAACCCCTAACCCCAAATCTAAACCTAACCCCAAATCTAAACCTAAACCCAAATCTAAACCTAACCCCAACCCCTAACCCCAAATCTAAACCTAACCCCAAATCTAAACCTAACCCCAACCCCTAACCCCAAATATAAACCTAACCCAACCCCTAACCCCAACCCCTAACCCCAAATCTAAACCTAACCCCAACCCCTAACCCCAAGCCCTAAACCCAAATCTAAACCTAACCCCAACCCCTAACCCCAACCCCTAACCCCAAATCTAAACCTAACCCCAAATCTAAACCTAAACCCAAATCTAAACCTAACCCCAACCCCTAACACCAAATCTAAACCTAACCCCAAATCTAAACCTAACCCCAAATCTACACCTAACCCCAACCCCTAACCCCAACCCCTAACCCCAAATCTAAACCTAACCCCAAATCTAAACCTAACCCCAACCCCTAACCCCAAATCTAAACCTAAACCCAACCCCTAACGCCAACCCCTAACCCCAACCCCTAACCCTAAATCTAAACCAAACCCCAAACCCTAACTCCAAATCTAAACCTAACCCCAAATATAAACCAAACCCCAACCCCTAAGCCCAAATCTTAACCTAACCCCAAATCTAAAACTAACCCCAACCCCTAACCCCAAATCTAAACCTAACCACAAATCTAAATCTAACCCCATCCCCTAGCCCCAAATCTAAACCTAATCCCAGATCTAAACCTAACCCCAACCCCTAACCCCAAATCTACACCTAACCCCAACCCCTAACCCTAAATCTAAACCTAACCCCAAATCAAAACCGAACTCCAACCCCTAACCCCAAATCTACACCTAACCCCAACCCCTAACCCCAACCCCTAACCCCAAATCTAAACCTAAGCCCAACCCCTAACCCCAACCCCTAACCCGAAATCTAAACCAAACCCCAACCCCTAACCCCAACTCCTAATCCCAAATCTAAACCTATACCCTAAATCTAAACCCCAAATCTAAACATAACCCCAAATCTAAACCTAACCCCAACCCCTAACCCCAAATCTAAACCTAACCCCAAACCCTAACCCCAACCCCTAACCCCAAATCTAAACCTAACCCAAAATCTAAACCTAACCTCAACCCCTAACCCCAAATCTTAAACTAACCCCAAATCTAAACCTAACCCCAACCCCTAAACCCAAATCTTAACCTAAACCCAAATCTAAACCTAACCTCAACCCCTAACTCCAAATCTAAACCTAACCCCAAGTCTAAACTAAACCCCAACCCCTAACCCCAAATCTAAACCTAACCCCAAATCTAAACCTAACCCCAACCCCTAACCCCAAATCTAAACCTAACCCCAAATCTAAACCTCACCCCAACCCCTAACCCCAATTCTAAACCTAACCACAACCACTAACTCCAAATCTAAACCTAACCCCAAATCTAAACCTAACCCTAACCCCTCAACCCAACCCCTAACCCCAACCCCTAACCCCAAATCTAAACCTAACCCCAACCTCTAACCCCAACCCCTAACCCCAAATCGAAACCTAACCCCAACCCCTAACCCCAACCCCTAACCCCAAATCCAAACCTAACCTTAAATCTAAACCTTATCCCAAATCAAAACCCCAAATATAAACCTAACCGCAAATCTAAACCTAAGCCCAACCCCTAAACCCAAATCTAAACCTAACCCCAAATCTAAACCTAACCCCAAATCTAAACCTAACCCCAACCCCTAACCACAAATCTAAACCTAACCCCAAATCTAAACGTAACCCCAACCCCTAACCCCAAATCTAAACCTAAGCTCAAACCCTAACCCCAAGCCCTAACCCCAAATCTAAAACTAACCCCAACCCCTAACCCCAACCCCTAAACCCAAATCTAAACCTATACCCCAAATCTAAACCCCAAATCTAAGCCTAACCCCAAATCTAAACCTAACCCCAACCGCTAACCCCAACCACTAACCCCAAATCTAAACCTAACCCCAACCCCTAACCCCAACCCCTAACCCCAAATCTAAACCTAACCCCAACCCCTAACCCCAACCCCTAACCCCAAATCTTAACCTAACCCCAAATCTAAACCTAACCTCAACCCCTAACCTCAAACCCCAACCCCAAATCTAAACCTAACCTTAAATCTAAACCTAACCCCAAATCAGAACCCCAAATGTAAACCTAACCGCAACGCCTAACCCCAAATCTAAACCTAACCCCAACCCCTAACCCCAACCCCTAACCCCAAATCTAAACCTAACCTTAAATCTAAAACTAACCCCAAATCAAAACCCCAAATCTAAACCTAACCCCAAATCTAAACGTAACCCCAACCCCTAACCCCAAATCTAAACCTAACCCCAAATCTAAACCTAACCCCAACCCCTAACCCCAAATCTAAACCTAACTCCAACCCCTAACCCCAAATCTAAACCTAACCCCAAATCTAAACCTAACCCCAAACCCTAGCCCCAAATCTAAACCTAACCCCAAATCTAAACCCCATATCTAAACCTAACCCCAAATCTAAACCTAACTCCAACACCTAACCCTAAATCTAAACCTAACCCTAAATCTAAACCTAACCCCAAATCTAAACCTAACTCTAACCCCTAACCCCAAATCTAAACCTAACCCCAAATCTAAACCTAACCCCAACCCCTAAACCCAAACCTAAACCTAAACCCAAATCTACACCTTATCCCAACCCCTAACCCTAAATCTAAACCTAACCCCATATATAAACCTAACCCCAACCCCTAACCCCAAATCGAAATCTAACCCCAAATCTAAACCTAACCCCAACCCCTAACCCCAACCCCTAACCCCAAACCCTAACCCCAACCCCTAACCCCAAATCTAAACCTAACCCCAACCCCTAACCCCAACCCCTAAACCCAAATCTAAACCTAACCCCAAATCTAAATCCCAAATATAAACCTAATCCCAAATCTAAACCTAATCCCAACCCCTAAAACCAAATCTAAACCTAACCCCAACCCCTAACCCCAACCCCGAACCCCAACCCCTAACCCCAAATGTAAACCTAACCCCAACCCCTAACCCCAACCCCTAACCCCAAATGTAAACCTAACCCCAAACCCTAACCCCAAATCTAAATCTAAACCTAACGCAAAATCTAAACCTAACCCCAACCCCTAACCCCAAATCTAAACCTAACCCCAACCCCTAACCCCAAATCTAAACCTAACCCCAAATCTAAACCTAGCGTCAACCCATAACCCCAAATCTAAACCTAACCCCAAATCTAAACCTAACCCCAACTCCTAACCCCAAATCTAAACCTAACCCCAAATCTAAACCTAACCCCAACCCCTAACCCCAAATCTAAACCTAACCCCAAATCTAAACCTAACCCCAAAACCTAGCCCCAAATCTAAACCTAACCCCAAATCTAAACCTAACCCCAAATCTAAACCTAATCCCAACACCTAACCCTAAATCTAAACCTAAACCCAAATCTAAACCTAACCCCAAATCTAAACCTAACTCCAACCCCTAACCCCAAATCTAAACCTAACCCCAAATCTAAACCTAACCCCAACACCTAAACCCAAATCTAAACCTAACCTCAACCCCTAACCCCAAATCTAAACCTAACCCCAAATCTAAACCTAACCCCAACCCCTAAACGCAAACCTGAACCTAAACCCAAAGCTAAACCTTATCCCAACCCATAAACCTAAATCTAAACCTAACCCCAAATATAAACCTAACCCCAACCCCTAACCCCAAATCGAAATCTAACCCCAAATCTAAACCTAACCCCAACCCCTAACCCCATCCCCTAACCCCAACCCCTAACCCCAAATCTAAACCTAACCCCAAATCTAAACCTAAACCCAAATCTAAACCTAACCCCAACCCCTAACCCCAAATCTAAACCTAACCCCAAATCTAAACCTAACCCCAACCCCTAACCCCAAATATAAACCTAACCCAACCCCTAACCCCAACCCCTAACCCCAAATCTAAACCTAAGCCCAACCCCTAACCCCAAGCCCTAAACCCAAATCTAAACCTAACCCCAACCCCTAACCCCAACCCCTAACCCCAAATCTAAACCTAACCCCAAATCTAAACCTAAACCCAAATCTAAACCTAACCCCAACCCCTAACACCAAATCTAAACCTAACCCCAAATCTAAACCTAACCCCAAATCTACACCTAACCCCAACCCCTAACCCCAACCCCTAACCCCAAATCTAAACCTAACCCCAAATCTAAACCTAACCCCAACCCCTAACCCCAAATCTAAACCTAAACCCAACCCCTAACGCCAACCCCTAACCCCAACCCCTAACCCTAAATCTAAACCAAACCCCAAACCCTAACTCCAAATCTAAACCTAACCCCAAATATAAACCAAACCCCAACCCCTAAGCCCAAATCTTAACCTAACCCCAAATCTAAAACTAACCCCAACCCCTAACCCCAAATCTAAACCTAACCACAAATCTAAATCTAACCCCATCCCCTAGCCCCAAATCTAAACCTAATCCCAGATCTAAACCTAACCCTAACCCCTAACCCCAAATCTACACCTAACCCCAACCCCTAACCCTAAATCTAAACCTAACCCCAAATCTAAACCGAACTCCAACCCCTAACCCCAAATCTAAACCTAACCCCAACCCCTAACACCAACCCCTAACCCCAAATCTAAACCTAAGCCCAACCCCTAACCCCAACCCCTAACCCGAAATCTAAACCAAACCCCAACCCCTAACCCCAACTCCTAAACCCAAATCTAAACCTATACCCCAAATCTAAACCCCAAATCTAAACATAACCCCAAATCTAAACCTAACCCCAACCCCTAACCCCAAATCTAAACCTAACCCAAAATCTAAACCTAACCTCAACCCCTAACCCCAAATCTTAAACTAACCCCAAATCTAAACCTAACCCCAACCCCTAAACCCAAATCTTAACCTAAACCCAAATCTAAACCTAACCTCAACCCCTAACCCCAAATCTAAACCTAACCCCAAGTCTAAACCTAACCCCAACCCCTAACCCCAAATCTAAACCTAACCCCAAATCTAAACCTAACCCCAACCCCTAACCCCAAATCTAAACCTAACCCCAAATCTAAACCTCACCCCAACCCCTAACCCCAATTCTAAACCTAACCACAACCACTAACTCCAAATCTAAACCTAACCCCAAATCTAAACCTAACCCTAACCCCTCAACCCAACCCCTAACCCCAACCCCTAACCCCAAATCTAAACCTAACCCCAACCTCTAACCCCAACCCCTAACCCCAAATCGAAACCTAACCCCAACCCCTAACCCCAACCCCTAACCCCAAATCTAAACCTAACCTTAAATCTAAACCTAATCCCAAATCAAAACCCCAAATATAAACCTAACCTCAAATCAAAACCTAAGCCCAACCCCTAAACACAAATCTAAACCTAACCCCAAATCTAAACCTAACCCCAACCCCTAACCCCAAATCTAAACCTAACCCCAAATCTAAACGTAACCCCAACCCCTAACCCCAAATCTAAACCTAAGCTCAAACCCTAACCTCAACCCCTAACCCCAAATCTAAACCTAACCCCAAGTCTAAACCTAACCCCAACCCCTAACCCCAAATCTAAACCTAACCCCAAATCTAAACCTAACCCCAACCCCTAACCCCAAATCTAAACCTAACCCCAAATCTAAACCTCACCCCAACCCCTAACCCCAATTCTAAACCTAACCACAACCACTAACTCCAAATCTAAACCTAACCCCAAATCTAAACCTAACCCTAACCCCTCAACCCAACCCCTAACCCCAACCCCTAACCCCAAATCTAAACCTAACCCCAACCTCTAACCCCAACCCCTAACCCCAAATCGAAACCTAAACCCAACCCCTAACCCCAACCCCTAACCCCAAATCTAAACCTAACCTTAAATCTAAACCTAATCCCAAATCAAAACCCCAAATATAAACCTAAACTCAAATCTAAACCTAAGCCCAACCCCTAAACCCAAATCTAAACCTAACCCCAAATCTAAACCTAACCCCAAATCTAAACCTAACCCCAACCCCTAGCCCCAAATCTAAACCTAACCCCAACTCTAAACGTAACCCCAACCCCTAACCCCAAATCTAAACCTAAGCTCAAACCCTAACCCCAAGCCCTAACCCCAAATCTAAACCTAACCCCAACCCCTAACCCCAACCCGTAAACCCAAATCTAAACCTATACCCCAAATCTAAACCCCAAATCTAAACCTAAACCCAAATCTAAACCTAACCCCAACCCCTAACCCCAAATCTAAACCTAACCCCAACCCCTAACCCCAACCCCTAACCCCAAATCTAAACCTAACCCCAACCCCTAACCCCAACCCCTAACCCCAAATCTAAACCTAACCCCAAATCTAAACCTAACCTCAACCCCTGACCCCAAACCCTAACCCCAAATCTAAACCTAACCTTAAATCTAAACCTAACCCCAAATCAGAACCCCAAATGTAAACCTAACCCCAACCCCTAACCCCAAATCTAAACCTAACCCCAACCCCTAACCCCAACCCCTAACCCCAAATCTAAACCCAACCTTAAATCTAAAACTAACCCCAAATCAAAACCCCAAATCTAAACCTAACCCCAAATCTAAACGTAACCCCAACCCCTAACCCCAAATCTAAACCTAACCCCAAATCTAAACCTAACCCCAACCCCTAACCCCAAATCTAAACCTAACCCCAACCCCTAACCCCAAATCTAAACCTAACCCCAAATCTAAACCTAACCCCAAACCCTAGCCCCAAATCTAAACCTAACCCCAAATCTAAACCCCATATCTAAACCTAACCCCAAATCTAAACCTAACCCCAACACCTAACCCTAAATCTAAACCTAACCCTAAATCTAAACCTAACCCCAAATCTAAACCTAACCCCAAATCTAAACCTAACTCTAACCCCTAACCCCAAATCTAAACCTAACCCCAAATCTAAACCTAACCCCAACCCCTAAACCCAAACCTAAACCTAAACCCAAATCTACACCTTATCCCAACCCCTAACCCTAAATCTAAACCTAACCCCATATATAAACCTAACCCCAACCCCTAACCCCAAATCGAAATCTAACCCCAAATCTAAACCTAACCCCAACCCCTAACCCCAACCCCTAACCCCAAACCCTAACCCCAACCCCTAACCCCAAATCTAAACCTAACCCCAACCCCTAACCCCAACCCCTAAACCCAAATCTAAACCTAACCCCAAATCTAAATCCCAAATATAAACCTAATCCCAAATCTAAACCTAATCCCAACCCCTAAAACCAAATCTAAACCTAACCCCAACCCCTAACCCCAACCCCGAACCCCAACCCCTAACCCCAAATGTAAACCTAACCCCAACCCCTAACCCCAACCCCTAACCCCAAATCTAAACCTAACCCCAACCCCTAACCCCAACCCTAAATCTAAACCTAACGCAAAATCTAAACCTAACCCCAAGCCCTAACCCCAAATCTAAACCTAACCCCAACCCCTAACCCCAAATCTAAACCTAACGCTAAATCTAAACCTAGCGTCAACCCATAAACCCAAATCTAAACCTAACCCCAAATCTAAACCTAACCCCAACTCCTAACCCCAAATCTAAACCTAACCCCAAATCTAAACCTAACCCCAACCCCTAACCCCAAATCTAAACCTAACCCCAAATCTAAACCTAACCCCAAACCCTAGCCCCAAATCTAAACCTAACCCCAAATCTAAACCTAACCCCAAATCTAAACCTAATCCCAACACCTAACCCTAAATCTAAACCTAAACCCAAATCTAAACCTAACCCCAAATCTAAACCTAACTCCAACCCCTAACCCCAAATCTAAACCTAACCCCAAATCTAAACCTAACCCCAACACCTAAACCCAAATCTAAACCTAACCTCAACCCCTAACCCCAAATCTAAACCTAACCCCAAATCTAAACCTAACACCAACCCCTAAACGCAAACCTGAACCTAAACCCAAATCTAAACCTTATCCCAACCCCTAAACCTAAATCTAAACCTAACCCCAAATATAAACCTAACCCCAACCCCTAACCCCAAATCGAAATCTAACCCCAAATCTAAACCTAACCCCAACCCCTAACCCCATCCCCTAACCCCAACCCCTAACCCCAAATCTAAACCGAACCCCAAATCTAAACCTAAACCCAAATCTAAACCTAACCCCAACCCCTAACCCCAAATCTAAACCTAACCCCAAATCTAAACCTAACCCCAACCCCTAACCCCAAATATAAACCTAACCCCAAACCCTAACCCCAACCCCTAACCCCAAATCTAAACCTAACCCCAATCCCTAACCCCAAGCCCTAAACCCAAATCTAAACCTAACCCCAACCCCTAACCCCAACCCCTAACCCCAAATCTAAACCTAACCCCAAATCTAAACCTAAACCCAAATCTAAACCTAACCCCAACCCCTAACACCAAATCTAAACCTAACCCCAAATCTAAACCTAACCCCAACACCTAACCCTAAATCTAAACCTAACCCCAAATCTAAACCTAACCCCAAATCTAAACCTAACCCCAACCCCTAAACCCAAACCTAAACCTAAACCCAAATCTACACCTTATCCCAACCCCTAACCCTAAATCTAAACCTAACCCCATATATAAACCTAACCCCAACCCCTAACCCCAAATCGAAATCTAACCCCAAATCTAAACCTAACCCCAACCCCTAACACCAACCCCTAACCCCAAACCCTAACCCCAACCCCTAACCCCAAATCTAAACCTAACCCCAACCGCTAACCCCAAACCCTAAACCCAAATCTAAACCTAACCCCAAATCTAAATCCCAAATATAAACCTAATCCCAAATCTAAACCTAATCCCAACCCCTAAAACCAAATCTAAACCTAACCCCAACCCCTAACCCCAAATCTAAACCTAACCCCAACCCCTAACCCCAACCCTAAATCTAAACCTAACGCAAAATCTAAACCTAACCCCAAGCCCTAACCCCAAATCTAAACCTAACCCCAACCCCTAACCCCAAATCTAAACCTAACGCTAAATCTAAACCTAGCGTCAACCCATAACCCCAAATATAAACCTAACCCCAAATCTAAACCTAACCCCAACTCCTAACCCCAAATCTAAACCTAACCCCAAATCTAAACCTAACCCCAACCCCTAACCCCAAATCTAAACCTAACCCCAAATCTAAACCTAACCCCAAACCCTAGCCCCAAATCTAAACCTAACCCCAAATCTAAACCTAACCCCAAATCTAAACCTAATCCCAACACCTAACCCTAAATCTAAACCTAAACCCAAATCTAAACCTAACCCCAAATCTAAACCTAACTCCAACCCCTAACCCCAAATCTAAACCTAACCCCAAATCTAAACCTAACCCCAACACCTAAACCCAAATCTAAACCTAACCTCAACCCCTAACCCCAAATCTAAACCTAACCCCAAATCTAAACCTAACCCCAACCCCTAAACGCAAACCTGAACCTAAACCCAAATCTAAACCTTATCCCAACCCCTAACCCCAAATCGAAATCTAACCCCAAATCTAAACCTAACCCCAACCCCTAACCCCATCCCCTAACCCCAACCCCTAACCCCAAATCTAAACCTAACCCCAAATCTAAAGCTAAACCCAAATCTAAACCTAACCCCAACCCCTAACCCCAAATCTTAACCTAACCCCAAATCTAAACCTAACCCCAACCCCTAACCCCAAATATAAACCTAACCCCAAATCTAAACCTAACCCCAAATCTAAACCTAACCCCAACCCCTAACCCCAAATCTAAACCTAACCCCAAATCTAAACCTAAACCCAAATCTAAACCTAACCCCAACCCCTAACACCAAATCTAAACCTAACCCCAAATCTAAACCTAACCCCAACCCCTAACCCCAAATCTTAACCTAACCCCAAATATAAATCTAACCCCAACCACTAGCCCCAAATCTAAACCTAACCCCAAATCTAAACCTAACCCCAACCCCTAACGCCAAATCTAAACCTAACCCCAACCCCTAACCCCAAATCTAAACCTAATACCAACCGCTAACCCCAACCGCTAACCCCAAATCTAAACCTAACCCCAACCCCTAACCCCAACCCCTAACCCCAAATCTAAACCTAACCCCAACCCCTAACCCCAACCCCTAACCCCAAATCTAAACCTAACCCCAACCCCTAACCCCACCCCCTAACCCCAAATCTAAACCTAACCCCAAATCTAAACCTAACCTCAACCCCTAACCCCAAATCTAAACCTAACCCCAAATCTAAACCTAACCCCAACCCCTAACCCCAAATCTAAACCTAACCTCAAATCTAAACCTAATCTCAAACCTTAACACCAAATCTAAACCTAACCCCAAATCTAAACCTAACCCCAACCCCTAAACCCAAATCTAAACATAACCCCAAATCTAAGCCTAACCCTAAATCTAAACCCCAAATCTAACACTAACCCCAAACCTAAACCCCAAATCTAAACCTAACCGCAAATCTAAAACTAACCCCAACCCCAACCCCTAAACCCAAATCTAAACCTAAACCCAACCCCTAACCCCAAATCTAAACCTAACCCCAACCCCTAACCACAAATCTAAACCTAACCCCAAATCTAAACCTAACACCAACCCCTAACGCCAACCCCTAACCCCAACCCCTAACCCTAAATCTAAACCAAACCCCAAACCCTAACTCCAAATCTAAACCTAACCCCAACCCCTAACCCCAACCCCTAATCCCAAATCTAAACCTAACCCCAACCCCTAACCCCAACCCCTAACCCCAAATCTAAACCTAACCCCAAATCTAAACCTAACCTCAACCCCTAACCCCAAATCTAAACCTAACCCCAAATATAAACCTAACCTCAACCCCTAACCCCAAATCTTAACCTAACCCCAAATATAAACCTAACCCCAACCCCTAACCCCAAATATAAACCTAACCCCAACCCCTAACCCCAACCCCTAACCCCAAATCTAAACCTAACCCCAACCCCTAACCCCAAGCCCTAAACCCAAATCTAAACCTAACCCCAACCCCTAACCCCAACCCCTAATCCCAAATCTAAACCTAACCCCAACCCCTAACCCCAACCCCTAACCCCAAATCTAAACCTAACCCCAAATCTAAACCTAACCTCAACCCCTAACCCCAAATCTAAAACTAACCCCAAATCTAAACCTAACCTCAACCCCTAACCCCAAATCTTAACCTAACCCCAAAGATAAACCTAACCCCTACCCCTAAACCCAAATCAAACCTAACCCCAAATTTAAACCTAACCCCAACCCCTAACCCCATATCTAAACCTAACCCCAAATCTAAACCTAATCTCAACCCCTAACACCAAATCTAAACCTAACCCCAAATCTAAACCTAACCCCAACCCCTAAACCCAAATCTAAACCTAACCCCAAATCTAAGCCTAACCCTAAATCTAAACCCCAAATCTAACACTAACCCCAAATCTAAACCTAACCCCAAATCTAAACCCCAAATCTAAACCTAACCCCAAATCTAAACCTAACCCCAAACCCTAAACCCAAATCTAAACCTAAACCCAACCCCTAACCCCAAATCTAAACCTAACTCCAACCCCTAACCCCTAATCTAAACCTAACTACAAATCTAAACTTAACCCCAAATCTAAACCTAACCCCAACCCCTAACCCCAAATCTAAACCTAACCCCAAATCTAAACCTAACCCCAAACCCTAGCCCCAAATCTAAACCTAACCCCAAATCTAAACCTAACCCCAAATCTAAACCTAATCCCAACACCTAACCCTAAATCTAAACCTAAACCCAAATCTAAACCTAACCCCAAATCTAAACCTAACTCCAACCCCTAACCCCAAATCTAAACCTAACCCCAAATCTAAACCTAACCCCAAACACCTAAACCCAAATCTAAACCTAACCTCAACCCCTAACCCCAAATCTAAACCTAACCCCAAATCTAAACCTAACCCCAACCCCTAAACGCAAACCTAAACCTAAACCCAAATCTAAACCTTATCCCAACCCCTAAACCTAAATCTAAACCTAACCCCAAATATAAATCTAACCCCAACCCCTAACCCCAAATCGAAATCTAACCCCAAATCTAAACCTAACCCCAACCCCTAACCCCATCCCCTAACCCCAACACCTAATCCCAAATCTAAACCTAACCCTAAATCTAAACCTAACCCCAAATATAAACCTAACCCCAACCCCTAACCCCAAATCGAAATCTAACCCCAAATCTAAACCTAACCCCAACCCCTAACCCCAACCCCTAACGCCAACCCCTAACCCCAACCCCTAACTCCAACACCTAATCCCAAATCTAAACCTAACCCCAAATCTAAACCTAACACCAAATCTAAACCTAACCCAAACCCCTAACCTCAAATCTAAACCTAACCCCAAATCTAAACCTAACCCCAACCCCTAACGCCAACCCCTAACCCCAACCCCTAAACCCAAATCTAAACGTAAACCCAACCCCTAACCGCAACCACTAACCCCAAATCTAAACCTAACCCCAATTCCTAACCCCAACACCTAACCCCAAATCTAAAAATAACCCCAACCCCTAACCCCAAACCCTAACCCCTAACCCCAACCTCTAACCCCAAATCTAAACCTAACCCTAAACCTAAACCTAACCCCAAATCTAAACCTAACCCCAAATCTAAACCTAACCTTAACCCCTAACCCCAAATCTAAACCTAACCCCAAATCTAAACCTAAACCCAAATATAAACCTAACCCCAACCCCTAACCCCAAATCTAAACCTAACCCCAAATCTAAACCTAACCCCAACCCCTAACCCCAAATCTCAACCTAACCCCAAATCTAAACCTAAACTCAACCCCTAACCCCAAATCTCAACCTAACCCCAAATCTAAACCTAACCTCAACCCCTAAACCCAAATCTTAACCTAACCCCAAACATAAACCTAACACAAAACCCTAAACCCAAATCTTAACCTAACCCCAAATCTAAACCTAACCCCAACCCCTAAACCCAAATCTAAACCTAACCCCAAATCTAAACCTAACCTCAACCCCTAACACAAAATCTAAACCTAACACCAAATCTAAACCTAACCCCAACCCCTAAAACCAAATCTAAACCTAACCCCAAATCTAAGCCTAACCCTAAATCTAAACCCCAAATCTAACACTAACCCCAAATCTAAACCTAACACCAAATCTAAACCCCAAATCTAAACCTAACCCCAAATCTAAACCTAACCCCAACCCCTAAACTCAAATCTAAACCTAAACCCAACCCCTAACCCCAAATCTAAACCTAAGCTCAAACCCTAACCCCAAGCCCTAACCCCAAATCTAAACCTAACCCCAACCCCTAACCCCAACCCCTAAACCCAAATCTAAACCTATACCCCAAATCTAAACCCCAAATCTAAACCCCAAATCTAAACCTAACCCCAAATCTAAACCTAACCCCAACCCCTAACCCCAAATCTAAACCTAACACCAACCGCTAACCCCAACCCCTAACCCCAAATCTAAACCTAACCCCAACCCCTAACCCCAACCCCTAACCCCAAATCTAAACCTAACCCCAACCCCTAACCCCAACCCCTAACCCCAAATCTAAACCTAACCCCAAATCTAAACCTAACCTCAACCCCTAACCCCAAACCCTAACCCCAAATCTAAACCTAACCTTAAATCTAAACCTAACCCCAAATCAGAACCCCAAATGTAAACCTAACCCCAACCCCTAACCCCAAATCTAAACCTAACCCCAACCCCTAACCCCAACCCCTAACCCCAAATCTAAACCTAACCTTAAATCTAAAACTAACCCCAAATCAAAACACCAAATCTAAACCTAACCCCAAATCTAAACGTAACCCCAACCCCTAACCCCAAATCTAAACCTAACCCCAAATCTAAACCTAACCCCAACCCCTAACCCCAAATCTAAACCTAACCCCAAATCTAAACCTAACCCCAAACCCTAGCCCCAAATCTAAACCTAACCCCAAATCTAAACCCCAAATCTAAACCTAACCCCAAATCTAAACCTAACCCCAACACCTAACCCTAAATCTAAACCTAAACCTAAATCTAAACCTAACCCCAAATCTAAACCTAACCGCAAATCTAAACCTAACTCTAACCCCTAACCCCAAAACTAAACCTAACCCCAACCCCTAAACCCAAACCTAAACCTAAACCCAAATCTACACCTTATCCCAACCCCTAACCCTAAATCTAAACCTAACCCCATATATAAACCTAACCCCAACCCCTAACCCCAAATCGAAATCTAACCCCAAATCTAAACCTAACCCCAACCCCTAACCCCAACCCCTAACCCCAAACCCTAACCCCAACCCCTAACCCCAAATCTAAACCTAACCCCAACCCCTAAACCCAAATCTAAACCTAACCCCAAATCTAAATCCCAAATATAAACCTAATCCCAAATCTAAACCTAATCCCAACCCCTAAAACCAAATCTAAACCTAACCCCAACCCCTAACCCCAACCCCGAACCCCAACCCCTAACCCCAAATGTAAGCCTAACCCCAACCCCTAACCCCAACCCCTAACCCCAAATCTAAACCTAACCTCAACCCCTAACCCCAACCCTAAATCTAAACCTAACCCAAAATCTAAACCTAACCCCAAGCCCTAACCCCAAATCTAAACCTAACCCCAACCCCTAACCCCAAATCTAAACCTAACGCTAAATCTAAACCTAGCGTCAACCCATAACCCCAAATCTAAACCTAACACCAAATCTAAACCTAACCCCAACTCCTAACCCCAAATCTAAACCTAACCCCAAATCTAAACCTAACCCCAACCCCTAACCCCAAATCTAAACCTAACCCCAAATCTAAACCTAAGCCCAAACCCTAGCCCCAAATCTAAACCTAACCCCAAATCTAAACCTAATCCCAACACCTAACCCTAAATCTAAACCTAAACCCAAATCTAAACCTAACCCCAACTCTAAACCTAACTCCAACCCCAAACCCTAACCCCAACCCCTAATCCCAAATATAAACCTAACCCCAACCCCTAACCCCAACCCCTAAACCCAAATCTAAACCTATACCCCAAATCTAAACCCCAAATCTAAACCCCAAATCTAAACCTAACCCCAAATCTAAACCTAACCCCAACCCCTAACCCCAAATCTAAACCTAACACCAACCGCTAACCCCAACCCCTAACCCCAAATCTAAACCTAACCCCAACCCCTAACCCCAACCCCTAACCCCAAATCTAAACCTAACCCCAACCCCTAACCCCAACCCCTAACCCCAAATCTAAACCTAACCCCAAATCTAAACCTAACCTCAACCCCTAACCCCAAACCCTAACCCCAAATCTAAACCTAACCTTAAATCTAAACCTAACCCCAAATCAGAACCCCAAATGTAAACCTAACCCCAACCCCTAACCCCAAATCTAAACCTAACCCCAACCCCTAACCCCAACCCCTAACCCCAAATCTAAACCTAACCTTAAATCTAAAACTAACCCCAAATCAAAACACCAAATCTAAACCTAACCCCAAATCTAAACGTAACCCCAACCCCTAACCCCAAATCTAAACCTAACCCCAAATCTAAACCTAACCCCAACCCCTAACCCCAAATCTAAACCTAACCCCAAATCTAAACCTAACCCCAAACCCTAGCCCCAAATCTAAACCTAACCCCAAATCTAAACCCCAAATCTAAACCTAACCCCAAATCTAAACCTAACCCCAACACCTAACCCTAAATCTAAACCTAAACCTAAATCTAAACCTAACCCCAAATCTAAACCTAACCCCAAATCTAAACCTAACTCTAACCCCTAACCCCAAATCTAAACCTAACCCCAAATCTAAACCTAACCCCAACCCCTAAACCCAAACCTAAACCTAAACCCAAATCTACACCTTATCCCAACCCCTAACCCTAAATCTAAACCTAACCCCATATATAAACCTAACCCCAACCCCTAACCCCAAATCGAAATCTAACCCCAAATCTAAACCTAACCCCAACCCCTAACCCCAACCCCTAACCCCAAACCCTAACCCCAACCCCTAACCCCAAATCTAAACCTAACCCCAACCCCTAAACCCAAATCTAAACCTAACCCCAAATCTAAATCCCAAATATAAACCTAATCCCAAATCTAAACCTAATCCCAACCCCTAAAACCAAATCTAAACCTAACCCCAACCCCTAACCCCAACCCCGAACCCCAACCCCTAACCCCAAATGTAAACCTAACCCCAACCCCTAACCCCAACCCCTAACCCCAAATCTAAACCTAACCTCAACCCCTAACCCCAACCCTAAATCTAAACCTAACCCAAAATCTAAACCTAACCCCAAGCCCTAACCCCAAATCTAAACCTAACCCCAACCCCTAACCCCAAATCTAAACCTAACGCTAAATCTAAACCTAGCGTCAACCCATAACCCCAAATCTAAACCTAACACCAAATCTAAACCTAACCCCAACTCCTAACCCCAAATCTAAACCTAACCCCAAATCTAAACCTAACCCCAACCCCTAACCCCAAATCTAAACCTAACCCCAAATCTAAACCTAAGCCCAAACCCTAGCCCCAAATCTAAACCTAACCCCAAATCTAAACCTAATCCCAACACCTAACCCTAAATCTAAACCTAAACCCAAATCTAAACCTAACCCCAACTCTAAACCTAACTCCAACCCCAAACCCCAAATCTAAACCTAACCCCAAATCTAAACCTAACCCCAACACCTAAACCCAAATCTAAACCTAACCTCAACCCCTAACCCCAAATCTAAACCTAACCCCAAATCTAAACCTAACCCCAACCCCTAAACGCAAACCTAAACCTAAACCCAAATCTAAACCTTATCCCAACCCCTAAACCTAAATCTAAACCTAACCCCAAATATAAACCTAACCCCATCCCCTAACCCCAAATCAAAATCTTACCCCAAATCTAAACCTAACCCCAACCCCTAACCCCATCCCCTAACCCCAACCCCTAACCCCAAATCTAAACCTAACCCCAAATCTAAACATAAACCCAAATCTAAACCTAACCCCAAACCCTAACCCCAAATCTAAACCTAACCCCAAATCTAAACCTAACCCCAACCCCTAACCCCAAATCTTAACCTAACCCCAAATATAAATCTAACCCCAACCCCTAACCCCAAATCTAAACCTAACCCCAAATCTAAACCTAACCCCAACCCCTAACCCCAAATATAAACCTAACCCCAACCCCTAACCCCAACCCCTAACCCCAAATCTAAACCTAACCCCAACCCCTAACCCCAAGCCCTAAACTTAAATCTAAACCTAACCCCAACCCCTAACCCCAACCCCTAACCCCAAATCTAAACCTAACCCCAAATCTAAACCTAAACCCAAATCTAAACCTAACCCCAACCGCTAACACCAAATCTAAACCTAACCCCAAATCTAAACCTAACCCCAACCCCTAACCCCAAATCTTAACCTAACCCCAAATATAAATCTAACCCCAACCACTAGCCCCAAATCTAAACCTAACCCCAAATCTAAACCTAACCCCAACCCCTAACGCCAAATCTAAACCTAACCCCAAATCTAAACCGAACCCCAACCCCTAACCCCAAATCTAAACCTTACCCCAACCCCTAACCCCAATCCCTAAACCCAAATCTAAACCTTACCCCAACCCCTAACCCCAACCCCTAAACCCAAATCTAAACCTATACCCCAAATCTAAACCCCAAATCTAAACCTAACCCCAAATCTAAACCTAACCCCAACCCCTAACCCCAAATCTAAACCTAACACCAACCGCTAACCCCAACCGCTAACCCCAAATCTAAACCTAACCCCAACCCCTAACCCCAACCCCTAACCCCAAATCTAAACCTAACCCCAACCCCTAACCCCAACCCCTAACCCCAAATCTAAACCTAACCCCAACCCCTAACCCCACCCCCTAACCCCAAATCTAAACCTAACCCCAAATCTAAACCTAACCTCAACCCCTAACCCCAAATCTTAACCTAATCCCAAAGATAAACCTAACCCCAACCCCTAAACCCAAATCTAAACCTAACCCCAAATCTAAACCTAACCCCAACCCCTAACCCCAAATCTAAACCTAACCCCAAATCTAAACCTAATCTCAACCCCTAACACCAAATCTAAACCTAACCCCAAATCTAAACCTAACCCCAACCCCTAAACCCAAATCTAAACCTAACCCCAAATCTAAGCCTAACCCTAACTCTAAACCCCAAATCTAACACTAACCCCAAATCTAAACCTAACCCCAAATCTAAACCCCAAATCTAAACCTAACCCCAAATCTAAACCTAACCCCAAACCCTAAACCCAAATCTAAACCTAACCTCAACCCCTAACCCCAAATCTAAACCTAACCCCAAATCTAAACCTAACCCCAACCCCTAAACGCAAACCTAAACCTAAACCCAAATCTAAACCTTATCCCAACCCCTAAACGTAAATCTAAACCTAACCCCAAATATAAACCTAACCCCATCCCCTAACCCCAAATCAAAATCTTACCCCAAATCTAAACCTAACCCCAACCCCTAACCCCATCCCCTAACCCCAACCCCTAACCCCAAATCTAAACCTAACCCCAAATCTAAACATAAACCCAAATCTAAACCTAACCCCAAACCCTAACCCCAAATCTAAACCTAACCACAAATCTAAACCTAACCCCAACCCCTAACCCCAAATCTTAACCTAACCCCAAATATAAATCTAACCCCAACCCCTAACCCCAAATCTAAACCTAACCCCAAATCTAAACCTAACCCCAACCCCTAACCCCAAATATAAACCTAACCCCAACCCCTAACCCCAACCCCTAACCCCAAATCTAAACCTAACCCCAACCCCTAACCCCAAGCCCTAAACTTAAATCTAAACCTAACCCCAACCCCTAACCCCAACCCCTAACCCCAAATCTAAACCTAACCCCAAATCTAAACCTAAACCCAAATCTAAACCTAACCCCAACCGCTAACACCAAATCTAAACCTAACCCCAAATCTAAACCTAACCCCAACCCCTAACCCCAAATCTTAACCTAACCCCAAATATAAATCTAACCCCAACCACTAGCCCCAAATCTAAACCTAACCCCAAATCTAAACCTAACCCCAACCCCTAACGCCAAATCTAAACCTAACCCCAAATCTAAACCGAACCCCAACCCCTAACCCCAAATCTAAACCTTACCCCAACCCCTAACCCCAATCCCTAAACCCAAATCTAAACCTTACCCCAACCCCTAACCCCAACCCCTAAACCCAAATCTAAACCTATACCCCAAATCTAAACCCCAAATCTAAACCTAACCCCAAATCTAAACCTAACCCCAACCCCTAACCCCAAATCTAAACCTAACACCAACCGCTAACCCCAACCGCTAACCCCAAATCTAAACCTAACCCCAACCCCTAACCCCAACCCCTAACCCCAAATCTAAACCTAACCCCAACCCCTAACCCCAACCCCTAACCCCAAATCTAAACCTAACCCCAACCCCTAACCCCACCCCCTAACCCCAAATCTAAACCTAACCCCAAATCTAAACCTAACCTCAACCCCTAACCCCAAATCTTAACCTAATCCCAAAGATAAACCTAACCCCAACCCCTAAACCCAAATCTAAACCTAACCCCAAATCTAAACCTAACCCCAACCCCTAACCCCAAATCTAAACCTAACCCCAAATCTAAACCTAATCTCAACCCCTAACACCAAATCTAAACCTAACCCCAAATCTAAACCTAACCCCAACCCCTAAACCCAAATCTAAACCTAACCCCAAATCTAAGCCTAACCCTAAATCTAAACCCCAAATCTAACACTAACCCCAAATCTAAACCTAACCCCAAATCTAAACCCCAAATCTAAACCTAACCCCAAATCTAAACCTAACCCCAAACCCTAAACCCAAATCTAAACCTAAACCCAACCCCTAACCCCAAATCTAAACCTAACTCCAACCCCTAACCCCAAATCTAAACCTAACCCCAAATCTAAACCTAACCCCAACACCTAAACCCAAATCTAAACCTAACCTCAACCCCTAACCCCAAATCTAAACCTAACCCCAAATCTAAACCTAACCCCAACCCCTAAACGCAAACCTAAACCTAAACCCAAATCTAAAACTTATCCCAACCCCTAAACCTAAATCTAAACCTAACCCCAAATATAAACCTAACCCCAACCCCTAACCCCAAATCGAAATCTAACCCCAAATCTAAACCTAACCCCAACCCCTAACCCCATCCCCTAACCCCAACACCTAATCCCAAATCTAAACCTAACCCTAAATCTAAACCTAACCCCAAATATAAACCTAACCCCAACCCCTAACCCCAAATCGAAATCTAACCCCAAATCTAAACCTAACCCCAACCCCTAACCCCAACCCCTAACCCCAACCCCTAACCCCAACCCCTAACTCCAACACCTAATCCCAAATCTAAACCTAACCCCAAATCTAAACCTAACACCAAATCTAAACCTAACCCAAACCCCTAACCTCAAATCTAAACCTAACCCCAAATCTAAACCTAACCCCAACCCCTAACGCCAACCCCTAACCCCAACCCCTAACCCCAAATCTAAACCTAACCCCAACCCCTAACCGCAACCACTAACCCCAAATCTAAACCTAACCCCAATTCCTAACCCCAACACCTAACCCCAAATCTAAAAATAACCCCAACCCCTAACCCCAAACCCTAACCCCTAACCCCAACCCCTAACCCCAAATCTAAACCTAACCCTAAACCTAAACCTAACCCCAAATCTAAACCTAACCCCAAATCTAAACCTTAACCCCAACCCCTAACCCCAAATCTAAACCTAACCCCAAATCTAAACCTAAACCCAAATCTAAACCTAACCCCAACCCCTAACCCCAAATCTAAACCTAACCCCAAATCTAAACCTAACCCCAACCCCTAACCCCAAATCTCAACCTAACCCCAAATCTAAACCTAACCTCAACCCCTAACCTCCAATCTCAACCTAACCCCAAATCTAAACCTAACCTCAACCCCTAACCCCAAATCTTAACCTAACCCCAAACATAAACCTAACACAAACCCCTAAACCCAAATCTTAACCTGACCCCAAATCTAAACCTAACCCCAACCCCTAAACCCAAATCTAACCCTAACCCCAAATCTAAACCTAACCTCAACCCCTAACACAAAATCTAAACCTAACACCAAATCTAAACCTAACCCCAACCCCTAAAACCAAATCTAAACCTAACCCCAAATCTAAGCCTAACCCTAAATCTAAACCCCAAATCTAACACTAACCCCAAATCTAAACCTAACCCCAAATCTAAACCCCAAATCTAAACCTAACCCCAAATCTAAAACTAACCCCAACCCCTAAACTCAAATCTAAACCTAAACCCAACCCCTAAACCCAAATCTAAACCTAACTCCAACCCATAACCCCTAATCTAAACATAACTCTAAATCTAAACTTAACCCCAAACCTAAACCTAACCCCAACCCCTAAACCCAAATCTAAACCTAACCCCAAATCTAAACCTAACTCCAACCCCTAACGCCAACCCCTAACCCCAACCCCTAACCCCAAATCTAAACCTAACCCCAACCCCTAACGCCAACCACTAACCCCAAATCTAAACCTAACCCCAATTCCTAACCCCAACCCCTAACCCCAAATCTAAACCTAACCCCAACCCCTAACCCCAACCCCTAACCCCAAATCTAAACCTAACCCCAAACCCTAACCCCAAATCTAAACCTAACGCCAAATCTAAACCTAACCCCAAACCCTAACCCCAAATCTAAACCTAACCCCAAATCTAAACCTAAACCCAAATCTAAACCTAACCCCAACCCCTAACACCAAATCTAAACCTAACCCCAAATCTAAACCTAACCCCAACCCCTAACCCCAAATCTTAACCTAACCCCAAATATAAATCTAACCCCAACCACTAGCCCCAAATCTAAACCTAACCCCAAATCTAAACCTAACCCCAACCCCTAACCCCAAATCTAAACCTAACCCCAAATCTAAACCTAACCCCAACCCCTAACCCTAAATCTAAACCTAACCCAAATTTACACCGAACCGCAACCCCTAACCCCAAATCTAAACGTAACCCCAACCCCTAACCCCAAATCTAAACCTAACCCCAACCCCTAACCCCAACCCCTAAACCCAAATCTAAAACTATACCCCAAATCTAAACCCCATATCTAAACCTAACCCCAAATCTAAACCTAACCCCAACCCCTAACCCCAAATCTAAACCTAACACCATTCGCTAACCCCAGCCACTAACCCCAAATCTAAACCTAACCCTAACCCCTAACCCCAAGCCCTAACCCCAAATCTAAACCTAACCCCAACCCCTAACCCCAACACCTAACCCCAAATCTAAACCTACCCCAACCCCTAACACCAACCCCTAACCCCAAATCTAAACCTAACCCCAAATCTAAACCTAACCTCAACCCCTAACCCCAAATCTAAACCTAACCCCAAGTCTAAACCTAACCTCAACCCCTAACCCCAAATCTTAACCTAACCCCAAAGATAAACCTAACCCCAACCCCTAAACCCAAATCTAAACCTAACCCCAAATCTAAACCTAACCCCAACCCCTAACCCCAAATCTAAACCTAACCCCAAATCTAAACCTAATCTCAACCCCTAACACCAAATCTAAACCTAACCCCAAATCTAAACCTAACCCCAACCCCTAAACCCAAATCTAAACCTAACCCCAAATCTAAGCTTAACCCTAAATCTAAACCCCAAATCTAACACTAACCCCAAATCTAAACCTAACCCCAAATCTAAACCTAAACCCCAACCCCTAAACCCAAATCTAAACCTAAACCCAACCCCTAACCCCAAATCTAAACCTAACTCCAACCCCTAACCCCAGATCTAAACCTAACTCCAAATCTAAACTTAACCCCAAATCTAAACCTAACCCCAACACCTAATCCCAAATCTAAACCTAACCCCAAATCTAAACCTAACCCCAAATCTAAACCTAACCCCAACCCCTAACCCCAAATATAAACCTAACCCCAAATCTAAACCTAACCCCAAATCTAAAGATAACCCAAACCCCTGACCCCAACCCCTAACCCCAACCCCTAACCCCAAATCTAAACCTAACCCTAACCCCTAACCCCAACCCCTAAACCCAAATCTAAACCTAACCTCAAATCTAAACCTACTCCCAAATCTAAACCTAATCCCAACCCCTAACCCCAAATCTAAACCTAACCGCAACGCCTAACCCCAACCACTAACCCCAAATCTAAACCTAACCCCAATTCCTAACCCTAACCCCTAACCCCAAATCTAAAAATAACCCCAACCCCTAACCCCAACCCCTAACCCCAAACATAAACCTAACCGTAAACCTAAACCTAACCCCAAATCTAAACCTAACCCCAAATCTAAACCTAACCCCAACCCCTAACCCCAAATCTAAACCTAATCTCAACCCCTAAACCCAAATCTAAACCTAACCCCAAATCTAAGCCTAACCCTAAATCTAAACCCCAAATCTAACACTAACCCCAAATCTAAACCTAACCCCAAATCTAAACCCCAAATCTAAACCTAAACCCCAACCCCTAAACCCAAATCTAAACCTAAACCCAACCCCTAACCACAAATCTAAACCTAACTCCAACCCCTAACCCCAGATCTAAACCTAACTCCAAATCTAAACTTAACCCCAAATCTAAACCTAACCCCAACACCTAATCCCAAATCTAAACCTAACCCCAAATCTAAACCTAACCCCAAATCTAAACCTAACCCCAACCCCTAACCCCAAATATAAACCTAACCCCAAATCTAAACCTAACCCCAAATCTAAAGCTAACCCAAACCCCTGACCCCAACCCCTAACCCCAACCCCTAACCCCAAATCTAAACCTAACCCTAACCCCTAAGCCCAACCACTAACCCCAAATCTAAACCTAACCCCAACGCCTAACCCCAACCACTAACCCCAAATCTAAACCTAACCCCAATTCCTAACCCCAACCCCTAACCCCAAATCTAAAAATAACCCCAACCCCTAACCCCAAATCTAAAAATAACCCCAACCCCTAACCCTAACCCCTAACCCCAAATATAAACCTAACCCTAAACCTAAACCTAACCCCAAATCTAAACCTAACCCCAAATCTAAACCTAACCCCAACCCCTAACCCCAAATCTAAACCTAACCCCAAATCTAAACCTAAACCCAAATCTAAACCTAACCCCAACCCCTAACCCCAAATCTAAACCTAACCCCAAATCTAAACCTAACCTCAACCCCTAACACAAAATCTAAACCTAACACCAAATCTAAACCTAACCCCAACCCCTAAACCCAAATCTAAACCTAACCCCAAATCTAAGCCTAACCCTAAATCTAAACCCCAAATCTAACACTAACCCCAAATCTAAACCTAACCCCAAATCTAAACCTAACCCCAAATCTAAACCTAACCCCAAATCTAAACCTAACCCCAACCCCTAAATCCAAATCTAAAGCTAAACCCAACCCCTAACCCCAAATCTAAACCTAACTCCAACCCCTAACCCCAAATCTAAACCTAACTCCAAATCTAAACTTAACCCCAAATCTAAACCTAACCCCAACCCCTAACCCCAAATCTAAACCTAACCCCAAATCTAAACCTAACCCCAACCCCTAACGCCAACCCCTAACCCCAACCCCTAACCCCAAATCTAAACCTAACCCCAACCCCTAACCCCAACCATAACCCCAAATCTAAACCTAACCCCAACCCCTAACCCCAAATCTAAACCTAACGCCAAATCTAAACCTAACCCCAAACCCTAACCCCAACCCCTAACCGCAACCCCTAACCCCAAATCTAAACCTAACCCCAAACCCTAACCCCAAATCTAAACCTAAACCCAAATCTAAACCTAACCCCAACCCCTAACACCAAATCTAAACCTAACCCCAAATCTAAACCTAACCCCAACCCCTAACCCCAAATCTTAAACTAACCCCAAAGATAAACCTAACCCCAACCCCTAAACCCAAATCTAAACCTAACCCCAAATCTAAACCTAACCCCAACCCCTAACCCCAAATCTTAACCTAACCCCAAAGATAAACCTAACCCCAACCCCTAAACCCAAATCTAAACCTAACCCCAAATCTAAACCTAACCCCAACCCCTAACCCCAAATCTAAACCTAATCTCAACCCCTAACACCAAATCTAAACCTAACCCCAAATCTAAACCTAACCCCAACCCCTAAACCCAAATCTAAACCTAACCCCAAATCTAAGCCTAACCCTAAATCTAAACCCCAAATCTAACACTAACCCCAAATCTAAACCTAACCCCAAATCTAAACCCCAAATCTAAACCTAACCCCAAATCTAAACCTAACCCCAACCCCTAACCCCAAATCTAAACCTAACTCCAAACCCTAATCCCTAATCTAAACCTAACTACAAATCTAAACTTAACCCCAAATCTAAACCTAACCCCAACCCCTAACCCCAAATCTAAACCTAACCCCAAATCTAAACCTAACCCCAACCCCTAACGCCAACCCCTAACCCCAACCCCTAACCCCAACCCCTAACCCCAAATCTAAACCTAACCCCAAATCTAAACCTAACCCCAACCCCTAACCCCAAATCTAAACCTAACCCCAACCCCTAACCCCAACCCCTAACCCCAAATCTAAACCTAACCCCAAATCTAAACCTAACCTCAACCCCTAACCCCAAATCTTAAACTAACCCCAAATCTAAACCTAACCTCAACCCCTAACCCCAAATCTTAACCTAACCCCAAAGATAAACCTAACCCCAACCCCTAAACCTAAATCTAAACCTAACCCCAAATCTAAACCTAACCCCAACCCCTAACCCCAAATCTAAACCTAAACCCAAACCTAAAACTAATCTCAACCCGTAACACCAAATCTAAACCTAACCCCAAATCTAAACCTAACAACAACCCCTAAACCCAAATCTAAACCTAACCCCAAATCTAAGCCTAACCCTAAATCTAAACCCCAAATCTAACACTAACCCCAAATCTAAACCTAGCCCCAAATCTAAACCCCAAATCTAAACCTAACCCCAAATCTAAACCTAACCCCAACCCCTAACCCCAAATCTAAACCTAAACCCAACCCCTAACCCCAAATCTAAACCTAACTCCAACCCCTAACCCCTAATCTAAACCTAACTCCAAATCTAAACTTAACCCCAAATCTAAACCTAACCCCAACCCCTAACCCCAAATCTAAACCTAACCCCAAATCTAAACCTAACCCCAACCCCTAACGCCAACCCCTAACCCCAACCCCTAACGCCAACCCCTAACCCCAACCCCTAACCCTAAATCTAAACCAAACCCCAAACCCTAACTCCAAATCTACACCTAACCCCAACCCCTAACCCCAACCCCTAACCCCAAATCTAAACCTAACCCCAAATCTAAACCTAACCCCAACCCCTAACCCCAAATCTAAACCTAACCCCAAATCTAAACCTAACCCCAACCCCTAACGCCAACCCCTAACCCCAACCCCTAACCCTAAATCTAAACCAAACCCCAAACCCTAACTCCAAATCTAAACCTAACCCCAAATATAAACCAAACCCCAACCCCTAAGCCCAAATCTTAACCTAACCCCAAATCTAAAACTAACCCCAACCCCTAACCCCAAATCTAAACCTAACCCCAAATCTAAATCTAACCCCATCCCCTAGCCCCAAATCTAAACCTAATCCCAGATCTAAACCTAACCCCAACCCCTAACCCCAAATCTACACCTAACCCCAACCCCTAACCCTAAATCTAAACCTAACCCCAAATCTAAACCGAACTCCAACCCCTAACCCCAAATCTAAACCTACCCCCAACCCCTAACCCCAACCCCTAACCCCAAATCTAAACCTAAGCCCAACCCCTAACCCCAACCCCTAACCCGAAATCTAAACCAAACCCCAACCCCTAACCCCAACTCCTAAACCCAAATCTAAACCTATACCCCAAATCTAAACCCCAAATCTAAACATAACCCCAAATCTAAACCTAACCCCAACACCTAACCCCAAATCTAAACCTAACCCCAAACCCTAACCCCAACCCCTAACCCCAAATCTAAACCTAACCCAAAATCTAAACCTAACCTCAACCCCTAACCCCAAATCTTAAACTAACCCCATATCTAAACCTAACCCCAACCCCTAAACCCAAATCTTAACCTAAACCCAAATCTAAACCTAACCTCAACCCCTAACCCCAAATGTAAACCTAACCCCAAGTCTAAACCTAACCCCCACCCCTAACCCCAAATCTAAACCTAACCCCAAATCTAAACCTAACCCCAACCCCTAACCCCAAATATAAACCTAACCCCAAATCTAAACCTCACCCCAACCCCTAACCCCAATTCTAAACCTAACCACAACCACTAACTCCAAATCTAAACCTAACCCCAAATCTAAACCTAACCCTAACCCCTCAACCCAACCCCTAACCCCAACCCCTAACCCCAAATCTAAACCTAACCCCAAACCCTAACCCCAAATCTAAACCTAACCCCAACCCCTAACCCCAAATCTAAACCTAACCCCAACCCTTAACCCCAACCCCTAACCCCAAATCTAAACCTAACCTTAAATCTAAACCTAATCCCAAATCAAAACCCCAAATATAAACCTAACCCAAAATCTAAACCTAAGCCCAACCCCTAACCCCAAATCTAAAACTAACCCCAAATCTAAACCTAATTCCAAACCCTAGCCCCAAATCTAAACCTAACCCCAAATCTAAACCCCAAATCTAAACCTAGCCCCAAATCTAAACCTAACCCCAACCCCTAAACCCAAATCTAAACCTAACCCCAAATCTAAACCTAACCCCAAATCTAAACCTAACCCCAACCCCTACACCCAAACCTAAACCTAACCCCAAATCTAAACGTAACCCCAACCCCTAACCCCAAATCTAAACCTAAGCTCAAACCCTAACCCCAAGCCCTAACCCCAAATCTAAACCTAACCCCAACCCCTAACCCCAACCCCTAAACCCAAATCTAAACCTATACCCCAAATCTAAACCCCAAATCTAAACCTAACCCCAAATCTAAACCTAAACCCAACCCCTAACCCCAAATCTAAACCTAACACCAACCGCGAACCCCAACCCCTAACCCCAAATCTAAACCTAACCCCAACCCCTAACCCCAACTCCTAACCCCAAATCTAAACCTAACCCCAACCCCTAACCCCAACCCCTAACACCAAATCTAAACCTAACTCCAAATCAAAACCTAACCTCAACCCCTAACCCCAAACGCTAACCCCAAATCTAAACCTAACCTTAAATCTAAACCTAACCCCAAATCAGAACCCCAAATGTAAACCTAACCCCAACCCCTAACCCCAAATCTAAACCTAACCCCAACCCCTAACCCCAACCCCTAACCTCAAATCTAAACCTAACCTTAAATCTAAAACTAACCCCAAATCAAAACCCCAAATCTAAACCTAACCCCAAATCTAAACGTAACCCCAACCCCTAACCCCAAATCTAAACCTAACGCCAAATCTAAACCTAACCCCAACCCCTAACCCCAAATCTAAACCTAACCCCAACCCCTAACCCCAAATCTAAACCTAACCCAAATCTAAACCTAACCCCAAACCCTAGCCCCAAATCTAAACCTAACCCCAAATCTAAACCGCAAATCTAAACCTAACCCCAAATCTAAACCTAACCCCAACACCTAACCCTAAATCTAAACCTAACCCCAAATCTAAACCTAACCCCAAATCTAAACCTAACTCTAACCCCTAACCCCAAATCTAAACCTAACCCCAAAACTAAACCTAACCCCAACCCCTAAACCCAAACCTAAACCTAAACCCAAATCTACACCTTATCCCAACCCCTAACCCTAAATCTAAACCTAACCCCATATATAAACCTAACCCCAACCCCTAACCCCAAATCGAAATCTAACCCCAAATCTAAACCTAACCCCAACCCCTAACCCCAACCCCTAACCCCAACCCCTAACCCCAACCCCTAACCCCAAATCTAAACCTAACCCCAACCCCTAACCCCAACCCCTAAACCCAAATCTAAACCTAACCCCAAATCTAAATCCCAAATATAAACCTAATCCCAAATCTAAACCTAATCCCAACCCCTAAATCCAAATCTAAACCTAACCCCAACCCCTAACCCCAACCCCGAACCCCAACCCCTAACCGCAAATGTAAACCTAACCCCAACCCCTAACCCCAACCCCTAACCCCAAATCTAAACCTAACCCCAACCCCTAACCCCAACCCTAAATCTAAACCTAACCCAAAATCTAAACCTAACCCCAAGCCCTAACCCCAAATCTAAACCTAACCCCAACCCCTAACCCCAAATCTAAACCTAACGCTAAATCTAAACCTAGCGTCAACCCCTAACCCCAAATCTAAACCTAACCCCAAATCTAAACCTAACCCCAACTCCTAACCCCAAATCTAAACCTAACCCCAAATCTAAACCTAACCCCAACCCCTAACCCCAAATCTAAACCTAACCCCAAATCTAAACCTAACCCCAAACCCTAGCCCCAAATCTAAACCTAACCCCAAATCTAAACCTAACCCCAAATCTAAACCTAACCCCAACACCTAACCCTAAATCTAAACCTAACCCTAAATCTAAACCTAAACCCAAATCTAAACCTAACCCCAAATCTAAACCTAACTCCAACCCCTAACCCCAAATCTAAACCTAACCCCAAATCTAAACCTAACCCCAACACCTAAACCCAAATCTAAACCTAACCTCAACCCCTAACCCCAAATCTAAACCTAACCCCAAATCTAAACCTAACCCCAACCCCTAAACGCAAAACTAAACCTAAACCCAAATCTAAACCTTATCCCAACCCCTAACCTCAACCCCTAACCCCAAATCTAAACCTAACCCCAAATCTAAACCTAACCCCAACCCCTAACACCAAATCGAAATCTAACCCCAAATCTAAACCTAACCCCAACCCCTAACCCCAACCCCTAACCCCAAATCTAAACCTAACCCCAGCCCCTAACCCCATCCCCTAACCCCAACACCTAATCCCAAATCTAAACCTAACCCTAAATCTAAACCTAACCCCAAATCGAAACCTAACCCCAAACCCTAACCCCAAATCGAAATCTAACCCCAAATCTAAACCTAACCCCAACCCCTAACCCCAATCCCTAACCCCAACCCCTAACCCCAACCCCTAGCCCCAACACCTAATCCCAAATCTAAACCTAACCCCAAATCTAAACCTAACCCCAAATCTAAACCTAACCCCAACCCCTAACCCCAAATCTAAACCTAACCCCAAATCTAAACCTAACCCCAACCCCTAACCGCAACCACTAACCCCAAATCTAAACCTAACCCCAATTCCTAACCCCAACCCCTAACTCCAAATCTAAAAATAACCCCAGCCCCTAACCCCAACCCCTAACCCCAAATCTAAACCTAACCCTAAACCTAAACCTAACCCCAAATCTAAACCTAACCCCAAATCTAAACCTAACCACAACCCCTAACCCCAAATCTAAACCTAACCCCAAATCTAAACCTAAACCCAAATCTAAACCTAACCCCAACCCCTAACCCCAAATCTAAACCTAACCCCAACCCCTAACCCCAAATCTAAACCTAACCCCAAATCTAAACCTAACCCCAACCCCTAAACCCAAATCTCAACCTAACCCCAAATCTAAACCTAACCTCAACCCCTAACCCCAAATTTCAACCTAACCCCAGATCTAAACCTAACCTCAACCCCTAACCCCAAATCTTAACCTAACCCCAAACCTAAACCTAACCCCAACCCCTAAACCCAAATCTAAACCTAACCCCAAATCTAAACCTAACCTCAACCCCTAACACAAAATCTAAACCTAACAGCAAATCTAAACCTAACCCCAACCCCTAAACCCAAATCTAAACCTAACCCCAAATCTAAGCCTAACCCCAAATCTATACCCCAAATATAAACCTAACCCCAAATCTAAACCTAACCCCAACCACTAAACCCAAATCTAAACCTAAACCCAACCCCTAACCCCAAATCTAAACCTAACTCCAACCCCTAACCCCAGATCTAAACCTAACTCCAAATCTAAACTTAACCCCAAATCTAAACCTAACCCCAACCCCTAACCCCAAATCTAAACCTACCCCAAATCTAAACCTAAACCCAAATCTAAACCTAACCCCAACCCCTAACACCAAATCTAAACCTAACCCCAAATCTAAACCTAACCCCAACCCCTAACCCCAAATCTTAACCTAACCCCAAATATAAATCTAACCCCAACCACTAGCCCCAAATCTACAACCTAACCCCAAATCTAAACCTAACCCCAACCCCTAACCCCAAATCTAAACCTAACCCCAAATCTAAACCTAACCCCAACCCCTAACCCTAAATCTAAACCTAACCCCAAATTTAAACCGAACCGCAACCCCTAACCCCAAATCTAAACGTAACCCCAACCCCTAACCCCAACCCCTAAACCCAAATCTAAACCTATACCCCAAATCTAAACCCCAAATCTAAACCTAACCCCAAATCTAAACCTAACCCCAACCCCTAACCCCAAATTTAAACCTAACACCAACCGCTAACCCCAACCCCTAACCCCAAATCTAAACCTAACCCCAACCCCTAACCCCAACCCCTAACCCCAAATCTAAACCTAACCCCAACCCCTAACCCCAACCCCTAACGCCAAATCTAAACCTAACCCCAAATCTAAACCTAACCTCAACCCCTAACCCCAATTCTAAACCTAACCCCAAATCTAAATCTAACCTCAACCCCTAACCCCAAATCTTAACCTAACCCCAAATCTAAACCTAACCCCAACCCCTAACCCCAAATCTAAACCTAACCCCAACCCCTAACCCCAACCCCTAACCCCAAATCTGAACCTAACCCCAACCCCTAACCCCAACCCCTAACCCCAAATCTAAACCTAACCCCAACACCTAACCCCAACCCCTAACCCCAAATCTAAACCTAACCCCAAATCTAAACGTAACCTCAACCCCTAACCCCAAATGTAAACCTAATCCCAAGTCTAAACCTAACCTCAACCCCTAACCCCAAATCTTAACCTAAACCCAAAGATAAATCTAACCCCAACCACTAGCCCCAAATCTAAACCTAACCCCAAATCTAAACCTAATCTCAACCCCTAACACCAAATCTAAACCGTGCTCACACCGGTGCACTTCTTAGTGTATCCATTCAGTCCTGGGCTGCGGGGCATTCAGAAGTGGCTCTATGGAGACGTCTGCATAGAGGCAGCTGTCAGAACACGCACACTCGATTGTTCACCAAAACATATGCAGACGCGTCCTTAGCCTGTAGATTTGGATGCACAGAGTTCCCTGTGTTCGCAAGAGACAAGGGAATCGCGTCTGTACGCACAGAAGCAATAGCGGACCGTTTCCCTCGGAGTGAACGCGAAGAGCCGTCTATGTACTCGCAGACACGGGAACGTGCCTCAATGCGGTCACAGAGGCAGCAGCTTTTGCACAGATGCTCTGGTGATTTTGGCACTTTCCAGGCACACTCCTGAAAGTCGCGCACACTGCTGTTCACTCGCTAAACGACCTCTTGGGAAACACGTCTCCGGTCGATGGACCGCTCAGATTGCTTCTCGTGTAACTGTGAACTGTGTCAGCGCAGGGAATCCGTCTCTGTTGAGCAGATGTCAATCCTGCCTCGGTTTTGCTTTGTTGCCTCTACCAAGATGATTTCCCGTTTCTCTCTTCACTGGAGCACGCAGACACAGCCAACGCACATCAAGTGTCAAGAGACACGCTCTGCTGAGCTCAACGCTTGTGCAGATGCACATGTGCGACGAAGTCAACACACGTGCTTGTGGAGAGAAAGAAAGGGACTCCCAGGCGTGTGGAGCGACGGGGAGAAAGAGCGGGCGCTGAGGAACACAGTTTCAAACAGACTGTCTCCACACAAACAGGCACCTGTCTGCAGGTATCCTAGATCTTGATTCTTGAACTTGAGGAAACACGCGTCTGAGCAAAACTCCCAAACGCTTCCAGGAAAGACACACGCTCTCCCACAAGCACACAAGTGTTTGCCCTCAGCTATAGATCAGGGACAAGCTTGTGAAGAGATGCCCTGCTATTCTTTCGCCTTATGGCATCATGTGTTTCGTTCCTCTTGGAGATCGATTGTTAAACGTCTTTCCTCGGGCGACTGTGAAGTATTTGCCAGCGGAGGAGAAGTAGCACGGAGCAGCATTCAGTACTGCCTACGAGTGTCTTTGCTACCCTACTAGCGGAGCTCCAAGAACAGGCACACATCTTCAGGTACCTTCCAAATGTGGATTCCCCTGCGGCCCCGTAGGCGGGCATGCAGTACGCCAACCATCAACGGACGTTTTTCCCCTCAAGCCTGTCAGGACGTTGCTCGTCCGTCTTTCCCTCAATAGATGGGAGTAGGCGCGCTTGCGGATGTGTGCGTGTGTGTGGCCACGCGTTTGCTTAGGCATCAGTGTGTGAAAAGGTAGGTGCTTTTCTCTAGCTGCGTGTGCGTGCACGTGGTGCTGGGTGCACATCCCTGGGTGCTCGTGGAAAGGTTTCTGCATGGTTTTCGCTGAGGAATCGTGTGTGTGCACATGGACAAAGAGAAGGCGCAGCAACCAGGTTCCAGCGCCGAAGAAGGCAAAAGGCAAGGTTTCCGGCGCTATCTCCTTCTCTCCGCAGACCTAGTCGCACAAAGCAAGCCACTAAGCCGGCGACCGGCAAGAGAGCTACAACGAAGCATGCCGAACGGAGAAAATAGCAGCAGCTCATCTGTTCACACCTTGTTTCTGCCATGTGCTTGAACGCCAAGACGTTCGCGCTTCTGTGAGATGAAAGACGTCCTTCTGCATATGTGCTTGCTCACACCGGTGCACTTGTTAGTCTATCCATTCAGTCCTGGGCTGCGGGGCATTCAGAAGTGGCTCTGTGGAGACGTCTGCATAGAGGCAGCTGTCAGAACACGCACACTCGATTGTTCACCAAAACATATGCAGACGCGTCCTTAGCCTGTAGATTTGGATGCACAGAGTTCCCTGTGTTCGCAAGAGACAAGGGAATCGCGTCTGTACGCACAGAAGCAATAGCGGACCGTTTCCCTCGGAGTGAACGCGAAGAGCCGTCTATGTACTCGCAGACACGGGAACGTGCCTCAATGCGGTCACAGAGGCAGCAGCTTTTGCACAGATGCTCTGGTGATTCTGGCACTTTCCAGGCACACTGCTGAAAGTCGCGCACACTGCTGTTCACTCGCTAAACGACCTCTTGGGAAACACGTCTCCGGTCGACGGACCGCTCAGATTGCTTCTCGTGTAACTGTGAACTGTGTCAGCGCAGGGAATCCGTCTCTGTTGAGCAGATGTCAATCCTGCCTCGCTTTTGCTTTGTTGCCTCTACCAAGATGATTTCCCGTTTCTCTCTTCACTGGAGCAGGCAGACACAGCCAACGCACATCAAGTGTCAAGAGACACGCTCTGCTGAGCTCAACGCTTGTGCAGATGCACATGTGCGACGAAGTCAACACACGTGCTTGTGGAGAGAAAGAAAGGGACTCCCAGGCGTGTGGAGCGACGGGGAGAAAGAGCGGGCGCTGAGGAACACAGTTTCAAACAGACTGTCTCCACACAAACAGGCACCTGTCTGCAGGTATCCTAGATCTTGATTCTTGAACTTGAGGAAACACGCGTCTGAGCAAAACTCCCAAACGCTTCCAGGAAAGACACACGCTCTCCCACAAGCACACAAGTGTTTACCCTCAGCTATAGATCAGGGACAAGCTTGTGAAGAGATGCCCTGCTATTCTTTCGCCTTATGGCATCATGTGTTTCGTTCCTCTTGGAGATCGATTGTTAAACGTCTTTCCTCGGGCGACTGTGAAGCATTTGCCAGCGGAGGAGAAGTAGCACGGAGCAGCATTCAGTACTGCCTACGAGTGTCTTTGCTACCCTACTAGCGGAGCTCCAAGAACAGGCACACATCTTCAGGTACCTTCCAAATGTGGATTCCCCTGCAGCCCCGTAGGCGGGCGTGCAGTACGCCAACCATCAACGGACGTTTTTCCCCTCAAGCCTGTCAGGACGTTGCTCGTCCGTCTTTCCCTCAATAGATGGGAGTAGGCGCGCTTGCGGATGTGTGCGTGTGTGTGGCCACGCGTTTGCTTAGGCATCAGTGTGTGAAAAGGTAGGTGCTTTTCTCTAGCTGCGTGTGCGTGCACGTGGTGCTGGGTGCACATCCCTGGGTGCTCGTGGAAAGGTTTCTGCATGGTTTTCGCTGAGGAATCGTGTGTGTGCACATGGACAAAGAGAAGGCGCAGCAACCAGGTTCCAGCGCCGAAGAAGGCAAAAGGCAAGGTTTCCGGCGCTATCTCCTTCTCTCCGCAGACCTAGTCGCGCAAAGCAAGCCGCTAAGCCGGCGACCGGCAAGAGAGCTACAACGAAGCATGCCGAATGGAGAAAATAGCAGCAGCTCATCTGTTCACACCTTGTTTCTGCCATGTGCTTGAACGCCAAGACGTTCGCGCTTCTGTGAGATGAAAGACGTCCTTCTGCATATGTGCTTGCTCACACCGGTGCACTTGTTAGTGTATCCATTCAGTCCTGGGCTGCGGGGCATTCAGAAGTGGCTCTGTGGAGACGTCTGCATAGAGGCAGCTGTCAGAACACGCACACTCGATTGTTCACCAAAACATATGCAGACGCGTCCTTAGCCTGTAGATTTGGATGCACAGAGTTCCCTGTGTTCGCAAGAGACAAGGGAATCGCGTCTGTACGCACAGAAGCAATAGCGGACCGTTTCCCTCGGAGTGAACGCGAAGAGCCGTCTATGTACTCGCAGACACGGGAACGTGCCTCAATGCGGTCACAGAGGCAGCAGCTTTTGCACAGATGCTCTGGTGATTCTGGCACTTTCCAGGCACACTGCTGAAAGTCGCGCACACTGCTGTTCACTCGCTAAACGACCTCTTGGGAAACACGTCTCCGGTCGACGGACCGCTCAGATTGCTTCTCGTGTAACTGTGAACTGTGTCAGCGCAGGGAATCCGTCTCTGTTGAGCAGATGTCAATCCTGCCTCGCTTTTGCTTTGTTGCCTCTACCAAGATGATTTCCCGTTTCTCTCTTCACTGGAGCACGCAGACACAGCCAACGCACATCAAGTGTCAAGAGACACGCTCTGCTGAGCTCAACGCTTGTGCAGATGCACATGTGCGACGAAGTCAACACACGTGCTTGTGGAGAGAAAGAAAGGGACTCCCAGGCGTGTGGAGCGACGGGGAGAAAGAGCGGGCGCTGAGGAACACAGTTTCAAACAGACTGTCTCCACACAAACAGGCACCTGTCTGCAGGTATCCTAGATCTTGATTCTTGAACTTGAGGAAACACGCGTCTGAGCAAAACTCCCAAACGCTTCCAGGAAAGACACACGCTCTCCCACAAGCACACAAGTGTTTGCCCTCAGCTATAGATCAGGGACAAGCTTGTGAAGAGATGCCCTGCTATTCTTTCGCCTTATGGCATCATGTGTTTCGTTCCTCTTGGAGATCGATTGTTAAACGTCTTTCCTAGGGCGACTGTGAAGCATTTGCCAGCGGAGGAGAAGTAGCACGGAGCAGCATTCAGTACTGCCTACGAGTGTCTTTGCTACCCTACTAGCGGAGCTCCAAGAACAGGCACACATCTTCAGGTACCTTCCAAATGTGGATTCCCCTGCAGCCCCGTAGGCGGGCGTGCAGTACGCCAACCATCAACGGACGTTTTTCCCCTCAAGCCTGTCAGGACGTTGCTCGTCCGTCTTTCCCTCAATAGATGGGAGTAGGCGCGCTTGCGGATGTGTGCGTGTGTGTGGCCACGCGTTTGCTTAGGCATCAGTGTGTGAAAAGGTAGGTGCTTTTCTCTAGCTGCGTGTGCGTGCACGTGGTGCTGGGTGCACATCCCTGGGTGCTCGAGGTAAGGTTTCTGCATGGTTTTCGCTGAGGAATCGTGTGTGTGCACATGGACAAAGAGAAGGCGCAGCAACCAGGTTCCAGCGCCGAAGAAGGCAAAAGGCAAGGTTTCCGGCGCTATCTCCTTCTCTCCGCAGACCTAGTCGCGCAAAGCAAGCCGCTAAGCCGGCGACCGGCAAGAGAGCTACAACGAAGCATGCCGAACGGAGAAAATAGCAGCAGCTCATCTGTTCACACCTTGTTTCTGCCATGTGCTTGAACGCCAAGACGTTCGCGCTTCTGTGAGATGAAAGACGTCCTTCTGCATATGTGCTTGCTCACACCGGTGCACTTGTTAGTGTATCCATTCAGTCCTGGGCTGCGGGGCATTCAGAAGTGGCTCTGTGGAGACGTCTGCATAGAGGCAGCTGTCAGAACACGCACACTCGATTGTTCACCAAAACATATGCAGACGCGTCCTTAGCCTGTAGATTTGGATGCACAGAGTTCCCTGTGTTCGCAAGAGACAAGGGAATCGCGTCTGTACGCACAGAAGCAATAGCGGACCGTTTCCCTCGGAGTGAACGCGAAGAGCCGTCTATGTACTCGCAGACACGGGAACGTACCTCAATGCGGTCACAGAGGCAGCAGCTTTTGCACAGATGCTCTGGTGATTCTGGCACTTTCCAGGCACACTGCTGAAAGTCGCGCACACTGCTGTTCACTCGCTAAACGACCTCTTGGGAAACACGTCTCCGGTCGACGGACCGCTCAGATTGCTTCTCGTGTAACTGTGAACTGTGTCAGCGCAGGGAATCCGTCTCTGTTGAGCAGATGTCAATCCTGCCTCGCTTTTGCTTTGTTGCCTCTACCAAGATGATTTCCCGTTTCTCTCTTCACTGGAGCACGCAGACACAGCCAACGCACATCAAGTGTCAAGAGACACGCTCTGCTGAGCTCAACGCTTGTGCAGATGCACATGTGCGACGAAGTCAACACACGCGCTTGTGGAGAGAAAGAAAGGGACTCCCAGGCGTGTGGAGCGACGGGGAGAAAGAGCGGGCGCTGAGGAACACAGTTTCAAACAGACTGTCTCCACACAAACAGGCACCTGTCTGCAGGTATCCTAGATCTTGATTCTTGAACTTGAGGAAACACGCGTCTGAGCAAAACTCCCAAACGCTTCCAGGAAAGACACAGGCTCTCCCACAAGCACACAAGTGTTTGCCCTCAGCTATAGATCAGGGACAAGCTTGTGAAGAGATGCCCTGCTATTCTTTCGCCTTATGGCATCATGTGTTTCGTTCCTCTTGGAGATCGATTGTTAAACGTCTTTCCTAGGGCGACTGTGAAGCATTTGCCAGCGGAGGAGAAGTAGCACGGAGCAGCATTCAGTACTGCCTACGAGTGTCTTTGCTACCCTACTAGCGGAGCTCCAAGAACAGGCACACATCTTCAGGTACCTTCCAAATGTGGATTCCCCTGCAGCCCCGTAGGCGGGCGTGCAGTACGCCAACCATCAACGGACGTTTTTCCCCTCAAGCCTGTCAGGACGTTGCTCGTCCGTCTTTCCCTCAATAGATGGGAGTAGGCGCGCTTGCGGATGTGTGCGTGTGTGTGGCCACGCGTTTGCTTAGGCATCAGTGTGTGAAAAGGTAGGTGCTTTTCTCTAGCTGCGTGTGCGTGCACGTGGTGCTGGGTGCACATCCCTGGGTGCTCGAGGTAAGGTTTCTGCATGGTTTTCGCTGAGGAATCGTGTGTGTGCACATGGACAAAGAGAAGGCGCAGCAACCAGGTTCCAGCGCCGAAGAAGGCAAAAGGCAAGGTTTCCGGCGCTATCTCCTTCTCTCCGCAGACCTAGTCGCGCAAAGCAAGCCGCTAAGCCGGCGACCGGCAAGAGAGCTACAACGAAGCATGCCGAACGGAGAAAATAGCAGCAGCTCATCTGTTCACACCTTGTTTCTGCCATGTGCTTGAACGCCAAGACGTTCGCGCTTCTGTGAGATGAAAGACGTCCTTCTGCATATGTGCTTGCTCACACCGGTGCACTTGTTAGTGTATCCATTCAGTCCTGGGCTGCGGGGCATTCAGAAGTGGCTCTGTGGAGACGTCTGCATAGAGGCAGCTGTCAGAACACGCACACTCGATTGTTCACCAAAACATATGCAGACGCGTCCTTAGCCTGTAGATTTGGATGCACAGAGTTCCCTGTGTTCGCAAGAGACAAGGGAATCGCGTCTGTACGCACAGAAGCAATAGCGGACCGTTTCCCTCGGAGTGAACGCGAAGAGCCGTCTATGTACTCGCAGACACGGGAACGTACCTCAATGCGGTCACAGAGGCAGCAGCTTTTGCACAGATGCTCTGGTGATTCTGGCACTTTCCAGGCACACTGCTGAAAGTCGCGCACACTGCTGTTCACTCGCTAAACGACCTCTTGGGAAACACGTCTCCGGTCGACGGACCGCTCAGATTGCTTCTCGTGTAACTGTGAACTGTGTCAGCGCAGGGAATCCGTCTCTGTTGAGCAGATGTCAATCCTGCCTCGGTTTTGCTTTGTTGCCTCTACCAAGATGATTTCCCGTTTCTCTCTTCACTGGAGCACGCAGACACAGCCAACGCACATCAAGTGTCAAGAGACACGCTCTGCTGAGCTCAACGCTTGTGCAGATGCACATGTGCGACGAAGTCAACACACGCGCTTGTGGAGAGAAAGAAAGGGACTCCCAGGCGTGTGGAGCGACGGGGAGAAAGAGCGGGCGCTGAGGAACACAGTTTCAAACAGACTGTCTCCACACAAACAGGCACCTGTCTGCAGGTATCCTAGATCTTGATTCTTGAACTTGAGGAAACACGCGTCTGAGCAAAACTCCCAAACGCTTCCAGGAAAGACACAGGCTCTCCCACAAGCACACAAGTGTTTGCCCTCAGCTATAGATCAGGGACAAGCTTGTGAAGAGATGCCCTGCTATTCTTTCGCCTTATGGCATCATGTGTTTCGTTCCTCTTGGAGATCGATTGTTAAACGTCTTTCCTAGGGCGACTGTGAAGCATTTGCCAGCGGAGGAGAAGTAGCACGGAGCAGCATTCAGTACTGCCTACGAGTGTCTTTGCTACCCTACTAGCGGAGCTCCAAGAACAGGCACACATCTTCAGGTACCTTCCAAATGTGGATTCCCCTGCAGCCCCGTAGGCGGGCGTGCAGTACGCCAACCATCAACGGACGTTTTTCCCCTCAAGCCTGTCAGGACGTTGCTCGTCCGTCTTTCCCTCAATAGATGGGAGTAGGCGCGCTTGCGGATGTGTGCGTGTGTGTGGCCACGCGTTTGCTTAGGCATCAGTGTGTGAAAAGGTAGGTGCTTTTCTCTAGCTGCGTGTGCGTGCACGTGGTGCTGGGTGCACATCCCTGGGTGCTCGTGGAAAGGTTTCTGCATGGTTTTCGCTGAGGAATCGTGTGTGTGCACATGGACAAAGAGAAGGCGCAGCAACCAGGTTCCAGCGCCGAAGAAGGCAAAAGGCAAGGTTTCCGGCGCTATCTCCTTCTCTCCGCAGACCTAGTCGCGCAAAGCAAGCCGCTAAGCCGGCGACCGGCAAGAGAGCTACAACGAAGCATGCCGAACGGAGAAAATAGCAGCAGCTCATCTGTTCACACCTTGTTTCTGCCATGTGCTTGAACGCCAAGACGTTCGCGCTTCTGTGAGATGAAAGACGTCCTTCTGCATATGTGCTTGCTCACACCGGTGCACTTGTTAGTGTATCCATTCAGTCCTGGGCTGCGGGGCATTCAGAAGTGGCTCTGTGGAGACGTCTGCATAGAGGCAGCTGTCAGAACACGCACACTCGATTGTTCACCAAAACATATGCAGACGCGTCCTTAGCCTGTAGATTTGGATGCACAGAGTTCCCTGTGTTCGCAAGAGACAAGGGAATCGCGTCTGTACGCACAGAAGCAATAGCGGACCGTTTCCCTCGGAGTGAACGCGAAGAGCCGTCTATGTACTCGCAGACACGGGAACGTGCCTCAATGCGGTCACAGAGGCAGCAGCTTTTGCACAGATGCTCTGGTGATTCTGGCACTTTCCAGGCACACTGCTGAAAGTCGCGCACACTGCTGTTCACTCGCTAAACGACCTCTTGGGAAACACGTCTCCGGTCGACGGACCGCTCAGATTGCTTCTCGTGTAACTGTGAACTGTGTCAGCGCAGGGAATCCGTCTCTGTTGAGCAGATGTCAATCCTGCCTCGGTTTTGCTTTGTTGCCTCTACCAAGATGATTTCCCGTTTCTCTCTTCACTGGAGCACGCAGACACAGCCAACGCACATCAAGTGTCAAGAGACACGCTCTGCTGAGCTCAACGCTTGTGCAGATGCACATGTGCGACGAAGTCAACACACGTGCTTGTGGAGAGAAAGAAAGGGACTCCCAGGCGTGTGGATGGACGGGGAGAAAGAGCGGGCGCTGAGGAACACAGTTTCAAACAGACTGTCTCCACACAAACAGGCACCTGTCTGCAGGTATCCTAGATCTTGATTCTTGAACTTGAGGAAACACGCGTCTGAGCAAAACTCCCAAACGCTTCCAGGAAAGACACACGCTCTCCCACAAGCACACAAGTGTTTACCCTCAGCTATAGATCAGGGACAAGCTTGTGAAGAGATGCCCTGCTATTCTTTCGCCTTATGGCATCATGTGTTTCGTTCCTCTTGGAGATCGATTGTTAAACGTCTTTCCTAGGGCGACTGTGAAGCATTTGCCAGCGGAGGAGAAGTAGCACGGAGCAGCATTCAGTACTGCCTACGAGTGTCTTTGCTACCCTACTAGCGGAGCTCCAAGAACAGGCACACATCTTCAGGTACCTTCCAAATGTGGATTCCCCTGCAGCCCCGTAGGCGGGCGTGCAGTACGCCAACCATCAACGGACGTTTTTCCCCTCAAGCCTGTCAGGACGTTGCTCGTCCGTCTTTCCCTCAATAGATGGGAGTAGGCGCGCTTGCGGATGTGTGCGTGTGTGTGGCCACGCGTTTGCTTAGGCATCAGTGTGTGAAAAGGTAGGTGCTTTTCTCTAGCTGCGTGTGCGTGCACGTGGTGCTGGGTGCACATCCCTGGGTGCTCGTGGTAAGGTTTCTGCATGGTTTTCGCTGAGGAATCGTGTGTGTGCACATGGACAAAGAGAAGGCGCAGCAACCAGGTTCCAGCGCCGAAGAAGGCAAAAGGCAAGGTTTCCGGCGCTATCTCCTTCTCTCCGCAGACCTAGTCGCGCAAAGCAAGCCGCTAAGCCGGCGACCGGCAAGAGAGCTACAACGAAGCATGCCGAACGGAGAAAATAGCAGCAGCTCATCTGTTCACACCTTGTTTCTGCCATGTGCTTGAACGCCAAGACGTTCGCGCTTCTGTGAGATGAAAGACGTCCTTCTGCATATGTGCTTGCTCACACCGGTGCACTTGTTAGTGTATCCATTCAGTCCTGGGCTGCGGGGCATTCAGAAGTGGCTCTGTGGAGACGTCTGCATAGAGGCAGCTGTCAGAACACGCACACTCGATTGTTCACCAAAACATATGCAGACGCGTCCTTAGCCTGTAGATTTGGATGCACAGAGTTCCCTGTGTTCGCAAGAGACAAGGGAATCGCGTCTGTACGCACAGAAGCAATAGCGGACCGTTTCCCTCGGAGTGAACGCGAAGAGCCGTCTATGTACTCGCAGACACGGGAACGTGCCTCAATGCGGTCACAGAGGCAGCAGCTTTTGCACAGATGCTCTGGTGATTCTGGCACTTTCCAGGCACACTCCTGAAAGTCGCGCACACTGCTGTTCACTCGCTAAACGACCTCTTGGGAAACACGTCTCCGGTCGATGGACCGCTCAGATTGCTTCTCGTGTAACTGTGAACTGTGTCAGCGCAGGGAATCCGTCTCTGTTGAGCAGATGTCAATCCTGCCTCGCTTTTGCTTTGTTGCCTCTACCAAGATGATTTCCCGTTTCTCTCTTCACTGGAGCACGCAGACGCAGCCAACGCACATCAAGTGTCAAGAGACACGCTCTGCTGAGCTCAACGCTTGTGCAGATGCACATGTGCGACGAAGTCAACACACGTGCTTGTGGAGAGAAAGAAAGGGACTCCCAGGCGTGTGGAGCGACGGGGAGAAAGAGCGGGCGCTGAGGAACACAGTTTCAAACAGACTGTCTCCACACAAACAGGCACCTGTCTGCAGGTATCCTAGATCTTGATTCTTGAACTTGAGGAAACACGCGTCTGAGCAAAACTCCCAAACGCTTCCAGGAAAGACACAGGCTCTCCCACAAGCACACAAGTGTTTGCCCTCAGCTATAGATCAGGGACAAGCTTGTGAAGAGATGCCCTGCTATTCTTTCGCCTTATGGCATCATGTGTTTCGTTCCTCTTGGAGATCGATTGTTAAACGTCTTTCCTAGGGCGACTGTGAAGCATTTGCCAGCGGAGGAGAAGTAGCACGGAGCAGCATTCAGTACTGCCTACGAGTGTCTTTGCTACCCTACTAGCGGAGCTCCAAGAACAGGCACACATCTTCAGGTACCTTCCAAATGTGGATTCCCCTGCAGCCCCGTAGGCGGGCGTGCAGTACGCCAACCATCAACGGACGTTTTTCCCCTCAAGCCTGTCAGGACGTTGCTCGTCCGTCTTTCCCTCAATAGATGGGAGTAGGCGCGCTTGCGGATGTGTGCGTGTGTGTGGCCACGCGTTTGCTTAGGCATCAGTGTGTGAAAAGGTAGGTGCTTTTCTCTAGCTGCGTGTGCGTGCACGTGGTGCTGGGTGCACATCCCTGGGTGCTCGTGGAAAGGTTTCTGCATGGTTTTCGCTGAGGAATCGTGTGTGTGCACATGGACAAAGAGAAGGCGCAGCAACCAGGTTCCAGCGCCGAAGAAGGCAAAAGGCAAGGTTTCCGGCGCTATCTCCTTCTCTCCGCAGACCTAGTCGCGCAAAGCAAGCCGCTAAGCCGGCGACCGGCAAGAGAGCTACAACGAAGCATGCCGAATGGAGAAAATAGCAGCAGCTCATCTGTTCACACCTTGTTTCTGCCATGTGCTTGAACGCCAAGACGTTCGCGCTTCTGTGAGATGAAAGACGTCCTTCTGCATATGTGCTTGCTCACACCGGTGCACTTGTTAGTGTATCCATTCAGTCCTGGGCTGCGGGGCATTCAGAAGTGGCTCTGTGGAGACGTCTGCATAGAGGCAGCTGTCAGAACACGCACACTCGATTGTTCACCAAAACATATGCAGACGCGTCCTTAGCCTGTAGATTTGGATGCACAGAGTTCCCTGTGTTCGCAAGAGACAAGGGAATCGCGTCTGTACGCACAGAAGCAATAGCGGACCGTTTCCCTCGGAGTGAACGCGAAGAGCCGTCTATGTACTCGCAGACACGGGAACGTGCCTCAATGCGGTCACAGAGGCAGCAGCTTTTGCACAGATGCTCTGGTGATTCTGGCACTTTCCAGGCACACTGCTGAAAGTCGCGCACACTGCTGTTCACTCGCTAAACGACCTCTTGGGAAACACGTCTCCGGTCGACGGACCGCTCAGATTGCTTCTCGTGTAACTGTGAACTGTGTCAGCGCAGGGAATCCGTCTCTGTTGAGCAGATGTCAATCCTGCCTCGGTTTTGCTTTGTTGCCTCTACCAAGATGATTTCCCGTTTCTCTCTTCACTGGAGCACGCAGACACAGCCAACGCACATCAAGTGTCAAGAGACACGCTCTGCTGAGCTCAACGCTTGTGCAGATGCACATGTGCGACGAAGTCAACACACGCGCTTGTGGAGAGAAAGAAAGGGACTCCCAGGCGTGTGGAGCGACGGGGAGAAAGAGCGGGCGCTGAGGAACACAGTTTCAAACAGACTGTCTCCACACAAACAGGCACCTATCTGCAGGTATCCTAGATCTTGATTCTTGAACTTGAGGAAACACGCGTCTGAGCAAAACTCCCAAACGCTTCCAGGAAAGACACAGGCTCTCCCACAAGCACACAAGTGTTTGCCCTCAGCTATAGATCAGGGACAAGCTTGTGAAGAGATGCCCTGCTATTCTTTCGCCTTATGGCATCATGTGTTTCGTTCCTCTTGGAGATCGATTGTTAAACGTCTTTCCTAGGGCGACTGTGAAGCATTTGCCAGCGGAGGAGAAGTAGCACGGAGCAGCATTCAGTACTGCCTACGAGTGTCTTTGCTACCCTACTAGCGGAGCTCCAAGAACAGGCACACATCTTCAGGTACCTTCCAAATGTGGATTCCCCTGCAGCCCCGTAGGCGGGCGTGCAGTACGCCAACCATCAACGGACGTTTTTCCCCTCAAGCCTGTCAGGACGTTGCTCGTCCGTCTTTCCCTCAATAGATGGGAGTAGGCGCGCTTGCGGATGTGTGCGTGTGTGTGGCCACGCGTTTGCTTAGGCATCAGTGTGTGAAAAGGTAGGTGCTTTTCTCTAGCTGCGTGTGCGTGCACGTGGTGCTGGGTGCACATCACTGAGGGCTCGTGGAAAGGTTTCTGCATGGTTTTCGCTGAGGAATCGTGTGTGTGCACATGGACAAAGAGAAGGCGCAGCAACCAGGTTCCAGCGCCGAAGAAGGCAAAAGGCAAGGTTTCCGGCGCTATCTCCTTCTCTCCGCAGACCTAGTCGCGCAAAGCAAGCCGCTAAGCCGGCGACCGGCAAGAGAGCTACAACGAAGCATGCCGAACGGAGAAAATAGCAGCAGCTCATCTGTTCACACCTTGTTTCTGCCATGTGCTTGAACGCCAAGACGTTCGCGCTTCTGTGAGATGAAAGACGTCCTTCTGCATATGTGCTTGCTCACACCGGTGCACTTGTTAGTGTATCCATTCAGTCCTGGGCTGCGGGGCATTCAGAAGTGGCTCTGTGGAGACGTCTGCATAGAGGCAGCTGTCAGAACACGCACACTCGATTGTTCACCAAAACATATGCAGACGCGTCCTTAGCCTGTAGATTTGGATGCACAGAGTTCCCTGTGTTCGCAAGAGACAAGGGAATCGCGTCTGTACGCACAGAAGCAATAGCGGACCGTTTCCCTCGGAGTGAACGCGAAGAGCCGTCTATGTACTCGCAGACACGGGAACGTGCCTCAATGCGGTCACAGAGGCAGCAGCTTTTGCACAGATGCTCTGGTGATTCTGGCACTTTCCAGGCACACTGCTGAAAGTCGCGCACACTGCTGTTCACTCGCTAAACGACCTCTTGGGAAACACGTCTCCGGTCGATGGACCGCTCAGATTGCTTCTCGTGTAACTGTGAACTGTGTCAGCGCAGGGAATCCGTCTCTGTTGAGCAGATGTCAATCCTGCCTCGCTTTTGCTTTGTTGCCTCTACCAAGATGATTTCCCGTTTCTCTCTTCACTGGAGCACGCAGACACAGCCAACGCACATCAAGTGTCAAGAGACACGCTCTGCTGAGCTCAACGCTTGTGCAGATGCACATGTGCGACGAAGTCAACACACGTGCTTGTGGAGAGAAAGAAAGGGACTCCCAGGCGTGTGGAGCGACGGGGAGAAAGAGCGGGCGCTGAGGAACACAGTTTCAAACAGACTGTCTCCACACAAACAGGCACCTGTCTGCAGGTATCCTAGATCTTGATTCTTGAACTTGAGGAAACACGCGTCTGAGCAAAGCTCTCAAACGCTTCCAGGAAAGACACAGGCTCTCCCACAAGCACACAAGTGTTTGCCCTCAGCTATAGATCAGGGACAAGCTTGTGAAGAGATGCCCTGCTATTCTTTCGCCTTATGGCATCATGTGTTTCGTTCCTCTTGGAGATCGATTGTTAAACGTCTTTCCTAGGGCGACTGTGAAGCATTTGCCAGCGGAGGAGAAGTAGCACGGAGCAGCATTCAGTACTGCCTACGAGTGTCTTTGCTACCCTACTGGCGGAGCTCCAAGAACAGGCACACATCTTCAGGTACCTTCCAAATGTGGATTCCCCTGCAGCCCCGTAGGCGGGCGTGCAGTACGCCAACCATCAACGGACGTTTTTCCCCTCAAGCCTGTCAGGACGTTGCTCGTCCGTCTTTCCCTCAATAGATGGGAGTAGGCGCGCTTGCGGATGTGTGCGTGTGTGTGGCCACGCGTTTGCTTAGGCATCAGTGTGTGAAAAGGTAGGTGCTTTTCTCTAGCTGCGTGTGCGTGCACGTGGTGCTGGGTGCACATCCCTGGGTGCTCGTGGTAAGGTTTCTGCATGGTTTTCGCTGAGGAATCGTGTGTGTGCACATGGACAAAGAGAAGGCGCAGCAACCAGGTTCCAGCGCCGAAGAAGGCAAAAGGCAAGGTTTCCGGCGCTATCTCCTTCTCTCCGCAGACCTAGTCGCGCAAAGCAAGCCGCTAAGCCGGCGACCGGCAAGAGAGCTACAACGAAGCATGCCGAACGGAGAAAATAGCAGCAGCTCATCTGTTCACACCTTGTTTCTGCCATGTGCTTGAACGCCAAGAGGTTCGCGCTTCTGTGAGATGAAAGACGTCCTTCTGCATATGTGCTTGCTCACACCGGTGCACTTGTTAGTGTATCCATTCAGTCCTGGGCTGCGGGGCATTCAGAAGTGGCTCTGTGGAGACGTCTGCATAGAGGCAGCTGTCAGAACACGCACACTCGATTTTTCACCAAAACATATGCAGACGCGTCCTTAGCCTGTAGATTTGGATGCACAGAGTTCCCTGTGTTCGCAAGAGACAAGGGAATCGCGTCTGTACGCACAGAAGCAATAGCGGACCGTTTCCCTCGGAGTGAACGCGAAGAGCCGTCTATGTACTCGCAGACACGGGAACGTGCCTCAATGCGGTCACAGAGGCAGCAGCTTTTGCACAGATGCTCTGGTGATTCTGGCACTTTCCAGGCACACTGCTGAAAGTCGCGCACACTGCTGTTCACTCGCTAAACGACCTCTTGGGAAACACGTCTCCGGTCGATGGACCGCTCAGATTGCTTCTCGTGTAACTGTGAACTGTGTCAGCGCAGGGAATCCGTCTCTGTTGAGCAGATGTCAATCCTGCCTCGCTTTTGCTTTGTTGCCTCTACCAAGATGATTTCCCGTTTCTCTCTTCACTGGAGCACGCAGACGCAGCCAACGCACATCAAGTGTCAAGAGACACGCTCTGCTGAGCTCAACGCTTGTGCAGATGCACATGTGCGACGAAGTCAACACACGTGCTTGTGGAGAGAAAGAAAGGGACTCCCAGGCGTGTGGAGCGACGGGGAGAAAGAGCGGGCGCTGAGGAACACAGTTTCAAACAGACTGTCTCCACACAAACAGGCACCTGTCTGCAGGTATCCTAGATCTTGATTCTTGAACTTGAGGAAACACGCGTCTGAGCAAAACTCCCAAACGCTTCCAGGAAAGACACAGGCTCTCCCACAAGCACACAAGTGTTTGCCCTCAGCTATAGATCAGGGACAAGCTTGTGAAGAGATGCCCTGCTATTCTTTCGCCTTATGGCATCATGTGTTTCGTTCCTCTTGGAGATCGATTGTTAAACGTCTTTCCTAGGGCGACTGTGAAGCATTTGCCAGCGGAGGAGAAGTAGCACGGAGCAGCATTCAGTACTGCCTACGAGTGTCTTTGCTACCCTACTAGCGGAGCTCCAAGAACAGGCACACATCTTCAGGTACCTTCCAAATGTGGATTCCCCTGCAGCCCCGTAGGCGGGCGTGCAGTACGCCAACCATCAACGGACGTTTTTCCCCTCAAGCCTGTCAGGACGTTGCTCGTCCGTCTTTCCCTCAATAGATGGGAGTAGGCGCGCTTGCGGATGTGTGCGTGTGTGTGGCCACGCGTTTGCTTAGGCATCAGTGTGTGAAAAGGTAGGTGCTTTTCTCTAGCTGCGTGTGCGTGCACGTGGTGCTGGGTGCACATCACTGAGGGCTCGTGGAAAGGTTTCTGCATGGTTTTCGCTGAGGAATCGTGTGTGTGCACATGGACAAAGAGAAGGTGCAGCAACCAGGTTCCAGCGCCGAAGAAGGCAAAAGGCAAGGTTTCCGGCGCTATCTCCTTCTCTCCGCAGACCTAGTCGCGCAAAGCAAGCCGCTAAGCCGGCGACCGGCAAGAGAGCTACAACGAAGCATGCCGAACGGAGAAAATAGCAGCAGCTCATCTGTTCACACCTTGTTTCTGCCATGTGCTTGAACGCCAAGAGGTTCGCGCTTCTGTGAGATGAAAGACGTCCTTCTGCATATGTGCTTGCTCACACCGGTGCACTTGTTAGTGTATCCATTCAGTCCTGGGCTGCGGGGCATTCAGAAGTGGCTCTGTGGAGACGTCTGCATAGAGGCAGCTGTCAGAACACGCACACTCGATTGTTCACCAAAACATATGCAGACGCGTCCTTAGCCTGTAGATTTGGATGCACAGAGTTCCCTGTGTTCGCAAGAGACAAGGGAATCGCGTCTGTACGCACAGAAGCAATAGCGGACCGTTTCCCTCGGAGTGAACGCGAAGAGCCGTCTATGTACTCGCAGACACGGGAACGTGCCTCAATGCGGTCACAGAGGCAGCAGCTTTTGCACAGATGCTCTGGTGATTCTGGCACTTTCCAGGCACACTCCTGAAAGTCGCGCACACTGCTGTTCACTCGCTAAACGACCTCTTGGGAAACACGTCTCCGGTCGATGGACCGCTCAGATTGCTTCTCGTGTAACTGTGAACTGTGTCAGCGCAGGGAATCCGTCTCTGTTGAGCAGATGTCAATCCTGCCTCGCTTTTGCTTTGTTGCCTCTACCAAGATGATTTCCCGTTTCTCTCTTCACTGGAGCACGCAGACACAGCCAACGCACATCAAGTGTCAAGAGACACGCTCTGCTGAGCTCAACGCTTGTGCAGATGCACATGTGCGACGAAGTCAACACACGTGCTTGTGGAGAGAAAGAAAGGGACTCCCAGGCGTGTGGAGCGACGGGGAGAAAGAGCGGGCGCTGAGGAACACAGTTTCAAACAGACTGTCTCCACACAAACAGGCACCTGTCTGCAGGTATCCTAGATCTTGATTCTTGAACTTGAGGAAACACGCGTCTGAGCAAAGCTCTCAAACGCTTCCAGGAAAGACACAGGCTCTCCCACAAGCACACAAGTGTTTGCCCTCAGCTATAGATCAGGGACAAGCTTGTGAAGAGATGCCCTGCTATTCTTTCGCCTTATGGCATCATGTGTTTCGTTCCTCTTGGAGATCGATTGTTAAACGTCTTTCCTAGGGCGACTGTGAAGCATTTGCCAGCGGAGGAGAAGTAGCACGGAGCAGCATTCAGTACTGCCTACGAGTGTCTTTGCTACCCTACTAGCGGAGCTCCAAGAACAGGCACACATCTTCAGGTACCTTCCAAATGTGGATTCCCCTGCAGCCCCGTAGGCGGGCGTGCAGTACGCCAACCATCAACGGACGTTTTTCCCCTCAAGCCTGTCAGGACGTTGCTCGTCCGTCTTTCCCTCAATAGATGGGAGTAGGCGCGCTTGCGGATGTGTGCGTGTGTGTGGCCACGCGTTTGCTTAGGCATCAGTGTGTGAAAAGGTAGGTGCTTTTCTCTAGCTGCGTGTGCGTGCACGTGGTGCTGGGTGCACATCCCTGGGTGCTCGTGGTAAGGTTTCTGCATGGTTTTCGCTGAGGAATCGTGTGTGTGCACATGGACAAAGAGAAGGCGCAGCAACCAGGTTCCAGCGCCGAAGAAGGCAAAAGGCAAGGTTTCCGGCGCTATCTCCTTCTCTCCGCAGACCTAGTCGCGCAAAGCAAGCCGCTAAGCCGGCGACCGGCAAGAGAGCTACAACGAAGCATGCCGAACGGAGAAAATAGCAGCAGCTCATCTGTTCACACCTTGTTTCTGCCATGTGCTTGAACGCCAAGAGGTTCGCGCTTCTGTGAGATGAAAGACGTCCTTCTGCATATGTGCTTGCTCACACCGGTGCACTTGTTAGTGTATCCATTCAGTCCTGGGCTGCGGGGCATTCAGAAGTGGCTCTGTGGAGACGTCTGCATAGAGGCAGCTGTCAGAACACGCACACTCGATTGTTCACCAAAACATATGCAGACGCGTCCTTAGCCTGTAGATTTGGATGCACAGAGTTCCCTGTGTTCGCAAGAGACAAGGGAATCGCGTCTGTACGCACAGAAGCAATAGCGGACCGTTTCCCTCGGAGTGAACGCGAAGAGCCGTCTATGTACTCGCAGACACGGGAACGTGCCTCAATGCGGTCACAGAGGCAGCAGCTTTTGCACAGATGCTCTGGTGATTCTGGCACTTTCCAGGCACACTGCTGAAAGTCGCGCACACTGCTGTTCACTCGCTAAACGACCTCTTGGGAAACACGTCTCCGGTCGATGGACCGCTCAGATTGCTTCTCGTGTAACTGTGAACTGTGTCAGCGCAGGGAATCCGTCTCTGTTGAGCAGATGTCAATCCTGCCTCGCTTTTGCTTTGTTGCCTCTACCAAGATGATTTCCCGTTTCTCTCTTCACTGGAGCACGCAGACGCAGCCAACGCACATCAAGTGTCAAGAGACACGCTCTGCTGAGCTCAACGCTTGTGCAGATGCACATGTGCGACGAAGTCAACACACGTGCTTGTGGAGAGAAAGAAAGGGACTCCCAGGCGTGTGGAGCGACGGGGAGAAAGAGCGGGCGCTGAGGAACACAGTTTCAAACAGACTGTCTCCACACAAACAGGCACCTGTCTGCAGGTATCCTAGATCTTGATTCTTGAACTTGAGGAAACACGCGTCTGAGCAAAACTCCCAAACGCTTCCAGGAAAGACACAGGCTCTCCCACAAGCACACAAGTGTTTGCCCTCAGCTATAGATCAGGGACAAGCTTGTGAAGAGATGCCCTGCTATTCTTTCGCCTTATGGCATCATGTGTTTCGTTCCTCTTGGAGATCGATTGTTAAACGTCTTTCCTAGGGCGACTGTGAAGCATTTGCCAGCGGAGGAGAAGTAGCACGGAGCAGCATTCAGTACTGCCTACGAGTGTCTTTGCTACCCTACTAGCGGAGCTCCAAGAACAGGCACACATCTTCAGGTACCTTCCAAATGTGGATTCCCCTGCAGCCCCGTAGGCGGGCGTGCAGTACGCCAACCATCAACGGACGTTTTTCCCCTCAAGCCTGTCAGGACGTTGCTCGTCCGTCTTTCCCTCAATAGATGGGAGTAGGCGCGCTTGCGGATGTGTGCGTGTGTGTGGCCACGCGTTTGCTTAGGCATCAGTGTGTGAAAAGGTAGGTGCTTTTCTCTAGCTGCGTGTGCGTGCACGTGGTGCTGGGTGCACATCACTGAGGGCTCGTGGAAAGGTTTCTGCATGGTTTTCGCTGAGGAATCGTGTGTGTGCACATGGACAAAGAGAAGGTGCAGCAACCAGGTTCCAGCGCCGAAGAAGGCAAAAGGCAAGGTTTCCGGCGCTATCTCCTTCTCTCCGCAGACCTAGTCGCGCAAAGCAAGCCGCTAAGCCGGCGACCGGCAAGAGAGCTACAACGAAGCATGCCGAACGGAGAAAATAGCAGCAGCTCATCTGTTCACACCTTGTTTCTGCCATGTGCTTGAACGCCAAGACGTTCGCGCTTCTGTGAGATGAAAGACGTCCTTCTGCATATGTGCTTGCTCACACCGGTGCACTTGTTAGTGTATCCATTCAGTCCTGGGCTGCGGGGCATTCAGAAGTGGCTCTGTGGAGACGTCTGCATAGAGGCAGCTGTCAGAACACGCACACTCGATTGTTCACCAAAACATATGCAGACGCGTCCTTAGCCTGTAGATTTGGATGCACAGAGTTCCCTGTGTTCGCAAGAGACAAGGGAATCGCGTCTGTACGCACAGAAGCAATAGCGGACCGTTTCCCTCGGAGTGAACGCGAAGAGCCGTCTATGTACTCGCAGACACGGGAACGTGCCTCAATGCGGTCACAGAGGCAGCAGCTTTTGCACAGATGCTCTGGTGATTCTGGCACTTTCCAGGCACACTGCTGAAAGTCGCGCACACTGCTGTTCACTCGCTAAACGACCTCTTGGGAAACACGTCTCCGGTCGATGGACCGCTCAGATTGCTTCTCGTGTAACTGTGAACTGTGTCAGCGCAGGGAATCCGTCTCTGTTGAGCAGATGTCAATCCTGCCTCGCTTTTGCTTTGTTGCCTCTACCAAGATGATTTCCCGTTTCTCTCTTCACTGGAGCACGCAGACGCAGCCAACGCACATCAAGTGTCAAGAGACACGCTCTGCTGAGCTCAACGCTTGTGCAGATGCACATGTGCGACGAAGTCAACACACGTGCTTGTGGAGAGAAAGAAAGGGACTCCCAGGCGTGTGGAGCGACGGGGAGAAAGAGCGGGCGCTGAGGAACACAGTTTCAAACAGACTGTCTCCACACAAACAGGCACCTGTCTGCAGGTATCCTAGATCTTGATTCTTGAACTTGAGGAAACACGCGTCTGAGCAAAACTCCCAAACGCTTCCAGGAAAGACACAGGCTCTCCCACAAGCACACAAGTGTTTGCCCTCAGCTATAGATCAGGGACAAGCTTGTGAAGAGATGCCCTGCTATTCTTTCGCCTTATGGCATCATGTGTTTCGTTCCTCTTGGAGATCGATTGTTAAACGTCTTTCCTAGGGCGACTGTGAAGCATTTGCCAGCGGAGGAGAAGTAGCACGGAGCAGCATTCAGTACTGCCTACGAGTGTCTTTGCTACCCTACTAGCGGAGCTCCAAGAACAGGCACACATCTTCAGGTACCTTCCAAATGTGGATTCCCCTGCAGCCCCGTAGGCGGGCGTGCAGTACGCCAACCATCAACGGACGTTTTTCCCCTCAAGCCTGTCAGGACGTTGCTCGTCCGTCTTTCCCTCAATAGATGGGAGTAGGCGCGCTTGCGGATGTGTGCGTGTGTGTGGCCACGCGTTTGCTTAGGCATCAGTGTGTGAAAAGGTAGGTGCTTTTCTCTAGCTGCGTGTGCGTGCACGTGGTGCTGGGTGCACATCACTGAGGGCTCGTGGAAAGGTTTCTGCATGGTTTTCGCTGAGGAATCGTGTGTGTGCACATGGACAAAGAGAAGGTGCAGCAACCAGGTTCCAGCGCCGAAGAAGGCAAAAGGCAAGGTTTCCGGCGCTATCTCCTTCTCTCCGCAGACCTAGTCGCGCAAAGCAAGCCGCTAAGCCGGCGACCGGCAAGAGAGCTACAACGAAGCATGCCGAACGGAGAAAATAGCAGCAGCTCATCTGTTCACACCTTGTTTCTGCCATGTGCTTGAACGCCAAGACGTTCGCGCTTCTGTGAGATGAAAGACGTCCTTCTGCATATGTGCTTGCTCACACCGGTGCACTTGTTAGTGTATCCATTCAGTCCTGGGCTGCGGGGCATTCAGAAGTGGCTCTGTGGAGACGTCTGCATAGAGGCAGCTGTCAGAACACGCACACTCGATTGTTCACCAAAACATATGCAGACGCGTCCTTAGCCTGTAGATTTGGATGCACAGAGTTCCCTGTGTTCGCAAGAGACAAGGGAATCGCGTCTGTACGCACAGAAGCAATAGCGGACCGTTTCCCTCGGAGTGAACGCGAAGAGCCGTCTATGTACTCGCAGACACGGGAACGTGCCTCAATGCGGTCACAGAGGCAGCAGCTTTTGCACAGATGCTCTGGTGATTCTGGCACTTTCCAGGCACACTCCTGAAAGTCGCGCACACTGCTGTTCACTCGCTAAACGACCTCTTGGGAAACACGTCTCCGGTCGACGGACCGCTCAGATTGCTTCTCGTGTAACTGTGAACTGTGTCAGCGCAGGGAATCCGTCTCTGTTGAGCAGATGTCAATCCTGCCTCGCTTTTGCTTTGTTGCCTCTACCAAGATGATTTCCCGTTTCTCTCTTCACTGGAGCACGCAGACACAGCCAACGCACATCAAGTGTCAAGAGACACGCTCTGCTGAGCTCAACGCTTGTGCAGATGCACATGTGCGACGAAGTCAACACACGTGCTTGTGGAGAGAAAGAAAGGGACTCCCAGGCGTGTGGAGCGACGGGGAGAAAGAGCGGGCGCTGAGGAACACAGTTTCAAACAGACTGTCTCCACACAAACAGGCACCTGTCTGCAGGTATCCTAGATCTTGATTCTTGAACTTGAGGAAACACGCGTCTGAGCAAAGCTCTCAAACGCTTCCAGGAAAGACACAGGCTCTCCCACAAGCACACAAGTGTTTGCCCTCAGCTATAGATCAGGGACAAGCTTGTGAAGAGATGCCCTGCTATTCTTTCGCCTTATGGCATCATGTGTTTCGTTCCTCTTGGAGATCGATTGTTAAACGTCTTTCCTAGGGCGACTGTGAAGCATTTGCCAGCGGAGGAGAAGTAGCACGGAGCAGCATTCAGTACTGCCTACGAGTGTCTTTGCTACCCTACTAGCGGAGCTCCAAGAACAGGCACACATCTTCAGGTACCTTCCAAATGTGGATTCCCCTGCAGCCCCGTAGGCGGGCGTGCAGTACGCCAACCATCAACGGACGTTTTTCCCCTCAAGCCTGTCAGGACGTTGCTCGTCCGTCTTTCCCTCAATAGATGGGAGTAGGCGCGCTTGCGGATGTGTGCGTGTGTGTGGCCACGCGTTTGCTTAGGCATCAGTGTGTGAAAAGGTAGGTGCTTTTCTCTAGCTGCGTGTGCGTGCACGTGGTGCTGGGTGCACATCCCTGGGTGCTCGTGGAAAGGTTTCTGCATGGTTTTCGCTGAGGAATCGTGTGTGTGCACATGGACAAAGAGAAGGCGCAGCAACCAGGTTCCAGCGCCGAAGAAGGCAAAAGGCAAGGTTTCCGGCGCTATCTCCTTCTCTCCGCAGACCTAGTCGCGCAAAGCAAGCCGCTAAGCCGGCGACCGGCAAGAGAGCTACAACGAAGCATGCCGAACGGAGAAAATAGCAGCAGCTCATCTGTTCACACCTTGTTTCTGCCATGTGCTTGAACGCCAAGACGTTCGCGCTTCTGTGAGATGAAAGACGTCCTTCTGCATATGTGCTTGCTCACACCGGTGCACTTGTTAGTGTATCCATTCAGTCCTGGGCTGCGGGGCATTCAGAAGTGGCTCTGTGGAGACGTCTGCATAGAGGCAGCTGTCAGAACACGCACACTCGATTGTTCACCAAAACATATGCAGACGCGTCCTTAGCCTGTAGATTTGGATGCACAGAGTTCCCTGTGTTCGCAAGAGACAAGGGAATCGCGTCTGTACGCACAGAAGCAATAGCGGACCGTTTCCCTCGGAGTGAACGCGAAGAGCCGTCTATGTACTCGCAGACACGGGAACGTGCCTCAATGCGGTCACAGAGGCAGCAGCTTTTGCACAGATGCTCTGGTGATTCTGGCACTTTCCAGGCACACTGCTGAAAGTCGCGCACACTGCTGTTCACTCGCTAAACGACCTCTTGGGAAACACGTCTCCGGTCGACGGACCGCTCAGATTGCTTCTCGTGTAACTGTGAACTGTGTCAGCGCAGGGAATCCGTCTCTGTTGAGCAGATGTCAATCCTGCCTCGGTTTTGCTTTGTTGCCTCTACCAAGATGATTTCCCGTTTCTCTCTTCACTGGAGCACGCAGACACAGCCAACGCACATCAAGTGTCAAGAGACACGCTCTGCTGAGCTCAACGCTTGTGCAGATGCACATGTGCGACGAAGTCAACACACGTGCTTGTGGAGAGAAAGAAAGGGACTCCCAGGCGTGTGGATGGACGGGGAGAAAGAGCGGGCGCTGAGGAACACAGTTTCAAACAGACTGTCTCCACACAAACAGGCACCTGTCTGCAGGTATCCTAGATCTTGATTCTTGAACTTGAGGAAACACGCGTCTGAGCAAAACTCCCAAACGCTTCCAGGAAAGACACACGCTCTCCCACAAGCACACAAGTGTTTACCCTCAGCTATAGATCAGGGACAAGCTTGTGAAGAGATGCCCTGCTATTCTTTCGCCTTATGGCATCATGTGTTTCGTTCCTCTTGGAGATCGATTGTTAAACGTCTTTCCTAGGGCGACTGTGAAGCATTTGCCAGCGGAGGAGAAGTAGCACGGAGCAGCATTCAGTACTGCCTACGAGTGTCTTTGCTACCCTACTAGCGGAGCTCCAAGAACAGGCACACATCTTCAGGTACCTTCCAAATGTGGATTCCCCTGCAGCCCCGTAGGCGGGCGTGCAGTACGCCAACCATCAACGGACGTTTTTCCCCTCAAGCCTGTCAGGACGTTGCTCGTCCGTCTTTCCCTCAATAGATGGGAGTAGGCGCGCTTGCGGATGTGTGCGTGTGTGTGGCCACGCGTTTGCTTAGGCATCAGTGTGTGAAAAGGTAGGTGCTTTTCTCTAGCTGCGTGTGCGTGCACGTGGTGCTGGGTGCACATCCCTGGGTGCTCGTGGTAAGGTTTCTGCATGGTTTTCGCTGAGGAATCGTGTGTGTGCACATGGACAAAGAGAAGGCGCAGCAACCAGGTTCCAGCGCCGAAGAAGGCAAAAGGCAAGGTTTCCGGCGCTATCTCCTTCTCTCCGCAGACCTAGTCGCGCAAAGCAAGCCGCTAAGCCGGCGACCGGCAAGAGAGCTACAACGAAGCATGCCGAACGGAGAAAATAGCAGCAGCTCATCTGTTCACACCTTGTTTCTGCCATGTGCTTGAACGCCAAGACGTTCGCGCTTCTGTGAGATGAAAGACGTCCTTCTGCATATGTGCTTGCTCACACCGGTGCACTTGTTAGTGTATCCATTCAGTCCTGGGCTGCGGGGCATTCAGAAGTGGCTCTGTGGAGACGTCTGCATAGAGGCAGCTGTCAGAACACGCACACTCGATTGTTCACCAAAACATATGCAGACGCGTCCTTAGCCTGTAGATTTGGATGCACAGAGTTCCCTGTGTTCGCAAGAGACAAGGGAATCGCGTCTGTACGCACAGAAGCAATAGCGGACCGTTTCCCTCGGAGTGAACGCGAAGAGCCGTCTATGTACTCGCAGACACGGGAACGTGCCTCAATGCGGTCACAGAGGCAGCAGCTTTTGCACAGATGCTCTGGTGATTCTGGCACTTTCCAGGCACACTGCTGAAAGTCGCGCACACTGCTGTTCACTCGCTAAACGACCTCTTGGGAAACACGTCTCCGGTCGATGGACCGCTCAGATTGCTTCTCGTGTAACTGTGAACTGTGTCAGCGCAGGGAATCCGTCTCTGTTGAGCAGATGTCAATCCTGCCTCGCTTTTGCTTTGTTGCCTCTACCAAGATGATTTCCCGTTTCTCTCTTCACTGGAGCACGCAGACACAGCCAACGCACATCAAGTGTCAAGAGACACGCTCTGCTGAGCTCAACGCTTGTGCAGATGCACATGTGCGACGAAGTCAACACACGTGCTTGTGGAGAGAAAGAAAGGGACTCCCAGGCGTGTGGAGCGACGGGGAGAAAGAGCGGGCGCTGAGGAACACAGTTTCAAACAGACTGTCTCCACACAAACAGGCACCTGTCTGCAGGTATCCTAGATCTTGATTCTTGAACTTGAGGAAACACGCGTCTGAGCAAAGCTCTCAAACGCTTCCAGGAAAGACACACGCTCTCCCACAAGCACACAAGTGTTTGCCCTCAGCTATAGATCAGGGACAAGCTTGTGAAGAGATGCCCTGCTATTCTTTCGCCTTATGGCATCATGTGTTTCGTTCCTCTTGGAGATCGATTGTTAAACGTCTTTCCTAGGGCGACTGTGAAGCATTTGCCAGCGGAGGAGAAGTAGCACGGAGCAGCATTCAGTACTGCCTACGAGTGTCTTTGCTACCCTACTAGCGGAGCTCCAAGAACAGGCACACATCTTCAGGTACCTTCCAAATGTGGATTCCCCTGCAGCCCCGTAGGCGGGCGTGCAGTACGCCAACCATCAACGGACGTTTTTCCCCTCAAGCCTGTCAGGACGTTGCTCGTCCGTCTTTCCCTCAATAGATGGGAGTAGGCGCGCTTGCGGATGTGTGCGTGTGTGTGGCCACGCGTTTGCTTAGGCATCAGTGTGTGAAAAGGTAGGTGCTTTTCTCTAGCTGCGTGTGCGTGCACGTGGTGCTGGGTGCACATCCCTGGGTGCTCGTGGAAAGGTTTCTGCATGGTTTTCGCTGAGGAATCGTGTGTGTGCACATGGACAAAGAGAAGGCGCAGCAACCAGGTTCCAGCGCCGAAGAAGGCAAAAGGCAAGGTTTCCGGCGCTATCTCCTTCTCTCCGCAGACCTAGTCGCGCAAAGCAAGCCGCTAAGCCGGCGACCGGCAAGAGAGCTACAACGAAGCATGCCGAACGGAGAAAATAGCAGCAGCTCATCTGTTCACACCTTGTTTCTGCCATGTGCTTGAACGCCAAGACGTTCGCGCTTCTGTGAGATGAAAGACGTCCTTCTGCATATGTGCTTGCTCACACCGGTGCACTTGTTAGTGTATCCATTCAGTCCTGGGCTGCGGGGCATTCAGAAGTGGCTCTGTGGAGACGTCTGCATAGAGGCAGCTGTCAGAACACGCACACTCGATTGTTCACCAAAACATATGCAGACGCGTCCTTAGCCTGTAGATTTGGATGCACAGAGTTCCCTGTGTTCGCAAGAGACAAGGGAATCGCGTCTGTACGCACAGAAGCAATAGCGGACCGTTTCCCTCGGAGTGAACGCGAAGAGCCGTCTATGTACTCGCAGACACGGGAACGTGCCTCAATGCGGTCACAGAGGCAGCAGCTTTTGCACAGATGCTCTGGTGATTCTGGCACTTTCCAGGCACACTGCTGAAAGTCGCGCACACTGCTGTTCACTCGCTAAACGACCTCTTGGGAAACACGTCTCCGGTCGACGGACCGCTCAGATTGCTTCTCGTGTAACTGTGAACTGTGTCAGCGCAGGGAATCCGTCTCTGTTGAGCAGATGTCAATCCTGCCTCGCTTTTGCTTTGTTGCCTCTACCAAGATGATTTCCCGTTTCTCTCTTCACTGGAGCACGCAGACACAGCCAACGCACATCAAGTGTCAAGAGACACGCTCTGCTGAGCTCAACGCTTGTGCAGATGCACATGTGCGACGAAGTCAACACACGTGCTTGTGGAGAGAAAGAAAGGGACTCCCAGGCGTGTGGAGCGACGGGGAGAAAGAGCGGGCGCTGAGGAACACAGTTTCAAACAGACTGTCTCCACACAAACAGGCACCTGTCTGCAGGTATCCTAGATCTTGATTCTTGAACTTGAGGAAACACGCGTCTGAGCAAAGCTCTCAAACGCTTCCAGGAAAGACACAGGCTCTCCCACAAGCACACAAGTGTTTGCCCTCAGCGATAGATCAGGGACAAGCTTGTGAAGAGATGCCCTGCTATTCTTTCGCCTTATGGCATCATGTGTTTCGTTCCTCTTGGAGATCGATTGTTAAACGTCTTTCCTAGGGCGACTGTGAAGCATTTGCCAGCGGAGGAGAAGTAGCACGGAGCAGCATTCAGTACTGCCTACGAGTGTCTTTGCTACCCTACTAGCGGAGCTCCAAGAACAGGCACACATCTTCAGGTACCTTCCAAATGTGGATTCCCCTGCAGCCCCGTAGGCGGGCGTGCAGTACGCCAACCATCAACGGACGTTTTTCCCCTCAAGCCTGTCAGGACGTTGCTCGTCCGTCTTTCCCTCAATAGATGGGAGTAGGCGCGCTTGCGGATGTGTGCGTGTGTGTGGCCACGCGTTTGCTTAGGCATCAGTGTGTGAAAAGGTAGGTGCTTTTCTCTAGCTGCGTGTGCGTGCACGTGGTGCTGGGTGCACATCACTGAGGGCTCGTGGAAAGGTTTCTGCATGGTTTTCGCTGAGGAATCGTGTGTGTGCACATGGACAAAGAGAAGGTGCAGCAACCAGGTTCCAGCGCCGAAGAAGGCAAAAGGCAAGGTTTCCGGCGCTATCTCCTTCTCTCCGCAGACCTAGTCGCGCAAAGCAAGCCGCTAAGCCGGCGACCGGCAAGAGAGCTACAACGAAGCATGCCGAACGGAGAAAATAGCAGCAGCTCATCTGTTCACACCTTGTTTCTGCCATGTGCTTGAACGCCAAGACGTTCGCGCTTCTGTGAGATGAAAGACGTCCTTCTGCATATGTGCTTGCTCACACCGGTGCACTTGTTAGTGTATCCATTCAGTCCTGGGCTGCGGGGCATTCAGAAGTGGCTCTGTGGAGACGTCTGCATAGAGGCAGCTGTCAGAACACGCACACTCGATTGTTCACCAAAACATATGCAGACGCGTCCTTAGCCTGTAGATTTGGATGCACAGAGTTCCCTGTGTTCGCAAGAGACAAGGGAATCGCGTCTGTACGCACAGAAGCAATAGCGGACCGTTTCCCTCGGAGTGAACGCGAAGAGCCGTCTATGTACTCGCAGACACGGGAACGTGCCTCAATGCGGTCACAGAGGCAGCAGCTTTTGCACAGATGCTCTGGTGATTCTGGCACTTTCCAGGCACACTCCTGAAAGTCGCGCACACTGCTGTTCACTCGCTAAACGACCTCTTGGGAAACACGTCTCCGGTCGATGGACCGCTCAGATTGCTTCTCGTGTAACTGTGAACTGTGTCAGCGCAGGGAATCCGTCTCTGTTGAGCAGATGTCAATCCTGCCTCGCTTTTGCTTTGTTGCCTCTACCAAGATGATTTCCCGTTTCTCTCTTCACTGGAGCACGCAGACACAGCCAACGCACATCAAGTGTCAAGAGACACGCTCTGCTGAGCTCAACGCTTGTGCAGATGCACATGTGCGACGAAGTCAACACACGTGCTTGTGGAGAGAAAGAAAGGGACTCCCAGGCGTGTGGAGCGACGGGGAGAAAGAGCGGGCGCTGAGGAACACAGTTTCAAACAGACTGTCTCCACACAAACAGGCACCTGTCTGCAGGTATCCTAGATCTTGATTCTTGAACTTGAGGAAACACGCGTCTGAGCAAAGCTCTCAAACGCTTCCAGGAAAGACACAGGCTCTCCCACAAGCACACAAGTGTTTGCCCTCAGCTATACATCAGGGACAAGCTTGTGAAGAGATGCCCTGCTATTCTTTCGCCTTATGGCATCATGTGTTTCGTTCCTCTTGGAGATCGATTGTTAAACGTCTTTCCTAGGGCGACTGTGAAGCATTTGCCAGCGGAGGAGAAGTAGCACGGAGCAGCATTCAGTACTGCCTACGAGTGTCTTTGCTACCCTACTAGCGGAGCTCCAAGAACAGGCACACATCTTCAGGTACCTTCCAAATGTGGATTCCCCTGCAGCCCCGTAGGCGGGCGTGCAGTACGCCAACCATCAACGGACGTTTTTCCCCTCAAGCCTGTCAGGACGTTGCTCGTCCGTCTTTCCCTCAATAGATGGGAGTAGGCGCGCTTGCGGATGTGTGCGTGTGTGTGGCCACGCGTTTGCTTAGGCATCAGTGTGTGAAAAGGTAGGTGCTTTTCTCTAGCTGCGTGTGCGTGCACGTGGTGCTGGGTGCACATCCCTGGGTGCTCGAGGTAAGGTTTCTGCATGGTTTTCGCTGAGGAATCGTGTGTGTGCACATGGACAAAGAGAAGGCGCAGCAACCAGGTTCCAGCGCCGAAGAAGGCAAAAGGCAAGGTTTCCGGCGCTATCTCCTTCTCTCCGCAGACCTAGTCGCGCAAAGCAAGCCGCTAAGCCGGCGACCGGCAAGAGAGCTACAACGAAGCATGCCGAACGGAGAAAATAGCAGCAGCTCATCTGTTCACACCTTGTTTCTGCCATGTGCTTGAACGCCAAGACGTTCGCGCTTCTGTGAGATGAAAGACGTCCTTCTGCATATGTGCTTGCTCACACCGGTGCACTTGTTAGTGTATCCATTCAGTCCTGGGCTGCGGGGCATTCAGAAGTGGCTCTGTGGAGACGTCTGCATAGAGGCAGCTGTCAGAACACGCACACTCGATTGTTCACCAAAACATATGCAGACGCGTCCTTAGCCTGTAGATTTGGATGCACAGAGTTCCCTGTGTTCGCAAGAGACAAGGGAATCGCGTCTGTACGCACAGAAGCAATAGCGGACCGTTTCCCTCGGAGTGAACGCGAAGAGCCGTCTATGTACTCGCAGACACGGGAACGTGCCTCAATGCGGTCACAGAGGCAGCAGCTTTTGCACAGATGCTCTGGTGATTCTGGCACTTTCCAGGCACACTGCTGAAAGTCGCGCACACTGCTGTTCACTCGCTAAACGACCTCTTGGGAAACACGTCTCCGGTCGATGGACCGCTCAGATTGCTTCTCGTGTAACTGTGAACTGTGTCAGTGCAGGGAATCCGTCTCTGTTGAGCAGATGTCAATCCTGCCTCGCTTTTGCTTTGTTGCCTCTACCAAGATGATTTCCCGTTTCTCTCTTCACTGGAGCACGCAGACACAGCCAACGCACATCAAGTGTCAAGAGACACGCTCTGCTGAGCTCAACGCTTGTGCAGATGCACATGTGCGACGAAGTCAACACACGTGCTTGTGGAGAGAAAGAAAGGGACTCCCAGGCGTGTGGAGCGACGGGGAGAAAGAGCGGGCGCTGAGGAACACAGTTTCAAACAGACTGTCTCCACACAAACAGGCACCTGTCTGCAGGTATCCTAGATCTTGATTCTTGAACTTGAGGAAACACGCGTCTGAGCAAAGCTCTCAAACGCTTCCAGGAAAGACACACGCTCTCCCACAAGCACACAAGTGTTTGCCCTCAGCTATAGATCAGGGACAAGCTTGTGAAGAGATGCCCTGCTATTCTTTCGCCTTATGGCATCATGTGTTTCGTTCCTCTTGGAGATCGATTGTTAAACGTCTTTCCTAGGGCGACTGTGAAGCATTTGCCAGCGGAGGAGAAGTAGCACGGAGCAGAATTCAGTACTGCCTACGAGTGTCTTTGCTACCCTACTAGCGGAGCTCCAAGAACAGGCACACATCTTCAGGTACCTTCCAAATGTGGATTCCCCTGCAGCCCCGTAGGCGGGCGTGCAGTACGCCAACCATCAACGGACGTTTTTCCCCTCAAGCCTGTCAGGACGTTGCTCGTCCGTCTTTCCCTCAATAGATGGGAGTAGGCGCGCTTGCGGATGTGTGCGTGTGTGTGGCCACGCGTTTGCTTAGGCATCAGTGTGTGAAAAGGTAGGTGCTTTTCTCTAGCTGCGTGTGCGTGCACGTGGTGCTGGGTGCACATCACTGAGGGCTCGTGGAAAGGTTTCTGCATGGTTTTCGCTGAGGAATCGTGTGTGTGCACATGGACAAAGAGAAGGTGCAGCAACCAGGTTCCAGCGCCGAAGAAGGCAAAAGGCAAGGTTTCCGGCGCTATCTCCTTCTCTCCGCAGACCTAGTCGCGCAAAGCAAGCCGCTAAGCCGGCGACCGGCAAGAGAGCTACAACGAAGCATGCCGAACGGAGAAAATAGCAGCAGCTCATCTGTTCACACCTTGTTTCTGCCATGTGCTTGAACGCCAAGACGTTCGCGCTTCTGTGAGATGAAAGACGTCCTTCTGCATATGTGCTTGCTCACACCGGTGCACTTGTTAGTGTATCCATTCAGTCCTGGGCTGCGGGGCATTCAGAAGTGGCTCTGTGGAGACGTCTGCATAGAGGCAGCTGTCAGAACACGCACACTCGATTGTTCACCAAAACATATGCAGACGCGTCCTTAGCCTGTAGATTTGGATGCACAGAGTTCCCTGTGTTCGCAAGAGACAAGGGAATCGCGTCTGTACGCACAGAAGCAATAGCGGACCGTTTCCCTCGGAGTGAACGCGAAGAGCCGTCTATGTACTCGCAGACACGGGAACGTGCCTCAATGCGGTCACAGAGGCAGCAGCTTTTGCACAGATGCTCTGGTGATTCTGGCACTTTCCAGGCACACTGCTGAAAGTCGCGCACACTGCTGTTCACTCGCTAAACGACCTCTTGGGAAACACGTCTCCGGTCGATGGACCGCTCAGATTGCTTCTCGTGTAACTGTGAACTGTGTCAGCGCAGGGAATCCGTCTCTGTTGAGCAGATGTCAATCCTGCCTCGCTTTTGCTTTGTTGCCTCTACCAAGATGATTTCCCGTTTCTCTCTTCACTGGAGCACGCAGACACAGCCAACGCACATCAAGTGTCAAGAGACACGCTCTGCTGAGCTCAACGCTTGTGCAGATGCACATGTGCGACGAAGTCAACACACGTGCTTGTGGAGAGAAAGAAAGGGACTCCCAGGCGTGTGGAGCGACGGGGAGAAAGAGCGGGCGCTGAGGAACACAGTTTCAAACAGACTGTCTCCACACAAACAGGCACCTGTCTGCAGGTATCCTAGATCTTGATTCTTGAACTTGAGGAAACACGCGTCTGAGCAAAGCTCTCAAACGCTTCCAGGAAAGACACAGGCTCTCCCACAAGCACACAAGTGTTTGCCCTCAGCTATAGATCAGGGACAAGCTTGTGAAGAGATGCCCTGCTATTCTTTCGCCTTATGGCATCATGTGTTTCGTTCCTCTTGGAGATCGATTGTTAAACGTCTTTCCTAGGGCGACTGTGAAGCATTTGCCAGCGGAGGAGAAGTAGCACGGAGCAGCATTCAGTACTGCCTACGAGTGTCTTTGCTACCCTACTAGCGGAGCTCCAAGAACAGGCACACATCTTCAGGTACCTTCCAAATGTGGATTCCCCTGCAGCCCCGTAGGCGGGCGTGCAGTACGCCAACCATCAACGGACGTTTTTCCCCTCAAGCCTGTCAGGACGTTGCTCGTCCGTCTTTCCCTCAATAGATGGGAGTAGGCGCGCTTGCGGATGTGTGCGTGTGTGTGGCCACGCGTTTGCTTAGGCATCAGTGTGTGAAAAGGTAGGTGCTTTTCTCTAGCTGCGTGTGCGTGCACGTGGTGCTGGGTGCACATCCCTGGGTGCTCGTGGTAAGGTTTCTGCATGGTTTTCGCTGAGGAATCGTGTGTGTGCACATGGACAAAGAGAAGGCGCAGCAACCAGGTTCCAGCGCCGAAGAAGGCAAAAGGCAAGGTTTCCGGCGCTATCTCCTTCTCTCCGCAGACCTAGTCGCGCAAAGCAAGCCGCTAAGCCGGCGACCGGCAAGAGAGCTACAACGAAGCATGCCGAACGGAGAAAATAGCAGCAGCTCATCTGTTCACACCTTGTTTCTGCCATGTGCTTGAACGCCAAGAGGTTCGCGCTTCTGTGAGATGAAAGACGTCCTTCTGCATATGTGCTTGCTCACACCGGTGCACTTGTTAGTGTATCCATTCAGTCCTGGGCTGCGGGGCATTCAGAAGTGGCTCTGTGGAGACGTCTGCATAGAGGCAGCTGTCAGAACACGCACACTCGATTGTTCACCAAAACATATGCAGACGCGTCCTTAGCCTGTAGATTTGGATGCACAGAGTTCCCTGTGTTCGCAAGAGACAAGGGAATCGCGTCTGTACGCACAGAAGCAATAGCGGACCGTTTCCCTCGGAGTGAACGCGAAGAGCCGTCTATGTACTCGCAGACACGGGAACGTGCCTCAATGCGGTCACAGAGGCAGCAGCTTTTGCACAGATGCTCTGGTGATTCTGGCACTTTCCAGGCACACTGCTGAAAGTCGCGCACACTGCTGTTCACTCGCTAAACGACCTCTTGGGAAACACGTCTCCGGTCGATGGACCGCTCAGATTGCTTCTCGTGTAACTGTGAACTGTGTCAGCGCAGGGAATCCGTCTCTGTTGAGCAGATGTCAATCCTGCCTCGCTTTTGCTTTGTTGCCTCTACCAAGATGATTTCCCGTTTCTCTCTTCACTGGAGCACGCAGACGCAGCCAACGCACATCAAGTGTCAAGAGACACGCTCTGCTGAGCTCAACGCTTGTGCAGATGCACATGTGCGACGAAGTCAACACACGTGCTTGTGGAGAGAAAGAAAGGGACTCCCAGGCGTGTGGAGCGACGGGGAGAAAGAGCGGGCGCTGAGGAACACAGTTTCAAACAGACTGTCTCCACACAAACAGGCACCTGTCTGCAGGTATCCTAGATCTTGATTCTTGAACTTGAGGAAACACGCGTCTGAGCAAAACTCCCAAACGCTTCCAGGAAAGACACAGGCTCTCCCACAAGCACACAAGTGTTTGCCCTCAGCTATAGATCAGGGACAAGCTTGTGAAGAGATGCCCTGCTATTCTTTCGCCTTATGGCATCATGTGTTTCGTTCCTCTTGGAGATCGATTGTTAAACGTCTTTCCTAGGGCGACTGTGAAGCATTTGCCAGCGGAGGAGAAGTAGCACGGAGCAGCATTCAGTACTGCCTACGAGTGTCTTTGCTACCCTACTAGCGGAGCTCCAAGAACAGGCACACATCTTCAGGTACCTTCCAAATGTGGATTCCCCTGCAGCCCCGTAGGCGGGCGTGCAGTACGCCAACCATCAACGGACGTTTTTCCCCTCAAGCCTGTCAGGACGTTGCTCGTCCGTCTTTCCCTCAATAGATGGGAGTAGGCGCGCTTGCGGATGTGTGCGTGTGTGTGGCCACGCGTTTGCTTAGGCATCAGTGTGTGAAAAGGTAGGTGCTTTTCTCTAGCTGCGTGTGCGTGCACGTGGTGCTGGGTGCACATCACTGAGGGCTCGTGGAAAGGTTTCTGCATGGTTTTCGCTGAGGAATCGTGTGTGTGCACATGGACAAAGAGAAGGTGCAGCAACCAGGTTCCAGCGCCGAAGAAGGCAAAAGGCAAGGTTTCCGGCGCTATCTCCTTCTCTCCGCAGACCTAGTCGCGCAAAGCAAGCCGCTAAGCCGGCGACCGGCAAGAGAGCTACAACGAAGCATGCCGAACGGAGAAAATAGCAGCAGCTCATCTGTTCACACCTTGTTTCTGCCATGTGCTTGAACGCCAAGACGTTCGCGCTTCTGTGAGATGAAAGACGTCCTTCTGCATATGTGCTTGCTCACACCGGTGCACTTGTTAGTGTATCCATTCAGTCCTGGGCTGCGGGGCATTCAGAAGTGGCTCTGTGGAGACGTCTGCATAGAGGCAGCTGTCAGAACACGCACACTCGATTGTTCACCAAAACATATGCAGACGCGTCCTTAGCCTGTAGATTTGGATGCACAGAGTTCCCTGTGTTCGCAAGAGACAAGGGAATCGCGTCTGTACGCACAGAAGCAATAGCGGACCGTTTCCCTCGGAGTGAACGCGAAGAGCCGTCTATGTACTCGCAGACACGGGAACGTGCCTCAATGCGGTCACAGAGGCAGCAGCTTTTGCACAGATGCTCTGGTGATTCTGGCACTTTCCAGGCACACTGCTGAAAGTCGCGCACACTGCTGTTCACTCGCTAAACGACCTCTTGGGAAACACGTCTCCGGTCGACGGACCGCTCAGATTGCTTCTCGTGTAACTGTGAACTGTGTCAGCGCAGGGAATCCGTCTCTGTTGAGCAGATGTCAATCCTGCCTCGCTTTTGCTTTGTTGCCTCTACCAAGATGATTTCCCGTTTCTCTCTTCACTGGAGCACGCAGACACAGCCAACGCACATCAAGTGTCAAGAGACACGCTCTGCTGAGCTCAACGCTTGTGCAGATGCACATGTGCGACGAAGTCAACACACGTGCTTGTGGAGAGAAAGAAAGGGACTCCCAGGCGTGTGGAGCGACGGGGAGAAAGAGCGGGCGCTGAGGAACACAGTTTCAAACAGACTGTCTCCACACAAACAGGCACCTGTCTGCAGGTATCCTAGATCTTGATTCTTGAACTTGAGGAAACACGCGTCTGAACAAAGCTCTCAAACGCTTCCAGGAAAGACACAGGCTCTCCCACAAGCACACAAGTGTTTGCCCTCAGCTATAGATCAGGGACAAGCTTGTGAAGAGATGCCCTGCTATTCTTTCGCCTTATGGCATCATGTGTTTCGTTCCTCTTGGAGATCGATTGTTAAACGTCTTTCCTAGGGCGACTGTGAAGCATTTGCCAGCGGAGGAGAAGTAGCACGGAGCAGCATTCAGTACTGCCTACGAGTGTCTTTGCTACCCTACTAGCGGAGCTCCAAGAACAGGCACACATCTTCAGGTACCTTCCAAATGTGGATTCCCCTGCAGCCCCGTAGGCGGGCGTGCAGTACGCCAACCATCAACGGACGTTTTTCCCCTCAAGCCTGTCAGGACGTTGCTCGTCCGTCTTTCCCTCAATAGATGGGAGTAGGCGCGCTTGCGGATGTGTGCGTGTGTGTGGCCACGCGTTTGCTTAGGCATCAGTGTGTGAAAAGGTAGGTGCTTTTCTCTAGCTGCGTGTGCGTGCACGTGGTGCTGGGTGCACATCCCTGGGTGCTCGTGGAAAGGTTTCTGCATGGTTTTCGCTGAGGAATCGTGTGTGTGCACATGGACAAAGAGAAGGCGCAGCAACCAGGTTCCAGCGCCGAAGAAGGCAAAAGGCAAGGTTTCCGGCGCTATCTCCTTCTCTCCGCAGACCTAGTCGCGCAAAGCAAGCCGCTAAGCCGGCGACCGGCAAGAGAGCTACAACGAAGCATGCCGAACGGAGAAAATAGCAGCAGCTCATCTGTTCACACCTTGTTTCTGCCATGTGCTTGAACGCCAAGACGTTCGCGCTTCTGTGAGATGAAAGACGTCCTTCTGCATATGTGCTTGCTCACACCGGTGCACTTGTTAGTGTATCCATTCAGTCCTGGGCTGCGGGGCATTCAGAAGTGGCTCTGTGGAGACGTCTGCATAGAGGCAGCTGTCAGAACACGCACACTCGATTGTTCACCAAAACATATGCAGACGCGTCCTTAGCCTGTAGATTTGGATGCACAGAGTTCCCTGTGTTCGCAAGAGACAAGGGAATCGCGTCTGTACGCACAGAAGCAATAGCGGACCGTTTCCCTCGGAGTGAACGCGAAGAGCCGTCTATGTACTCGCAGACACGGGAACGTGCCTCAATGCGGTCACAGAGGCAGCAGCTTTTGCACAGATGCTCTGGTGATTCTGGCACTTTCCAGGCACACTGCTGAAAGTCGCGCACACTGCTGTTCACTCGCTAAACGACCTCTTGGGAAACACGTCTCCGGTCGACGGACCGCTCAGATTGCTTCTCGTGTAACTGTGAACTGTGTCAGCGCAGGGAATCCGTCTCTGTTGAGCAGATGTCAATCCTGCCTCGGTTTTGCTTTGTTGCCTCTACCAAGATGATTTCCCGTTTCTCTCTTCACTGGAGCACGCAGACACAGCCAACGCACATCAAGTGTCAAGAGACACGCTCTGCTGAGCTCAACGCTTGTGCAGATGCACATGTGCGACGAAGTCAACACACGTGCTTGTGGAGAGAAAGAAAGGGACTCCCAGGCGTGTGGATGGACGGGGAGAAAGAGCGGGCGCTGAGGAACACAGTTTCAAACAGACTGTCTCCACACAAACAGGCACCTGTCTGCAGGTATCCTAGATCTTGATTCTTGAACTTGAGGAAACACGCGTCTGAGCAAAACTCCCAAACGCTTCCAGGAAAGACACACGCTCTCCCACAAGCACACAAGTGTTTACCCTCAGCTATAGATCAGGGACAAGCTTGTGAAGAGATGCCCTGCTATTCTTTCGCCTTATGGCATCATGTGTTTCGTTCCTCTTGGAGATCGATTGTTAAACGTCTTTCCTAGGGCGACTGTGAAGCATTTGCCAGCGGAGGAGAAGTAGCACGGAGCAGCATTCAGTACTGCCTACGAGTGTCTTTGCTACCCTACTAGCGGAGCTCCAAGAACAGGCACACATCTTCAGGTACCTTCCAAATGTGGATTCCCCTGCAGCCCCGTAGGCGGGCGTGCAGTACGCCAACCATCAACGGACGTTTTTCCCCTCAAGCCTGTCAGGACGTTGCTCGTCCGTCTTTCCCTCAATAGATGGGAGTAGGCGCGCTTGCGGATGTGTGCGTGTGTGTGGCCACGCGTTTGCTTAGGCATCAGTGTGTGAAAAGGTAGGTGCTTTTCTCTAGCTGCGTGTGCGTGCACGTGGTGCTGGGTGCACATCCCTGGGTGCTCGTGGGAAGGTTTCTGCATGGTTTTCGCTGAGGAATCGTGTGTGTGTACATGGACAAAGAGAAGGCGCAGCAACCAGGTTCCAGCGCCGAAGAAGGCAAAAGGCAAGGTTTCCGGCGCTATCTCCTTCTCTCCGCAGACCTAGTCGCGCAAAGCAAGCCGCTAAGCCGGCGACCGGCAAGAGAGCTACAACGAAGCATGCCGAACGGAGAAAATAGCAGCAGCTCATCTGTTCACACCTTGTTTCTGCCATGTGCTTGAACGCCAAGACGTTCGCGCTTCTGTGAGATGAAAGACGTCCTTCTGCATATGTGCTTGCTCACACCGGTGCACTTGTTAGTGTATCCATTCAGTCCTGGGCTGCGGGGCATTCAGAAGTGGCTCTGTGGAGACGTCTGCATAGAGGCAGCTGTCAGAACACGCACACTCGATTGTTCACCAAAACATATGCAGACGCGTCCTTAGCCTGTAGATTTGGATGCACAGAGTTCCCTGTGTTCGCAAGAGACAAGGGAATCGCGTCTGTACGCACAGAAGCAATAGCGGACCGTTTCCCTCGGAGTGAACGCGAAGAGCCGTCTATGTACTCGCAGACACGGGAACGTGCCTCAATGCGGTCACAGAGGCAGCAGCTTTTGCACAGATGCTCTGGTGATTCTGGCACTTTCCAGGCACACTGCTGAAAGTCGCGCACACTGCTGTTCACTCGCTAAACGACCTCTTGGGAAACACGTCTCCGGTCGATGGACCGCTCAGATTGCTTCTCGTGTAACTGTGAACTGTGTCAGCGCAGGGAATCCGTCTCTGTTGAGCAGATGTCAATCCTGCCTCGCTTTTGCTTTGTTGCCTCTACCAAGATGATTTCCCGTTTCTCTCTTCACTGGAGCACGCAGACACAGCCAACGCACATCAAGTGTCAAGAGACACGCTCTGCTGAGCTCAACGCTTGTGCAGATGCACATGTGCGACGAAGTCAACACACGTGCTTGTGGAGAGAAAGAAAGGGACTCCCAGGCGTGTGGAGCGACGGGGAGAAAGAGCGGGCGCTGAGGAACACAGTTTCAAACAGACTGTCTCCACACAAACAGGCACCTGTCTGCAGGTATCCTAGATCTTGATTCTTGAACTTGAGGAAACACGCGTCTGAGCAAAGCTCTCAAACGCTTCCAGGAAAGACACACGCTCTCCCACAAGCACACAAGTGTTTGCCCTCAGCTATAGATCAGGGACAAGCTTGTGAAGAGATGCCCTGCTATTCTTTCGCCTTATGGCATCATGTGTTTCGTTCCTCTTGGAGATCGATTGTTAAACGTCTTTCCTAGGGCGACTGTGAAGCATTTGCCAGCGGAGGAGAAGTAGCACGGAGCAGCATTCAGTACTGCCTACGAGTGTCTTTGCTACCCTACTAGCGGAGCTCCAAGAACAGGCACACATCTTCAGGTACCTTCCAAATGTGGATTCCCCTGCAGCCCCGTAGGCGGGCGTGCAGTACGCCAACCATCAACGGACGTTTTTCCCCTCAAGCCTGTCAGGACGTTGCTCGTCCGTCTTTCCCTCAATAGATGGGAGTAGGCGCGCTTGCGGATGTGTGCGTGTGTGTGGCCACGCGTTTGCTTAGGCATCAGTGTGTGAAAAGGTAGGTGCTTTTCTCTAGCTGCGTGTGCGTGCACGTGGTGCTGGGTGCACATCCCTGGGTGCTCGTGGAAAGGTTTCTGCATGGTTTTCGCTGAGGAATCGTGTGTGTGCACATGGACAAAGAGAAGGCGCAGCAACCAGGTTCCAGCGCCGAAGAAGGCAAAAGGCAAGGTTTCCGGCGCTATCTCCTTCTCTCCGCAGACCTAGTCGCGCAAAGCAAGCCGCTAAGCCGGCGACCGGCAAGAGAGCTACAACGAAGCATGCCGAACGGAGAAAATAGCAGCAGCTCATCTGTTCACACCTTGTTTCTGCCATGTGCTTGAACGCCAAGACGTTCGCGCTTCTGTGAGATGAAAGACGTCCTTCTGCATATGTGCTTGCTCACACCGGTGCACTTGTTAGTGTATCCATTCAGTCCTGGGCTGCGGGGCATTCAGAAGTGGCTCTGTGGAGACGTCTGCATAGAGGCAGCTGTCAGAACACGCACACTCGATTGTTCACCAAAACATATGCAGACGCGTCCTTAGCCTGTAGATTTGGATGCACAGAGTTCCCTGTGTTCGCAAGAGACAAGGGAATCGCGTCTGTACGCACAGAAGCAATAGCGGACCGTTTCCCTCGGAGTGAACGCGAAGAGCCGTCTATGTACTCGCAGACACGGGAACGTGCCTCAATGCGGTCACAGAGGCAGCAGCTTTTGCACAGATGCTCTGGTGATTCTGGCACTTTCCAGGCACACTGCTGAAAGTCGCGCACACTGCTGTTCACTCGCTAAACGACCTCTTGGGAAACACGTCTCCGGTCGACGGACCGCTCAGATTGCTTCTCGTGTAACTGTGAACTGTGTCAGCGCAGGGAATCCGTCTCTGTTGAGCAGATGTCAATCCTGCCTCGCTTTTGCTTTGTTGCCTCTACCAAGATGATTTCCCGTTTCTCTCTTCACTGGAGCACGCAGACACAGCCAACGCACATCAAGTGTCAAGAGACACGCTCTGCTGAGCTCAACGCTTGTGCAGATGCACATGTGCGACGAAGTCAACACACGTGCTTGTGGAGAGAAAGAAAGGGACTCCCAGGCGTGTGGAGCGACGGGGAGAAAGAGCGGGCGCTGAGGAACACAGTTTCAAACAGACTGTCTCCACACAAACAGGCACCTGTCTGCAGGTATCCTAGATCTTGATTCTTGAACTTGAGGAAACACGCGTCTGAGCAAAGCTCTCAAACGCTTCCAGGAAAGACACAGGCTCTCCCACAAGCACACAAGTGTTTGCCCTCAGCGATAGATCAGGGACAAGCTTGTGAAGAGATGCCCTGCTATTCTTTCGCCTTATGGCATCATGTGTTTCGTTCCTCTTGGAGATCGATTGTTAAACGTCTTTCCTAGGGCGACTGTGAAGCATTTGCCAGCGGAGGAGAAGTAGCACGGAGCAGCATTCAGTACTGCCTACGAGTGTCTTTGCTACCCTACTAGCGGAGCTCCAAGAACAGGCACACATCTTCAGGTACCTTCCAAATGTGGATTCCCCTGCAGCCCCGTAGGCGGGCGTGCAGTACGCCAACCATCAACGGACGTTTTTCCCCTCAAGCCTGTCAGGACGTTGCTCGTCCGTCTTTCCCTCAATAGATGGGAGTAGGCGCGCTTGCGGATGTGTGCGTGTGTGTGGCCACGCGTTTGCTTAGGCATCAGTGTGTGAAAAGGTAGGTGCTTTTCTCTAGCTGCGTGTGCGTGCACGTGGTGCTGGGTGCACATCACTGAGGGCTCGTGGAAAGGTTTCTGCATGGTTTTCGCTGAGGAATCGTGTGTGTGCACATGGACAAAGAGAAGGTGCAGCAACCAGGTTCCAGCGCCGAAGAAGGCAAAAGGCAAGGTTTCCGGCGCTATCTCCTTCTCTCCGCAGACCTAGTCGCGCAAAGCAAGCCGCTAAGCCGGCGACCGGCAAGAGAGCTACAACGAAGCATGCCGAACGGAGAAAATAGCAGCAGCTCATCTGTTCACACCTTGTTTCTGCCATGTGCTTGAACGCCAAGACGTTCGCGCTTCTGTGAGATGAAAGACGTCCTTCTGCATATGTGCTTGCTCACACCGGTGCACTTGTTAGTGTATCCATTCAGTCCTGGGCTGCGGGGCATTCAGAAGTGGCTCTGTGGAGACGTCTGCATAGAGGCAGCTGTCAGAACACGCACACTCGATTGTTCACCAAAACATATGCAGACGCGTCCTTAGCCTGTAGATTTGGATGCACAGAGTTCCCTGTGTTCGCAAGAGACAAGGGAATCGCGTCTGTACGCACAGAAGCAATAGCGGACCGTTTCCCTCGGAGTGAACGCGAAGAGCCGTCTATGTACTCGCAGACACGGGAACGTGCCTCAATGCGGTCACAGAGGCAGCAGCTTTTGCACAGATGCTCTGGTGATTCTGGCACTTTCCAGGCACACTCCTGAAAGTCGCGCACACTGCTGTTCACTCGCTAAACGACCTCTTGGGAAACACGTCTCCGGTCGATGGACCGCTCAGATTGCTTCTCGTGTAACTGTGAACTGTGTCAGCGCAGGGAATCCGTCTCTGTTGAGCAGATGTCAATCCTGCCTCGCTTTTGCTTTGTTGCCTCTACCAAGATGATTTCCCGTTTCTCTCTTCACTGGAGCACGCAGACACAGCCAACGCACATCAAGTGTCAAGAGACACGCTCTGCTGAGCTCAACGCTTGTGCAGATGCACATGTGCGACGAAGTCAACACACGTGCTTGTGGAGAGAAAGAAAGGGACTCCCAGGCGTGTGGAGCGACGGGGAGAAAGAGCGGGCGCTGAGGAACACAGTTTCAAACAGACTGTCTCCACACAAACAGGCACCTGTCTGCAGGTATCCTAGATCTTGATTCTTGAACTTGAGGAAACACGCGTCTGAGCAAAGCTCTCAAACGCTTCCAGGAAAGACACAGGCTCTCCCACAAGCACACAAGTGTTTGCCCTCAGCTATAGATCAGGGACAAGCTTGTGAAGAGATGCCCTGCTATTCTTTCGCCTTATGGCATCATGTGTTTCGTTCCTCTTGGAGATCGATTGTTAAACGTCTTTCCTAGGGCGACTGTGAAGCATTTGCCAGCGGAGGAGAAGTAGCACGGAGCAGCATTCAGTACTGCCTACGAGTGTCTTTGCTACCCTACTAGCGGAGCTCCAAGAACAGGCACACATCTTCAGGTACCTTCCAAATGTGGATTCCCCTGCAGCCCCGTAGGCGGGCGTGCAGTACGCCAACCATCAACGGACGTTTTTCCCCTCAAGCCTGTCAGGACGTTGCTCGTCCGTCTTTCCCTCAATAGATGGGAGTAGGCGCGCTTGCGGATGTGTGCGTGTGTGTGGCCACGCGTTTGCTTAGGCATCAGTGTGTGAAAAGGTAGGTGCTTTTCTCTAGCTGCGTGTGCGTGCACGTGGTGCTGGGTGCACATCCCTGGGTGCTCGAGGTAAGGTTTCTGCATGGTTTTCGCTGAGGAATCGTGTGTGTGCACATGGACAAAGAGAAGGCGCAGCAACCAGGTTCCAGCGCCGAAGAAGGCAAAAGGCAAGGTTTCCGGCGCTATCTCCTTCTCTCCGCAGACCTAGTCGCGCAAAGCAAGCCGCTAAGCCGGCGACCGGCAAGAGAGCTACAACGAAGCATGCCGAACGGAGAAAATAGCAGCAGCTCATCTGTTCACACCTTGTTTCTGCCATGTGCTTGAACGCCAAGAGGTTCGCGCTTCTGTGAGATGAAAGACGTCCTTCTGCATATGTGCTTGCTCACACCGGTGCACTTGTTAGTGTATCCATTCAGTCCTGGGCTGCGGGGCATTCAGAAGTGGCTCTGTGGAGACGTCTGCATAGAGGCAGCTGTCAGAACACGCACACTCGATTGTTCACCAAAACATATGCAGACGCGTCCTTAGCCTGTAGATTTGGATGCACAGAGTTCCCTGTGTTCGCAAGAGACAAGGGAATCGCGTCTGTACGCACAGAAGCAATAGCGGACCGTTTCCCTCGGAGTGAACGCGAAGAGCCGTCTATGTACTTGCAGACACGGGAACGTGCCTCAATGTGGTCACAGAGGCAGCAGCTTTTGCACAGATGCTCTGGTGATTCTGGCACTTTCCAGGCACACTGCTGAAAGTCGCGCACACTGCTGTTCACTCGCTAAACGACCTCTTGGGAAACACGTCTCCGGTCGATGGACCGCTCAGATTGCTTCTCGTGTAACTGTGAACTGTGTCAGCGCAGGGAATCCGTCTCTGTTGAGCAGATGTCAATCCTGCCTCGGTTTTGCTTTGTTGCCTCTACCAAGATGATTTCCCGTTTCTCTCTTCACTGGAGCACGCAGACACAGCCAACGCACATCAAGTGTCAAGAGACACGCTCTGCTGAGCTCAACGCTTGTGCAGATGCACATGTGCGACGAAGTCAACACACGTGCTTGTGGAGAGAAAGAAAGGGACTCCCAGGCGTGTGGAGCGACGGGGAGAAAGAGCGGGCGCTGAGGAACACAGTTTCAAACAGACTGTCTCCACACAAACAGGCACCTGTCTGCAGGTATCCTAGATCTTGATTCTTGAACTTGAGGAAACACGCGTCTGAGCAAAGCTCTCAAACGCTTCCAGGAAAGACACAGGCTCTCCCACAAGCACACAAGTGTTTGCCCTCAGCTATAGATCAGGGACAAGCTTGTGAAGAGATGCCCTGCTATTCTTTCGCCTTATGGCATCATGTGTTTCGTTCCTCTTGGAGATCGATTGTTAAACGTCTTTCCTAGGGCGACTGTGAAGCATTTGCCAGCGGAGGAGAAGTAGCACGGAGCAGCATTCAGTACTGCCTACGAGTGTCTTTGCTACCCTACTAGCGGAGCTCCAAGAACAGGCACACATCTTCAGGTACCTTCCAAATGTGGATTCCCCTGCAGCCCCGTAGGCGGGCGTGCAGTACGCCAACCATCAACGGACGTTTTTCCCCTCAAGCCTGTCAGGACGTTGCTCGTCCGTCTTTCCCTCAATAGATGGGAGTAGGCGCGCTTGCGGATGTGTGCGTGTGTGTGGCCACGCGTTTGCTTAGGCATCAGTGTGTGAAAAGGTAGGTGCTTTTCTCTAGCTGCGTGTGCGTGCACGTGGTGCTGGGTGCACATCACTGAGGGCTCGTGGAAAGGTTTCTGCATGGTTTTCGCTGAGGAATCGTGTGTGTGCACATGGACAAAGAGAAGGTGCAGCAACCAGGTTCCAGCGCCGAAGAAGGCAAAAGGCAAGGTTTCCGGCGCTATCTCCTTCTCTCCGCAGACCTAGTCGCGCAAAGCAAGCCGCTAAGCCGGCGACCGGCAAGAGAGCTACAACGAAGCATGCCGAACGGAGAAAATAGCAGCAGCTCATCTGTTCACACCTTGTTTCTGCCATGTGCTTGAACGCCAAGACGTTCGCGCTTCTGTGAGATGAAAGACGTCCTTCTGCATATGTGCTTGCTCACACCGGTGCACTTGTTAGTGTATCCATTCAGTCCTGGGCTGCGGGGCATTCAGAAGTGGCTCTGTGGAGACGTCTGCATAGAGGCAGCTGTCAGAACACGCACACTCGATTGTTCACCAAAACATATGCAGACGCGTCCTTAGCCTGTAGATTTGGATGCACAGAGTTCCCTGTGTTCGCAAGAGACAAGGGAATCGCGTCTGTACGCACAGAAGCAATAGCGGACCGTTTCCCTCGGAGTGAACGCGAAGAGCCGTCTATGTACTCGCAGACACGGGAACGTGCCTCAATGCGGTCACAGAGGCAGCAGCTTTTGCACAGATGCTCTGGTGATTCTGGCACTTTCCAGGCACACTGCTGAAAGTCGCGCACACTGCTGTTCACTCGCTAAACGACCTCTTGGGAAACACGTCTCCGGTCGATGGACCGCTCAGATTGCTTCTCGTGTAACTGTGAACTGTGTCAGCGCAGGGAATCCGTCTCTGTTGAGCAGATGTCAATCCTGCCTCGCTTTTGCTTTGTTGCCTCTACCAAGATGATTTCCCGTTTCTCTCTTCACTGGAGCACGCAGACACAGCCAACGCACATCAAGTGTCAAGAGACACGCTCTGCTGAGCTCAACGCTTGTGCAGATGCACATGTGCGACGAAGTCAACACACGTGCTTGTGGAGAGAAAGAAAGGGACTCCCAGGCGTGTGGAGCGACGGGGAGAAAGAGCGGGCGCTGAGGAACACAGTTTCAAACAGACTGTCTCCACACAAACAGGCACCTGTCTGCAGGTATCCTAGATCTTGATTCTTGAACTTGAGGAAACACGCGTCTGAGCAAAGCTCTCAAACGCTTCCAGGAAAGACACAGGCTCTCCCACAAGCACACAAGTGTTTGCCCTCAGCTATAGATCAGGGACAAGCTTGTGAAGAGATGCCCTGCTATTCTTTCGCCTTATGGCATCATGTGTTTCGTTCCTCTTGGAGATCGATTGTTAAACGTCTTTCCTAGGGCGACTGTGAAGCATTTGCCAGCGGAGGAGAAGTAGCACGGAGCAGCATTCAGTACTGCCTACGAGTGTCTTTGCTACCCTACTAGCGGAGCTCCAAGAACAGGCACACATCTTCAGGTACCTTCCAAATGTGGATTCCCCTGCAGCCCCGTAGGCGGGCGTGCAGTACGCCAACCATCAACGGACGTTTTTCCCCTCAAGCCTGTCAGGACGTTGCTCGTCCGTCTTTCCCTCAATAGATGGGAGTAGGCGCGCTTGCGGATGTGTGCGTGTGTGTGGCCACGCGTTTGCTTAGGCATCAGTGTGTGAAAAGGTAGGTGCTTTTCTCTAGCTGCGTGTGCGTGCACGTGGTGCTGGGTGCACATCCCTGGGTGCTCGAGGTAAGGTTTCTGCATGGTTTTCGCTGAGGAATCGTGTGTGTGCACATGGACAAAGAGAAGGCGCAGCAACCAGGTTCCAGCGCCGAAGAAGGCAAAAGGCAAGGTTTCCGGCGCTATCTCCTTCTCTCCGCAGACCTAGTCGCGCAAAGCAAGCCGCTAAGCCGGCGACCGGCAAGAGAGCTACAACGAAGCATGCCGAACGGAGAAAATAGCAGCAGCTCATCTGTTCACACCTTGTTTCTGCCATGTGCTTGAACGCCAAGAGGTTCGCGCTTCTGTGAGATGAAAGACGTCCTTCTGCATATGTGCTTGCTCACACCGGTGCACTTGTTAGTGTATCCATTCAGTCCTGGGCTGCGGGGCATTCAGAAGTGGCTCTGTGGAGACGTCTGCATAGAGGCAGCTGTCAGAACACGCACACTCGATTGTTCACCAAAACATATGCAGACGCGTCCTTAGCCTGTAGATTTGGATGCACAGAGTTCCCTGTGTTCGCAAGAGACAAGGGAATCGCGTCTGTACGCACAGAAGCAATAGCGGACCGTTTCCCTCGGAGTGAACGCGAAGAGCCGTCTATGTACTCGCAGACACGGGAACGTGCCTCAATGCGGTCACAGAGGCAGCAGCTTTTGCACAGATGCTCTGGTGATTCTGGCACTTTCCAGGCACACTGCTGAAAGTCGCGCACACTGCTGTTCACTCGCTAAACGACCTCTTGGGAAACACGTCTCCGGTCGATGGACCGCTCAGATTGCTTCTCGTGTAACTGTGAACTGTGTCAGCGCAGGGAATCCGTCTCTGTTGAGCAGATGTCAATCCTGCCTCGGTTTTGCTTTGTTGCCTCTACCAAGATGATTTCCCGTTTCTCTCTTCACTGGAGCACGCAGACACAGCCAACGCACATCAAGTGTCAAGAGACACGCTCTGCTGAGCTCAACGCTTGTGCAGATGCACATGTGCGACGAAGTCAACACACGTGCTTGTGGAGAGAAAGAAAGGGACTCCCAGGCGTGTGGAGCGACGGGGAGAAAGAGCGGGCGCTGAGGAACACAGTTTCAAACAGACTGTCTCCACACAAACAGGCACCTGTCTGCAGGTATCCTAGATCTTGATTCTTGAACTTGAGGAAACACGCGTCTGAGCAAAGCTCTCAAACGCTTCCAGGAAAGACACAGGCTCTCCCACAAGCACACAAGTGTTTGCCCTCAGCTATAGATCAGGGACAAGCTTGTGAAGAGATGCCCTGCTATTCTTTCGCCTTATGGCATCATGTGTTTCGTTCCTCTTGGAGATCGATTGTTAAACGTCTTTCCTAGGGCGACTGTGAAGCATTTGCCAGCGGAGGAGAAGTAGCACGGAGCAGCATTCAGTACTGCCTACGAGTGTCTTTGCTACCCTACTAGCGGAGCTCCAAGAACAGGCACACATCTTCAGGTACCTTCCAAATGTGGATTCCCCTGCAGCCCCGTAGGCGGGCGTGCAGTACGCCAACCATCAACGGACGATTTTCCCCTCAAGCCTGTCAGGACGTTGCTCGTCCGTCTTTCCCTCAATAGATGGGAGTAGGCGCGCTTGCGGATGTGTGCGTGTGTGTGGCCACGCGTTTGCTTAGGCATCAGTGTGTGAAAAGGTAGGTGCTTTTCTCTAGCTGCGTGTGCGTGCACGTTGTGCTGGGTGCACATCCCTGGGTGCTCGAGGTAAGGTTTCTGCATGGTTTTCGCTGAGGAATCGTGTGTGTGCACATGGACAAAGAGAAGGCGCAGCAACCAGGTTCCAGCGCCGAAGAAGGCAAAAGGCAAGGTTTCCGGCGCTATCTCCTTCTCTCCGCAGACCTAGTCGCGCAAAGCAAGCCGCTAAGCCGGCGACCGGCAAGAGAGCTACAACGAAGCATGCCGAACGGAGAAAATAGCAGCAGCTCATCTGTTCACACCTTGTTTCTGCCATGTGCTTGAACGCCAAGACGTTCGCGCTTCTGTGAGATGAAAGACGTCCTTCTGCATATGTGCTTGCTCACACCGGTGCACTTGTTAGTGTATCCATTCAGTCCTGGGCTGCGGGGCATTCAGAAGTGGCTCTGTGGAGACGTCTGCATAGAGGCAGCTGTCAGAACACGCACACTCGATTGTTCACCAAAACATATGCAGACGCGTCCTTAGCCTGTAGATTTGGATGCACAGAGTTCCCTGTGTTCGCAAGAGACAAGGGAATCGCGTCTGTACGCACAGAAGCAATAGCGGACCGTTTCCCTCGGAGTGAACGCGAAGAGCCGTCTATGTACTCGCAGACACGGGAACGTGCCTCAATGCGGTCACAGAGGCAGCAGCTTTTGCACAGATGCTCTGGTGATTCTGGCACTTTCCAGGCACACTGCTGAAAGTCGCGCACACTGCTGTTCACTCGCTAAACGACCTCTTGGGAAACACGTCTCCGGTCGACGGACCGCTCAGATTGCTTCTCGTGTAACTGTGAACTGTGTCAGCGCAGGGAATCCGTCTCTGTTGAGCAGATGTCAATCCTGCCTCGGTTTTGCTTTGTTGCCTCTACCAAGATGATTTCCCGTTTCTCTCTTCACTGGAGCACGCAGACACAGCCAACGCACATCAAGTGTCAAGAGACACGCTCTGCTGAGCTCAACGCTTGTGCAGATGCACATGTGCGACGAAGTCAACACACGCGCTTGTGGACAGAAAGAAAGGGACTCCCAGGCGTGTGGAGCGACGGGGAGAAAGAGCGGGCGCTGAGGAACACAGTTTCAAACAGACTGTCTCCACACAAACAGGCACCTGTCTGCAGGTATCCTAGATCTTGATTCTTGAACTTGAGGAAACACGCGTCTGAGCAAAACTCCCAAATGCTTCCAGGAAAGACACAGGCTCTCCCACAAGCACACAAGTGTTTGCCCTCAGCTATACATCAGGGACAAGCTTGTGAAGAGATGCCCTGCTATTCTTTCGCCTTATGGCATCATGTGTTTCGTTCCTCTTGGAGATCGATTGTTAAACGTCTTTCCTAGGGCGACTGTGAAGCATTTGCCAGCGGAGGAGAAGTAGCACGGAGCAGCATTCAGTACTGCCTACGAGTGTCTTTGCTACCCTACTAGCGGAGCTCCAAGAACAGGCACACATCTTCAGGTACCTTCCAAATGTGGATTCCCCTGCAGCCCCGTAGGCGGGCGTGCAGTACGCCAACCATCAACGGACGTTTTTCCCCTCAAGCCTGTCAGGACGTTGCTCGTCCGTCTTTCCCTCAATAGATGGGAGTAGGCGCGCTTGCGGATGTGTGCGTGTGTGTGGCCACGCGTTTGCTTAGGCATCAGTGTGTGAAAAGGTAGGTGCTTTTCTCTAGCTGCGTGTGCGTGCACGTTGTGCTGGGTGCACATCCCTGGGTGCTCGAGGTAAGGTTTCTGCATGGTTTTCGCTGAGGAATCGTGTGTGTGCACATGGACAAAGAGAAGGCGCAGCAACCAGGTTCCAGCGCCGAAGAAGGCAAAAGGCAAGGTTTCCGGCGCTATCTCCTTCTCTCCGCAGACCTAGTCGCGCAAAGCAAGCCGCTAAGCCGGCGACCGGCAAGAGAGCTACAACGAAGCATGCCGAACGGAGAAAATAGCAGCAGCTCATCTGTTCACACCTTGTTTCTGCCATGTGCTTGAACGCCAAGACGTTCGCGCTTCTGTGAGATGAAAGACGTCCTTCTGCATATGTGCTTGCTCACACCGGTGCACTTGTTAGTGTATCCATTCAGTCCTGGGCTGCGGGGCATTCAGAAGTGGCTCTGTGGAGACGTCTGCATAGAGGCAGCTGTCAGAACACGCACACTCGATTGTTCACCAAAACATATGCAGACGCGTCCTTAGCCTGTAGATTTGGATGCACAGAGTTCCCTGTGTTCGCAAGAGACAAGGGAATCGCGTCTGTACGCACAGAAGCAATAGCGGACCGTTTCCCTCGGAGTGAACGCGAAGAGCCGTCTATGTACTCGCAGACACGGGAACGTGCCTCAATGCGGTCACAGAGGCAGCAGCTTTTGCACAGATGCTCTGGTGATTCTGGCACTTTCCAGGCACACTGCTGAAAGTCGCGCACACTGCTGTTCACTCGCTAAACGACCTCTTGGGAAACACGTCTCCGGTCGACGGACCGCTCAGATTGCTTCTCGTGTAACTGTGAACTGTGTCAGCGCAGGGAATCCGTCTCTGTTGAGCAGATGTCAATCCTGCCTCGGTTTTGCTTTGTTGCCTCTACCAAGATGATTTCCCGTTTCTCTCTTCACTGGAGCACGCAGACACAGCCAACGCACATCAAGTGTCAAGAGACACGCTCTGCTGAGCTCAACGCTTGTGCAGATGCACATGTGCGACGAAGTCAACACACGCGCTTGTGGACAGAAAGAAAGGGACTCCCAGGCGTGTGGAGCGACGGGGAGAAAGAGCGGGCGCTGAGGAACACAGTTTCAAACAGACTGTCTCCACACAAACAGGCACCTGTCTGCAGGTATCCTAGATCTTGATTCTTGAACTTGAGGAAACACGCGTCTGAGCAAAACTCCCAAATGCTTCCAGGAAAGACACAGGCTCTCCCACAAGCACACAAGTGTTTGCCCTCAGCTATACATCAGGGACAAGCTTGTGAAGAGATGCCCTGCTATTCTTTCGCCTTATGGCATCATGTGTTTCGTTCCTCTTGGAGATCGATTGTTAAACGTCTTTCCTAGGGCGACTGTGAAGCATTTGCCAGCGGAGGAGAAGTAGCACGGAGCAGCATTCAGTACTGCCTACGAGTGTCTTTGCTACCCTACTAGCGGAGCTCCAAGAACAGGCACACATCTTCAGGTACCTTCCAAATGTGGATTCCCCTGCAGCCCCGTAGGCGGGCGTGCAGTACGCCAACCATCAACGGACGTTTTTCCCCTCAAGCCTGTCAGGACGTTGCTCGTCCGTCTTTCCCTCAATAGATGGGAGTAGGCGCGCTTGCGGATGTGTGCGTGTGTGTGGCCACGCGTTTGCTTAGGCATCAGTGTGTGAAAAGGTAGGTGCTTTTCTCTAGCTGCGTGTGCGTGCACGTGGTGCTGGGTGCACATCCCTGGGTGCTCGAGGTAAGGTTTCTGCATGGTTTTCGCTGAGGAATCGTGTGTGTGCACATGGACAAAGAGAAGGCGCAGCAACCAGGTTCCAGCGCCGAAGAAGGCAAAAGGCAAGGTTTCCGGCGCTATCTCCTTCTCTCCGCAGACCTAGTCGCGCAAAGCAAGCCGCTAAGCCGGCGACCGGCAAGAGAGCTACAACGAAGCATGCCGAACGGAGAAAATAGCAGCAGCTCATCTGTTCACACCTTGTTTCTGCCATGTGCTTGAACGCCAAGACGTTCGCGCTTCTGTGAGATGAAAGACGTCCTTCTGCATATGTGCTTGCTCACACCGGTGCACTTGTTAGTGTATCCATTCAGTCCTGGGCTGCGGGGCATTCAGAAGTGGCTCTGTGGAGACGTCTGCATAGAGGCAGCTGTCAGAACACGCACACTCGATTGTTCACCAAAACATATGCAGACGCGTCCTTAGCCTGTAGATTTGGATGCACAGAGTTCCCTGTGTTCGCAAGAGACAAGGGAATCGCGTCTGTGCGCACAGAAGCAATAGCGGACCGTTTCCCTCGGAGTGAACGCGAAGAGCCGTCTATGTACTCGCAGACACGGGAACGTGCCTCAATGCGGTCACAGAGGCAGCAGCTTTTGCACAGATGCTCTGGTGATTCTCGCACTTTCCAGGCACACTGCTGAAAGTCGCGCACACTGCTGTTCACTCGCTAAACGACCTCTTGGGAAACACGTCTCCGGTCGATGGACCGCTCAGATTGCTTCTCGTGTAACTGTGAACTGTGTCAGCGCAGGGAATCCGTCTCTGTTGAGCAGATGTCAATCCTGCCTCGCTTTTGCTTTGTTGCCTCTACCAAGATGATTTCCCGTTTCTCTCTTCACTGGAGCAGGCAGACACAGCCAACGCACATCAAGTGTCAAGAGACACGCTCTGCTGAGCTCAACGCTTGTGCAGATGCACATGTGCGACGAAGTCAACACACGTGCTTGTGGAGAGAAAGAAAGGGACTCCCAGGCGTGTGGAGCGACGGGGAGAAAGAGCGGGCGCTGAGGAACACAGTTTCAAACAGACTGTCTCCACACAAACAGGCACCTGTCTGCAGGTATCCTAGATCTTGATTCTTGAACTTGAGGAAACACGCGTCTGAGCAAAGCTCTCAAACGCTTCCAGGAAAGACACAGGCTCTCCCACAAGCACACAAGTGTTTGCCCTCAGCTATAGATCAGGGACAAGCTTGTGAAGAGATGCCCTGCTATTCTTTCGCCTTATGGCATCATGTGTTTCGTTCCTCTTGGAGATCGATTGTTAAACGTCTTTCCTAGGGCGACTGTGAAGCATTTGCCAGCGGAGGAGAAGTAGCACGGAGCAGCATTCAGTACTGCCTACGAGTGTCTTTGCTACCCTACTAGCGGAGCTCCAAGAACAGGCACACATCTTCAGGTACCTTCCAAATGTGGATTCCCCTGCAGCCCCGTAGGCGGGCGTGCAGTACGCCAACCATCAACGGACGTTTTTCCCCTCAAGCCTGTCAGGACGTTGCTCGTCCGTCTTTCCCTCAATAGATGGGAGTAGGCGCGCTTGCGGATGTGTGCGTGTGTGTGGCCACGCGTTTGCTTAGGCATCAGTGTGTGAAAAGGTAGGTGCTTTTCTCTAGCTGCGTGTGCGTGCACGTGGTGCTGGGTGCACATCCCTGGGTGCTCGTGGAAAGGTTTCTGCATGGTTTTCGCTGAGGAATCGTGTGTGTGCACATGGACAAAGAGAAGGCGCAGCAACCAGGTTCCAGCGCCGAAGAAGGCAAAAGGCAAGGTTTCCGGCGCTATCTCCTTCTCTCCGCAGACCTAGTCGCGCAAAGCAAGCCGCTAAGCCGGCGACCGGCAAGAGAGCTACAACGAAGCATGCCGAACGGAGAAAATAGCAGCAGCTCATCTGTTCACACCTTGTTTCTGCCATGTGCTTGAACGCCAAGACGTTCGCGCTTCTGTGAGATGAAAGACGTCCTTCTGCATATGTGCTTGCTCACACCGGTGCACTTGTTAGTGTATCCATTCAGTCCTGGGCTGCGGGGCATTCAGAAGTGGCTCTGTGGAGACGTCTGCATAGAGGCAGCTGTCAGAACACGCACACTCGATTGTTCACCAAAACATATGCAGACGCGTCCTTAGCCTGTAGATTTGGATGCACAGAGTTCCCTGTGTTCGCAAGAGACAAGGGAATCGCGTCTGTACGCACAGAAGCAATAGCGGACCGTTTCCCTCGGAGTGAACGCGAAGAGCCGTCTATGTACTCGCAGACACGGGAACGTGCCTCAATGCGGTCACAGAGGCAGCAGCTTTTGCACAGATGCTCTGGTGATTCTGGCACTTTCCAGGCACACTCCTGAAAGTCGCGCACACTGCTGTTCACTCGCTAAACGACCTCTTGGGAAACACGTCTCCGGTCGATGGACCGCTCAGATTGCTTCTCGTGTAACTGTGAACTGTGTCAGCGCAGGGAATCCGTCTCTGTTGAGCAGATGTCAATCCTGCCTCGCTTTTGCTTTGTTGCCTCTACCAAGATGATTTCCCGTTTCTCTCTTCACTGGAGCAGGCAGACACAGCCAACGCACATCAAGTGTCAAGAGACACGCTCTGCTGAGCTCAACGCTTGTGCAGATGCACATGTGCGACGAAGTCAACACACGTGCTTGTGGAGAGAAAGAAAGGGACTCCCAGGCGTGTGGAGCGACGGGGAGAAAGAGCGGGCGCTGAGGAACACAGTTTCAAACAGACTGTCTCCACACAAACAGGCACCTGTCTGCAGGTATCCTAGATCTTGATTCTTGAACTTGAGGAAACACGCGTCTGAGCAAAGCTCTCAAACGCTTCCAGGAAAGACACAGGCTCTCCCACAAGCACACAAGTGTTTGCCCTCAGCTATACATCAGGGACAAGCTTGTGAAGAGATGCCCTGCTATTCTTTCGCCTTATGGCATCATGTGTTTCGTTCCTCTTGGAGATCGATTGTTAAACGTCTTTCCTAGGGCGACTGTGAAGCATTTGCCAGCGGAGGAGAAGTAGCACGGAGCAGCATTCAGTACTGCCTACGAGTGTCTTTGCTACCCTACTAGCGGAGCTCCAAGAACAGGCACACATCTTCAGGTACCTTCCAAATGTGGATTCCCCTGCAGCCCCGTAGGCGGGCGTGCAGTACGCCAACCATCAACGGACGTTTTTCCCCTCAAGCCTGTCAGGACGTTGCTCGTCCGTCTTTCCCTCAATAGATGGGAGTAGGCGCGCTTGCGGATGTGTGCGTGTGTGTGGCCACGCGTTTGCTTAGGCATCAGTGTGTGAAAAGGTAGGTGCTTTTCTCTAGCTGCGTGTGCGTGCACGTGGTGCTGGGTGCACATCCCTGGGTGCTCGTGGAAAGGTTTCTGCATGGTTTTCGCTGAGGAATCGTGTGTGTGCACATGGACAAAGAGAAGGCGCAGCAACCAGGTTCCAGCGCCGAAGAAGGCAAAAGGCAAGGTTTCCGGCGCTATCTCCTTCTCTCCGCAGACCTAGTCGCGCAAAGCAAGCCGCTAAGCCGGCGACCGGCAAGAGAGCTACAACGAAGCATGCCGAACGGAGAAAATAGCAGCAGCTCATCTGTTCACACCTTGTTTCTGCCATGTGCTTGAACGCCAAGACGTTCGCGCTTCTGTGAGATGAAAGACGTCCTTCTGCATATGTGCTTGCTCACACCGGTGCACTTGTTAGTGTATCCATTCAGTCCTGGGCTGCGGGGCATTCAGAAGTGGCTCTGTGGAGACGTCTGCATAGAGGCAGCTGTCAGAACACGCACACTCGATTGTTCACCAAAACATATGCAGACGCGTCCTTAGCCTGTAGATTTGGATGCACAGAGTTCCCTGTGTTCGCAAGAGACAAGGGAATCGCGTCTGTACGCACAGAAGCAATAGCGGACCGTTTCCCTCGGAGTGAACGCGAAGAGCCGTCTATGTACTCGCAGACACGGGAACGTGCCTCAATGCGGTCACAGAGGCAGCAGCTTTTGCACAGATGCTCTGGTGATTCTGGCACTTTCCAGGCACACTCCTGAAAGTCGCGCACACTGCTGTTCACTCGCTAAACGACCTCTTGGGAAACACGTCTCCAGTCGACGGACCGCTCAGATTGCTTCTCGTGTAACTGTGAACTGAGTCAGCGCAGGGAATCCGTCTCTGTTGAGCAGATGTCAATCCTGCCTCGGTTTTGCTTTGTTGCCTCTACCAAGATGATTTCCCGTTTCTCTCTTCACTGGAGCACGCAGACACAGCCAACGCACATCAAGTGTCAAGAGACACGCTCTGCTGAGCTCAACGCTTGTGCAGATGCACATGTGCGACGAAGTCAACACACGTGCTTGTGGAGAGAAAGAAAGGGACTCCCAGGCGTGTGGATGGACGGGGAGAAAGAGCGGGCGCTGAGGAACACAGTTTCAAACAGACTGTCTCCACACAAACAGGCACCTGTCTGCAGGTATCCTAGATCTTGATTCTTGAACTTGAGGAAACACGCGTCTGAGCAAAACTCCCAAACGCTTCCAGGAAAGACACACGCTCTCCCACAAGCACACAAGTGTTTACCCTCAGCTATAGATCAGGGACAAGCTTGTGAAGAGATGCCCTGCTATTCTTTCGCCTTATGGCATCATGTGTTTCGTTCCTCTTGGAGATCGATTGTTAAACGTCTTTCCTAGGGCGACTGTGAAGCATTTGCCAGCGGAGGAGAAGTAGCACGGAGCAGCATTCAGTACTGCCTACGAGTGTCTTTGCTACCCTACTAGCGGAGCTCCAAGAACAGGCACACATCTTCAGGTACCTTCCAAATGTGGATTCCCCTGCAGCCCCGTAGGCGGGCGTGCAGTACGCCAACCATCAACGGACGTTTTTCCCCTCAAGCCTGTCAGGACGTTGCTCGTCCGTCTTTCCCTCAATAGATGGGAGTAGGCGCGCTTGCGGATGTGTGCGTGTGTGTGGCCACGCGTTTGCTTAGGCATCAGTGTGTGAAAAGGTAGGTGCTTTTCTCTAGCTGCGTGTGCGTGCACGTGGTGCTGGGTGCACATCCCTGGGTGCTCGTGGAAAGGTTTCTGCATGGTTTTCGCTGAGGAATCGTGTGTGTGCACATGGACAAAGAGAAGGCGCAGCAACCAGGTTCCAGCGCCGAAGAAGGCAAAAGGCAAGGTTTCCGGCGCTATCTCCTTCTCTCCGCAGACCTAGTCGCGCAAAGCAAGCCGCTAAGCCGGCGACCGGCAAGAGAGCTACAACGAAGCATGCCGAACGGAGAAAATAGCAGCAGCTCATCTGTTCACACCTTGTTTCTGCCATGTGCTTGAACGCCAAGACGTTCGCGCTTCTGTGAGATGAAAGACGTCCTTCTGCATATGTGCTTGCTCACACCGGTGCACTTGTTAGTGTATCCATTCAGTCCTGGGCTGCGGGGCATTCAGAAGTGGCTCTGTGGAGACGTCTGCATAGAGGCAGCTGTCAGAACACGCACACTCGATTGTTCACCAAAACATATGCAGACGCGTCCTTAGCCTGTAGATTTGGATGCACAGAGTTCCCTGTGTTCGCAAGAGACAAGGGAATCGCGTCTGTACGCACAGAAGCAATAGCGGACCGTTTCCCTCGGAGTGAACGCGAAGAGCCGTCTATGTACTCGCAGACACGGGAACGTGCCTCAATGCGGTCACAGAGGCAGCAGCTTTTGCACAGATGCTCTGGTGATTCTGGCACTTTCCACGCACACTGCTGAAAGTCGCGCACACTGCTGTTCACTCGCTAAACGACCTCTTGGGAAACACGTCTCCGGTCGATGGACCGCTCAGATTGCTTCTCGTGTAACTGTGAACTGTGTCAGCGCAGGGAATCCGTCTCTGTTGAGCAGATGTCAATCCTGCCTCGCTTTTGCTTTGTTGCCTCTACCAAGATGATTTCCCGTTTCTCTCTTCACTGGAGCACGCAGACACAGCCAACGCACATCAAGTGTCAAGAGACACGCTCTGCTGAGCTCAACGCTTGTGCAGATGCACATGTGCGACGAAGTCAACACACGTGCTTGTGGAGAGAAAGAAAGGGACTCCCAGGCGTGTGGATGGACGGGGAGAAAGAGCGGGCGCTGAGGAACACAGTTTCAAACAGACTGTCTCCACACAAACAGGCACCTGTCTGCAGGTATCCTAGATCTTGATTCTTGAACTTGAGGAAACACGCGTCTGAGCAAAGCTCTCAAACGCTTCCAGGAAAGACACACGCTCTCCCACAAGCACACAAGTGTTTGCCCTCAGCTATAGATCAGGGACAAGCTTGTGAAGAGATGCCCTGCTATTCTTTCGCCTTATGGCATCATGTGTTTCGTTCCTCTTGGAGATCGATTGTTAAACGTCTTTCCTAGGGCGACTGTGAAGCATTTGCCAGCGGAGGAGAAGTAGCACGGAGCAGCATTCAGTACTGCCTACGAGTGTCTTTGCTACCCTACTAGCGGAGCTCCAAGAACAGGCACACATCTTCAGGTACCTTCCAAATGTGGATTCCCCTGCAGCCCCGTAGGCGGGCGTGCAGTACGCCAACCATCAACGGACGTTTTTCCCCTCAAGCCTGTCAGGACGTTGCTCGTCCGTCTTTCCCTCAATAGATGGGAGTAGGCGCGCTTGCGGATGTGTGCGTGTGTGTGGCCACGCGTTTGCTTAGGCATCAGTGTGTGAAAAGGTAGGTGCTTTTCTCTAGCTGCGTGTGCGTGCACGTGGTGCTGGGTGCACATCCCTGGGTGCTCGTGGAAAGGTTTCTGCATGGTTTTCGCTGAGGAATCGTGTGTGTGCACATGGACAAAGAGAAGGCGCAGCAACCAGGTTCCAGCGCCGAAGAAGGCAAAAGGCAAGGTTTCCGGCGCTATCTCCTTCTCTCCGCAGACCTAGTCGCGCAAAGCAAGCCGCTAAGCCGGCGACCGGCAAGAGAGCTACAACGAAGCATGCCGAACGGAGAAAATAGCAGCAGCTCATCTGTTCACACCTTGTTTCTGCCATGTGCTTGAACGCCAAGACGTTCGCGCTTCTGTGAGATGAAAGACGTCCTTCTGCATATGTGCTTGCTCACACCGGTGCACTTGTTAGTGTATCCATTCAGTCCTGGGCTGTGGGGCATTCAGAAGTGGCTCTGTGGAGACGTCTGCATAGAGGCAGCTGTCAGAACACGCACACTCGATTGTTCACCAAAACATATGCAGACGCGTCCTTAGCCTGTAGATTTGGATGCACAGAGTTCCCTGTGTTCGCAAGAGACAAGGGAATCGCGTCTGTACGCACAGAAGCAATAGCGGACCGTTTCCCTCGGAGTGAACGCGAAGAGCCGTCTATGTACTCGCAGACACGGGAACGTGCCTCAATGCGGTCACAGAGGCAGCAGCTTTTGCACAGATGCTCTGGTGATTCTGGCACTTTCCAGGCACACTCCTGAAAGTCGCGCACACTGCTGTTCACTCGCTAAACGACCTCTTGGGAAACACGTCTCCGGTCGACGGACCGCTCAGATTGCTTCTCGTGTAACTGTGAACTGTGTCAGCGCAGGGAATCCGTCTCTGTTGAGCAGATGTCAATCCTGCCTCGGTTTTGCTTTGTTGCCTCTACCAAGATGATTTCCCGTTTCTCTCTTCACTGGAGCACGCAGACACAGCCAACGCACATCAAGTGTCAAGAGACACGCTCTGCTGAGCTCAACGCTTGTGCAGATGCACATGTGCGACGAAGTCAACACACGTGCTTGTGGAGAGAAAGAAAGGGACTCCCAGGCGTGTAGATGGACGGGGAGAAAGAGCGGGCGCTGAGGAACACAGTTTCAAACAGACTGTCTCCACACAAACAGGCACCTGTCTGCAGGTATCCTAGATCTTGATTCTTGAACTTGAGGAAACACGCGTCTGAGCAAAACTCCCAAACGCTTCCAGGAAAGACACACGCTCTCCCACAAGCACACAAGTGTTTGCCCTCAGCTATAGATCAGGGACAAGCTTGTGAAGAGATGCCCTGCTATTCTTTCGCCTTATGGCATCATGTGTTTCGTTCCTCTTGGAGATCGATTGTTAAACGTCTTTCCTAGGGCGACTGTGAAGCATTTGCCAGCGGAGGAGAAGTAGCACGGAGCAGCATTCAGTACTGCCTACGAGTGTCTTTGCTACCCTACTAGCGGAGCTCCAAGAACAGGCACACATCTTCAGGTACCTTCCAAATGTGGATTCCCCTGCAGCCCCGTAGGCGGGCGTGCAGTACGCCAACCATCAACGGACGTTTTTCCCCTCAAGCCTGTCAGGACGTTGCTCGTCCGTCTTTCCCTCAATAGATGGGAGTAGGCGCGCTTGCGGATGTGTGCGTGTGTGTGGCCACGCGTTTGCTTAGGCATCAGTGTGTGAAAAGGTAGGTGCTTTTCTCTAGCTGCGTGTGCGTGCACGTGGTGCTGGGTGCACATCCCTGGGTGCTCGTGGAAAGGTTTCTGCATGGTTTTCGCTGAGGAATCGTGTGTGTGCACATGGACAAAGAGAAGGCGCAGCAACCAGGTTCCAGCGCCGAAGAAGGCAAAAGGCAAGGTTTCCGGCGCTATCTCCTTCTCTCCGCAGACCTAGTCGCGCAAAGCAAGCCGCTAAGCCGGCGACCGGCAAGAGAGCTACAACGAAGCATGCCGAACGGAGAAAATAGCAGCAGCTCATCTGTTCACACCTTGTTTCTGCCATGTGCTTGAACGCCAAGACGTTCGCGCTTCTGTGAGATGAAAGACGTCCTTCTGCATATGTGCTTGCTCACACCGGTGCACTTGTTAGTGTATCCATTCAGTCCTGGGCTGCGGGGCATTCAGAAGTGGCTCTGTGGAGACGTCTGCATAGAGGCAGCTGTCAGAACGCGCACACTCGATTGTTCACCAAAACATATGCAGACGCGTCCTTAGCCTGTAGATTTGGATGCACAGAGTTCCCTGTGTTCGCAAGAGACAAGGGAATCGCGTCTGTACGCACAGAAGCAATAGCGGACCGTTTCCCTCGGAGTGAACGCGAAGAGCCGTCTATGTACTCGCAGACACGGGAACGTGCCTCAATGCGGTCACAGAGGCAGCAGCTTTTGCACAGATGCTCTGGTGATTCTGGCACTTTCCAGGCACACTCCTGAAAGTCGCGCACACTGCTGTTCACTCGCTAAACGACCTCTTGGGAAACACGTCTCCGGTCGATGGACCGCTCAGATTGCTTCTCGTGTAACTGTGAACTGTGTCAGCGCAGGGAATCCGTCTCTGTTGAGCAGATGTCAATCCTGCCTCGGTTTTGCTTTGTTGCCTCTACCAAGATGATTTCCCGTTTCTCTCTTCACTGGAGCACGCAGACACAGCCAACGCACATCAAGTGTCAAGAGACACGCTCTGCTGAGCTCAACGCTTGTGCAGATGCACATGTGCGACGAAGTCAACACACGTGCTTGTGGAGAGAAAGAAAGGGACTCCCAGGCGTGTGGAGCGACGGGGAGAAAGAGCGGGCGCTGAGGAACACAGTTTCAAACAGACTGTATCCACACAAACAGGCACCTGTCTGCAGGTATCCTAGAGCTTGATTCTTGAACTTGAGGAAACACGCGTCTGAGCAAAACTCCCAAACGCTTCCAGGAAAGACACAGGCTCTCCCACAAGCACACAAGTGTTTGCTCTCAGCTATAGATCAGGGACAAGCTTGTGAAGAGATGCCCTGCTATTCTTTCGCCTTATGGCATCATGTGTTTCGTTCCTCTTGGAGATCGATTGTTAAACGTCTTTCCTAGGGCGACTGTGAAGCATTTGCCAGCGGAGGAGAAGTAGCACGGAGCAGCATTCAGTACTGCCTACGAGTGTCTTTGCTACCCTACTAGCGGAGCTCCAAGAACAGGCACACATCTTCAGGTACCTTCCAAATGTGGATTCCCCTGCAGCCCCGTAGGCGGGCGTGCAGTACGCCAACCATCAACGGACGTTTTTCCCCTCAAGCCTGTCAGGACGTTGCTCGTCCGTCTTTCCCTCAATAGATGGGAGTAGGCGCGCTTGCGGATGTGTGCGTGTGTGTGGCCACGCGTTTGCTTAGGCATCAGTGTGTGAAAAGGTAGGTGCTTTTCTCTAGCTGCGTGTGCGTGCACGTGGTGCTGGGTGCACATCCCTGGGTGCTCGTGGAAAGGTTTCTGCATGGTTTTCGCTGAGGAATCGTGTGTGTGCACATGGACAAAGAGAAGGCGCAGCAACCAGGTTCCAGCGCCGAAGAAGGCAAAAGGCAAGGTTTCCGGCGCTATCTCCTTCTCTCCGCAGACCTAGTCGCGCAAAGCAAGCCGCTAAGCCGGCGACCGGCAAGAGAGCTACAACGAAGCATGCCGAACGGAGAAAATAGCAGCAGCTCATCTGTTCACACCTTGTTTCTGCCATGTGCTTGAACGCCAAGAGGTTCGCGCTTCTGTGAGATGAAAGACGTCCTTCTGCATATGTGCTTGCTCACACCGGTGCACTTGTTAGTGTATCCATTCAGTCCTGGGCTGCGGGGCATTCAGAAGTGGCTCTGTGGAGACGTCTGCATAGAGGCAGCTGTCAGAACACGCACACTCGATTGTTCACCAAAACATATGCAGACGCGTCCTTAGCCTGTAGATTTGGATGCACAGAGTTCCCTGTGTTCGCAAGAGACAAGGGAATCGCGTCTGTACGCACAGAAGCAATAGCGGACCGTTTCCCTCGGAGTGAACGCGAAGAGCCGTCTATGTACTCGCAGACACGGGAACGTGCCTCAATGCGGTCACAGAGGCAGCAGCTTTTGCACAGATGCTCTGGTGATTCTGGCACTTTCCAGGCACACTCCTGAAAGTCGCGCACACTGCTGTTCACTCGCTAAACGACCTCTCGGGAAACACGTCTCCGGTCGACGGACCGCTCAGATTGCTTCTCGTGTAACTGTGAACTGTGTCAGCGCAGGGAATCCGTCTCTGTTGAGCAGATGTCAATCCTGCCTCGGTTTTGCTTTGTTGCCTCTACCAAGATGATTTCCCGTTTCTCTCTTCACTGGAGCACGCAGACACAGCCAACGCACATCAAGTGTCAAGAGACACGCTCTGCTGAGCTCAACGCTTGTGCAGATGCACATGTGCGACGAAGTCAACACACGTGCTTGTGGAGAGAAAGAAAGGGACTCCCAGGCGTGTGGAGCGACGGGGAGAAAGAGCGGGCGCTGAGGAACACAGTTTCAAACAGACTGTCTCCACACAAACAGGCACCTGTCTGCAGGTATCCTAGATCTTGATTCTTGAACTTGAGGAAACACGCGTCTGAGCAAAACTCCCAAACGCTTCCAGGAAAGACACACGCTCTCCCACAAGCACACAAGTGTTTACCCTCAGCTATAGATCAGGGACAAGCTTGTGAAGAGATGCCCTGCTATTCTTTCGCCTTATGGCATCATGTGTTTCGTTCCTCTTGGAGATCGATTGTTAAACGTCTTTCCTAGGGCGACTGTGAAGCATTTGCCAGCGGAGGAGAAGTAGCACGGAGCAGCATTCAGTACTGCCTACGAGTGTCTTTGCTACCCTACTAGCGGAGCTCCAAGAACAGGCACACATCTTCAGGTACCTTCCAAATGTGGATTCCCCTGCAGCCCCGTAGGCGGGCGTGCAGTACGCCAACCATCAACGGACGTTTTTCCCCTCAAGCCTGTCAGGACGTTGCTCGTCCGTCTTTCCCTCAATAGATGGGAGTAGGCGCGCTTGCGGATGTGTGCGTGTGTGTGGCCACGCGTTTGCTTAGGCATCAGTGTGTGAAAAGGTAGGTGCTTTTCTCTAGCTGCGTGTGCGTGCACGTGGTGCTGGGTGCACATCCCTGGGTGCTCGTGGGAAGGTTTCTGCATGGTTTTCGCTGAGGAATCGTGTGTGTGCACATGGACAAAGAGAAGGCGCAGCAACCAGGTTCCAGCGCCGAAGAAGGCAAAAGGCAAGGTTTCCGGCGCTATCTCCTTCTCTCCGCAGACCTAGTCGCGCAAAGCAAGCCGCTAAGCCGGCGACCGGCAAGAGAGCTACAACGAAGCATGCCGAACGGAGAAAATAGCAGCAGCTCATCTGTTCACACCTTGTTTCTGCCATGTGCTTGAACGCCAAGACGTTCGCGCTTCTGTGAGATGAAAGACGTCCTTCTGCATATGTGCTTGCTCACACCGGTGCACTTGTTAGTGTATCCATTCAGTCCTGGGCTGTGGGGCATTCAGAAGTGGCTCTGTGGAGACGTCTGCATAGAGGCAGCTGTCAGAACACGCACACTCGATTGTTCACCAAAACATATGCAGACGCGTCCTTAGCCTGTAGATTTGGATGCACAGAGTTCCCTGTGTTCGCAAGAGACAAGGGAATCGCGTCTGTACGCACAGAAGCAATAGCGGACCGTTTCCCTCGGAGTGAACGCGAAGAGCCGTCTATGTACTCGCAGACACGGGAACGTGCCTCAATGCGGTCACAGAGGCAGCAGCTTTTGCACAGATGCTCTGGTGATTCTGGCACTTTCCAGGCACACTCCTGAAAGTCGCGCACACTGCTGTTCACTCGCTAAACGACCTCTTGGGAAACACGTCTCCGGTCGACGGACCGCTCAGATTGCTTCTCGTGTAACTGTGAACTGTGTCAGCGCAGGGAATCCGTCTCTGTTGAGCAGATGTCAATCCTGCCTCGGTTTTGCTTTGTTGCCTCTACCAAGATGATTTCCCGTTTCTCTCTTCACTGGAGCACGCAGACACAGCCAACGCACATCAAGTGTCAAGAGACACGCTCTGCTGAGCTCAACGCTTGTGCAGATGCACATGTGCGACGAAGTCAACACACGTGCTTGTGGAGAGAAAGAAAGGGACTCCCAGGCGTGTAGATGGACGGGGAGAAAGAGCGGGCGCTGAGGAACACAGTTTCAAACAGACTGTCTCCACACAAACAGGCACCTGTCTGCAGGTATCCTAGATCTTGATTCTTGAACTTGAGGAAACACGCGTCTGAGCAAAACTCCCAAACGCTTCCAGGAAAGACACACGCTCTCCCACAAGCACACAAGTGTTTGCCCTCAGCTATAGATCAGGGACAAGCTTGTGAAGAGATGCCCTGCTATTCTTTCGCCTTATGGCATCATGTGTTTCGTTCCTCTTGGAGATCGATTGTTAAACGTCTTTCCTAGGGCGACTGTGAAGCATTTGCCAGCGGAGGAGAAGTAGCACGGAGCAGCATTCAGTACTGCCTACGAGTGTCTTTGCTACCCTACTAGCGGAGCTCCAAGAACAGGCACACATCTTCAGGTACCTTCCAAATGTGGATTCCCCTGCAGCCCCGTAGGCGGGCGTGCAGTACGCCAACCATCAACGGACGTTTTTCCCCTCAAGCCTGTCAGGACGTTGCTCGTCCGTCTTTCCCTCAATAGATGGGAGTAGGCGCGCTTGCGGATGTGTGCGTGTGTGTGGCCACGCGTTTGCTTAGGCATCAGTGTGTGAAAAGGTAGGTGCTTTTCTCTAGCTGCGTGTGCGTGCACGTGGTGCTGGGTGCACATCCCTGGGTGCTCGTGGAAAGGTTTCTGCATGGTTTTCGCTGAGGAATCGTGTGTGTGCACATGGACAAAGAGAAGGCGCAGCAACCAGGTTCCAGCGCCGAAGAAGGCAAAAGGCAAGGTTTCCGGCGCTATCTCCTTCTCTCCGCAGACCTAGTCGCGCAAAGCAAGCCGCTAAGCCGGCGACCGGCAAGAGAGCTACAACGAAGCATGCCGAACGGAGAAAATAGCAGCAGCTCATCTGTTCACACCTTGTTTCTGCCATGTGCTTGAACGCCAAGACGTTCGCGCTTCTGTGAGATGAAAGACGTCCTTCTGCATATGTGCTTGCTCACACCGGTGCACTTGTTAGTGTATCCATTCAGTCCTGGGCTGCGGGGCATTCAGAAGTGGCTCTGTGGAGACGTCTGCATAGAGGCAGCTGTCAGAACGCGCACACTCGATTGTTCACCAAAACATATGCAGACGCGTCCTTAGCCTGTAGATTTGGATGCACAGAGTTCCCTGTGTTCGCAAGAGACAAGGGAATCGCGTCTGTACGCACAGAAGCAATAGCGGACCGTTTCCCTCGGAGTGAACGCGAAGAGCCGTCTATGTACTCGCAGACACGGGAACGTGCCTCAATGCGGTCACAGAGGCAGCAGCTTTTGCACAGATGCTCTGGTGATTCTGGCACTTTCCAGGCACACTCCTGAAAGTCGCGCACACTGCTGTTCACTCGCTAAACGACCTCTTGGGAAACACGTCTCCGGTCGATGGACCGCTCAGATTGCTTCTCGTGTAACTGTGAACTGTGTCAGCGCAGGGAATCCGTCTCTGTTGAGCAGATGTCAATCCTGCCTCGGTTTTGCTTTGTTGCCTCTACCAAGATGATTTCCCGTTTCTCTCTTCACTGGAGCACGCAGACACAGCCAACGCACATCAAGTGTCAAGAGACACGCTCTGCTGAGCTCAACGCTTGTGCAGATGCACATGTGCGACGAAGTCAACACACGTGCTTGTGGAGAGAAAGAAAGGGACTCCCAGGCGTGTGGAGCGACGGGGAGAAAGAGCGGGCGCTGAGGAACACAGTTTCAAACAGACTGTATCCACACAAACAGGCACCTGTCTGCAGGTATCCTAGAGCTTGATTCTTGAACTTGAGGAAACACGCGTCTGAGCAAAACTCCCAAACGCTTCCAGGAAAGACACAGGCTCTCCCACAAGCACACAAGTGTTTGCTCTCAGCTATAGATCAGGGACAAGCTTGTGAAGAGATGCCCTGCTATTCTTTCGCCTTATGGCATCATGTGTTTCGTTCCTCTTGGAGATCGATTGTTAAACGTCTTTCCTAGGGCGACTGTGAAGCATTTGCCAGCGGAGGAGAAGTAGCACGGAGCAGCATTCAGTACTGCCTACGAGTGTCTTTGCTACCCTACTAGCGGAGCTCCAAGAACAGGCACACATCTTCAGGTACCTTCCAAATGTGGATTCCCCTGCAGCCCCGTAGGCGGGCGTGCAGTACGCCAACCATCAACGGACGTTTTTCCCCTCAAGCCTGTCAGGACGTTGCTCGTCCGTCTTTCCCTCAATAGATGGGAGTAGGCGCGCTTGCGGATGTGTGCGTGTGTGTGGCCACGCGTTTGCTTAGGCATCAGTGTGTGAAAAGGTAGGTGCTTTTCTCTAGCTGCGTGTGCGTGCACGTGGTGCTGGGTGCACATCCCTGGGTGCTCGTGGAAAGGTTTCTGCATGGTTTTCGCTGAGGAATCGTGTGTGTGCACATGGACAAAGAGAAGGCGCAGCAACCAGGTTCCAGCGCCGAAGAAGGCAAAAGGCAAGGTTTCCGGCGCTATCTCCTTCTCTCCGCAGACCTAGTCGCGCAAAGCAAGCCGCTAAGCCGGCGACCGGCAAGAGAGCTACAACGAAGCATGCCGAACGGAGAAAATAGCAGCAGCTCATCTGTTCACACCTTGTTTCTGCCATGTGCTTGAACGCCAAGAGGTTCGCGCTTCTGTGAGATGAAAGACGTCCTTCTGCATATGTGCTTGCTCACACCGGTGCACTTGTTAGTGTATCCATTCAGTCCTGGGCTGCGGGGCATTCAGAAGTGGCTCTGTGGAGACGTCTGCATAGAGGCAGCTGTCAGAACACGCACACTCGATTGTTCACCAAAACATATGCAGACGCGTCCTTAGCCTGTAGATTTGGATGCACAGAGTTCCCTGTGTTCGCAAGAGACAAGGGAATCGCGTCTGTACGCACAGAAGCAATAGCGGACCGTTTCCCTCGGAGTGAACGCGAAGAGCCGTCTATGTACTCGCAGACACGGGAACGTGCCTCAATGCGGTCACAGAGGCAGCAGCTTTTGCACAGATGCTCTGGTGATTCTGGCACTTTCCAGGCACACTCCTGAAAGTCGCGCACACTGCTGTTCACTCGCTAAACGACCTCTCGGGAAACACGTCTCCGGTCGACGGACCGCTCAGATTGCTTCTCGTGTAACTGTGAACTGTGTCAGCGCAGGGAATCCGTCTCTGTTGAGCAGATGTCAATCCTGCCTCGGTTTTGCTTTGTTGCCTCTACCAAGATGATTTCCCGTTTCTCTCTTCACTGGAGCACGCAGACACAGCCAACGCACATCAAGTGTCAAGAGACACGCTCTGCTGAGCTCAACGCTTGTGCAGATGCACATGTGCGACGAAGTCAACACACGTGCTTGTGGAGAGAAAGAAAGGGACTCCCAGGCGTGTGGAGCGACGGGGAGAAAGAGCGGGCGCTGAGGAACACAGTTTCAAACAGACTGTCTCCACACAAACAGGCACCTGTCTGCAGGTATCCTAGATCTTGATTCTTGAACTTGAGGAAACACGCGTCTGAGCAAAACTCCCAAACGCTTCCAGGAAAGACACACGCTCTCCCACAAGCACACAAGTGTTTACCCTCAGCTATAGATCAGGGACAAGCTTGTGAAGAGATGCCCTGCTATTCTTTCGCCTTATGGCATCATGTGTTTCGTTCCTCTTGGAGATCGATTGTTAAACGTCTTTCCTAGGGCGACTGTGAAGCATTTGCCAGCGGAGGAGAAGTAGCACGGAGCAGCATTCAGTACTGCCTACGAGTGTCTTTGCTACCCTACTAGCGGAGCTCCAAGAACAGGCACACATCTTCAGGTACCTTCCAAATGTGGATTCCCCTGCAGCCCCGTAGGCGGGCGTGCAGTACGCCAACCATCAACGGACGTTTTTCCCCTCAAGCCTGTCAGGACGTTGCTCGTCCGTCTTTCCCTCAATAGATGGGAGTAGGCGCGCTTGCGGATGTGTGCGTGTGTGTGGCCACGCGTTTGCTTAGGCATCAGTGTGTGAAAAGGTAGGTGCTTTTCTCTAGCTGCGTGTGCGTGCACGTGGTGCTGGGTGCACATCCCTGGGTGCTCGTGGGAAGGTTTCTGCATGGTTTTCGCTGAGGAATCGTGTGTGTGCACATGGACAAAGAGAAGGCGCAGCAACCAGGTTCCAGCGCCGAAGAAGGCAAAAGGCAAGGTTTCCGGCGCTATCTCCTTCTCTCCGCAGACCTAGTCGCGCAAAGCAAGCCGCTAAGCCGGCGACCGGCAAGAGAGCTACAACGAAGCATGCCGAACGGAGAAAATAGCAGCAGCTCATCTGTTCACACCTTGTTTCTGCCATGTGCTTGAACGCCAAGAGGTTCGCGCTTCTGTGAGATGAAAGACGTCCTTCTGCATATGTGCTTGCTCACACCGGTGCACTTGTTAGTGTATCCATTCAGTCCTGGGCTGCGGGGCATTCAGAAGTGGCTCTGTGGAGACGTCTGCATAGAGGCAGCTGTCAGAACACGCACACTCGATTGTTCACCAAAACATATGCAGACGCGTCCTTAGCCTGTAGATTTGGATGCACAGAGTTCCCTGTGTTCGCAAGAGACAAGGGAATCGCGTCTGTACGCACAGAAGCAATAGCGGACCGTTTCCCTCGGAGTGAACGCGAAGAGCCGTCTATGTACTCGCAGACACGGGAACGTGCCTCAATGCGGTCACAGAGGCAGCAGCTTTTGCACAGATGCTCTGGTGATTCTGGCACTTTCCAGGCACACTGCTGAAAGTCGCGCACACTGCTGTTCACTCGCTAAACGACCTCTTGGGAAACACGTCTCCGGTCGATGGACCGCTCAGATTGCTTCTCGTGTAACTGTGAACTGTGTCAGCGCAGGGAATCCGTCTCTGTTGAGCAGATGTCAATCCTGCCTCGGTTTTGCTTTGTTGCCTCTACCAAGATGATTTCCCGTTTCTCTCTTCACTGGAGCACGCAGACACAGCCAACGCACATCAAGTGTCAAGAGACACGCTCTGCTGAGCTCAACGCTTGTGCAGATGCACATGTGCGACGAAGTCAACACACGTGCTTGTGGAGAGAAAGAAAGGGACTCCCAGGCGTGTGGAGCGACGGGGAGAAAGAGCGGGCGCTGAGGAACACAGTTTCAAACAGACTGTCTCCACACAAACAGGCACCTGTCTGCAGGTATCCTAGATCTTGATTCTTGAACTTGAGGAAACACGCGTCTGAGCAAAGCTCTCAAACGCTTCCAGGAAAGACACAGGCTCTCCCACAAGCACACAAGTGTTTGCCCTCAGCTATAGATCAGGGACAAGCTTGTGAAGAGATGCCCTGCTATTCTTTCGCCTTATGGCATCATGTGTTTCGTTCCTCTTGGAGATCGATTGTTAAACGTCTTTCCTAGGGCGACTGTGAAGCATTTGCCAGCGGAGGAGAAGTAGCACGGAGCAGCATTCAGTACTGCCTACGAGTGTCTTTGCTACCCTACTAGCGGAGCTCCAAGAACAGGCACACATCTTCAGGTACCTTCCAAATGTGGATTCCCCTGCAGCCCCGTAGGCGGGCGTGCAGTACGCCAACCATCAACGGACGTTTTTCCCCTCAAGCCTGTCAGGACGTTGCTCGTCCGTCTTTCCCTCAATAGATGGGAGTAGGCGCGCTTGCGGATGTGTGCGTGTGTGTGGCCACGCGTTTGCTTAGGCATCAGTGTGTGAAAAGGTAGGTGCTTTTCTCTAGCTGCGTGTGCGTGCACGTGGTGCTGGGTGCACATCCCTGGGTGCTCGTGGGAAGGTTTCTGCATGGTTTTCGCTGAGGAATCGTGTGTGTGCACATGGACAAAGAGAAGGCGCAGCAACCAGGTTCCAGCGCCGAAGAAGGCAAAAGGCAAGGTTTCCGGCGCTATCTCCTTCTCTCCGCAGACCTAGTCGCGCAAAGCAAGCCGCTAAGCCGGCGACCGGCAAGAGAGCTACAACGAAGCATGCCGAACGGAGAAAATAGCAGCAGCTCATCTGTTCACACCTTGTTTCTGCCATGTGCTTGAACGCCAAGAGGTTCGCGCTTCTGTGAGATGAAAGACGTCCTTCTGCATATGTGCTTGCTCACACCGGTGCACTTGTTAGTGTATCCATTCAGTCCTGGGCTGCGGGGCATTCAGAAGTGGCTCTGTGGAGACGTCTGCATAGAGGCAGCTGTCAGAACACGCACACTCGATTGTTCACCAAAACATATGCAGACGCGTCCTTAGCCTGTAGATTTGGATGCACAGAGTTCCCTGTGTTCGCAAGAGACAAGGGAATCGCGTCTGTACGCACAGAAGCAATAGCGGACCGTTTCCCTCGGAGTGAACGCGAAGAGCCGTCTATGTACTCGCAGACACGGGAACGTGCCTCAATGCGGTCACAGAGGCAGCAGCTTTTGCACAGATGCTCTGGTGATTCTGGCACTTTCCAGGCACACTCCTGAAAGTCGCGCACACTGCTGTTCACTCGCTAAACGACCTCTTGGGAAACACGTCTCCGGTCGACGGACCGCTCAGATTGCTTCTCGTGTAACTGTGAACTGTGTCAGCGCAGGGAATCCGTCTCTGTTGAGCAGATGTCAATCCTGCCTCGGTTTTGCTTTGTTGCCTCTACCAAGATGATTTCCCGTTTCTCTCTTCACTGGAGCACGCAGACACAGCCAACGCACATCAAGTGTCAAGAGACACGCTCTGCTGAGCTCAACGCTTGTGCAGATGCACATGTGCGACGAAGTCAACACACGTGCTTGTGGAGAGAAAGAAAGGGACTCCCAGGCGTGTGGAGCGACGGGGAGAAAGAGCGGGCGCTGAGGAACACAGTTTCAAACAGACTGTCTCCACACAAACAGGCACCTGTCTGCAGGTATCCTAGATCTTGATTCTTGAACTTGAGGAAACACGCGTCTGAGCAAAACTCCCAAACGCTTCCAGGAAAGACACACGCTCTCCCACAAGCACACAAGTGTTTACCCTCAGCTATAGATCAGGGACAAGCTTGTGAAGAGATGCCCTGCTATTCTTTCGCCTTATGGCATCATGTGTTTCGTTCCTCTTGGAGATCGATTGTTAAACGTCTTTCCTAGGGCGACTGTGAAGCATTTGCCAGCGGAGGAGAAGTAGCACGGAGCAGCATTCAGTACTGCCTACGAGTGTCTTTGCTACCCTACTAGCGGAGCTCCAAGAACAGGCACACATCTTCAGGTACCTTCCAAATGTGGATTCCCCTGCAGCCCCGTAGGCGGGCGTGCAGTACGCCAACCATCAACGGACGTTTTTCCCCTCAAGCCTGTCAGGACGTTGCTCGTCCGTCTTTCCCTCAATAGATGGGAGTAGGCGCGCTTGCGGATGTGTGCGTGTGTGTGGCCACGCGTTTGCTTAGGCATCAGTGTGTGAAAAGGTAGGTGCTTTTCTCTAGCTGCGTGTGCGTGCACGTGGTGCTGGGTGCACATCCCTGGGTGCTCGAGGTAAGGTTTCTGCATGGTTTTCGCTGAGGAATCGTGTGTGTGCACATGGACAAAGAGAAGGCGCAGCAACCAGGTTCCAGCGCCGAAGAAGGCAAAAGGCAAGGTTTCCGGCGCTATCTCCTTCTCTCCGCAGACCTAGTCGCGCAAAGCAAGCCGCTAAGCCGGCGACCGGCAAGAGAGCTACAACGAAGCATGCCGAACGGAGAAAATAGCAGCAGCTCATCTGTTCACACCTTGTTTCTGCCATGTGCTTGAACGCCAAGAGGTTCGCGCTTCTGTGAGATGAAAGACGTCCTTCTGCATATGTGCTTGCTCACACCGGTGCACTTGTTAGCGTATCCATTCAGTCCTGGGCTGCGGGGCATTCAGAAGTGGCTCTGTGGAGACGTCTGCATAGAGGCAGCTGTCAGAACGCGCACACTCGATTGTTCACCAAAACATATGCAGACGCGTCCTTAGCCTGTAGATTTGGATGCACAGAGTTCCCTGTGTTCGCAAGAGACAAGGGAATCGCGTCTGTACGCACAGAAGCAATAGCGGACCGTTTCCCTCGGAGTGAACGCGAAGAGCCGTCTATGTACTCGCAGACACGGGAACGTGCCTCAATGCGGTCACAGAGGCAGCAGCTTTTGCACAGATGCTCTGGTGATTCTGGCACTTTCCAGGCACACTGCTGAAAGTCGCGCACACTGCTGTTCACTCGCTAAACGACCTCTTGGGAAACACGTCTCCGGTCGATGGACCGCTCAGATTGCTTCTCGTGTAACTGTGAACTGTGTCAGCGCAGGGAATCCGTCTCTGTTGAGCAGATGTCAATCCTGCCTCGCTTTTGCTTTGTTGCCTCTACCAAGATGATTTCCCGTTTCTCTCTTCACTGGAGCACGCAGACACAGCCAACGCACATCAAGTGTCAAGAGACACGCTCTGCTGAGCTCAACGCTTGTGCAGATGCACATGTGCGACGAAGTCAACACACGTGCTTGTGGAGAGAAAGAAAGGGACTCCCAGGCGTGTGGAGCGACGGGGAGAAAGAGCGGGCGCTGAGGAACACAGTTTCAAACAGACTGTCTCCACACAAACAGGCACCTGTCTGCAGGTATCCTAGATCTTGATTCTTGAACTTGAGGAAACACGCGTCTGAGCAAAGCTCTCAAACGCTTCCAGGAAAGACACAGGCTCTCCCACAAGCACACAAGTGTTTGCCCTCAGCTATAGATCAGGGACAAGCTTGTGAAGAGATGCCCTGCTATTCTTTCGCCTTATGGCATCATGTGTTTCGTTCCTCTTGGAGATCGATTGTTAAACGTCTTTCCTCGGGCGACTGTGAAGCATTTGCCAGCGGAGGAGAAGTAGCACGGAGCAGCATTCAGTACTGCCTACGAGTGTCTTTGCTACCCTACTAGCGGAGCTCCAAGAACAGGCACACATCTTCAGGTACCTTCCAAATGTGGATTCCCCTGCAGCCCCGTAGGCGGGCGTGCAGTACGCCAACCATCAACGGACGTTTTTCCCCTCAAGCCTGTCAGGACGTTGCTCGTCCGTCTTTCCCTCAATAGATGGGAGTAGGCGCGCTTGCGGATGTGTGCGTGTGTGTGGCCACGCGTTTGCTTAGGCATCAGTGTGTGAAAAGGTAGGTGCTTTTCTCTAGCTGCGTGTGCGTGCACGTGGTGCTGGGTGCACATCCCTGGGTGCTCGAGGTAAGGTTTCTGCATGGTTTTCGCTGAGGAATCGTGTGTGTGCACATGGACAAAGAGAAGGCGCAGCAACCAGGTTCCAGCGCCGAAGAAGGCAAAAGGCAAGGTTTCCGGCGCTATCTCCTTCTCTCCCCAGACCTAGTCGCGCAAAGCAAGCCGCTAAGCCGGCGACCGGCAAGAGAGCTACAACGAAGCATGCCGAACGGAGAAAATAGCAGCAGCTCATCTGTTCACACCTTGTTCTGCCATGTGCTTGAACGCCAAGACGTTCGCGCTTCTGTGAGATGAAAGACGTCCTTCTGCATATGTGCTTGCTCACACCGGTGCACTTGTTAGTGTATCCATTCAGTCCTGGGCTGCGGGGCATTCAGAAGTGGCTCTGTGGAGACGTCTGCATAGAGGCAGCTGTCAGAACACGCACACTCGATTGTTCACCAAAACATATGCAGACGCGTCCTTAGCCTGTAGATTTGGATGCACAGAGTTCCCTGTGTTCGCAAGAGACAAGGGAATCGCGTCTGTACGCACAGAAGCAATAGCGGACCGTTTCCCTCGGAGTGAACGCGAAGAGCCGTCTATGTACTCGCAGACACGGGAACGTGCCTCAATGCGGTCACAGAGGCAGCAGCTTTTGCACAGATGCTCTGGTGATTCTGGCACTTTCCAGGCACACTCCTGAAAGTCGCGCACACTGCTGTTCACTCGCTAAACGACCTCTTGGGAAACACGTCTCCGGTCGACGGACCGCTCAGATTGCTTCTCGTGTAACTGTGAACTGTGTCAGCGCAGGGAATCCGTCTCTGTTGAGCAGATGTCAATCCTGCCTCGCTTTTGCTTTGTTGCCTCTACCAAGATGATTTCCCGTTTCTCTCTTCACTGGAGCACGCAGACACAGCCAACGCACATCAAGTGTCAAGAGACACGCTCTGCTGAGCTCAACGCTTGTGCAGATGCACATGTGCGACGAAGTCAACACACGTGCTTGTGGAGAGAAAGAAAGGGACTCCCAGGCGTGTGGAGCGACGGGGAGAAAGAGCGGGCGCTGAGGAACACAGTTTCAAACAGACTGTCTCCACACAAACAGGCACCTGTCTGCAGGTATCCTAGAGCTTGATTCTTGAACTTGAGGAAACACGCGTCTGAGCAAAGCTCTCAAACGCTTCCAGGAAAGACACAGGCTCTCCCACAAGCACACAAGTGTTTGCCCTCAGCTATAGATCAGGGACAAGCTTGTGAAGAGATGCCCTGCTATTCTTTCGCCTTATGGCATCATGTGTTTCGTTCCTCTTGGAGATCGATTGTTAAACGTCTTTCCTAGGGCGACTGTGAAGCATTTGCCAGCGGAGGAGAAGTAGCACGGAGCAGCATTCAGTACTGCCTACGAGTGTCTTTGCTACCCTACTAGCGGAGCTCCAAGAACAGGCACACATCTTCAGGTACCTTCCAAATGTGGATTCCCCTGCAGCCCCGTAGGCGGGCGTGCAGTACGCCAACCATCAACGGACGTTTTTCCCCTCAAGCCTGTCAGGACGTTGCTCGTCCGTCTTTCCCTCAATAGATGGGAGTAGGCGCGCTTGCGGATGTGTGCGTGTGTGTGGCCACGCGTTTGCTTAGACATCAGTGTGTGAAAAGGTAGGTGCTTTTCTCTAGCTGCGTGTGCGTGCACGTGGTGCTGGGTGCACATCCCTGGGTGCTCGTGGAAAGGTTTCTGCATGGTTTTCGCTGAGGAATCGTGTGTGTGCACATGGACAAAGAGAAGGCGCAGCAACCAGGTTCCAGCGCCGAAGAAGGCAAAAGGCAAGGTTTCCGGCGCTATCTCCTTCTCTCCGCAGACCTAGTCGCGCAAAGCAAGCCGCTAAGCCGGCGACCGGCAAGAGAGCTACAACGAAGCATGCCGAACGGAGAAAATAGCAGCAGCTCATCTGTTCACACCTTGTTTCTGCCATGTGCTTGAACGCCAAGACGTTCGCGCTTCTGTGAGATGAAAGACGTCCTTCTGCATATGTGCTTGCTCACACCGGTGCACTTGTTAGTGTATCCATTCAGTCCTGGGCTGCGGGGCATTCAGAAGTGGCTCTGTGGAGACGTCTGCATAGAGGCAGCTGTCAGAACACGCACACTCGATTGTTCACCAAAACATATGCAGACGCGTCCTTAGCCTGTAGATTTGGATGCACAGAGTTCCCTGTGTTCGCAAGAGACAAGGGAATCGCGTCTGTACGCACAGAAGCAATAGCGGACCGTTTCCCTCGGAGTGAACGCGAAGAGCCGTCTATGTACTCGCAGACACGGGAACGTGCCTCAATGCGGTCACAGAGGCAGCAGCTTTTGCACAGATGCTCTGGTGATTCTGGCACTTTCCAGGCACACTCCTGAAAGTCGCGCACACTGCTGTTCACTCGCTAAACGACCTCTTGGGAAACACGTCTCCGGTCGACGGACCGCTCAGATTGCTTCTCGTGTAACTGTGAACTGTGTCAGCGCAGGGAATCCGTCTCTGTTGAGCAGATGTCAATCCTGCCTCGCTTTTGCTTTGTTGCCTCTACCAAGATGATTTCCCGTTTCTCTCTTCACTGGAGCACGCAGACACAGCCAACGCACATCAAGTGTCAAGAGACACGCTCTGCTGAGCTCAACGCTTGTGCAGATGCACATGTGCGACGAAGTCAACACACGTGCTTGTGGAGAGAAAGAAAGGGACTCCCAGGCGTGTGGAGCGACGGGGAGAAAGAGCGGGCGCTGAGGAACACAGTTTCAAACAGACTGTCTCCACACAAACAGGCACCTGTCTGCAGGTATCCTAGATCTTGATTCTTGAACTTGAGGAAACACGCGTCTGAGCAAAACTCCCAAACGCTTCCAGGAAAGACACACGCTCTCCCACAAGCACACAAGTGTTTGCCCTCAGCTATAGATCAGGGACAAGCTTGTGAAGAGATGCCCTGCTATTCTTTCGCCTTATGGCATCATGTGTTTCGTTCCTCTTGGAGATCGATTGTTAAACGTCTTTCCTAGGGCGACTGTAAAGCATTTGCCAGCGGAGGAGAAGTAGCACGGAGCAGCATTCAGTACTGCCTACGAGTGTCTTTGCTACCCTACTAGCGGAGCTCCAAGAACAGGCACACATCTTCAGGTACCTTCCAAATGTGGATTCCCCTGCAGCCCCGTAGGCGGGCGTGCAGTACGCCAACCATCAACGGACGTTTTTCCCCTCAAGCCTGTCAGGACGTTGCTCGTCCGTCTTTCCCTCAATAGATGGGAGTAGGCGCGCTTGCGGATGTGTGCGTGTGTGTGGCCACGCGTTTGCTTAGGCATCAGTGTGTGAAAAGGTAGGTGCTTTTCTCTAGCTGCGTGTGCGTGCACGTGGTGCTGGGTGCACATCCCTGGGTGCTCGTGGAAAGGTTTCTGCATGGTTTTCGCTGAGGAATCGTGTGTGTGCACATGGACAAAGAGAAGGCGCAGCAACCAGGTTCCAGCGCCGAAGAAGGCAAAAGGCAAGGTTTCCGGCGCTATCTCCTTCTCTCCGCAGACCTAGTCGCGCAAAGCAAGCCGCTAAGCCGGCGACCGGCAAGAGAGCTACAACGAAGCATGCCGAACGGAGAAAATAGCAGCAGCTCATCTGTTCACACCTTGTTTCTGCCATGTGCTTGAACGCCAAGAGGTTCGCGCTTCTGTGAGATGAAAGACGTCCTTCTGCATATGTGCTTGCTCACACCGGTGCACTTGTTAGTGTATCCATTCAGTCCTGGGCTGCGGGGCATTCAGAAGTGGCTCTGTGGAGACGTCTGCATAGAGGCAGCTGTCAGAACACGCACACTCGATTGTTCACCAAAACATATGCAGACGCGTCCTTAGCCTGTAGATTTGGATGCACAGAGTTCCCTGTGTTCGCAAGAGACAAGGGAATCGCGTCTGTACGCACAGAAGCAATAGCGGACCGTTTCCCTCGGAGTGAACGCGAAGAGCCGTCTATGTACTCGCAGACACGGGAACGTGCCTCAATGCGGTCACAGAGGCAGCAGCTTTTGCACAGATGCTCTGGTGATTCTGGCACTTTCCAGGCACACTCCTGAAAGTCGCGCACACTGCTGTTCACTCGCTAAACGACCTCTCGGGAAACACGTCTCCGGTCGACGGACCGCTCAGATTGCTTCTCGTGTAACTGTGAACTGTGTCAGCGCAGGGAATCCGTCTCTGTTGAGCAGATGTCAATCCTGCCTCGGTTTTGCTTTGTTGCCTCTACCAAGATGATTTCCCGTTTCTCTCTTCACTGGAGCACGCAGACACAGCCAACGCACATCAAGTGTCAAGAGACACGCTCTGCTGAGCTCAACGCTTGTGCAGATGCACATGTGCGACGAAGTCAACACACGTGCTTGTGGAGAGAAAGAAAGGGACTCCCAGGCGTGTGGATGGACGGGGAGAAAGAGCGGGCGCTGAGGAACACAGTTTCAAACAGACTGTCTCCACACAAACAGGCACCTGTCTGCAGGTATCCTAGATCTTGATTCTTGAACTTGAGGAAACACGCGTCTGAGCAAAACTCCCAAACGCTTCCAGGAAAGACACACGCTCTCCCACAAGCACACAAGTGTTTACCCACAGCTATAGATCAGGGACAAGCTTGTGAAGAGATGCCCTGCTATTCTTTCGCCTTATGGCATCATGTGTTTCGTTCCTCTTGGAGATCGATTGTTAAACGTCTTTCCTAGGGCGACTGTGAAGCATTTGCCAGCGGAGGAGAAGTAGCACGGAGCAGCATTCAGTACTGCCTACGAGTGTCTTTGCTACCCTACTAGCGGAGCTCCAAGAACAGGCACACATCTTCAGGTACCTTCCAAATGTGGATTCCCCTGCAGCCCCGTAGGCGGGCGTGCAGTACGCCAACCATCAACGGACGTTTTTCCCCTCAAGCCTGTCAGGACGTTGCTCGTCCGTCTTTCCCTCAATAGATGGGAGTAGGCGCGCTTGCGGATGTGTGCGTGTGTGTGGCCACGCGTTTGCTTAGGCATCAGTGTGTGAAAAGGTAGGTGCTTTTCTCTAGCTGCGTGTGCGTGCACGTGGTGCTGGGTGCACATCCCTGGGTGCTCGTGGGAAGGTTTCTGCATGGTTTTCGCTGAGGAATCGTGTGTGTGCACATGGACAAAGAGAAGGCGCAGCAACCAGGTTCCAGCGCCGAAGAAGGCAAAAGGCAAGGTTTCCGGCGCTATCTCCTTCTCTCCGCAGACCTAGTCGCGCAAAGCAAGCCGCTAAGCCGGCGACCGGCAAGAGAGCTACAACGAAGCATGCCGAACGGAGAAAATAGCAGCAGCTCATCTGTTCACACCTTGTTTCTGCCATGTGCTTGAACGCCAAGACGTTCGCGCTTCTGTGAGATGAAAGACGTCCTTCTGCATATGTGCTTGCTCACACCGGTGCACTTGTTAGTGTATCCATTCAGTCCTGGGCTGCGGGGCATTCAGAAGTGGCTCTGTGGAGACGTCTGCATAGAGGCAGCTGTCAGAACACGCACACTCGATTGTTCACCAAAACATATGCAGACGCGTCCTTAGCCTGTAGATTTGGATGCACAGAGTTCCCTGTGTTCGCAAGAGACAAGGGAATCGCGTCTGTACGCACAGAAGCAATAGCGGACCGTTTCCCTCGGAGTGAACGCGAAGAGCCGTCTATGTACTCGCAGACACGGGAACGTGCCTCAATGCGGTCACAGAGGCAGCAGCTTTTGCACAGATGCTCTGGTGATTCTGGCACTTTCCAGGCACACTCCTGAAAGTCGCGCACACTGCTGTTCACTCGCTAAACGACCTCTCGGGAAACACGTCTCCGGTCGACGGACCGCTCAGATTGCTTCTCGTGTAACTGTGAACTGTGTCAGCGCAGGGAATCCGTCTCTGTTGAGCAGATGTCAATCCTGCCTCGGTTTTGCTTTGTTGCCTCTACCAAGATGATTTCCCGTTTCTCTCTTCACTGGAGCACGCAGACACAGCCAACGCACATCAAGTGTCAAGAGACACGCTCTGCTGAGCTCAACGCTTGTGCAGATGCACATGTGCGACGAAGTCAACACACGTGCTTGTGGAGAGAAAGAAAGGGACTCCCAGGCGTGTGGATGGACGGGGAGAAAGAGCGGGCGCTGAGGAACACAGTTTCAAACAGACTGTCTCCACACAAACAGGCACCTGTCTGCAGGTATCCTAGATCTTGATTCTTGAACTTGAGGAAACACGCGTCTGAGCAAAACTCCCAAACGCTTCCAGGAAAGACACACGCTCTCCCACAAGCACACAAGTGTTTACCCACAGCTATAGATCAGGGACAAGCTTGTGAAGAGATGCCCTGCTATTCTTTCGCCTTATGGCATCATGTGTTTCGTTCCTCTTGGAGATCGATTGTTAAACGTCTTTCCTAGGGCGACTGTGAAGCATTTGCCAGCGGAGGAGAAGTAGCACGGAGCAGCATTCAGTACTGCCTACGAGTGTCTTTGCTACCCTACTAGCGGAGCTCCAAGAACAGGCACACATCTTCAGGTACCTTCCAAATGTGGATTCCCCTGCAGCCCCGTAGGCGGGCGTGCAGTACGCCAACCATCAACGGACGTTTTTCCCCTCAAGCCTGTCAGGACGTTGCTCGTCCGTCTTTCCCTCAATAGATGGGAGTAGGCGCGCTTGCGGATGTGTGCGTGTGTGTGGCCACGCGTTTGCTTAGGCATCAGTGTGTGAAAAGGTAGGTGCTTTTCTCTAGCTGCGTGTGCGTGCACGTGGTGCTGGGTGCACATCCCTGGGTGCTCGTGGGAAGGTTTCTGCATGGTTTTCGCTGAGGAATCGTGTGTGTGCACATGGACAAAGAGAAGGCGCAGCAACCAGGTTCCAGCGCCGAAGAAGGCAAAAGGCAAGGTTTCCGGCGCTATCTCCTTCTCTCCGCAGACCTAGTCGCGCAAAGCAAGCCGCTAAGCCGGCGACCGGCAAGAGAGCTACAACGAAGCATGCCGAACGGAGAAAATAGCAGCAGCTCATCTGTTCACACCTTGTTTCTGCCATGTGCTTGAACGCCAAGACGTTCGCGCTTCTGTGAGATGAAAGACGTCCTTCTGCATATGTGCTTGCTCACACCGGTGCACTTGTTAGTGTATCCATTCAGTCCTGGGCTGCGGGGCATTCAGAAGTGGCTCTGTGGAGACGTCTGCATAGAGGCAGCTGTCAGAACGCGCACACTCGATTGTTCACCAAAACATATGCAGACGCGTCCTTAGCCTGTAGATTTGGATGCACAGAGTTCCCTGTGTTCGCAAGAGACAAGGGAATCGCGTCTGTACGCACAGAAGCAATAGCGGACCGTTTCCCTCGGAGTGAACGCGAAGAGCCGTCTATGTACTCGCAGACACGGGAACGTGCCTCAATGCGGTCACAGAGGCAGCAGCTTTTGCACAGATGCTCTGGTGATTCTGGCACTTTCCAGGCACACTGCTGAAAGTCGCGCACACTGCTGTTCACTCGCTAAACGACCTCTTGGGAAACACGTCTCCGGTCGACGGACCGCTCAGATTGCTTCTCGTGTAACTGTGAACTGTGTCAGCGCAGGGAATCCGTCTCTGTTGAGCAGATGTCAATCCTGCCTCGCTTTTGCTTTGTTGCCTCTACCAAGATGATTTCCCGTTTCTCTCTTCACTGGAGCACGCAGACACAGCCAACGCACATCAAGTGTCAAGAGACACGCTCTGCTGAGCTCAACGCTTGTGCAGATGCACATGTGCGACGAAGTCAACACACGTGCTTGTGGAGAGAAAGAAAGGGACTCCCAGGCGTGTGGAGCGACGGGGAGAAAGAGCGGGCGCTGAGGAACACAGTTTCAAACAGACTGTCTCCACACAAACAGGCACCTGTCTGCAGGTATCGTAGAGCTTGATTCTTGAACTTGAGGAAACACGCGTCTGAGCAAAACTCCCAAACGCTTCCAGGAAAGACACAGGCTCTCCCACAAGCACACAAGTGTTTGCCCTCAGCTATAGATCAGGGACAAGCTTGTGAAGAGATGTCCTGCTATTCTTTCGCCTTATGGCATCATGTGTTTCGTTCCTCTTGGAGATCGATTGTTAAACGTCTTTCCTCGGGCGACTGTGAAGCATTTGCCAGCGGAGGAGAAGTAGCACGGAGCAGCATTCAGTACTGCCTACGAGTGTCTTTGCTACCCTACTAGCGGAGCTCCAAGAACAGGCACACATCTTCAGGTACCTTCCAAATGTGGATTCCCCTGCAGCCCCGTAGGCGGGCGTGCAGTACGCCAACCATCAACGGACGTTTTTCCCCTCAAGCCTGTCAGGACGTTGCTCGTCCGTCTTTCCCTCAATAGATGGGAGTAGGCGCGCTTGCGGATGTGTGCGTGTGTGTGGCCACGCGTTTGCTTAGGCATCAGTGTGTGAAAAGGTAGGTGCTTTTCTCTAGCTGCGTGTGCGTGCACGTGGTGCTGGGTGCACATCCCTGGGTGCTCGTGGAAAGGTTTCTGCATGGTTTTCGCTGAGGAATCGTGTGTGTGCACATGGACAAAGAGAAGGCGCAGCAACCAGGTTCCAGCGCCGAAGAAGGCAAAAGGCAAGGTTTCCGGCGCTATCTCCTTCTCTCCGCAGACCTAGTCGCGCAAAGCAAGCCGCTAAGCCGGCGACCGGCAAGAGAGCTACAACGAAGCATGCCGAACGGAGAAAATAGCAGCAGCTCATCTGTTCACACCTTGTTTCTGCCATGTGCTTGAACGCCAAGACGTTCGCGCTTCTGTGAGATGAAAGACGTCCTTCTGCATATGTGCTTGCTCACACCGGTGCACTTGTTAGTGTATCCATTCAGTCCTGGGCTGCGGGGCATTCAGAAGTGGCTCTGTGGAGACGTCTGCATAGAGGCAGCTGTCAGAACACGCACACTCGATTGTTCACCAAAACATATGCAGACGCGTCCTTAGCCTGTAGATTTGGATGCACAGAGTTCCCTGTGTTCGCAAGAGACAAGGGAATCGCGTCTGTACGCACAGAAGCAATAGCGGACCGTTTCCCTCGGAGTGAACGCGAAGAGCCGTCTATGTACTCGCAGACACGGGAACGTGCCTCAATGCGGTCACAGAGGCAGCAGCTTTTGCACAGATGCTCTGGTGATTCTGGCACTTTCCAGGCACACTCCTGAAAGTCGCGCACACTGCTGTTCACTCGCTAAACGACCTCTCGGGAAACACGTCTCCGGTCGACGGACCGCTCAGATTGCTTCTCGTGTAACTGTGAACTGTGTCAGCGCAGGGAATCCGTCTCTGTTGAGCAGATGTCAATCCTGCCTCGGTTTTGCTTTGTTGCCTCTACCAAGATGATTTCCCGTTTCTCTCTTCACTGGAGCACGCAGACACAGCCAACGCACATCAAGTGTCAAGAGACACGCTCTGCTGAGCTCAACGCTTGTGCAGATGCACATGTGCGACGAAGTCAACACACGTGCTTGTGGAGAGAAAGAAAGGGACTCCCAGGCGTGTGGATGGACGGGGAGAAAGAGCGGGCGCTGAGGAACACAGTTTCAAACAGACTGTCTCCACACAAACAGGCACCTGTCTGCAGGTATCCTAGATCTTGATTCTTGAACTTGAGGAAACACGCGTCTGAGCAAAACTCCCAAACGCTTCCAGGAAAGACACACGCTCTCCCACAAGCACACAAGTGTTTACCCACAGCTATAGATCAGGGACAAGCTTGTGAAGAGATGCCCTGCTATTCTTTCGCCTTATGGCATCATGTGTTTCGTTCCTCTTGGAGATCGATTGTTAAACGTCTTTCCTAGGGCGACTGTGAAGCATTTGCCAGCGGAGGAGAAGTAGCACGGAGCAGCATTCAGTACTGCCTACGAGTGTCTTTGCTACCCTACTAGCGGAGCTCCAAGAACAGGCACACATCTTCAGGTACCTTCCAAATGTGGATTCCCCTGCAGCCCCGTAGGCGGGCGTGCAGTACGCCAACCATCAACGGACGTTTTTCCCCTCAAGCCTGTCAGGACGTTGCTCGTCCGTCTTTCCCTCAATAGATGGGAGTAGGCGCGCTTGCGGATGTGTGCGTGTGTGTGGCCACGCGTTTGCTTAGGCATCAGTGTGTGAAAAGGTAGGTGCTTTTCTCTAGCTGCGTGTGCGTGCACGTGGTGCTGGGTGCACATCCCTGGGTGCTCGTGGGAAGGTTTCTGCATGGTTTTCGCTGAGGAATCGTGTGTGTGCACATGGACAAAGAGAAGGCGCAGCAACCAGGTTCCAGCGCCGAAGAAGGCAAAAGGCAAGGTTTCCGGCGCTATCTCCTTCTCTCCGCAGACCTAGTCGCGCAAAGCAAGCCGCTAAGCCGGCGACCGGCAAGAGAGCTACAACGAAGCATGCCGAACGGAGAAAATAGCAGCAGCTCATCTGTTCACACCTTGTTTCTGCCATGTGCTTGAACGCCAAGACGTTCGCGCTTCTGTGAGATGAAAGACGTCCTTCTGCATATGTGCTTGCTCACACCGGTGCACTTGTTAGTGTATCCATTCAGTCCTGGGCTGCGGGGCATTCAGAAGTGGCTCTGTGGAGACGTCTGCATAGAGGCAGCTGTCAGAACACGCACACTCGATTGTTCACCAAAACATATGCAGACGCGTCCTTAGCCTGTAGATTTGGATGCACAGAGTTCCCTGTGTTCGCAAGAGACAAGGGAATCGCGTCTGTACGCACAGAAGCAATAGCGGACCGTTTCCCTCGGAGTGAACGCGAAGAGCCGTCTATGTACTCGCAGACACGGGAACGTGCCTCAATGCGGTCACAGAGGCAGCAGCTTTTGCACAGATGCTCTGGTGATTCTGGCACTTTCCAGGCACACTCCTGAAAGTCGCGCACACTGCTGTTCACTCGCTAAACGACCTCTCGGGAAACACGTCTCCGGTCGACGGACCGCTCAGATTGCTTCTCGTGTAACTGTGAACTGTGTCAGCGCAGGGAATCCGTCTCTGTTGAGCAGATGTCAATCCTGCCTCGGTTTTGCTTTGTTGCCTCTACCAAGATGATTTCCCGTTTCTCTCTTCACTGGAGCACGCAGACACAGCCAACGCACATCAAGTGTCAAGAGACACGCTCTGCTGAGCTCAACGCTTGTGCAGATGCACATGTGCGACGAAGTCAACACACGTGCTTGTGGAGAGAAAGAAAGGGACTCCCAGGCGTGTGGATGGACGGGGAGAAAGAGCGGGCGCTGAGGAACACAGTTTCAAACAGACTGTCTCCACACAAACAGGCACCTGTCTGCAGGTATCCTAGATCTTGATTCTTGAACTTGAGGAAACACGCGTCTGAGCAAAACTCCCAAACGCTTCCAGGAAAGACACACGCTCTCCCACAAGCACACAAGTGTTTACCCACAGCTATAGATCAGGGACAAGCTTGTGAAGAGATGCCCTGCTATTCTTTCGCCTTATGGCATCATGTGTTTCGTTCCTCTTGGAGATCGATTGTTAAACGTCTTTCCTAGGGCGACTGTGAAGCATTTGCCAGCGGAGGAGAAGTAGCACGGAGCAGCATTCAGTACTGCCTACGAGTGTCTTTGCTACCCTACTAGCGGAGCTCCAAGAACAGGCACACATCTTCAGGTACCTTCCAAATGTGGATTCCCCTGCAGCCCCGTAGGCGGGCGTGCAGTACGCCAACCATCAACGGACGTTTTTCCCCTCAAGCCTGTCAGGACGTTGCTCGTCCGTCTTTCCCTCAATAGATGGGAGTAGGCGCGCTTGCGGATGTGTGCGTGTGTGTGGCCACGCGTTTGCTTAGGCATCAGTGTGTGAAAAGGTAGGTGCTTTTCTCTAGCTGCGTGTGCGTGCACGTGGTGCTGGGTGCACATCCCTGGGTGCTCGTGGGAAGGTTTCTGCATGGTTTTCGCTGAGGAATCGTGTGTGTGCACATGGACAAAGAGAAGGCGCAGCAACCAGGTTCCAGCGCCGAAGAAGGCAAAAGGCAAGGTTTCCGGCGCTATCTCCTTCTCTCCGCAGACCTAGTCGCGCAAAGCAAGCCGCTAAGCCGGCGACCGGCAAGAGAGCTACAACGAAGCATGCCGAACGGAGAAAATAGCAGCAGCTCATCTGTTCACACCTTGTTTCTGCCATGTGCTTGAACGCCAAGACGTTCGCGCTTCTGTGAGATGAAAGACGTCCTTCTGCATATGTGCTTGCTCACACCGGTGCACTTGTTAGTGTATCCATTCAGTCCTGGGCTGCGGGGCATTCAGAAGTGGCTCTGTGGAGACGTCTGCATAGAGGCAGCTGTCAGAACGCGCACACTCGATTGTTCACCAAAACATATGCAGACGCGTCCTTAGCCTGTAGATTTGGATGCACAGAGTTCCCTGTGTTCGCAAGAGACAAGGGAATCGCGTCTGTACGCACAGAAGCAATAGCGGACCGTTTCCCTCGGAGTGAACGCGAAGAGCCGTCTATGTACTCGCAGACACGGGAACGTGCCTCAATGCGGTCACAGAGGCAGCAGCTTTTGCACAGATGCTCTGGTGATTCTGGCACTTTCCAGGCACACTGCTGAAAGTCGCGCACACTGCTGTTCACTCGCTAAACGACCTCTTGGGAAACACGTCTCCGGTCGACGGACCGCTCAGATTGCTTCTCGTGTAACTGTGAACTGTGTCAGCGCAGGGAATCCGTCTCTGTTGAGCAGATGTCAATCCTGCCTCGCTTTTGCTTTGTTGCCTCTACCAAGATGATTTCCCGTTTCTCTCTTCACTGGAGCACGCAGACACAGCCAACGCACATCAAGTGTCAAGAGACACGCTCTGCTGAGCTCAACGCTTGTGCAGATGCACATGTGCGACGAAGTCAACACACGTGCTTGTGGAGAGAAAGAAAGGGACTCCCAGGCGTGTGGAGCGACGGGGAGAAAGAGCGGGCGCTGAGGAACACAGTTTCAAACAGACTGTCTCCACACAAACAGGCACCTGTCTGCAGGTATCCTAGAGCTTGATTCTTGAACTTGAGGAAACACGCGTCTGAGCAAAACTCCCAAACGCTTCCAGGAAAGACACAGGCTCTCCCACAAGCACACAAGTGTTTGCCCTCAGCTATAGATCAGGGACAAGCTTGTGAAGAGATGTCCTGCTATTCTTTCACCTTATGGCATCATGTGTTTCGTTCCTCTTGGAGATCGATTGTTAAACGTCTTTCCTCGGGCGACTGTGAAGCATTTGCCAGCGGAGGAGAAGTAGCACGGAGCAGCATTCAGTACTGCCTACGAGTGTCTTTGCTACCCTACTAGCGGAGCTCCAAGAACAGGCACACATCTTCAGGTACCTTCCAAATGTGGATTCCCCTGCAGCCCCGTAGGCGGGCGTGCAGTACGCCAACCATCAACGGACGTTTTTCCCCTCAAGCCTGTCAGGACGTTGCTCGTCCGTCTTTCCCTCAATAGATGGGAGTAGGCGCGCTTGCGGATGTGTGCGTGTGTGTGGCCACGCGTTTGCTTAGGCATCAGTGTGTGAAAAGGTAGGTGCTTTTCTCTAGCTGCGTGTGCGTGCACGTGGTGCTGGGTGCACATCCCTGGGTGCTCGTGGAAAGGTTTCTGCATGGTTTTCGCTGAGGAATCGTGTGTGTGCACATGGACAAAGAGAAGGCGCAGCAACCAGGTTCCAGCGCCGAAGAAGGCAAAAGGCAAGGTTTCCGGCGCTATCTCCTTCTCTCCGCAGACCTAGTCGCGCAAAGCAAGCCGCTAAGCCGGCGACCGGCAAGAGAGCTACAACGAAGCATGCCGAACGGAGAAAATAGCAGCAGCTCATCTGTTCACACCTTGTTTCTGCCATGTGCTTGAACGCCAAGACGTTCGCGCTTCTGTGAGATGAAAGACGTCCTTCTGCATATGTGCTTGCTCACACCGGTGCACTTGTTAGTGTATCCATTCAGTCCTGGGCTGCGGGGCATTCAGAAGTGGCTCTGTGGAGACGTCTGCATAGAGGCAGCTGTCAGAACACGCACACTCGATTGTTCACCAAAACATATGCAGACGCGTCCTTAGCCTGTAGATTTGGATGCACAGAGTTCCCTGTGTTCGCAAGAGACAAGGGAATCGCGTCTGTACGCACAGAAGCAATAGCGGACCGTTTCCCTCGGAGTGAACGCGAAGAGCCGTCTATGTACTCGCAGACACGGGAACGTGCCTCAATGCGGTCACAGAGGCAGCAGCTTTTGCACAGATGCTCTGGTGATTCTGGCACTTTCCAGGCACACTCCTGAAAGTCGCGCACACTGCTGTTCACTCGCTAAACGACCTCTCGGGAAACACGTCTCCGGTCGACGGACCGCTCAGATTGCTTCTCGTGTAACTGTGAACTGTGTCAGCGCAGGGAATCCGTCTCTGTTGAGCAGATGTCAATCCTGCCTCGGTTTTGCTTTGTTGCCTCTACCAAGATGATTTCCCGTTTCTCTCTTCACTGGAGCACGCAGACACAGCCAACGCACATCAAGTGTCAAGAGACACGCTCTGCTGAGCTCAACGCTTGTGCAGATGCACATGTGCGACGAAGTCAACACACGTGCTTGTGGAGAGAAAGAAAGGGACTCCCAGGCGTGTGGATGGACGGGGAGAAAGAGCGGGCGCTGAGGAACACAGTTTCAAACAGACTGTCTCCACACAAACAGGCACCTGTCTGCAGGTATCCTAGATCTTGATTCTTGAACTTGAGGAAACACGCGTCTGAGCAAAACTCCCAAACGCTTCCAGGAAAGACACACGCTCTCCCACAAGCACACAAGTGTTTACCCACAGCTATAGATCAGGGACAAGCTTGTGAAGAGATGCCCTGCTATTCTTTCGCCTTATGGCATCATGTGTTTCGTTCCTCTTGGAGATCGATTGTTAAACGTCTTTCCTAGGGCGACTGTGAAGCATTTGCCAGCGGAGGAGAAGTAGCACGGAGCAGCATTCAGTACTGCCTACGAGTGTCTTTGCTACCCTACTAGCGGAGCTCCAAGAACAGGCACACATCTTCAGGTACCTTCCAAATGTGGATTCCCCTGCAGCCCCGTAGGCGGGCGTGCAGTACGCCAACCATCAACGGACGTTTTTCCCCTCAAGCCTGTCAGGACGTTGCTCGTCCGTCTTTCCCTCAATAGATGGGAGTAGGCGCGCTTGCGGATGTGTGCGTGTGTGTGGCCACGCGTTTGCTTAGGCATCAGTGTGTGAAAAGGTAGGTGCTTTTCTCTAGCTGCGTGTGCGTGCACGTGGTGCTGGGTGCACATCCCTGGGTGCTCGTGGGAAGGTTTCTGCATGGTTTTCGCTGAGGAATCGTGTGTGTGCACATGGACAAAGAGAAGGCGCAGCAACCAGGTTCCAGCGCCGAAGAAGGCAAAAGGCAAGGTTTCCGGCGCTATCTCCTTCTCTCCGCAGACCTAGTCGCGCAAAGCAAGCCGCTAAGCCGGCGACCGGCAAGAGAGCTACAACGAAGCATGCCGAACGGAGAAAATAGCAGCAGCTCATCTGTTCACACCTTGTTTCTGCCATGTGCTTGAACGCCAAGACGTTCGCGCTTCTGTGAGATGAAAGACGTCCTTCTGCATATGTGCTTGCTCACACCGGTGCACTTGTTAGTGTATCCATTCAGTCCTGGGCTGCGGGGCATTCAGAAGTGGCTCTGTGGAGACGTCTGCATAGAGGCAGCTGTCAGAACACGCACACTCGATTGTTCACCAAAACATATGCAGACGCGTCCTTAGCCTGTAGATTTGGATGCACAGAGTTCCCTGTGTTCGCAAGAGACAAGGGAATCGCGTCTGTACGCACAGAAGCAATAGCGGACCGTTTCCCTCGGAGTGAACGCGAAGAGCCGTCTATGTACTCGCAGACACGGGAACGTGCCTCAATGCGGTCACAGAGGCAGCAGCTTTTGCACAGATGCTCTGGTGATTCTGGCACTTTCCAGGCACACTCCTGAAAGTCGCGCACACTGCTGTTCACTCGCTAAACGACCTCTCGGGAAACACGTCTCCGGTCGACGGACCGCTCAGATTGCTTCTCGTGTAACTGTGAACTGTGTCAGCGCAGGGAATCCGTCTCTGTTGAGCAGATGTCAATCCTGCCTCGGTTTTGCTTTGTTGCCTCTACCAAGATGATTTCCCGTTTCTCTCTTCACTGGAGCACGCAGACACAGCCAACGCACATCAAGTGTCAAGAGACACGCTCTGCTGAGCTCAACGCTTGTGCAGATGCACATGTGCGACGAAGTCAACACACGTGCTTGTGGAGAGAAAGAAAGGGACTCCCAGGCGTGTGGATGGACGGGGAGAAAGAGCGGGCGCTGAGGAACACAGTTTCAAACAGACTGTCTCCACACAAACAGGCACCTGTCTGCAGGTATCCTAGATCTTGATTCTTGAACTTGAGGAAACACGCGTCTGAGCAAAACTCCCAAACGCTTCCAGGAAAGACACACGCTCTCCCACAAGCACACAAGTGTTTACCCACAGCTATAGATCAGGGACAAGCTTGTGAAGAGATGCCCTGCTATTCTTTCGCCTTATGGCATCATGTGTTTCGTTCCTCTTGGAGATCGATTGTTAAACGTCTTTCCTAGGGCGACTGTGAAGCATTTGCCAGCGGAGGAGAAGTAGCACGGAGCAGCATTCAGTACTGCCTACGAGTGTCTTTGCTACCCTACTAGCGGAGCTCCAAGAACAGGCACACATCTTCAGGTACCTTCCAAATGTGGATTCCCCTGCAGCCCCGTAGGCGGGCGTGCAGTACGCCAACCATCAACGGACGTTTTTCCCCTCAAGCCTGTCAGGACGTTGCTCGTCCGTCTTTCCCTCAATAGATGGGAGTAGGCGCGCTTGCGGATGTGTGCGTGTGTGTGGCCACGCGTTTGCTTAGGCATCAGTGTGTGAAAAGGTAGGTGCTTTTCTCTAGCTGCGTGTGCGTGCACGTGGTGCTGGGTGCACATCCCTGGGTGCTCGTGGGAAGGTTTCTGCATGGTTTTCGCTGAGGAATCGTGTGTGTGCACATGGACAAAGAGAAGGCGCAGCAACCAGGTTCCAGCGCCGAAGAAGGCAAAAGGCAAGGTTTCCGGCGCTATCTCCTTCTCTCCGCAGACCTAGTCGCGCAAAGCAAGCCGCTAAGCCGGCGACCGGCAAGAGAGCTACAACGAAGCATGCCGAACGGAGAAAATAGCAGCAGCTCATCTGTTCACACCTTGTTTCTGCCATGTGCTTGAACGCCAAGACGTTCGCGCTTCTGTGAGATGAAAGACGTCCTTCTGCATATGTGCTTGCTCACACCGGTGCACTTGTTAGTGTATCCATTCAGTCCTGGGCTGCGGGGCATTCAGAAGTGGCTCTGTGGAGACGTCTGCATAGAGGCAGCTGTCAGAACGCGCACACTCGATTGTTCACCAAAACATATGCAGACGCGTCCTTAGCCTGTAGATTTGGATGCACAGAGTTCCCTGTGTTCGCAAGAGACAAGGGAATCGCGTCTGTACGCACAGAAGCAATAGCGGACCGTTTCCCTCGGAGTGAACGCGAAGAGCCGTCTATGTACTCGCAGACACGGGAACGTGCCTCAATGCGGTCACAGAGGCAGCAGCTTTTGCACAGATGCTCTGGTGATTCTGGCACTTTCCAGGCACACTGCTGAAAGTCGCGCACACTGCTGTTCACTCGCTAAACGACCTCTTGGGAAACACGTCTCCGGTCGACGGACCGCTCAGATTGCTTCTCGTGTAACTGTGAACTGTGTCAGCGCAGGGAATCCGTCTCTGTTGAGCAGATGTCAATCCTGCCTCGCTTTTGCTTTGTTGCCTCTACCAAGATGATTTCCCGTTTCTCTCTTCACTGGAGCACGCAGACACAGCCAACGCACATCAAGTGTCAAGAGACACGCTCTGCTGAGCTCAACGCTTGTGCAGATGCACATGTGCGACGAAGTCAACACACGTGCTTGTGGAGAGAAAGAAAGGGACTCCCAGGCGTGTGGAGCGACGGGGAGAAAGAGCGGGCGCTGAGGAACACAGTTTCAAACAGACTGTCTCCACACAAACAGGCACCTGTCTGCAGGTATCCTAGAGCTTGATTCTTGAACTTGAGGAAACACGCGTCTGAGCAAAACTCCCAAACGCTTCCAGGAAAGACACACGCTCTCCCACAAGCACACAAGTGTTTGCCCTCAGCTATAGATCAGGGACAAGCTTGTGAAGAGATGCCCTGCTATTCTTTCGCCTTATGGCATCATGTGTTTCGTTCCTCTTGGAGATCGATTGTTAAACGTCTTTCCTCGGGCGACTGTGAAGCATTTGCCAGCGGAGGAGAAGTAGCACGGAGCAGCATTCAGTACTGCCTACGAGTGTCTTTGCTACCCTACTAGCGGAGCTCCAAGAACAGGCACACATCTTCAGGTACCTTCCAAATGTGGATTCCCCTGCAGCCCCGTAGGCGGGCGTGCAGTACGCCAACCATCAACGGACGTTTTTCCCCTCAAGCCTGTCAGGACGTTGCTCGTCCGTCTTTCCCTCAATAGATGGGAGTAGGCGCGCTTGCGGATGTGTGCGTGTGTGTGGCCACGCGTTTGCTTAGGCATCAGTGTGTGAAAAGGTAGGTGCTTTTCTCTAGCTGCGTGTGCGTGCACGTGGTGCTGGGTGCACATCCCTGGGTGCTCGTGGAAAGGTTTCTGCATGGTTTTCGCTGAGGAATCGTGTGTGTGCACATGGACAAAGAGAAGGCGCAGCAACCAGGTTCCAGCGCCGAAGAAGGCAAAAGGCAAGGTTTCCGGCGCTATCTCCTTCTCTCCGCAGACCTAGTCGCGCAAAGCAAGCCGCTAAGCCGGCGACCGGCAAGAGAGCTACAACGAAGCATGCCGAACGGAGAAAATAGCAGCAGCTCATCTGTTCACACCTTGTTTCTGCCATGTGCTTGAACGCCAAGACGTTCGCGCTTCTGTGAGATGAAAGACGTCCTTCTGCATATGTGCTTGCTCACACCGGTGCACTTGTTAGTGTATCCATTCAGTCCTGGGCTGCGGGGCATTCAGAAGTGGCTCTGTGGAGACGTCTGCATAGAGGCAGCTGTCAGAACACGCACACTCGATTGTTCACCAAAACATATGCAGACGCGTCCTTAGCCTGTAGATTTGGATGCACAGAGTTCCCTGTGTTCGCAAGAGACAAGGGAATCGCGTCTGTACGCACAGAAGCAATAGCGGACCGTTTCCCTCGGAGTGAACGCGAAGAGCCGTCTATGTACTCGCAGACACGGGAACGTGCCTCAATGCGGTCACAGAGGCAGCAGCTTTTGCACAGATGCTCTGGTGATTCTGGCACTTTCCAGGCACACTCCTGAAAGTCGCGCACACTGCTGTTCACTCGCTAAACGACCTCTCGGGAAACACGTCTCCGGTCGACGGACCGCTCAGATTGCTTCTCGTGTAACTGTGAACTGTGTCAGCGCAGGGAATCCGTCTCTGTTGAGCAGATGTCAATCCTGCCTCGCTTTTGCTTTGTTGCCTCTACCAAGATGATTTCCCGTTTCTCTCTTCACTGGAGCACGCAGACACAGCCAACGCACATCAAGTGTCAAGAGACACGCTCTGCTGAGCTCAACGCTTGTGCAGATGCACATGTGCGACGAAGTCAACACACGTGCTTGTGGAGAGAAAGAAAGGGACTCCCAGGCGTGTGGATGGACGGGGAGAAAGAGCGGGCGCTGAGGAACACAGTTTCAAACAGACTGTCTCCACACAAACAGGCACCTGTCTGCAGGTATCCTAGATCTTGATTCTTGAACTTGAGGAAACACGCGTCTGAGCAAAACTCCCAAACGCTTCCAGGAAAGACACACGCTCTCCCACAAGCACACAAGTGTTTACCCTCAGCTATAGATCAGGGACAAGCTTGTGAAGAGATGCCCTGCTATTCTTTCGCCTTATGGCATCATGTGTTTCGTTCCTCTTGGAGATCGATTGTTAAACGTCTTTCCTAGGGCGACTGTGAAGCATTTGCCAGCGGAGGAGAAGTAGCACGGAGCAGCATTCAGTACTGCCTACGAGTGTCTTTGCTACCCTACTAGCGGAGCTCCAAGAACAGGCACACATCTTCAGGTACCTTCCAAATGTGGATTCCCCTGCAGCCCCGTAGGCGGGCGTGCAGTACGCCAACCATCAACGGACGTTTTTCCCCTCAAGCCTGTCAGGACGTTGCTCGTCCGTCTTTCCCTCAATAGATGGGAGTAGGCGCGCTTGCGGATGTGTGCGTGTGTGTGGCCACGCGTTTGCTTAGGCATCAGTGTGTGAAAAGGTAGGTGCTTTTCTCTAGCTGCGTGTGCGTGCACGTGGTGCTGGGTGCACATCCCTGGGTGCTCGTGGGAAGGTTTCTGCATGGTTTTCGCTGAGGAATCGTGTGTGTGCACATGGACAAAGAGAAGGCGCAGCAACCAGGTTCCAGCGCCGAAGAAGGCAAAAGGCAAGGTTTCCGGCGCTATCTCCTTCTCTCCGCAGACCTAGTCGCGCAAAGCAAGCCGCTAAGCCGGCGACCGGCAAGAGAGCTACAACGAAGCATGCCGAACGGAGAAAATAGCAGCAGCTCATCTGTTCACACCTTGTTTCTGCCATGTGCTTGAACGCCAAGACGTTCGCGCTTCTGTGAGATGAAAGACGTCCTTCTGCATATGTGCTTGCTCACACCGGTGCACTTGTTAGTGTATCCATTCAGTCCTGGGCTGCGGGGCATTCAGAAGTGGCTCTGTGGAGACGTCTGCATAGAGGCAGCTGTCAGAACGCGCACACTCGATTGTTCACCAAAACATATGCAGACGCGTCCTTAGCCTGTAGATTTGGATGCACAGAGTTCCCTGTGTTCGCAAGAGACAAGGGAATCGCGTCTGTACGCACAGAAGCAATAGCGGACCGTTTCCCTCGGAGTGAACGCGAAGAGCCGTCTATGTACTCGCAGACACGGGAACGTGCCTCAATGCGGTCACAGAGGCAGCAGCTTTTGCACAGATGCTCTGGTGATTCTGGCACTTTCCAGGCACACTGCTGAAAGTCGCGCACACTGCTGTTCACTCGCTAAACGACCTCTTGGGAAACACGTCTCCGGTCGACGGACCGCTCAGATTGCTTCTCGTGTAACTGTGAACTGTGTCAGCGCAGGGAATCCGTCTCTGTTGAGCAGATGTCAATCCTGCCTCGCTTTTGCTTTGTTGCCTCTACCAAGATGATTTCCCGTTTCTCTCTTCACTGGAGCACGCAGACACAGCCAACGCACATCAAGTGTCAAGAGACACGCTCTGCTGAGCTCAACGCTTGTGCAGATGCACATGTGCGACGAAGTCAACACACGTGCTTGTGGAGAGAAAGAAAGGGACTCCCAGGCGTGTGGAGCGACGGGGAGAAAGAGCGGGCGCTGAGGAACACAGTTTCAAACAGACTGTCTCCACACAAACAGGCACCTGTCTGCAGGTATCCTAGAGCTTGATTCTTGAACTTGAGGAAACACGCGTCTGAGCAAAACTCCCAAACGCTTCCAGGAAAGACACACGCTCTCCCACAAGCACACAAGTGTTTGCCCTCAGCTATAGATCAGGGACAAGCTTGTGAAGAGATGTCCTGCTATTCTTTCGCCTTATGGCATCATGTGTTTCGTTCCTCTTGGAGATCGATTGTTAAACGTCTTTCCTCGGGCGACTGTGAAGCATTTGCCAGCGGAGGAGAAGTAGCACGGAGCAGCATTCAGTACTGCCTACGAGTGTCTTTGCTACCCTACTAGCGGAGCTCCAAGAACAGGCACACATCTTCAGGTACCTTCCAAATGTGGATTCCCCTGCAGCCCCGTAGGCGGGCGTGCAGTACGCCAACCATCAACGGACGTTTTTCCCCTCAAGCCTGTCAGGACGTTGCTCGTCCGTCTTTCCCTCAATAGATGGGAGTAGGCGCGCTTGCGGATGTGTGCGTGTGTGTGGCCACGCGTTTGCTTAGGCATCAGTGTGTGAAAAGGTAGGTGCTTTTCTCTAGCTGCGTGTGCGTGCACGTGGTGCTGGGTGCACATCCCTGGGTGCTCGTGGAAAGGTTTCTGCATGGTTTTCGCTGAGGAATCGTGTGTGTGCACATGGACAAAGAGAAGGCGCAGCAACCAGGTTCCAGCGCCGAAGAAGGCAAAAGGCAAGGTTTCCGGCGCTATCTCCTTCTCTCCGCAGACCTAGTCGCGCAAAGCAAGCCGCTAAGCCGGCGACCGGCAAGAGAGCTACAACGAAGCATGCCGAACGGAGAAAATAGCAGCAGCTCATCTGTTCACACCTTGTTTCTGCCATGTGCTTGAACGCCAAGACGTTCGCGCTTCTGTGAGATGAAAGACGTCCTTCTGCATATGTGCTTGCTCACACCGGTGCACTTGTTAGTGTATCCATTCAGTCCTGGGCTGCGGGGCATTCAGAAGTGGCTCTGTGGAGACGTCTGCATAGAGGCAGCTGTCAGAACACGCACACTCGATTGTTCACCAAAACATATGCAGACGCGTCCTTAGCCTGTAGATTTGGATGCACAGAGTTCCCTGTGTTCGCAAGAGACAAGGGAATCGCGTCTGTACGCACAGAAGCAATAGCGGACCGTTTCCCTCGGAGTGAACGCGAAGAGCCGTCTATGTACTCGCAGACACGGGAACGTGCCTCAATGCGGTCACAGAGGCAGCAGCTTTTGCACAGATGCTCTGGTGATTCTGGCACTTTCCAGGCACACTCCTGAAAGTCGCGCACACTGCTGTTCACTCGCTAAACGACCTCTCGGGAAACACGTCTCCGGTCGACGGACCGCTCAGATTGCTTCTCGTGTAACTGTGAACTGTGTCAGCGCAGGGAATCCGTCTCTGTTGAGCAGATGTCAATCCTGCCTCGCTTTTGCTTTGTTGCCTCTACCAAGATGATTTCCCGTTTCTCTCTTCACTGGAGCACGCAGACACAGCCAACGCACATCAAGTGTCAAGAGACACGCTCTGCTGAGCTCAACGCTTGTGCAGATGCACATGTGCGACGAAGTCAACACACGTGCTTGTGGAGAGAAAGAAAGGGACTCCCAGGCGTGTGGATGGACGGGGAGAAAGAGCGGGCGCTGAGGAACACAGTTTCAAACAGACTGTCTCCACACAAACAGGCACCTGTCTGCAGGTATCCTAGATCTTGATTCTTGAACTTGAGGAAACACGCGTCTGAGCAAAACTCCCAAACGCTTCCAGGAAAGACACACGCTCTCCCACAAGCACACAAGTGTTTACCCTCAGCTATAGATCAGGGACAAGCTTGTGAAGAGATGCCCTGCTATTCTTTCACCTTATGGCATCATGTGTTTCGTTCCTCTTGGAGATCGATTGTTAAACGTCTTTCCTAGGGCGACTGTGAAGCATTTGCCAGCGGAGGAGAAGTAGCACGGAGCAGCATTCAGTACTGCCTACGAGTGTCTTTGCTACCCTACTAGCGGAGCTCCAAGAACAGGCACACATCTTCAGGTACCTTCCAAATGTGGATTCCCCTGCAGCCCCGTAGGCGGGCGTGCAGTACGCCAACCATCAACGGACGTTTTTCCCCTCAAGCCTGTCAGGACGTTGCTCGTCCGTCTTTCCCTCAATAGATGGGAGTAGGCGCGCTTGCGGATGTGTGCGTGTGTGTGGCCACGCGTTTGCTTAGGCATCAGTGTGTGAAAAGGTAGGTGCTTTTCTCTAGCTGCGTGTGCGTGCACGTGGTGCTGGGTGCACATCCCTGGGTGCTCGTGGGAAGGTTTCTGCATGGTTTTCGCTGAGGAATCGTGTGTGTGCACATGGACAAAGAGAAGGCGCAGCAACCAGGTTCCAGCGCCGAAGAAGGCAAAAGGCAAGGTTTCCGGCGCTATCTCCTTCTCTCCGCAGACCTAGTCGCGCAAAGCAAGCCGCTAAGCCGGCGACCGGCAAGAGAGCTACAACGAAGCATGCCGAACGGAGAAAATAGCAGCAGCTCATCTGTTCACACCTTGTTTCTGCCATGTGCTTGAACGCCAAGACGTTCGCGCTTCTGTGAGATGAAAGACGTCCTTCTGCATATGTGCTTGCTCACACCGGTGCACTTGTTAGTGTATCCATTCAGTCCTGGGCTGCGGGGCATTCAGAAGTGGCTCTGTGGAGACGTCTGCATAGAGGCAGCTGTCAGAACGCGCACACTCGATTGTTCACCAAAACATATGCAGACGCGTCCTTAGCCTGTAGATTTGGATGCACAGAGTTCCCTGTGTTCGCAAGAGACAAGGGAATCGCGTCTGTACGCACAGAAGCAATAGCGGACCGTTTCCCTCGGAGTGAACGCGAAGAGCCGTCTATGTACTCGCAGACACGGGAACGTGCCTCAATGCGGTCACAGAGGCAGCAGCTTTTGCACAGATGCTCTGGTGATTCTGGCACTTTCCAGGCACACTGCTGAAAGTCGCGCACACTGCTGTTCACTCGCTAAACGACCTCTTGGGAAACACGTCTCCGGTCGATGGACCGCTCAGATTGCTTCTCGTGTAACTGTGAACTGTGTCAGCGCAGGGAATCCGTCTCTGTTGAGCAGATGTCAATCCTGCCTCGCTTTTGCTTTGTTGCCTCTACCAAGATGATTTCCCGTTTCTCTCTTCACTGGAGCACGCAGACACAGCCAACGCACATCAAGTGTCAAGAGACACGCTCTGCTGAGCTCAACGCTTGTGCAGATGCACATGTGCGACGAAGTCAACACACGTGCTTGTGGAGAGAAAGAAAGGGACTCCCAGGCGTGTGGAGCGACGGGGAGAAAGAGCGGGCGCTGAGGAACACAGTTTCAAACAGACTGTCTCCACACAAACAGGCACCTGTCTGCAGGTATCCTAGAGCTTGATTCTTGAACTTGAGGAAACACGCGTCTGAGCAAAACTCCCAAACGCTTCCAGGAAAGACACACGCTCTCCCACAAGCACACAAGTGTTTGCCCTCAGCTATAGATCAGGGACAAGCTTGTGAAGAGATGTCCTGCTATTCTTTCGCCTTATGGCATCATGTGTTTCGTTCCTCTTGGAGATCGATTGTTAAACGTCTTTCCTCGGGCGACTGTGAAGCATTTGCCAGCGGAGGAGAAGTAGCACGGAGCAGCATTCAGTACTGCCTACGAGTGTCTTTGCTACCCTACTAGCGGAGCTCCAAGAACAGGCACACATCTTCAGGTACCTTCCAAATGTGGATTCCCCTGCAGCCCCGTAGGCGGGCGTGCAGTACGCCAACCATCAACGGACGTTTTTCCCCTCAAGCCTGTCAGGACGTTGCTCGTCCGTCTTTCCCTCAATAGATGGGAGTAGGCGCGCTTGCGGATGTGTGCGTGTGTGTGGCCACGCGTTTGCTTAGGCATCAGTGTGTGAAAAGGTAGGTGCTTTTCTCTAGCTGCGTGTGCGTGCACGTGGTGCTGGGTGCACATCCCTGGGTGCTCGTGGAAAGGTTTCTGCATGGTTTTCGCTGAGGAATCGTGTGTGTGCACATGGACAAAGAGAAGGCGCAGCAACCAGGTTCCAGCGCCGAAGAAGGCAAAAGGCAAGGTTTCCGGCGCTATCTCCTTCTCTCCGCAGACCTAGTCGCGCAAAGCAAGCCGCTAAGCCGGCGACCGGCAAGAGAGCTACAACGAAGCATGCCGAACGGAGAAAATAGCAGCAGCTCATCTGTTCACACCTTGTTTCCGCCATGTGCTTGAACGCCAAGACGTTCGCGCTTCTGTGAGATGAAAGACGTCCTTCTGCATATGTGCTTGCTCACACCGGTGCACTTGTTAGTGTATCCATTCAGTCCTGGGCTGCGGGGCATTCAGAAGTGGCTCTGTGGAGACGTCTGCATAGAGGCAGCTGTCAGAACACGCACACTCGATTGTTCACCAAAACATATGCAGACGCGTCCTTAGCCTGTAGATTTGGATGCACAGAGTTCCCTGTGTTCGCAAGAGACAAGGGAATCGCGTCTGTACGCACAGAAGCAATAGCGGACCGTTTCCCTCGGAGTGAACGCGAAGAGCCGTCTATGTACTCGCAGACACGGGAACGTGCCTCAATGCGGTCACAGAGGCAGCAGCTTTTGCACAGATGCTCTGGTGATTCTGGCACTTTCCAGGCACACTCCTGAAAGTCGCGCACACTGCTGTTCACTCGCTAAACGACCTCTCGGGAAACACGTCTCCGGTCGACGGACCGCTCAGATTGCTTCTCGTGTAACTGTGAACTGTGTCAGCGCAGGGAATCCGTCTCTGTTGAGCAGATGTCAATCCTGCCTCGCTTTTGCTTTGTTGCCTCTACCAAGATGATTTCCCGTTTCTCTCTTCACTGGAGCACGCAGACACAGCCAACGCACATCAAGTGTCAAGAGACACGCTCTGCTGAGCTCAACGCTTGTGCAGATGCACATGTGCGACGAAGTCAACACACGTGCTTGTGGAGAGAAAGAAAGGGACTCCCAGGCGTGTGGAGCGACGGGGAGAAAGAGCGGGCGCTGAGGAACACAGTTTCAAACAGACTGTCTCCACACAAACAGGCACCTGTCTGCAGGTATCCTAGAGCTTGATTCTTGAACTTGAGGAAACACGCGTCTGAGCAAAACTCCCAAACGCTTCCAGGAAAGACACACGCTCTCCCACAAGCACACAAGTGTTTACCCTCAGCTATAGATCAGGGACAAGCTTGTGAAGAGATGCCCTGCTATTCTTTCGCCTTATGGCATCATGTGTTTCGTTCCTCTTGGAGATCGATTGTTAAACGTCTTTCCTAGGGCGACTGTGAAGCATTTGCCAGCGGAGGAGAAGTAGCACGGAGCAGCATTCAGTACTGCCTACGAGTGTCTTTGCTACCCTACTAGCGGAGCTCCAAGAACAGGCACACATCTTCAGGTACCTTCCAAATGTGGATTCCCCTGCAGCCCCGTAGGCGGGCGTGCAGTACGCCAACCATCAACGGACGTTTTTCCCCTCAAGCCTGTCAGGACGTTGCTCGTCCGTCTTTCCCTCAATAGATGGGAGTAGGCGCGCTTGCGGATGTGTGCGTGTGTGTGGCCACGCGTTTGCTTAGGCATCAGTGTGTGAAAAGGTAGGTGCTTTTCTCTAGCTGCGTGTGCGTGCACGTGGTGCTGGGTGCACATCCCTGGGTGCTCGTGGGAAGGTTTCTGCATGGTTTTCGCTGAGGAATCGTGTGTGTGCACATGGACAAAGAGAAGGCGCAGCAACCAGGTTCCAGCGCCGAAGAAGGCAAAAGGCAAGGTTTCCGGCGCTATCTCCTTCTCTCCGCAGACCTAGTCGCGCAAAGCAAGCCGCTAAGCCGGCGACCGGCAAGAGAGCTACAACGAAGCATGCCGAACGGAGAAAATAGCAGCAGCTCATCTGTTCACACCTTGTTTCTGCCATGTGCTTGAACGCCAAGACGTTCGCGCTTCTGTGAGATGAAAGACGTCCTTCTGCATATGTGCTTGCTCACACCGGTGCACTTGTTAGTGTATCCATTCAGTCCTGGGCTGCGGGGCATTCAGAAGTGGCTCTGTGGAGACGTCTGCATAGAGGCAGCTGTCAGAACGCGCACACTCGATTGTTCACCAAAACATATGCAGACGCGTCCTTAGCCTGTAGATTTGGATGCACAGAGTTCCCTGTGTTCGCAAGAGACAAGGGAATCGCGTCTGTACGCACAGAAGCAATAGCGGACCGTTTCCCTCGGAGTGAACGCGAAGAGCCGTCTATGTACTCGCAGACACGGGAACGTGCCTCAATGCGGTCACAGAGGCAGCAGCTTTTGCACAGATGCTCTGGTGATTCTGGCACTTTCCAGGCACACTGCTGAAAGTCGCGCACACTGCTGTTCACTCGCTAAACGACCTCTTGGGAAACACGTCTCCGGTCGATGGACCGCTCAGATTGCTTCTCGTGTAACTGTGAACTGTGTCAGCGCAGGGAATCCGTCTCTGTTGAGCAGATGTCAATCCTGCCTCGGTTTTGCTTTGTTGCCTCTACCAAGATGATTTCCCGTTTCTCTCTTCACTGGAGCACGCAGACACAGCCAACGCACATCAAGTGTCAAGAGACACGCTCTGCTGAGCTCAACGCTTGTGCAGATGCACATGTGCGACGAAGTCAACACACGTGCTTGTGGAGAGAAAGAAAGGGACTCCCAGGCGTGTGGAGCGACGGGGAGAAAGAGCGGGCGCTGAGGAACACAGTTTCAAACAGACTGTCTCCACACAAACAGGCACCTGTCTGCAGGTATCCTAGAGCTTGATTCTTGAACTTGAGGAAACACGCGTCTGAGCAAAACTCCCAAACGCTTCCAGGAAAGACACACGCTCTCCCACAAGCACACAAGTGTTTGCCCTCAGCTATAGATCAGGGACAAGCTTGTGAAGAGATGTCCTGCTATTCTTTCGCCTTATGGCATCATGTGTTTCGTTCCTCTTGGAGATCGATTGTTAAACGTCTTTCCTCGGGCGACTGTGAAGCATTTGCCAGCGGAGGAGAAGTAGCACGGAGCAGCATTCAGTACTGCCTACGAGTGTCTTTGCTACCCTACTAGCGGAGCTCCAAGAACAGGCACACATCTTCAGGTACCTTCCAAATGTGGATTCCCCTGCAGCCCCGTAGGCGGGCGTGCAGTACGCCAACCATCAACGGACGTTTTTCCCCTCAAGCCTGTCAGGACGTTGCTCGTCCGTCTTTCACTCAATAGATGGGAGTAGGCGCGCTTGCGGATGTGTGCGTGTGTGTGGCCACGCGTTTGCTTAGGCATCAGTGTGTGAAAAGGTAGGTGCTTTTCTCTAGCTGCGTGTGCGTGCACGTGGTGCTGGGTGCACATCCCTGGGTGCTCGAGGTAAGGTTTCTGCATGGTTTTCGCTGAGGAATCGTGTGTGTGCACATGGACAAAGAGAAGGCGCAGCAACCAGGTTCCAGCGCCGAAGAAGGCAAAAGGCAAGGTTTCCGGCGCTATCTCCTTCTCTCCGCAGACCTAGTCGCGCAAAGCAAGCCGCTAAGCCGGCGACCGGCAAGAGAGCTACAACGAAGCATGCCGAACGGAGAAAATAGCAGCAGCTCATCTGTTCACACCTTGTTTCTGCCATGTGCTTGAACGCCAAGACGTTCGCGCTTCTGTGAGATGAAAGACGTCCTTCTGCATATGTGCTTGCTCACACCGGTGCACTTGTTAGTGTATCCATTCAGTCCTGGGCTGCGGGGCATTCAGAAGTGGCTCTGTGGAGACGTCTGCATAGAGGCAGCTGTCAGAACGCGCACACTCGATTGTTCACCAAAACATATGCAGACGCGTCCTTAGCCTGTAGATTTGGATGCACAGAGTTCCCTGTGTTCGCAAGAGACAAGGGAATCGCGTCTGTACGCACAGAAGCAATAGCGGACCGTTTCCCTCGGAGTGAACGCGAAGAGCCGTCTATGTACTCGCAGACACGGGAACGTGCCTCAATGCGGTCACAGAGGCAGCAGCTTTTGCACAGATGCTCTGGTGATTCTGGCACTTTCCAGGCACACTCCTGAAAGTCGCGCACACTGCTGTTCACTCGCTAAACGACCTCTTGGGAAACACGTCTCCGGTCGACGGACCGCTCAGATTGCTTCTCGTGTAACTGTGAACTGTGTCAGCGCAGGGAATCCGTCTCTGTTGAGCAGATGTCAATCCTGCCTCGCTTTTGCTTTGTTGCCTCTACCAAGATGATTTCCCGTTTCTCTCTTCACTGGAGCACGCAGACACAGCCAACGCACATCAAGTGTCAAGAGACACGCTCTGCTGAGCTCAACGCTTGTGCAGATGCACATGTGCGACGAAGTCAACACACGTGCTTGTGGAGAGAAAGAAAGGGACTCCCAGGCGTGTGGAGCGACGGGGAGAAAGAGCGGGCGCTGAGGAACACAGTTTCAAACAGACTGTCTCCACACAAACAGGCACCTGTCTGCAGGTATCCTAGATCTTGATTCTTGAACTTGAGGAAACACGCGTCTGAGCAAAGCTCTCAAACGCTTCCAGGAAAGACACAGGCTCTCCCACAAGCACACAAGTGTTTGCCCTCAGCTATAGATCAGGGACAAGCTTGTGAAGAGATGCCCTGCTATTCTTTCGCCTTATGGCATCATGTGTTTCGTTCCTCTTGGAGATCGATTGTTAAACGTCTTTCCTAGGGCGACTGTGAAGCATTTGCCAGCGGAGGAGAAGTAGCACGGAGCAGCATTCAGTACTGCCTACGAGTGTCTTTGCTACCCTACTAGCGGAGCTCCAAGAACAGGCACACATCTTCAGGTACCTTCCAAATGTGGATTCCCCTGCAGCCCCGTAGGCGGGCGTGCAGTACGCCAACCATCAACGGACGTTTTTCCCCTCAAGCCTGTCAGGACGTTGCTCGTCCGTCTTTCCCTCAATAGATGGGAGTAGGCGCGCTTGCGGATGTGTGCGTGTGTGTGGCCACGCGTTTGCTTAGGCATCAGTGTGTGAAAAGGTAGGTGCTTTTCTCTAGCTGCGTGTGCGTGCACGTGGTGCTGGGTGCACATCCCTGGGTGCTCGTGGAAAGGTTTCTGCATGGTTTTCGCTGAGGAATCGTGTGTGTGCACATGGACAAAGAGAAGGCGCAGCAACCAGGTTCCAGCGCCGAAGAAGGCAAAAGGCAAGGTTTCCGGCGCTATCTCCTTCTCTCCGCAGACCTAGTCGCGCAAAGCAAGCCGCTAAGCCGGCGACCGGCAAGAGAGCTACAACGAAGCATGCCGAACGGAGAAAATAGCAGCAGCTCATCTGTTCACACCTTGTTTCTGCCATGTGCTTGAACGCCAAGACGTTCGCGCTTCTGTGAGATGAAAGACGTCCTTCTGCATATGTGCTTGCTCACACCGGTGCACTTGTTAGTGTATCCATTCAGTCCTGGGCTGCGGGGCATTCAGAAGTGGCTCTGTGGAGACGTCTGCATAGAGGCAGCTGTCAGAACGCGCACACTCGATTGTTCACCAAAACATATGCAGACGCGTCCTTAGCCTGTAGATTTGGATGCACAGAGTTCCCTGTGTTCGCAAGAGACAAGGGAATCGCGTCTGTACGCACAGAAGCAATAGCGGACCGTTTCCCTCGGAGTGAACGCGAAGAGCCGTCTATGTACTCGCAGACACGGGAACGTGCCTCAATGCGGTCACAGAGGCAGCAGCTTTTGCACGGATGCTCTGGTGATTCTGGCACTTTCCAGGCACACTGCTGAAAGTCGCGCACACTGCTGTTCACTCGCTAAACGACCTCTTGGGAAACACGTCTCCGGTCGATGGACCGCTCAGATTGCTTCTCGTGTAACTGTGAACTGTGTCAGCGCAGGGAATCCGTCTCTGTTGAGCAGATGTCAATCCTGCCTCGGTTTTGCTTTGTTGCCTCTACCAAGATGATTTCCCGTTTCTCTCTTCACTGGAGCACGCAGACACAGCCAACGCACATCAAGTGTCAAGAGACACGCTCTGCTGAGCTCAACGCTTGTGCAGATGCACATGTGCGACGAAGTCAACACACGTGCTTGTGGAGAGAAAGAAAGGGACTCCCAGGCGTGTGGAGCGACGGGGAGAAAGAGCGGGCGCTGAGGAACACAGTTTCAAACAGACTGTCTCCACACAAACAGGCACCTGTCTGCAGGTATCCTAGAGCTTGATTCTTGAACTTGAGGAAACACGCGTCTGAGCAAAACTCCCAAACGCTTCCAGGAAAGACACAGGCTCTCCCACAAGCACACAAGTGTTTGCCCTCAGCTATAGATCAGGGACAAGCTTGTGAAGAGATGCCCTGCTATTCTTTCGCCTTATGGCATCATGTGTTTCGTTCCTCTTGGAGATCGATTGTTAAACGTCTTTCCTAGGGCGACTGTGAAGCATTTGCCAGCGGAGGAGAAGTAGCACGGAGCAGCATTCAGTACTGCCTACGAGTGTCTTTGCTACCCTACTAGCGGAGCTCCAAGAACAGGCACACATCTTCAGGTACCTTCCAAATGTGGATTCCCCTGCAGCCCCGTAGGCGGGCGTGCAGTACGCCAACCATCAACGGACGTTTTTCCCCTCAAGCCTGTCAGGACGTTGCTCGTCCGTCTTTCCCTCAATAGATGGGAGTAGGCGCGCTTGCGGATGTGTGCGTGTGTGTGGCCACGCGTTTGCTTAGGCATCAGTGTGTGAAAAGGTAGGTGCTTTTCTCTAGCTGCGTGTGCGTGCACGTGGTGCTGGGTGCACATCCCTGGGTGCTCGAGGAAAGGTTTCTGCATGGTTTTCGCTGAGGAATCGTGTGTGTGCACATGGACAAAGAGAAGGCGCAGCAACCAGGTTCCAGCGCCGAAGAAGGCAAAAGGCAAGGTTTCCGGCGCTATCTCCTTCTCTCCGCAGACCTAGTCGCGCAAAGCAAGCCGCTAAGCCGGCGACCGGCAAGAGAGCTACAACGAAGCATGCCGAACGGAGAAAATAGCAGCAGCTCATCTGTTCACACCTTGTTTCTGCCATGTGCTTGAACGCCAAGACGTTCGCGCTTCTGTGAGATGAAAGACGTCCTTCTGCATATGTGCTTGCTCACACCGGTGCACTTGTTAGTGTATCCATTCAGTCCTGGGCTGCGGGGCATTCAGAAGTGGCTCTGTGGAGACGTCTGCATAGAGGCAGCTGTCAGAACGCGCACACTCGATTGTTCACCAAAACATATGCAGACGCGTCCTTAGCCTGTAGATTTGGATGCACAGAGTTCCCTGTGTTCGCAAGAGACAAGGGAATCGCGTCTGTACGCACAGAAGCAATAGCGGACCGTTTCCCTCGGAGTGAACGCGAAGAGCCGTCTATGTACTCGCAGACACGGGAACGTGCCTCAATGCGGTCACAGAGGCAGCAGCTTTTGCACGGATGCTCTGGTGATTCTGGCACTTTCCAGGCACACTCCTGAAAGTCGCGCACACTGCTGTTCACTCGCTAAACGACCTCTTGGGAAACACGTCTCCGGTCGACGGACCGCTCAGATTGCTTCTCGTGTAACTGTGAACTGTGTCAGCGCAGGGAATCCGTCTCTGTTGAGCAGATGTCAATCCTGCCTCGCTTTTGCTTTGTTGCCTCTACCAAGATGATTTCCCGTTTCTCTCTTCACTGGAGCACGCAGACACAGCCAACGCACATCAAGTGTCAAGAGACACGCTCTGCTGAGCTCAACGCTTGTGCAGATGCACATGTGCGACGAAGTCAACACACGTGCTTGTGGAGAGAAAGAAAGGGACTCCCAGGCGTGTGGAGCGACGGGGAGAAAGAGCGGGCGCTGAGGAACACAGTTTCAAACAGACTGTCTCCACACAAACAGGCACCTGTCTGCAGGTATCCTAGATCTTGATTCTTGAACTTGAGGAAACACGCGTCTGAGCAAAGCTCTCAAACGCTTCCAGGAAAGACACAGGCTCTCCCACAAGCACACAAGTGTTTGCCCTCAGCTATAGATCAGGGACAAGCTTGTGAAGAGATGCCCTGCTATTCTTTCGCCTTATGGCATCATGTGTTTCGTTCCTCTTGGAGATCGATTGTTAAACGTCTTTCCTAGGGCGACTGTGAAGCATTTGCCAGCGGAGGAGAAGTAGCACGGAGCAGCATTCAGTACTGCCTACGAGTGTCTTTGCTACCCTACTAGCGGAGCTCCAAGAACAGGCACACATCTTCAGGTACCTTCCAAATGTGGATTCCCCTGCAGCCCCGTAGGCGGGCGTGCAGTACGCCAACCATCAACGGACGTTTTTCCCCTCAAGCCTGTCAGGACGTTGCTCGTCCGTCTTTCCCTCAATAGATGGGAGTAGGCGCGCTTGCGGATGTGTGCGTGTGTGTGGCCACGCGTTTGCTTAGGCATCAGTGTGTGAAAAGGTAGGTGCTTTTCTCTAGCTGCGTGTGCGTGCACGTGGTGCTGGGTGCACATCCCTGGGTGCTCGTGGAAAGGTTTCTGCATGGTTTTCGCTGAGGAATCGTGTGTGTGCACATGGACAAAGAGAAGGCGCAGCAACCAGGTTCCAGCGCCGAAGAAGGCAAAAGGCAAGGTTTCCGGCGCTATCTCCTTCTCTCCGCAGACCTAGTCGCGCAAAGCAAGCCGCTAAGCCGGCGACCGGCAAGAGAGCTACAACGAAGCATGCCGAACGGAGAAAATAGCAGCAGCTCATCTGTTCACACCTTGTTTCTGCCATGTGCTTGAACGCCAAGACGTTCGCGCTTCTGTGAGATGAAAGACGTCCTTCTGCATATGTGCTTGCTCACACCGGTGCACTTGTTAGTGTATCCATTCAGTCCTGGGCTGCGGGGCATTCAGAAGTGGCTCTGTGGAGACGTCTGCATAGAGGCAGCTGTCAGAACGCGCACACTCGATTGTTCACCAAAACATATGCAGACGCGTCCTTAGCCTGTAGATTTGGATGCACAGAGTTCCCTGTGTTCGCAAGAGACAAGGGAATCGCGTCTGTACGCACAGAAGCAATAGCGGACCGTTTCCCTCGGAGTGAACGCGAAGAGCCGTCTATGTACTCGCAGACACGGGAACGTGCCTCAATGCGGTCACAGAGGCAGCAGCTTTTGCACAGATGCTCTGGTGATTCTGGCACTTTCCAGGCACACTCCTGAAAGTCGCGCACACTGCTGTTCACTCGCTAAACGACCTCTTGGGAAACACGTCTCCGGTCGATGGACCGCTCAGATTGCTTCTCGTGTAACTGTGAACTGTGTCAGCGCAGGGAATCCGTCTCTGTTGAGCAGATGTCAATCCTGCCTCGCTTTTGCTTTGTTGCCTCTACCAAGATGATTTCCCGTTTCTCTCTTCACTGGAGCATGCAGACACAGCCAACGCACATCAAGTGTCAAGAGACACGCTCTGCTGAGCTCAACGCTTGTGCAGATGCACATGTGCGACGAAGTCAACACACGTGCTTGTGGAGAGAAAGAAAGGGACTCCCAGGCGTGTGGATGGACGGGGAGAAAGAGCGGGCGCTGAGGAACACAGTTTCAAACAGACTGTCTCCACACAAACAGGCACCTGTCTGCAGGTATCCTAGATCTTGATTCTTGAACTTGAGGAAACACGCGTCTGAGCAAAACTCCCAAACGCTTCCAGGAAAGACACAGGCTCTCCCACAAGCACACAAGTGTTTGCCCTCAGCTATAGATCAGGGACAAGCTTGTGAAGAGATGCCCTGCTATTCTTTCGCCTTATGGCATCATGTGTTTCGTTTCTCTTGGAGATCGATTGTTAAACGTCTTTCCTCGGGCGACTGTGAAGCATTTGCCAGCGGAGGAGAAGTAGCACGGAGCAGCATTCAGTACTGCCTACGAGTGTCTTTGCTACCCTACTAGCGGAGCTCCAAGAACAGGCACACATCTTCAGGTACCTTCCAAATGTGGATTCCCCTGCAGCCCCGTAGGCGGGCGTGCAGTACGCCAACCATCAACGGACGTTTTTCCCCTCAAGCCTGTCAGGACGTTGCTCGTCCGTCTTTCCCTCAATAGATGGGAGTAGGCGCGCTTGCGGATGTGTGCGTGTGTGTGGCCACGCGTTTGCTTAGGCATCAGTGTGTGAAAAGGTAGGTGCTTTTCTCTAGCTGCGTGTGCGTGCACGTGGTGCTGGGTGCACATCCCTGGGTGCTCGTGGAAAGGTTTCTGCATGGTTTTCGCTGAGGAATCGTGTGTGTGCACATGGACAAAGAGAAGGCGCAGCAACCAGGTTCCAGCGCCGAAGAAGGCAAAAGGCAAGGTTTCCGGCGCTATCTCCTTCTCTCCGCAGACCTAGTCGCGCAAAGCAAGCCGCTAAGCCGGCGACCGGCAAGAGAGCTACAACGAAGCATGCCGAACGGAGAAAATAGCAGCAGCTCATCTGTTCACACCTTGTTTCTGCCATGTGCTTGAACGCCAAGACGTTCGCGCTTCTGTGAGATGAAAGACGTCCTTCTGCATATGTGCTTGCTCACACCGGTGCACTTGTTAGTGTATCCATTCAGTCCTGGGCTGCGGGGCATTCAGAAGTGGCTCTGTGGAGACGTCTGCATAGAGGCAGCTGTCAGAACACGCACACTCGATTGTTCACCAAAACATATGCAGACGCGTCCTTAGCCTGTAGATTTGGATGCACAGAGTTCCCTGTGTTCGCAAGAGACAAGGGAATCGCGTCTGTACGCACAGAAGCAATAGCGGACCGTTTCCCTCGGAGTGAACGCGAAGAGCCGTCTATGTACTCGCAGACACGGGAACGTGCCTCAATGCGGTCACAGAGGCAGCAGCTTTTGCACAGATGCTCTGGTGATTCTGGCACTTTCCAGGCACACTCCTGAAAGTCGCGCACACTGCTGTTCACTCGCTAAACGACCTCTCGGGAAACACGTCTCCGGTCGACGGACCGCTCAGATTGCTTCTCGTGTGACTGTGAACTGTGTCAGCGCAGGGAATCCGTCTCTGTTGAGCAGATGTCAATCCTGCCTCGCTTTTGCTTTGTTGCCTCTACCAAGATGATTTCCCGTTTCTCTCTTCACTGGAGCACGCAGACACAGCCAACGCACATCAAGTGTCAAGAGACACGCTCTGCTGAGCTCAACGCTTGTGCAGATGCACATGTGCGACGAAGTCAACACACGTGCTTGTGGAGAGAAAGAAAGGGACTCCCAGGCGTGTGGAGCGACGGGGAGAAAGAGCGGGCGCTGAGGAACACAGTTTCAAACAGACTGTCTCCACACAAACAGGCACCTGTCTGCAGGTATCCTAGAGCTTGATTCTTGAACTTGAGGAAACACGCGTCTGAGCAAAGCTCTCAAACGCTTCCAGGAAAGACACAGGCTCTCCCACAAGCACACAAGTGTTTGCCCTCAGCTATAGATCAGGGACAAGCTTGTGAAGAGATGCCCTGCTATTCTTTCGCCTTATGGCATCATGTGTTTCGTTCCTCTTGGAGATCGATTGTTAAACGTCTTTCCTAGGGCGACTGTGAAGCATTTGCCAGCGGAGGAGAAGTAGCACGGAGCAGCATTCAGTACTGCCTACGAGTGTCTTTGCTACCCTACTAGCGGAGCTCCAAGAACAGGCACACATCTTCAGGTACCTTCCAAATGTGGATTCCCCTGCAGCCCCGTAGGCGGGCGTGCAGTACGCCAACCATCAACGGACGTTTTTCCCCTCAAGCCTGTCAGGACGTTGCTCGTCCGTCTTTCCCTCAATAGATGGGAGTAGGCGCGCTTGCGGATGTGTGCGTGTGTGTGGCCACGCGTTTGCTTAGGCATCAGTGTGTGAAAAGGTAGGTGCTTTTCTCTAGCTGCGTGTGCGTGCACGTGGTGCTGGGTGCACATCCCTGGGTGCTCGTGGAAAGGTTTCTGCATGGTTTTCGCTGAGGAATCGTGTGTGTGCACATGGACAAAGAGAAGGCGCAGCAACCAGGTTCCAGCGCCGAAGAAGGCAAAAGGCAAGGTTTCCGGCGCTATCTCCTTCTCTCCGCAGACCTAGTCGCGCAAAGCAAGCCGCTAAGCCGGCGACCGGCAAGAGAGCTACAACGAAGCATGCCGAACGGAGAAAATAGCAGCAGCTCATCTGTTCACACCTTGTTTCTGCCATGTGCTTGAACGCCAAGACGTTCGCGCTTCTGTGAGATGAAAGACGTCCTTCTGCATATGTGCTTGCTCACACCGGTGCACTTGTTAGTGTATCCATTCAGTCCTGGGCTGCGGGGCATTCAGAAGTGGCTCTGTGGAGACGTCTGCATAGAGGCAGCTGTCAGAACGCGCACACTCGATTGTTCACCAAAACATATGCAGACGCGTCCTTAGCCTGTAGATTTGGATGCACAGAGTTCCCTGTGTTCGCAAGAGACAAGGGAATCGCGTCTGTACGCACAGAAGCAATAGCGGACCGTTTCCCTCGGAGTGAACGCGAAGAGCCGTCTATGTACTCGCAGACACGGGAACGTGCCTCAATGCGGTCACAGAGGCAGCAGCTTTTGCACAGATGCTCTGGTGATTCTGGCACTTTCCAGGCACACTCCTGAAAGTCGCGCACACTGCTGTTCACTCGCTAAACGACCTCTTGGGAAACACGTCTCCGGTCGATGGACTGCTCAGATTGCTTCTCGTGTAACTGTGAACTGTGTCAGCGCAGGGAATCCGTCTCTGTTGAGCAGATGTCAATCCTGCCTCGGTTTTGCTTTGTTGCCTCTACCAAGATGATTTCCCGTTTCTCTCTTCACTGGAGCACGCAGACACAGCCAACGCACATCAAGTGTCAAGAGACACGCTCTGCTGAGCTCAACGCTTGTGCAGATGCACATGTGCGACGAAGTCAACACACGTGCTTGTGGAGAGAAAGAAAGGGACTCCCAGGCGTGTGGAGCGACGGGGAGAAAGAGCGGGCGCTGAGGAACACAGTTTCAAACAGACTGTCTCCACACAAACAGGCACCTGTCTGCAGGTATCCTAGAGCTTGATTCTTGAACTTGAGGAAACACGCGTCTGAGCAAAACTCCCAAACGCTTCCAGGAAAGACACACGCTCTCCCACAAGCACACAAGTGTTTGCCCTCAGCTATAGATCAGGGACAAGCTTGTGAAGAGATGCCCTGCTATTCTTTCGCCTTATGGCATCATGTGTTTCGTTCCTCTTGGAGATCGATTGTTAAACGTCTTTCCTCGGGCGACTGTGAAGCATTTGCCAGCGGAGGAGAAGTAGCACGGAGCAGCATTCAGTACTGCCTACGAGTATCTTTGCTACCCTACTAGCGGAGCTCCAAGAACAGGCACACATCTTCAGGTACCTTCCAAATGTGGATTCCCCTGCAGCCCCGTAGGCGGGCGTGCAGTACGCCAACCATCAACGGACGTTTTTCCCCTCAAGCCTGTCAGGACGTTGCTCGTCCGTCTTTCCCTCAATAGATGGGAGTAGGCGCGCTTGCGGATGTGTGCGTGTGTGTGGCCACGCGTTTGCTTAGGCATCAGTGTGTGAAAAGGTAGGTGCTTTTCTCTAGCTGCGTGTGCGTGCACGTGGTGCTGGGTGCACATCCCTGGGTGCTCGAGGTAAGGTTTCTGCATGGTTTTCGCTGAGGAATCGTGTGTGTGCACATGGACAAAGAGAAGGCGCAGCAACCAGGTTCCAGCGCCGAAGAAGGCAAAAGGCAAGGTTTCCGGCGCTATCTCCTTCTCTCCGCAGACCTAGTCGCGCAAAGCAAGCCGCTAAGCCGGCGACCGGCAAGAGAGCTACAACGAAGCATGCCGAACGGAGAAAATAGCAGCAGCTCATCTGTTCACACCTTGTTTCTGCCATGTGCTTGAACGCCAAGACGTTCGCGCTTCTGTGAGATGAAAGACGTCCTTCTGCATATGTGCTTGCTCACACCGGTGCACTTGTTAGTGTATCCATTCAGTCCTGGGCTGCGGGGCATTCAGAAGTGGCTCTGTGGAGACGTCTGCATAGAGGCAGCTGTCAGAACACGCACACTCGATTGTTCACCAAAACATATGCAGACGCGTCCTTAGCCTGTAGATTTGGATGCACAGAGTTCCCTGTGTTCGCAAGAGACAAGGGAATCGCGTCTGTACGCACAGAAGCAATAGCGGACCGTTTCCCTCGGAGTGAACGCGAAGAGCCGTCTATGTACTCGCAGACACGGGAACGTGCCTCAATGCGGTCACAGAGGCAGCAGCTTTTGCACAGATGCTCTGGTGATTCTGGCACTTTCCAGGCACACTCCTGAAAGTCGCGCACACTGCTGTTCACTCGCTAAACGACCTCTCGGGAAACACGTCTCCGGTCGACGGACCGCTCAGATTGCTTCTCGTGTGACTGTGAACCGTGTCAGCGCAGGGAATCCGTCTCTGTTGAGCAGATGTCAATCCTGCCTCGCTTTTGCTTTGTTGCCTCTACCAAGATGATTTCCCGTTTCTCTCTTCACTGGAGCACGCAGACACAGCCAACGCACATCAAGTGTCAAGAGACACGCTCTGCTGAGCTCAACGCTTGTGCAGATGCACATGTGCGACGAAGTCAACACACGTGCTTGTGGAGAGAAAGAAAGGGACTCCCAGGCGTGTGGAGCGACGGGGAGAAAGAGCGGGCGCTGAGGAACACAGTTTCAAACAGACTGTCTCCACACAAACAGGCACCTGTCTGCAGGTATCCTAGATCTTGATTCTTGAACTTGAGGAAACACGCGTCTGAGCAAAGCTCTCAAACGCTTCCAGGAAAGACACAGGCTCTCCCACAAGCACACAAGTGTTTGCCCTCAGCTATAGATCAGGGACAAGCTTGTGAAGAGATGCCCTGCTATTCTTTCGCCTTATGGCATCATGTGTTTCGTTCCTCTTGGAGATCGATTGTTAAACGTCTTTCCTAGGGCGACTGTGAAGCATTTGCCAGCGGAGGAGAAGTAGCACGGAGCAGCATTCAGTACTGCCTACGAGTGTCTTTGCTACCCTACTAGCGGAGCTCCAAGAACAGGCACACATCTTCAGGTACCTTCCAAATGTGGATTCCCCTGCAGCCCCGTAGGCGGGCGTGCAGTACGCCAACCATCAACGGACGTTTTTCCCCTCAAGCCTGTCAGGACGTTGCTCGTCCGTCTTTCCCTCAATAGATGGGAGTAGGCGCGCTTGCGGATGTGTGCGTGTGTGTGGCCACGCGTTTGCTTAGGCATCAGTGTGTGAAAAGGTAGGTGCTTTTCTCTAGCTGCGTGTGCGTGCACGTGGTGCTGGGTGCACATCCCTGGGTGCTCGTGGAAAGGTTTCTGCATGGTTTTCGCTGAGGAATCGTGTGTGTGCACATGGACAAAGAGAAGGCGCAGCAACCAGGTTCCAGCGCCGAAGAAGGCAAAAGGCAAGGTTTCCGGCGCTATCTCCTTCTCTCCGCAGACCTAGTCGCGCAAAGCAAGCCGCTAAGCCGGCGACCGGCAAGAGAGCTACAACGAAGCATGCCGAACGGAGAAAATAGCAGCAGCTCATCTGTTCACACCTTGTTTCTGCCATGTGCTTGAACGCCAAGACGTTCGCGCTTCTGTGAGATGAAAGACGTCCTTCTGCATATGTGCTTGCTCACACCGGTGCACTTGTTAGTGTATCCATTCAGTCCTGGGCTGCGGGGCATTCAGAAGTGGCTCTGTGGAGACGTCTGCATAGAGGCAGCTGTCAGAACGCGCACACTCGATTGTTCACCAAAACATATGCAGACGCGTCCTTAGCCTGTAGATTTGGATGCACAGAGTTCCCTGTGTTCGCAAGAGACAAGGGAATCGCGTCTGTACGCACAGAAGCAATAGCGGACCGTTTCCCTCGGAGTGAACGCGAAGAGCCGTCTATGTACTCGCAGACACGGGAACGTGCCTCAATGCGGTCACAGAGGCAGCAGCTTTTGCACAGATGCTCTGGTGATTCTGGCACTTTCCAGGCACACTCCTGAAAGTCGCGCACACTGCTGTTCACTCGCTAAACGACCTCTCGGGAAACACGTCTCCGGTCGACGGACCGCTCAGATTGCTTCTCGTGTGTCTGTGAACTGTGTCAGCGCAGGGAATCCGTCTCTGTTGAGCAGATGTCAATCCTGCCTCGCTTTTGCTTTGTTGCCTCTACCAAGATGATTTCCCGTTTCTCTCTTCACTGGAGCACGCAGACACAGCCAACGCACATCAAGTGTCAAGAGACACGCTCTGCTGAGCTCAACGCTTGTGCAGATGCACATGTGCGACGAAGTCAACACACGTGCTTGTGGAGAGAAAGAAAGGGACTCCCAGGCGTGTGGAGCGACGGGGAGAAAGAGCGGGCGCTGAGGAACACAGTTTCAAACAGACTGTCTCCACACAAACAGGCACCTGTCTGCAGGTATCCTAGAGCTTGATTCTTGAACTTGAGGAAACACGCGTCTGAGCAAAGCTCTCAAACGCTTCCAGGAAAGACACAGGCTCTCCCACAAGCACACAAGTGTTTGCCCTCAGCTATAGATCAGGGACAAGCTTGTGAAGAGATGCCCTGCTATTCTTTCGCCTTATGGCATCATGTGTTTCGTTCCTCTTGGAGATCGATTGTTAAACGTCTTTCCTCGGGCGACTGTGAAGCATTTGCCAGCGGAGGAGAAGTAGCACGGAGCAGCATTCAGTACTGCCTACGAGTGTCTTTGCTACCCTACTAGCGGAGCTCCAAGAACAGGCACACATCTTCAGGTACCTTCCAAATGTGGATTCCCCTGCAGCCCCGTAGGCGGGCGTGCAGTACGCCAACCATCAACGGACGTTTTTCCCCTCAAGCCTGTCAGGACGTTGCTCGTCCGTCTTTCCCTCAATAGATGGGAGTAGGCGCGCTTGCGGATGTGTGCGTGTGTGTGGCCACGCGTTTGCTTAGGCATCAGTGTGTGAAAAGGTAGGTGCTTTTCTCTAGCTGCGTGTGCGTGCACGTGGTGCTGGGTGCACATCCCTGGGTGCTCGTGGAAAGGTTTCTGCATGGTTTTCGCTGAGGAATCGTGTGTGTGCACATGGACAAAGAGAAGGCGCAGCAACCAGGTTCCAGCGCCGAAGAAGGCAAAAGGCAAGGTTTCCGGCGCTATCTCCTTCTCTCCGCAGACCTAGTCGCGCAAAGCAAGCCGCTAAGCCGGCGACCGGCAAGAGAGCTACAACGAAGCATGCCGAACGGAGAAAATAGCAGCAGCTCATCTGTTCACACCTTGTTTCTGCCATGTGCTTGAACGCCAAGACGTTCGCGCTTCTGTGAGATGAAAGACGTCCTTCTGCATATGTGCTTGCTCACACCGGTGCACTTGTAAGTGTATCCATTCAGTCCTGGGCTGCGGGGCATTCAGAAGTGGCTCTGTGGAGACGTCTGCATAGAGGCAGCTGTCAGAACGCGCACACTCGATTGTTCACCAAAACATATGCAGACGCGTCCTTAGCCTGTAGATTTGGATGCACAGAGTTCCCTGTGTTCGCAAGAGACAAGGGAATCGCGTCTGTACGCACAGAAGCAATAGCGGACCGTTTCCCTCGGAGTGAACGCGAAGAGCCGTCTATGTACTCGCAGACACGGGAACGTGCCTCAATGCGGTCACAGAGGCAGCAGCTTTTGCACAGATGCTCTGGTGATTCTGGCACTTTCCAGGCACACTCCTGAAAGTCGCGCACACTGCTGTTCACTCGCTAAACGACCTCTTGGGAAACACGTCTCCGGTCGATGGACTGCTCAGATTGCTTCTCGTGTAACTGTGAACTGTGTCAGCGCAGGGAATCCGTCTCTGTTGAGCAGATGTCAATCCTGCCTCGGTTTTGCTTTGTTGCCTCTACCAAGATGATTTCCCGTTTCTCTCTTCACTGGAGCACGCAGACACAGCCAACGCACATCAAGTGTCAAGAGACACGCTCTGCTGAGCTCAACGCTTGTGCAGATGCACATGTGCGACGAAGTCAACACACGTGCTTGTGGAGAGAAAGAAAGGGACTCCCAGGCGTGTGGAGCGACGGGGAGAAAGAGCGGGCGCTGAGGAACACAGTTTCAAACAGACTGTCTCCACACAAACAGGCACCTGTCTGCAGGTATCCTAGAGCTTGATTCTTGAACTTGAGGAAACACGCGTCTGAGCAAAACTCCCAAACGCTTCCAGGAAAGACACACGCTCTCCCACAAGCACACAAGTGTTTGCCCTCAGCTATAGATCAGGGACAAGCTTGTGAAGAGATGCCCTGCTATTCTTTCGCCTTATGGCATCATGTGTTTCGTTCCTCTTGGAGATCGATTGTTAAACGTCTTTCCTAGGGCGACTGTGAAGCATTTGCCAGCGGAGGAGAAGTAGCACGGAGCAGCATTCAGTACTGCCTACGAGTGTCTTTGCTACCCTACTAGCGGAGCTCCAAGAACAGGCACACATCTTCAGGTACCTTCCAAATGTGGATTCCCCTGCAGCCCCGTAGGCGGGCGTGCAGTACGCCAACCATCAACGGACGTTTTTCCCCTCAAGCCTGTCAGGACGTTGCTCGTCCGTCTTTCCCTCAATAGATGGGAGTAGGCGCGCTTGCGGATGTGTGCGTGTGTGTGGCCACGCGTTTGCTTAGGCATCAGTGTGTGAAAAGGTAGGTGCTTTTCTCTAGCTGCGTGTGCGTGCACGTGGTGCTGGGTGCACATCCCTGGGTGCTCGAGGTAAGGTTTCTGCATGGTTTTCGCTGAGGAATCGTGTGTGTGCACATGGACAAAGAGAAGGCGCAGCAACCAGGTTCCAGCGCCGAAGAAGGCAAAAGGCAAGGTTTCCGGCGCTATCTCCTTCTCTCCGCAGACCTAGTCGCGCAAAGCAAGCCGCTAAGCCGGCGACCGGCAAGAGAGCTACAACGAAGCATGCCGAACGGAGAAAATAGCAGCAGCTCATCTGTTCACACCTTGTTTCTGCCATGTGCTTGAACGCCAAGACGTTCGCGCTTCTGTGAGATGAAAGACGTCCTTCTGCATATGTGCTTGCTCACACCGGTGCACTTGTTAGTGTATCCATTCAGTCCTGGGCTGCGGGGCATTCAGAAGTGGCTCTGTGGAGACGTCTGCATAGAGGCAGCTGTCAGAACACGCACACTCGATTGTTCACCAAAACATATGCAGACGCGTCCTTAGCCTGTAGATTTGGATGCACAGAGTTCCCTGTGTTCGCAAGAGACAAGGGAATCGCGTCTGTACGCACAGAAGCAATAGCGGACCGTTTCCCTCGGAGTGAACGCGAAGAGCCGTCTATGTACTCGCAGACACGGGAACGTGCCTCAATGCGGTCACAGAGGCAGCAGCTTTTGCACAGATGCTCTGGTGATTCTGGCACTTTCCAGGCACACTCCTGAAAGTCGCGCACACTGCTGTTCACTCGCTAAACGACCTCTCGGGAAACACGTCTCCGGTCGACGGACCGCTCAGATTGCTTCTCGTGTGACTGTGAACCGTGTCAGCGCAGGGAATCCGTCTCTGTTGAGCAGATGTCAATCCTGCCTCGCTTTTGCTTTGTTGCCTCTACCAAGATGATTTCCCGTTTCTCTCTTCACTGGAGCACGCAGACACAGCCAACGCACATCAAGTGTCAAGAGACACGCTCTGCTGAGCTCAACGCTTGTGCAGATGCACATGTGCGACGAAGTCAACACACGTGCTTGTGGAGAGAAAGAAAGGGACTCCCAGGCGTGTGGAGCGACGGGGAGAAAGAGCGGGCGCTGAGGAACACAGTTTCAAACAGACTGTCTCCACACAAACAGGCACCTGTCTGCAGGTATCCTAGATCTTGATTCTTGAACTTGAGGAAACACGCGTCTGAGCAAAGCTCTCAAACGCTTCCAGGAAAGACACAGGCTCTCCCACAAGCACACAAGTGTTTGCCCTCAGCTATAGATCAGGGACAAGCTTGTGAAGAGATGCCCTGCTATTCTTTCGCCTTATGGCATCATGTGTTTCGTTCCTCTTGGAGATCGATTGTTAAACGTCTTTCCTAGGGCGACTGTGAAGCATTTGCCAGCGGAGGAGAAGTAGCACGGAGCAGCATTCAGTACTGCCTACGAGTGTCTTTGCTACCCTACTAGCGGAGCTCCAAGAACAGGCACACATCTTCAGGTACCTTCCAAATGTGGATTCCCCTGCAGCCCCGTAGGCGGGCGTGCAGTACGCCAACCATCAACGGACGTTTTTCCCCTCAAGCCTGTCAGGACGTTGCTCGTCCGTCTTTCCCTCAATAGATGGGAGTAGGCGCGCTTGCGGATGTGTGCGTGTGTGTGGCCACGCGTTTGCTTAGGCATCAGTGTGTGAAAAGGTAGGTGCTTTTCTCTAGCTGCGTGTGCGTGCACGTGGTGCTGGGTGCACATCCCTGGGTGCTCGTGGAAAGGTTTCTGCATGGTTTTCGCTGAGGAATCGTGTGTGTGCACATGGACAAAGAGAAGGCGCAGCAACCAGGTTCCAGCGCCGAAGAAGGCAAAAGGCAAGGTTTCCGGCGCTATCTCCTTCTCTCCGCAGACCTAGTCGCGCAAAGCAAGCCGCTAAGCCGGCGACCGGCAAGAGAGCTACAACGAAGCATGCCGAACGGAGAAAATAGCAGCAGCTCATCTGTTCACACCTTGTTTCTGCCATGTGCTTGAACGCCAAGACGTTCGCGCTTCTGTGAGATGAAAGACGTCCTTCTGCATATGTGCTTGCTCACACCGGTGCACTTGTTAGTGTATCCATTCAGTCCTGGGCTGCGGGGCATTCAGAAGTGGCTCTGTGGAGACGTCTGCATAGAGGCAGCTGTCAGAACGCGCACACTCGATTGTTCACCAAAACATATGCAGACGCGTCCTTAGCCTGTAGATTTGGATGCACAGAGTTCCCTGTGTTCGCAAGAGACAAGGGAATCGCGTCTGTACGCACAGAAGCAATAGCGGACCGTTTCCCTCGGAGTGAACGCGAAGAGCCGTCTATGTACTCGCAGACACGGGAACGTGCCTCAATGCGGTCACAGAGGCAGCAGCTTTTGCACAGATGCTCTGGTGATTCTGGCACTTTCCAGGCACACTCCTGAAAGTCGCGCACACTGCTGTTCACTCGCTAAACGACCTCTCGGGAAACACGTCTCCGGTCGACGGACCGCTCAGATTGCTTCTCGTGTGTCTGTGAACTGTGTCAGCGCAGGGAATCCGTCTCTGTTGAGCAGATGTCAATCCTGCCTCGCTTTTGCTTTGTTGCCTCTACCAAGATGATTTCCCGTTTCTCTCTTCACTGGAGCACGCAGACACAGCCAACGCACATCAAGTGTCAAGAGACACGCTCTGCTGAGCTCAACGCTTGTGCAGATGCACATGTGCGACGAAGTCAACACACGTGCTTGTGGAGAGAAAGAAAGGGACTCCCAGGCGTGTGGAGCGACGGGGAGAAAGAGCGGGCGCTGAGGAACACAGTTTCAAACAGACTGTCTCCACACAAACAGGCACCTGTCTGCAGGTATCCTAGAGCTTGATTCTTGAACTTGAGGAAACACGCGTCTGAGCAAAGCTCTCAAACGCTTCCAGGAAAGACACAGGCTCTCCCACAAGCACACAAGTGTTTGCCCTCAGCTATAGATCAGGGACAAGCTTGTGAAGAGATGCCCTGCTATTCTTTCGCCTTATGGCATCATGTGTTTCGTTCCTCTTGGAGATCGATTGTTAAACGTCTTTCCTAGGGCGACTGTGAAGCATTTGCCAGCGGAGGAGAAGTAGCACGGAGCAGCATTCAGTACTGCCTACGAGTGTCTTTGCTACCCTACTAGCGGAGCTCCAAGAACAGGCACACATCTTCAGGTACCTTCCAAATGTGGATTCCCCTGCAGCCCCGTAGGCGGGCGTGCAGTACGCCAACCATCAACGGACGTTTTTCCCCTCAAGCCTGTCAGGACGTTGCTCGTCCGTCTTTCCCTCAATAGATGGGAGTAGGCGCGCTTGCGGATGTGTGCGTGTGTGTGGCCACGCGTTTGCTTAGGCATCAGTGTGTGAAAAGGTAGGTGCTTTTCTCTAGCTGCGTGTGCGTGCACGTGGTGCTGGGTGCACATCCCTGGGTGCTCGTGGAAAGGTTTCTGCATGGTTTTCGCTGAGGAATCGTGTGTGTGCACATGGACAAAGAGAAGGCGCAGCAACCAGGTTCCAGCGCCGAAGAAGGCAAAAGGCAAGGTTTCCGGCGCTATCTCCTTCTCTCCGCAGACCTAGTCGCGCAAAGCAAGCCGCTAAGCCGGCGACCGGCAAGAGAGCTACAACGAAGCATGCCGAACGGAGAAAATAGCAGCAGCTCATCTGTTCACACCTTGTTTCTGCCATGTGCTTGAACGCCAAGACGTTCGCGCTTCTGTGAGATGAAAGACGTCCTTCTGCATATGTGCTTGCTCACACCGGTGCACTTGTAAGTGTATCCATTCAGTCCTGGGCTGCGGGGCATTCAGAAGTGGCTCTGTGGAGACGTCTGCATAGAGGCAGCTGTCAGAACGCGCACACTCGATTGTTCACCAAAACATATGCAGACGCGTCCTTAGCCTGTAGATTTGGATGCACAGAGTTCCCTGTGTTCGCAAGAGACAAGGGAATCGCGTCTGTACGCACAGAAGCAATAGCGGACCGTTTCCCTCGGAGTGAACGCGAAGAGCCGTCTATGTACTCGCAGACACGGGAACGTGCCTCAATGCGGTCACAGAGGCAGCAGCTTTTGCACAGATGCTCTGGTGATTCTGGCACTTTCCAGGCACACTCCTGAAAGTCGCGCACACTGCTGTTCACTCGCTAAACGACCTCTTGGGAAACACGTCTCCGGTCGATGGACTGCTCAGATTGCTTCTCGTGTAACTGTGAACTGTGTCAGCGCAGGGAATCCGTCTCTGTTGAGCAGATGTCAATCCTGCCTCGGTTTTGCTTTGTTGCCTCTACCAAGATGATTTCCCGTTTCTCTCTTCACTGGAGCACGCAGACACAGCCAACGCACATCAAGTGTCAAGAGACACGCTCTGCTGAGCTCAACGCTTGTGCAGATGCACATGTGCGACGAAGTCAACACACGTGCTTGTGGAGAGAAAGAAAGGGACTCCCAGGCGTGTGGAGCGACGGGGAGAAAGAGCGGGCGCTGAGGAACACAGTTTCAAACAGACTGTCTCCACACAAACAGGCACCTGTCTGCAGGTATCCTAGAGCTTGATTCTTGAACTTGAGGAAACACGCGTCTGAGCAAAACTCCCAAACGCTTCCAGGAAAGACACACGCTCTCCCACAAGCACACAAGTGTTTGCCCTCAGCTATAGATCAGGGACAAGCTTGTGAAGAGATGCCCTGCTATTCTTTCGCCTTATGGCATCATGTGTTTCGTTCCTCTTGGAGATCGATTGTTAAACGTCTTTCCTAGGGCGACTGTGAAGCATTTGCCAGCGGAGGAGAAGTAGCACGGAGCAGCATTCAGTACTGCCTACGAGTGTCTTTGCTACCCTACTAGCGGAGCTCCAAGAACAGGCACACATCTTCAGGTACCTTCCAAATGTGGATTCCCCTGCAGCCCCGTAGGCGGGCGTGCAGTACGCCAACCATCAACGGACGTTTTTCCCCTCAAGCCTGTCAGGACGTTGCTCGTCCGTCTTTCCCTCAATAGATGGGAGTAGGCGCGCTTGCGGATGTGTGCGTGTGTGTGGCCACGCGTTTGCTTAGGCATCAGTGTGTGAAAAGGTAGGTGCTTTTCTCTAGCTGCGTGTGCGTGCACGTGGTGCTGGGTGCACATCCCTGGGTGCTCGAGGTAAGGTTTCTGCATGGTTTTCGCTGAGGAATCGTGTGTGTGCACATGGACAAAGAGAAGGCGCAGCAACCAGGTTCCAGCGCCGAAGAAGGCAAAAGGCAAGGTTTCCGGCGCTATCTCCTTCTCTCCGCAGACCTAGTCGCGCAAAGCAAGCCGCTAAGCCGGCGACCGGCAAGAGAGCTACAACGAAGCATGCCGAACGGAGAAAATAGCAGCAGCTCATCTGTTCACACCTTGTTTCTGCCATGTGCTTGAACGCCAAGACGTTCGCGCTTCTGTGAGATGAAAGACGTCCTTCTGCATATGTGCTTGCTCACACCGGTGCACTTGTTAGTGTATCCATTCAGTCCTGGGCTGCGGGGCATTCAGAAGTGGCTCTGTGGAGACGTCTGCATAGAGGCAGCTGTCAGAACACGCACACTCGATTGTTCACCAAAACATATGCAGACGCGTCCTTAGCCTGTAGATTTGGATGCACAGAGTTCCCTGTGTTCGCAAGAGACAAGGGAATCGCGTCTGTACGCACAGAAGCAATAGCGGACCGTTTCCCTCGGAGTGAACGCGAAGAGCCGTCTATGTACTCGCAGACACGGGAACGTGCCTCAATGCGGTCACAGAGGCAGCAGCTTTTGCACAGATGCTCTGGTGATTCTGGCACTTTCCAGGCACACTCCTGAAAGTCGCGCACACTGCTGTTCACTCGCTAAACGACCTCTCGGGAAACACGTCTCCGGTCGACGGACCGCTCAGATTGCTTCTCGTGTGACTGTGAACCGTGTCAGCGCAGGGAATCCGTCTCTGTTGAGCAGATGTCAATCCTGCCTCGCTTTTGCTTTGTTGCCTCTACCAAGATGATTTCCCGTTTCTCTCTTCACTGGAGCACGCAGACACAGCCAACGCACATCAAGTGTCAAGAGACACGCTCTGCTGAGCTCAACGCTTGTGCAGATGCACATGTGCGACGAAGTCAACACACGTGCTTGTGGAGAGAAAGAAAGGGACTCCCAGGCGTGTGGAGCGACGGGGAGAAAGAGCGGGCGCTGAGGAACACAGTTTCAAACAGACTGTCTCCACACAAACAGGCACCTGTCTGCAGGTATCCTAGATCTTGATTCTTGAACTTGAGGAAACACGCGTCTGAGCAAAGCTCTCAAACGCTTCCAGGAAAGACACAGGCTCTCCCACAAGCACACAAGTGTTTGCCCTCAGCTATAGATCAGGGACAAGCTTGTGAAGAGATGCCCTGCTATTCTTTCGCCTTATGGCATCATGTGTTTCGTTCCTCTTGGAGATCGATTGTTAAACGTCTTTCCTAGGGCGACTGTGAAGCATTTGCCAGCGGAGGAGAAGTAGCACGGAGCAGCATTCAGTACTGCCTACGAGTGTCTTTGCTACCCTACTAGCGGAGCTCCAAGAACAGGCACACATCTTCAGGTACCTTCCAAATGTGGATTCCCCTGCAGCCCCGTAGGCGGGCGTGCAGTATGCCAACCATCAACGGACGTTTTTCCCCTCAAGCCTGTCAGGACGTTGCTCGTCCGTCTTTCCCTCAATAGATGGGAGTAGGCGCGCTTGCGGATGTGTGCGTGTGTGTGGCCACGCGTTTGCTTAGGCATCAGTGTGTGAAAAGGTAGGTGCTTTTCTCTAGCTGCGTGTGCGTGCACGTGGTGCTGGGTGCACATCCCTGGGTGCTCGTGGAAAGGTTTCTGCATGGTTTTCGCTGAGGAATCGTGTGTGTGCACATGGACAAAGAGAAGGCGCAGCAACCAGGTTCCAGCGCCGAAGAAGGCAAAAGGCAAGGTTTCCGGCGCTATCTCCTTCTCTCCGCAGACCTAGTCGCGCAAAGCAAGCCGCTAAGCCGGCGACCGGCAAGAGAGCTACAACGAAGCATGCCGAACGGAGAAAATAGCAGCAGCTCATCTGTTCACACCTTGTTTCTGCCATGTGCTTGAACGCCAAGACGTTCGCGCTTCTGTGAGATGAAAGACGTCCTTCTGCATATGTGCTTGCTCACACCGGTGCACTTGTTAGTGTATCCATTCAGTCCTGGGCTGCGGGGCATTCAGAAGTGGCTCTGTGGAGACGTCTGCATAGAGGCAGCTGTCAGAACGCGCACACTCGATTGTTCACCAAAACATATGCAGACGCGTCCTTAGCCTGTAGATTTGGATGCACAGAGTTCCCTGTGTTCGCAAGAGACAAGGGAATCGCGTCTGTGCGCACAGAAGCAATAGCGGACCGTTTCCCTCGGAGTGAACGCGAAGAGCCGTCTATGTACTCGCAGACACGGGAACGTGCCTCAATGCGGTCACAGAGGCAGCAGCTTTTGCACAGATGCTCTGGTGATTCTGGCACTTTCCAGGCACACTCCTGAAAGTCGCGCACACTGCTGTTCACTCGCTAAACGACCTCTTGGGAAACACGTCTCCGGTCGATGGACCGCTCAGATTGCTTCTCGTGTAACTGTGAACTGTGTCAGCGCAGGGAATCCGTCTCTGTTGAGCAGATGTCAATCCTGCCTCGGTTTTGCTTTGTTGCCTCTACCAAGATGATTTCCCGTTTCTCTCTTCACTGGAGCACGCAGACACAGCCAACGCACATCAAGTGTCAAGAGACACGCTCTGCTGAGCTCAACGCTTGTGCAGATGCACATGTGCGACGAAGTCAACACACGTGCTTGTGGAGAGAAAGAAAGGGACTCCCAGGCGTGTGGAGCGACGGGGAGAAAGAGCGGGCGCTGAGGAACACAGTTTCAAACAGACTGTCTCCACACAAACAGGCACCTGTCTGCAGGTATCCTAGAGCTTGATTCTTGAACTTGAGGAAACACGCGTCTGAGCAAAACTCCCAAACGCTTCCAGGAAAGACACACGCTCTCCCACAAGCACACAAGTGTTTGCCCTCAGCTATAGATCAGGGACAAGCTTGTGAAGAGATGCCCTGCTATTCTTTCGCCTTATGGCATCATGTGTTTCGTTCCTCTTGGAGATCGATTGTTAAACGTCTTTCCTAGGGCGACTGTGAAGCATTTGCCAGCGGAGGAGAAGTAGCACGGAGCAGCATTCAGTACTGCCTACGAGTGTCTTTGCTACCCTACTAGCGGAGCTCCAAGAACAGGCACACATCTTCAGGTACCTTCCAAATGTGGATTCCCCTGCAGCCCCGTAGGCGGGCGTGCAGTATGCCAACCATCAACGGACGTTTTTCCCCTCAAGCCTGTCAGGACGTTGCTCGTCCGTCTTTCCCTCAATAGATGGGAGTAGGCGCGCTTGCGGATGTGTGCGTGTGTGTGGCCACGCGTTTGCTTAGGCATCAGTGTGTGAAAAGGTAGGTGCTTTTCTCTAGCTGCGTGTGCGTGCACGTGGTGCTGGGTGCACATCCCTGGGTGCTCGTGGAAAGGTTTCTGCATGGTTTTCGCTGAGGAATCGTGTGTGTGCACATGGACAAAGAGAAGGCGCAGCAACCAGGTTCCAGCGCCGAAGAAGGCAAAAGGCAAGGTTTCCGGCGCTATCTCCTTCTCTCCGCAGACCTAGTCGCGCAAAGCAAGCCGCTAAGCCGGCGACCGGCAAGAGAGCTACAACGAAGCATGCCGAACGGAGAAAATAGCAGCAGCTCATCTGTTCACACCTTGTTTCTGCCATGTGCTTGAACGCCAAGACGTTCGCGCTTCTGTGAGATGAAAGACGTCCTTCTGCATATGTGCTTGCTCACACCGGTGCACTTGTTAGCGTATCCATTCAGTCCTGGGCTGCGGGGCATTCAGAAGTGGCTCTGTGGAGACGTCTGCATAGAGGCAGCTGTCAGAACACGCACACTCGATTGTTCACCAAAACATATGCAGACGCGTCCTTAGCCTGTAGATTTGGATGCACAGAGTTCCCTGTGTTCGCAAGAGACAAGGGAATCGCGTCTGTACGCACAGAAGCAATAGCGGACCGTTTCCCTCGGAGTGAACGCGAAGAGCCGTCTATGTACTCGCAGACACGGGAACGTGCCTCAATGCGGTCACAGAGGCAGCAGCTTTTGCACAGATGCTCTGGTGATTCTGGCACTTTCCAGGCACACTCCTGAAAGTCGCGCACACTGCTGTTCACTCGCTAAACGACCTCTTGGGAAACACGTCTCCGGTCGATGGACCGCTCAGATTGCTTCTCGTGTAACTGTGAACTGTGTCAGCGCAGGGAATCCGTCTCTGTTGAGCAGATGTCAATCCTGCCTCGCTTTTGCTTTGTTGCCTCTACCAAGATGATTTCCCGTTTCTCTCTTCACTGGAGCACGCAGACACAGCCAACGCACATCAAGTGTCAAGAGACACGCTCTGCTGAGCTCAACGCTTGTGCAGATGCACATGTGCGACGAAGTCAACACACGTGCTTGTGGAGAGAAAGAAAGGGACTCCCAGGCGTGTGGAGCGACGGGGAGAAAGAGCGGGCGCTGAGGAACACAGTTTCAAACAGACTGTCTCCACACAAACAGGCACCTGTCTGCAGGTATCCTAGAGCTTGATTCTTGAACTTGAGGAAACACGCGTCTGAGCAAAACTCCCAAACGCTTCCAGGAAAGACACACGCTCTCCCACAAGCACACAAGTGTTTACCCTCAGCTATAGATCAGGGACAAGCTTGTGAAGAGATGCCCTGCCATTCTTTCGCCTTATGGCATCATGTGTTTCGTTCCTCTTGGAGATCGATTGTTAAACGTCTTTCCTAGGGCGACTGTGAAGCATTTGCCAGCGGAGGAGAAGTAGCACGGAGCAGCATTCAGTACTGCCTACGAGTGTCTTTGCTACCCTACTAGCGGAGCTCCAAGAACAGGCACACATCTTCAGGTACCTTCCAAATGTGGATTCCCCTGCAGCCCCGTAGGCGGGCGTGCAGTACGCCAACCATCAACGGACGTTTTTCCCCTCAAGCCTGTCAGGACGTTGCTCGTCCGTCTTTCCCTCAATAGATGGGAGTAGGCGCGCTTGCGGATGTGTGCGTGTGTGTGGCCACGCGTTTGCTTAGGCATCAGTGTGTGAAAAGGTAGGTGCTTTTCTCTAGCTGCGTGTGCGTGCACGTGGTGCTGGGTGCACATCCCTGGGTGCTCGAGGTAAGGTTTCTGCATGGTTTTCGCTGAGGAATCGTGTGTGTGCACATGGACAAAGAGAAGGCGCAGCAACCAGGTTCCAGCGCCGAAGAAGGCAAAAGGCAAGGTTTCCGGCGCTATCTCCTTCTCTCCGCAGACCTAGTCGCGCAAAGCAAGCCGCTAAGCCGGCGACCGGCAAGAGAGCTACAACGAAGCATGCCGAACGGAGAAAATAGCAGCAGCTCATCTGTTCACACCTTGTTTCTGCCATGTGCTTGAACGCCAAGACGTTCGCGCTTCTGTGAGATGAAAGACGTCCTTCTGCATATGTGCTTGCTCACACCGGTGCACTTGTTAGTGTATCCATTCAGTCCTGGGCTGCGGGGCATTCAGAAGTGGCTCTGTGGAGACGTCTGCATAGAGGCAGCTGTCAGAACACGCACACTCGATTGTTCACCAAAACATATGCAGACGCGTCCTTAGCCTGTAGATTTGGATGCACAGAGTTCCCTGTGTTCGCAAGAGACAAGGGAATCGCGTCTGTACGCACAGAAGCAATAGCGGACCGTTTCCCTCGGAGTGAACGCGAAGAGCCGTCTATGTACTCGCAGACACGGGAACGTGCCTCAATGCGGTCACAGAGGCAGCAGCTTTTGCACAGATGCTCTGGTGATTCTGGCACTTTCCAGGCACACTGCTGAAAGTCGCGCACACTGCTGTTCACTCGCTAAACGACCTCTTGGGAAACACGTCTCCGGTCGACGGACCGCTCAGATTGCTTCTCGTGTAACTGTGAACTGTGTCAGCGCAGGGAATCCGTCTCTGTTGAGCAGATGTCAATCCTGCCTCGCTTTTGCTTTGTTGCCTCTACCAAGATGATTTCCCGTTTCTCTCTTCACTGGAGCATGCAGACACAGCCAACGCACATCAAGTGTCAAGAGACACGCTCTGCTGAGCTCAACGCTTGTGCAGATGCACATGTGCGACGAAGTCAACACACGTGCTTGTGGAGAGAAAGAAAGGGACTCCCAGGCGTGTGGAGCGACGGGGAGAAAGAGCGGGTGCTGAGGAACACAGTTTCAAACAGACTGTCTCCACACAAACAGGCACCTGTCTGCAGGTATCCTAGATCTTGATTCTTGAACTTGAGGAAACACGCGTCTGAGCAAAACTCCCAAACGCTTCCAGGAAAGACACAGGCTCTCCCACAAGCACACAAGTGTTTGCCCTCAGCTATAGATCAGGGACAAGCTTGTGAAGAGATGCCCTGCTATTCTTTCGCCTTATGGCATCATGTGTTTCGTTTCTCTTGGAGATCGATTGTTAAACGTCTTTCCTCGGGCGACTGTGAAGCATTTGCCAGCGGAGGAGAAGTAGCACGGAGCAGCATTCAGTACTGCCTACGAGTGTCTTTGCTACCCTACTAGCGGAGCTCCAAGAACAGGCACACATCTTCAGGTACCTTCCAAATGTGGATTCCCCTGCAGCCCCGTAGGCGGGCGTGCAGTACGCCAACCATCAACGGACGTTTTTCCCCTCAAGCCTGTCAGGACGTTGCTCGTCCGTCTTTCCCTCAATAGATGGGAGTAGGCGCGCTTGCGGATGTGTGCGTGTGTGTGGCCACGCGTTTGCTTAGGCATCAGTGTGTGAAAAGGTAGGTGCTTTTCTCTAGCTGCGTGTGCGTGCACGTGGTGCTGGGTGCACATCCCTGGGTGCTCGTGGAAAGGTTTCTGCATGGTTTTCGCTGAGGAATCGTGTGTGTGCACATGGACAAAGAGAAGGCGCAGCAACCAGGTTCCAGCGCCGAAGAAGGCAAAAGGCAAGGTTTCCGGCGCTATCTCCTTCTCTCCGCAGACCTAGTCGCGCAAAGCAAGCCGCTAAGCCGGCGACCGGCAAGAGAGCTACAACGAAGCATGCCGAACGGAGAAAATAGCAGCAGCTCATCTGTTCACACCTTGTTTCTGCCATGTGCTTGAACGCCAAGACGTTCGCGCTTCTGTGAGATGAAAGACGTCCTTCTGCATATGTGCTTGCTCACACCGGTGCACTTGTTAGTGTATCCATTCAGTCCTGGGCTGCGGGGCATTCAGAAGTGGCTCTGTGGAGACGTCTGCATAGAGGCAGCTGTCAGAACACGCACACTCGATTGTTCACCAAAACATATGCAGACGCGTCCTTAGCCTGTAGATTTGGATGCACAGAGTTCCCTGTGTTCGCAAGAGACAAGGGAATCGCGTCTGTACGCACAGAAGCAATAGCGGACCGTTTCCCTCGGAGTGAACGCGAAGAGCCGTCTATGTACTCGCAGACACGGGAACGTGCCTCAATGCGGTCACAGAGGCAGCAGCTTTTGCACAGATGCTCTGGTGATTCTGGCACTTTCCAGGCACACTCCTGAAAGTCGCGCACACTGCTGTTCACTCGCTAAACGACCTCTTGGGAAACACGTCTCCGGTCGACGGACCGCTCAGATTGCTTCTCGTGTAACTGTGAACTGTGTCAGCGCAGGGAATCCGTCTCTGTTGAGCAGATGTCAATCCTGCCTCGGTTTTGCTTTGTTGCCTCTACCAAGATGATTTCCCGTTTCTCTCTTCACTGGAGCACGCAGACACAGCCAACGCACATCAAGTGTCAAGAGACACGCTCTGCTGAGCTCAACGCTTGTGCAGATGCACATGTGCGACGAAGTCAACACACGTGCTTGTGGAGAGAAAGAAAGGGACTCCCAGGCGTGTGGAGCGACGGGGAGAAAGAGCGGGCGCTGAGGAACACAGTTTCAAACAGACTGTCTCCACACAAACAGGCACCTGTCTGCAGGTATCCTAGAGCTTGATTCTTGAACTTGAGGAAACACGCGTCTGAGCAAAACTCCCAAACGCTTCCAGGAAAGACACACGCTCTCCCACAAGCACACAAGTGTTTACCCTCAGCTATAGATCAGGGACAAGCTTGTGAAGAGATGCCCTGCTATTCTTTCGCCTTATGGCATCATGTGTTTCGTTCCTCTTGGAGATCGATTGTTAAACGTCTTTCCTAGGGCGACTGTGAAGCATTTGCCAGCGGAGGAGAAGTAGCACGGAGCAGCATTCAGTACTGCCTACGAGTGTCTTTGCTACCCTACTAGCGGAGCTCCAAGAACAGGCACACATCTTCAGGTACCTTCCAAATGTGGATTCCCCTGCAGCCCCGTAGGCGGGCGTGCAGTACGCCAACCATCAACGGACGTTTTTCCCCTCAAGCCTGTCAGGACGTTGCTCGTCCGTCTTTCCCTCAATAGATGGGAGTAGGCGCGCTTGCGGATGTGTGCGTGTGTGTGGCCACGCGTTTGCTTAGGCATCAGTGTGTGAAAAGGTAGGTGCTTTTCTCTAGCTGCGTGTGCGTGCACGTGGTGCTGGGTGCACATCCCTGGGTGCTCGTGGAAAGGTTTCTGCATGGTTTTCGCTGAGGAATCGTGTGTGTGCACATGGACAAAGAGAAGGCGCAGCAACCAGGTTCCAGCGCCGAAGAAGGCAAAAGGCAAGGTTTCCGGCGCTATCTCCTTCTCTCCGCAGACCTAGTCGCGCAAAGCAAGCCGCTAAGCCGGCGACCGGCAAGAGAGCTACAACGAAGCATGCCGAACGGAGAAAATAGCAGCAGCTCATCTGTTCACACCTTGTTTCTGCCATGTGCTTGAACGCCAAGACGTTCGCGCTTCTGTGAGATGAAAGACGTCCTTCTGCATATGTGCTTGCTCACACCGGTGCACTTGTTAGTGTATCCATTCAGTCCTGGGCTGCGGGGCATTCAGAAGTGGCTCTGTGGAGACGTCTGCATAGAGGCAGCTGTCAGAACGCGCACACTCGATTGTTCACCAAAACATATGCAGACGCGTCCTTAGCCTGTAGATTTGGATGCACAGAGTTCCCTGTGTTCGCAAGAGACAAGGGAATCGCGTCTGTACGCACAGAAGCAATAGCGGACCGTTTCCCTCGGAGTGAACGCGAAGAGCCGTCTATGTACTCGCAGACACGGGAACGTGCCTCAATGCGGTCACAGAGGCAGCAGCTTTTGCACAGATGCTCTGGTGATTCTGGCACTTTCCAGGCACACTCCTGAAAGTCGCGCACACTGCTGTTCACTCGCTAAACGACCTCTTGGGAAACACGTCTCCGGTCGATGGACCGCTCAGATTGCTTCTCGTGTAACTGTGAACTGTGTCAGCGCAGGGAATCCGTCTCTGTTGAGCAGATGTCAATCCTGCCTCGGTTTTGCTTTGTTGCCTCTACCAAGATGATTTCCCGTTTCTCTCTTCACTGGAGCACGCAGACACAGCCAACGCACATCAAGTGTCAAGAGACACGCTCTGCTGAGCTCAACGCTTGTGCAGATGCACATGTGCGACGAAGTCAACACACGTGCTTGTGGAGAGAAAGAAAGGGACTCCCAGGCGTGTGGATGGACGGGGAGAAAGAGCGGGCGCTGAGGAACACAGTTTCAAACAGACTGTCTCCACACAAACAGGCACCTGTCTGCAGGTATCCTAGAGCTTGATTCTTGAACTTGAGGAAACACGCGTCTGAGCAAAACTCCCAAACGCTTCCAGGAAAGACACACGCTCTCCCACAAGCACACAAGTGTTTGCCCTCAGCTATAGATCAGGGACAAGCTTGTGAAGAGATGCCCTGCTATTCTTTCGCCTTATGGCATCATGTGTTTCGTTCCTCTTGGAGATCGATTGTTAAACGTCTTTCCTAGGGCGACTGTGAAGCATTTGCCAGCGGAGGAGAAGTAGCACGGAGCAGCATTCAGTACTGCCTACGAGTGTCTTTGCTACCCTACTAGCGGAGCTCCAAGAACAGGCACACATCTTCAGGTACCTTCCAAATGTGGATTCCCCTGCAGCCCCGTAGGCGGGCGTGCAGTACGCCAACCATCAACGGACGTTTTTCCCCTCAAGCCTGTCAGGACGTTGCTCGTCCGTCTTTCCCTCAATAGATGGGAGTAGGCGCGCTTGCGGATGTGTGCGTGTGTGTGGCCACGCGTTTGCTTAGGCATCAGTGTGTGAAAAGGTAGGTGCTTTTCTCTAGCTGCGTGTGCGTGCACGTGGTGCTGGGTGCACATCCCTGGGTGCTCGTGGAAAGGTTTCTGCATGGTTTTCGCTGAGGAATCGTGTGTGTGCACATGGACAAAGAGAAGGCGCAGCAACCAGGTTCCAGCGCCGAAGAAGGCAAAAGGCAAGGTTTCCGGCGCTATCTCCTTCTCTCCGCAGACCTAGTCGCGCAAAGCAAGCCGCTAAGCCGGCGACCGGCAAGAGAGCTACAACGAAGCATGCCGAACGGAGAAAATAGCAGCAGCTCATCTGTTCACACCTTGTTTCTGCCATGTGCTTGAACGCCAAGACGTTCGCGCTTCTGTGAGATGAAAGACGTCCTTCTGCATATGTGCTTGCTCACACCGGTGCACTTGTTAGTGTATCCATTCAGTCCTGGGCTGCGGGGCATTCAGAAGTGGCTCTGTGGAGACGTCTGCATAGAGGCAGCTGTCAGAATGCGCACACTCGATTGTTCACCAAAACATATGCAGACGCGTCCTTAGCCTGTAGATTTGGATGCACAGAGTTCCCTGTGTTCGCAAGAGACAAGGGAATCGCGTCTGTACGCACAGAAGCAATAGCGGACCGTTTCCCTCGGAGTGAACGCGAAGAGCCGTCTATGTACTCGCAGACACGGGAACGTGCCTCAATGCGGTCACAGAGGCAGCAGCTTTTGCACAGATGCTCTGGTGATTCTGGCACTTTCCAGGCACACTCCTGAAAGTCGCGCACACTGCTGTTCACTCGCTAAACGACCTCTTGGGAAACACGTCTCCGGTCGACGGACCGCTCAGATTGCTTCTCGTGTAACTGTGAACTGTGTCAGCGCAGGGAATCCGTCTCTGTTGAGCAGATGTCAATCCTGCCTCGGTTTTGCTTTGTTGCCTCTACCAAGATGATTTCCCGTTTCTCTCTTCACTGGAGCATGCAGACACAGCCAATGCACATCAAGTGTCAAGAGACACGCTCTGCTGAGCTCAACGCTTGTGCAGATGCACATGTGCGACGAAGTCAACACACGTGCTTGTGGAGAGAAAGAAAGGGACTCCCAGGCGTGTGGAGCGACGGGGAGAAAGAGCGGGCGCTGAGGAACACAGTTTCAAACAGACTGTCTCCACACAAACAGGCACCTGTCTGCAGGTATCCTAGAGCTTGATTCTTGAACTTGAGGAAACACGCGTCTGAGCAAAACTCCCAAACGCTTCCAGGAAAGACACAGGCTCTCCCACAAGCACACAAGTGTTTGCCCTCAGCTATAGATCAGGGACAAGCTTGTGAAGAGATGCCCTGCTATTCTTTCGCCTTATGGCATCATGTGTTTCGTTTCTCTTGGAGATCGATTGTTAAACGTCTTTCCTCGGGCGACTGTGAAGCATTTGCCAGCGGAGGAGAAGTAGCACGGAGCAGCATTCAGTACTGCCTACGAGTGTCTTTGCTACCCTACTAGCGGAGCTCCAAGAACAGGCACACATCTTCAGGTACCTTCCAAATGTGGATTCCCCTGCAGCCCCGTAGGCGGGCGTGCAGTACGCCAACCATCAACGGACGTTTTTCCCCTCAAGCCTGTCAGGACGTTGCTCGTCCGTCTTTCCCTCAATAGATGGGAGTAGGCGCGCTTGCGGATGTGTGCGTGTGTGTGGCCACGCGTTTGCTTAGGCATCAGTGTGTGAAAAGGTAGGTGCTTTTCTCTAGCTGCGTGTGCGTGCACGTGGTGCTGGGTGCACATCACTGAGGGCTCGTGGAAAGGTTTCTGCATGGTTTTCGCTGAGGAATCGTGTGTGTGCACATGGACAAAGAGAAGGCGCAGCAACCAGGTTCCAGCGCCGAAGAAGGCAAAAGGCAAGGTTTCCGGCGCTATCTCCTTCTCTCCGCAGACCTAGTCGCGCAAAGCAAGCCGCTAAGCCGGCGACCGGCAAGAGAGCTACAACGAAGCATGCCGAACGGAGAAAATAGCAGCAGCTCATCTGTTCACACCTTGTTTCTGCCATGTGCTTGAACGCCAAGACGTTCGCGCTTCTGTGAGATGAAAGACGTCCTTCTGCATATGTGCTTGCTCACACCGGTGCACTTGTTAGTGTATCCATTCAGTCCTGGGCTGCGGGGCATTCAGAAGTGGCTCTGTGGAGACGTCTGCATAGAGGCAGCTGTCAGAACGCGCACACTCGATTGTTCACCAAAACATATGCAGACGCGTCCTTAGCCTGTAGATTTGGATGCACAGAGTTCCCTGTGTTCGCAAGAGACAAGGGAATCGCGTCTGTACGCACAGAAGCAATAGCGGACCGTTTCCCTCGGAGTGAACGCGAAGAGCCGTCTATGTACTCGCAGACACGGGAACGTGCCTCAATGCGGTCACAGAGGCAGCAGCTTTTGCACAGATGCTCTGGTGATTCTGGCACTTTCCAGGCACACTCCTGAAAGTCGCGCACACTGCTGTTCACTCGCTAAACGACCTCTTGGGAAACACGTCTCCGGTCGATGGACCGCTCAGATTGCTTCTCGTGTAACTGTGAACTGTGTCAGCGCAGGGAATCCGTCTCTGTTGAGCAGATGTCAATCCTGCCTCGCTTTTGCTTTGTTGCCTCTACCAAGATGATTTCCCGTTTCTCTCTTCACTGGAGCACGCAGACACAGCCAACGCACATCAAGTGTCAAGAGACACGCTCTGCTGAGCTCAACGCTTGTGCAGATGCACATGTGCGACGAAGTCAACACACGTGCTTGTGGAGAGAAAGAAAGGGACTCCCAGGCGTGTGGAGCGACGGGGAGAAAGAGCGGGCGCTGAGGAACACAGTTTCAAACAGACTGTCTCCACACAAACAGGCACCTGTCTGCAGGTATCCTAGAGCTTGATTCTTGAACTTGAGGAAACACGCGTCTGAGCAAAACTCCCAAACGCTTCCAGGAAAGACACAGGCTCTCCCACAAGCACACAAGTGTTTGCCCTCAGCTATAGATCAGGGACAAGCTTGTGAAGAGATGCCCTGCTATTCTTTCGCCTTATGGCATCATGTGTTTCGTTCCTCTTGGAGATCGATTGTTAAACGTCTTTCCTAGGGCGACTGTGAAGCATTTGCCAGCGGAGGAGAAGTAGCACGGAGCAGCATTCAGTACTGCCTACGAGTGTCTTTGCTACCCTACTAGCGGAGCTCCAAGAACAGGCACACATCTTCAGGTACCTTCCAAATGTGGATTCCCCTGCAGCCCCGTAGGCGGGCGTGCAGTACGCCAACCATCAACGGACGTTTTTCCCCTCAAGCCTGTCAGGACGTTGCTCGTCCGTCTTTCCCTCAATAGATGGGAGTAGGCGCGCTTGCGGATGTGTGCGTGTGTGTGGCCACGCGTTTGCTTAGGCATCAGTGTGTGAAAAGGTAGGTGCTTTTCTCTAGCTGCGTGTGCGTGCACGTGGTGCTGGGTGCACATCCCTGGGTGCTCGTGGAAAGGTTTCTGCATGGTTTTCGCTGAGGAATCGTGTGTGTGCACATGGACAAAGAGAAGGCGCAGCAACCAGGTTCCAGCGCCGAAGAAGGCAAAAGGCAAGGTTTCCGGCGCTATCTCCTTCTCTCCGCAGACCTAGTCGCGCAAAGCAAGCCGCTAAGCCGGCGACCGGCAAGAGAGCTACAACGAAGCATGCCGAACGGAGAAAATAGCAGCAGCTCATCTGTTCACACCTTGTTTCTGCCATGTGCTTGAACGCCAAGACGTTCGCGCTTCTGTGAGATGAAAGACGTCCTTCTGCATATGTGCTTGCTCACACCGGTGCACTTGTTAGCGTATCCATTCAGTCCTGGGCTGCGGGGCATTCAGAAGTGGCTCTGTGGAGACGTCTGCATAGAGGCAGCTGTCAGAACACGCACACTCGATTGTTCACCAAAACATATGCAGACGCGTCCTTAGCCTGTAGATTTGGATGCACAGAGTTCCCTGTGTTCGCAAGAGACAAGGGAATCGCGTCTGTACGCACAGAAGCAATAGCGGACCGTTTCCCTCGGAGTGAACGCGAAGAGCCGTCTATGTACTCGCAGACACGGGAACGTGCCTCAATGCGGTCACAGAGGCAGCAGCTTTTGCACAGATGCTCTGGTGATTCTGGCACTTTCCAGGCACACTCCTGAAAGTCGCGCACACTGCTGTTCACTCGCTAAACGACCTCTTGGGAAACACGTCTCCGGTCGACGGACCGCTCAGATTGCTTCTCGTGTAACTGTGAACTGTGTCAGCGCAGGGAATCCGTCTCTGTTGAGCAGATGTCAATCCTGCCTCGGTTTTGCTTTGTTGCCTCTACCAAGATGATTTCCCGTTTCTCTCTTCACTGGAGCACGCAGACACAGCCAACGCACATCAAGTGTCAAGAGACACGCTCTGCTGAGCTCAACGCTTGTGCAGATGCACATGTGCGACGAAGTCAACACACGTGCTTGTGGAGAGAAAGAAAGGGACTCCCAGGCGTGTGGAGCGACGGGGAGAAAGAGCGGGCGCTGAGGAACACAGTTTCAAACAGACTGTCTCCACACAAACAGGCACCTGTCTGCAGGTATCCTAGATCTTGATTCTTGAACTTGAGGAAACACGCGTCTGAGCAAAACTCCCAAACGCTTCCAGGAAAGACACACGCTCTCCCACAAGCACACAAGTGTTTACCCTCAGCTATAGATCAGGGACAAGCTTGTGAAGAGATGCCCTGCTATTCTTTCGCCTTATGGCATCATGTGTTTCGTTCCTCTTGGAGATCGATTGTTAAACGTCTTTCCTCGGGCGACTGTGAAGCATTTGCCAGCGGAGGAGAAGTAGCACGGAGCAGCATTCAGTACTGCCTACGAGTGTCTTTGCTACCCTACTAGCGGAGCTCCAAGAACAGGCACACATCTTCAGGTACCTTCCAAATGTGGATTCCCCTGCAGCCCCGTAGGCGGGCGTGCAGTACGCCAACCATCAACGGACGTTTTTCCCCTCAAGCCTGTCAGGACGTTGCTCGTCCGTCTTTCCCTCAATAGATGGGAGTAGGCGCGCTTGCGGATGTGTGCGTGTGTGTGGCCACGCGTTTGCTTAGGCATCAGTGTGTGAAAAGGTAGGTGCTTTTCTCTAGCTGCGTGTGCGTGCACGTGGTGCTGGGTGCACATCCCTGGGTGCTCGTGGGAAGGTTTCTGCATGGTTTTCGCTGAGGAATCGTGTGTGTGCACATGGACAAAGAGAAGGCGCAGCAACCAGGTTCCAGCGCCGAAGAAGGCAAAAGGCAAGGTTTCCGGCGCTATCTCCTTCTCTCCGCAGACCTAGTCGCGCAAAGCAAGCCGCTAAGCCGGCGACCGGCAAGAGAGCTACAACGAAGCATGCCGAACGGAGAAAATAGCAGCAGCTCATCTGTTCACACCTTGTTTCTGCCATGTGCTTGAACGCCAAGACGTTCGCGCTTCTGTGAGATGAAAGACGTCCTTCTGCATATGTGCTTGCTCACACCGGTGCACTTGTTAGTGTATCCATTCAGTCCTGGGCTGCGGGGCATTCAGAAGTGGCTCTGTGGAGACGTCTGCATAGAGGCAGCTGTCAGAACGCGCACACTCGATTGTTCACCAAAACATATGCAGACGCGTCCTTAGCCTGTAGATTTGGATGCACAGAGTTCCCTGTGTTCGCAAGAGACAAGGGAATCGCGTCTGTACGCACAGAAGCAATAGCGGACCGTTTCCCTCGGAGTGAACGCGAAGAGCCGTCTATGTACTCGCAGACACGGGAACGTGCCTCAATGCGGTCACAGAGGCAGCAGCTTTTGCACAGATGCTCTGGTGATTCTGGCACTTTCCAGGCACACTCCTGAAAGTCGCGCACACTGCTGTTCACTCGCTAAACGACCTCTTGGGAAACACGTCTCCGGTCGATGGACCGCTCAGATTGCTTCTCGTGTAACTGTGAACTGTGTCAGCGCAGGGAATCCGTCTCTGTTGAGCAGATGTCAATCCTGCCTCGGTTTTGCTTTGTTGCCTCTACCAAGATGATTTCCCGTTTCTCTCTTCACTGGAGCACGCAGACACAGCCAACGCACATCAAGTGTCAAGAGACACGCTCTGCTGAGCTCAACGCTTGTGCAGATGCACATGTGCGACGAAGTCAACACACGTGCTTGTGGAGAGAAAGAAAGGGACTCCCAGGCGTGTGGAGCGACGGGGAGAAAGAGCGGGCGCTGAGGAACACAGTTTCAAACAGACTGTCTCCACACAAACAGGCACCTGTCTGCAGGTATCCTAGAGCTTGATTCTTGAACTTGAGGAAACACGCGTCTGAGCAAAACTCCCAAACGCTTCCAGGAAAGACACAGGCTCTCCCACAAGCACACAAGTGTTTGCCCTCAGCTATAGATCAGGGACAAGCTTGTGAAGAGATGCCCTGCTATTCTTTCGCCTTATGGCATCATGTGTTTCGTTCCTCTTGGAGATCGATTGTTAAACGTCTTTCCTAGGGCGACTGTGAAGCATTTGCCAGCGGAGGAGAAGTAGCACGGAGCAGCATTCAGTACTGCCTACGAGTGTCTTTGCTACCCTACTAGCGGAGCTCCAAGAACAGGCACACATCTTCAGGTACCTTCCAAATGTGGATTCCCCTGCAGCCCCGTAGGCGGGCGTGCAGTACGCCAACCATCAACGGACGTTTTTCCCCTCAAGCCTGTCAGGACGTTGCTCGTCCGTCTTTCCCTCAATAGATGGGAGTAGGCGCGCTTGCGGATGTGTGCGTGTGTGTGGCCACGCGTTTGCTTAGGCATCAGTGTGTGAAAAGGTAGGTGCTTTTCTCTAGCTGCGTGTGCGTGCACGTGGTGCTGGGTGCACATCCCTGGGTGCTCGTGGGAAGGTTTCTGCATGGTTTTCGCTGAGGAATCGTGTGTGTGCACATGGACAAAGAGAAGGCGCAGCAACCAGGTTCCAGCGCCGAAGAAGGCAAAAGGCAAGGTTTCCGGCGCTATCTCCTTCTCTCCGCAGACCTAGTCGCGCAAAGCAAGCCGCTAAGCCGGCGACCGGCAAGAGAGCTACAACGAAGCATGCCGAACGGAGAAAATAGCAGCAGCTCATCTGTTCACACCTTGTTTCTGCCATGTGCTTGAACGCCAAGACGTTCGCGCTTCTGTGAGATGAAAGACGTCCTTCTGCATATGTGCTTGCTCACACCGGTGCACTTGTTAGTGTATCCATTCAGTCCTGGGCTGCGGGGCATTCAGAAGTGGCTCTGTGGAGACGTCTGCATAGAGGCAGCTGTCAGAACGCGCACACTCGATTGTTCACCAAAACATATGCAGACGCGTCCTTAGCCTGTAGATTTGGATGCACAGAGTTCCCTGTGTTCGCAAGAGACAAGGGAATCGCGTCTGTACGCACAGAAGCAATAGCGGACCGTTTCCCTCGGAGTGAACGCGAAGAGCCGTCTATGTACTCGCAGACACGGGAACGTGCCTCAATGCGGTCACAGAGGCAGCAGCTTTTGCACAGATGCTCTGGTGATTCTGGCACTTTCCAGGCACACTCCTGAAAGTCGCGCACACTGCTGTTCACTCGCTAAACGACCTCTTGGGAAACACGTCTCCGGTCGATGGACCGCTCAGATTGCTTCTCGTGTAACTGTGAACTGTGTCAGCGCAGGGAATCCGTCTCTGTTGAGCAGATGTCAATCCTGCCTCGGTTTTGCTTTGTTGCCTCTACCAAGATGATTTCCCGTTTCTCTCTTCACTGGAGCACGCAGACACAGCCAACGCACATCAAGTGTCAAGAGACACGCTCTGCTGAGCTCAACGCTTGTGCAGATGCACATGTGCGACGAAGTCAACACACGTGCTTGTGGAGAGAAAGAAAGGGACTCCCAGGCGTGTGGAGCGACGGGGAGAAAGAGCGGGCGCTGAGGAACACAGTTTCAAACAGACTGTCTCCACACAAACAGGCACCTGTCTGCAGGTATCCTAGAGCTTGATTCTTGAACTTGAGGAAACACGCGTCTGAGCAAAACTCCCAAACGCTTCCAGGAAAGACACACGCTCTCCCACAAGCACACAAGTGTTTGCCCTCAGCTATAGATCAGGGACAAGCTTGTGAAGAGATGCCCTGCTATTCTTTCGCCTTATGGCATCATGTGTTTCGTTCCTCTTGGAGATCGATTGTTAAACGTCTTTCCTCGGGCGACTGTGAAGCATTTGCCAGCGGAGGAGAAGTAGCACGGAGCAGCATTCAGTACTGCCTACGAGTGTCTTTGCTACCCTACTAGCGGAGCTCCAAGAACAGGCACACATCTTCAGGTACCTTCCAAATGTGGATTCCCCTGCAGCCCCGTAGGCGGGCGTGCAGTACGCCAACCATCAACGGACGTTTTTCCCCTCAAGCCTGTCAGGACGTTGCTCGTCCGTCTTTCCCTCAATAGATGGGAGTAGGCGCGCTTGCGGATGTGTGCGTGTGTGTGGCCACGCGTTTGCTTAGGCATCAGTGTGTGAAAAGGTAGGTGCTTTTCTCTAGCTGCGTGTGCGTGCACGTGGTGCTGGGTGCACATCCCTGGGTGCTCGTGGAAAGGTTTCTGCATGGTTTTCGCTGAGGAATCGTGTGTGTGCACATGGACAAAGAGAAGGTGCAGCAACCAGGTTCCAGCGCCGAAGAAGGCAAAAGGCAAGGTTTCCGGCGCTATCTCCTTCTCTCCGCAGACCTAGTCGCGCAAAGCAAGCCGCTAAGCCGGCGACCGGCAAGAGAGCTACAACGAAGCATGCCGAACGGAGAAAATAGCAGCAGCTCATCTGTTCACACCTTGTTTCTGCCATGTGCTTGAACGCCAAGACGTTCGCGCTTCTGTGAGATGAAAGACGTCCTTCTGCATATGTGCTTGCTCACACCGGTGCACTTGTTAGTGTATCCATTCAGTCCTGGGCTGCGGGGCATTCAGAAGTGGCTCTGTGGAGACGTCTGCATAGAGGCAGCTGTCAGAACACGCACACTCGATTGTTCACCAAAACATATGCAGACGCGTCCTTAGCCTGTAGATTTGGATGCACAGAGTTCCCTGTGTTCGCAAGAGACAAGGGAATCGCGTCTGTACGCACAGAAGCAATAGCGGACCGTTTCCCTCGGAGTGAACGCGAAGAGCCGTCTATGTACTCGCAGACACGGGAACGTGCCTCAATGCGGTCACAGAGGCAGCAGCTTTTGCACAGATGCTCTGGTGATTCTGGCACTTTCCAGGCACACTGCTGAAAGTCGCGCACACTGCTGTTCACTCGCTAAACGACCTCTTGGGAAACACGTCTCCGGTCGATGGACCGCTCAGATTGCTTCTCGTGTAACTGTGAACTGTGTCAGCGCAGGGAATCCGTCTCTGTTGAGCAGATGTCAATCCTGCCTCGCTTTTGCTTTGTTGCCTCTACCAAGATGATTTCCCGTTTCTCTCTTCACTGGAGCACGCAGACACAGCCAACGCACATCAAGTGTCAAGAGACACGCTCTGCTGAGCTCAACGCTTGTGCAGATGCACATGTGCGACGAAGTCAACACACGTGCTTGTGGAGAGAAAGAAAGGGACTCCCAGGTGTGTGGAGCGACGGGGAGAAAGAGCGGGCGCTGAGGAACACAGTTTCAAACAGACTGTCTCCACACAAACAGGCACCTGTCTGCAGGTATCCTAGATCTTGATTCTTGAACTTGAGGAAACACGCGTCTGAGCAAAACTCCCAAACGCTTCCAGGAAAGACACACGCTCTCCCACAAGCACACAAGTGTTTGCCCTCAGCTATAGATCAGGGACAAGCTTGTGAAGAGATGCCCTGCTATTCTTTCGCCTTATGGCATCATGTGTTTCGTTCCTCTTGGAGATCGATTGTTAAACGTCTTTCCTAGGGTGACTGTGAAGCATTTGCCAGCGGAGGAGAAGTAGCACGGAGCAGCATTCAGTACTGCCTACGAGTGTCTTTGCTACCCTACTAGCGGAGCTCCAAGAACAGGCACACATCTTCAGGTACCTTCCAAATGTGGATTCCCCTGCAGCCCCGTAGGCGGGCGTGCAGTATGCCAACCATCAACGGACGTTTTTCCCCTCAAGCCTGTCAGGACGTTGCTCGTCCGTCTTTCCCTCAATAGATGGGAGTAGGCGCGCTTGCGGATGTGTGCGTGTGTGTGGCCACGCGTTTGCTTAGGCATCAGTGTGTGAAAAGGTAGGTGCTTTTCTCTAGCTGCGTGTGCGTGCACGTGGTGCTGGGTGCACATCCCTGGGTGCTCGTGGGAAGGTTTCTGCATGGTTTTCGCTGAGGAATCGTGTGTGTGCACATGGACAAAGAGAAGGCGCAGCAACCAGGTTCCAGCGCCGAAGAAGGCAAAAGGCAAGGTTTCCGGCGCTATCTCCTTCTCTCCGCAGACCTAGTCGCGCAAAGCAAGCCGCTAAGCCGGCGACCGGCAAGAGAGCTACAACGAAGCATGCCGAACGGAGAAAATAGCAGCAGCTCATCTGTTCACACCTTGTTTCTGCCATGTGCTTGAACGCCAAGACGTTCGCGCTTCTGTGAGATGAAAGACGTCCTTCTGCATATGTGCTTGCTCACACCGGTGCACTTGTTAGTGTATCCATTCAGTCCTGGGCTGCGGGGCATTCAGAAGTGGCTCTGTGGAGACGTCTGCATAGAGGCAGCTGTCAGAACACGCACACTCGATTGTTCACCAAAACATATGCAGACGCGTCCTTAGCCTGTAGATTTGGATGCACAGAGTTCCCTGTGTTCGCAAGAGACAAGGGAATCGCGTCTGTACGCACAGAAGCAATAGCGGACCGTTTCCCTCGGAGTGAACGCGAAGAGCCGTCTATGTACTCGCAGACACGGGAACGTGCCTCAATGCGGTCACAGAGGCAGCAGCTTTTGCACAGATGCTCTGGTGATTCTGGCACTTTCCAGGCACACTGCTGAAAGTCGCGCACACTGCTGTTCACTCGCTAAACGACCTCTTGGGAAACACGTCTCCGGTCGATGGACCGCTCAGATTGCTTCTCGTGTAACTGTGAACTGTGTCAGCGCAGGGAATCCGTCTCTGTTGAGCAGATGTCAATCCTGCCTCGGTTTTGCTTTGTTGCCTCTACCAAGATGATTTCCCGTTTCTCTCTTCACTGGAGCAGGCAGACACAGCCAACGCACATCAAGTGTCAAGAGACACGCTCTGCTGAGCTCAACGCTTGTGCAGATGCACATGTGCGACGAAGTCAACACACGTGCTTGTGGAGAGAAAGAAAGGGACTCCCAGGCGTGTGGAGCGACGGGGAGAAAGAGCGGGCGCTGAGGAACACAGTTTCAAACAGACTGTCTCCACACAAACAGGCACCTGTCTGCAGGTATCCTAGATCTTGATTCTTGAACTTGAGGAAACACGCGTCTGAGCAAAACTCCCAAACGCTTCCAGGAAAGACACACGCTCTCCCACAAGCACACAAGTGTTTGCCCTCAGCTATAGATCAGGGACAAGCTTGTGAAGAGATGCCCTGCTATTCTTTCGCCTTATGGCATCATGTGTTTCGTTCCTCTTGGAGATCGATTGTTAAACGTCTTTCCTAGGGCGACTGTGAAGCATTTGCCAGCGGAGGAGAAGTAGCACGGAGCAGCATTCAGTACTGCCTACGAGTGTCTTTGCTACCCTACTAGCGGAGCTCCAAGAACAGGCACACATCTTCAGGTACCTTCCAAATGTGGATTCCCCTGCAGCCCCGTAGGCGGGCGTGCAGTACGCCAACCATCAACGGACGTTTTTCCCCTCAAGCCTGTCAGGACGTTGCTCGTCCGTCTTTCCCTCAATAGATGGGAGTAGGCGCGCTTGCGGATGTGTGCGTGTGTGTGGCCACGCGTTTGCTTAGGCATCAGTGTGTGAAAAGGTAGGTGCTTTTCTCTAGCTGCGTGTGCGTGCACGTGGTGCTGGGTGCACATCCCTGGGTGCTCGAGGTAAGGTTTCTGCATGGTTTTCGCCGAGGAATCGTGTGTGTGCACATGGACAAAGAGAAGGCGCAGCAACCAGGTTCCAGCGCCGAAGAAGGCAAAAGGCAAGGTTTCCGGCGCTATCTCCTTCTCTCCGCAGACCTATGCGCGCAAAGCAAGCCGCTAAGCCGGCGACCGGCAAGAGAGCTACAACGAAGCATGCCGAACGGAGAAAATAGCAGCAGCTCATCTGTTCACACCTTGTTTCTGCCATGTGCTTGAACGCCAAGACGTTCGCGCTTCTGTGAGATGAAAGACGTCCTTCTGCATATGTGCTTGCTCACACCGGTGCACTTGTTAGTGTATCCATTCAGTCCTGGGCTGCGGGGCATTCAGAAGTGGCTCTGTGGAGACGTCTGCATAGAGGTAGCTGTCAGAACACGCACACTCGATTGTTCACCAAAACATATGCAGACGCGTCCTTAGCCTGTAGATTTGGATGCACAGAGTTCCCTGTGTTCGCAAGAGACAAGGGAATCGCGTCTGTACGCACACAAGCAATAGCGGACTGTTTCGTTCGGAGTGAACGCGAAGAGCCGTCTATGTACTCGCAGACACGGGAACGTGCCTCAATGCGGTCACAGAGGCAGCAGCTTTTGCACAGATGCTCTGGTGATTCTGGCACTTTCCAGGCACACTGCTGAAAGTCGCGCACACTGCTGTTCACTCGCTAAACGACCTCTTGGGAAACACGTCTCCGGTCGATGGACCGCTCAGATTGCTTCTCGTGTAACTGTGAACTGTGTCAGCGCAGGGAATCCGTCTCTGTTGAGCAGATGTCAATCCTGCCTCGCTTTTGCTTTGTTGCCTCTACCAAGATGATTTCCCGTTTCTCTCTTCACTGGAGCACGCAGACACAGCCAACGCACATCAAGTGTCAAGAGACACGCTCTGCTGAGCTCAACGCTTGTGCAGATGCACATGTGCGACGAAGTCAACACACGTGCTTGTGGAGAGAAAGAAAGGGACTCCCAGGCGTGTGGAGCGACGGGGAGAAAGAGCGGGCGCTGAGGAACACAGTTTCAAACAGACTGTCTCCACACAAACAGGCACCTGTCTGCAGGTATCCTAGAGCTTGATTCTTGAACTTGAGGAAACACGCGTCTGAGCAAAACTCCCAAACGCTTCCAGGAAAGACACAGGCTCTCCCACAAGCACACAAGTGTTTGCCCTCAGCTATAGATCAGGGACAAGCTTGTGAAGAGATGCCCTGCTATTCTTTCGCCTTATGGCATCATGTGTTTCGTTCCTCTTGGAGATCGATTGTTAAACGTCTTTCCTAGGGCGACTGTGAAGCATTTGCCAGCGGAGGAGAAGTAGCACGGAGCAGCATTCAGTACTGCCTACGAGTGTCTTTGCTACCCTACTAGCGGAGCTCCAAGAACAGGCACACATCTTCAGGTACCTTCCAAATGTGGATTCCCCTGCAGCCCCGTAGGCGGGCGTGCAGTACGCCAACCATCAACGGACGTTTTTCCCCTCAAGCCTGTCAGGACGTTGCTCGTCCGTCTTTCCCTCAATAGATGGGAGTAGGCGCGCTTGCGGATGTGTGCGTGTGTGTGGCCACGCGTTTGCTTAGGCATCAGTGTGTGAAAAGGTAGGTGCTTTTCTCTAGCTGCGTGTGCGTGCACGTGGTGCTGGGTGCACATCCCTGGGTGCTCGTGGAAAGGTTTCTGCATGGTTTTCGCTGAGGAATCGTGTGTGTGCACATGGACAAAGAGAAGGCGCAGCAACCAGGTTCCAGCGCCGAAGAAGGCAAAAGGCAAGGTTTCCGGCGCTATCTCCTTCTCTCCCCAGACCTAGTCGCGCAAAGCAAGCCGCTAAGACGGCGACCGGCAAGAGAGCTACAACGAAGCATGCCGACCGGAGAAAATAGCAGCAGCTCATCTGTTCACACCTTGTTTCTGCCATGTGCTTGAACGCCAAGACGTTCGCGCTTCTGTGAGATGAAAGACGTCCTTCTGCATATGTGGTTGCTCACACCGGTGCACTTGTTAGCGTATCCATTCAGTCCTGGGCTGCGGGGCATTCAGAAGTGGCTCTGTGGAGACGTCTGCATAGAGACAGCTGTCACAGCACGCACACTCGATTGTTCACCAAAACATATGCAGACGCGTCCTTAGCCTGTAGATTTGGATGCACAGAGTTCCCTGTGTTCGCAAGAGACAAGGGAATCGCGTCTGTACGCACAGAAGCAATAGCGGACCGTTTCCCTCGGAGTGAACGCGAAAGAGCCGTCTATATACTCGCAGACACGGGAACGTGCCTCAATGCGGTCACAGAGGCAGCAGCTTTTGCACAGATGCTCTGGTGATTCTGGCACTTTCCAGGCACACTCCTGAAAGTCGCGCACACTGCTGTTCACTCGCTAAACGACCTCTTGGGAAACACGTCTCCGGTCGATGGACCGCTCAGATTGCTTCTCGTGTAACTGTGAACTGTGTCAGCGCGGGGAATCCGTCTCTGTTGAGCAGATGTCAATCCTGCCTCGCTTTTGCTTTGTTGCCTCTACCAAGATGATTTCCCGTTTCTCTCTTCACTGGAGCAGGCAGACACAGCCAACGCACATCAAGTGTCAAGAGACACACTCTGCTGAGCTCAACGCTTGTGCAGAGGCACATGTGCGACGGAGTCAACACACGTGCTTGTGGAGAGAAAGAAAGGGACTCCCAGGCGTGTGGAGCGACGGGGAGAAAGAGCGGGCGCAAAGGAACACAGAGTTTCAGGCAGACTCTCTCCACACAAACAGGCACCTGTCTGCAGGTATCCTAGATCTTGATTCTTGAACTTGAGGAAACACGCGTCTGAGCAAAACTCCCAAACGCTTCGAGGAAAGACACAGGCTCTCCCACAAGCACACAAGTGTTTGCCCTCAGCTATAGATCAGGGACAAGCTTGTGAAGAGATGCCCTGCTATTCTTTCGCCTTATGGCATCATGTGTTTCGTTTCTCTTGGAGATCGATTGCTAAACGTCTTTCCTCGGGCGACTGTGAAGCATTTGCCACCGGAGGAGAAGTAGCACGGAGCAGCATTCAGTACTGCCTACGATTGTCTTTGCTACCCTACTAGCGGAGCTCCAAGAACAGGCACACATCTTCAGGTACCTTCCAAATGTGGATTCCCCTGCAGCCCCGTAGGCGGGCGTGCAGTACGCCAACCATCAACGGACGTTTTTCCCCTCAAGCCTGTCAGGACGTTTCTCGTCCGTCTTTCCCTCAATAGATGGGAGTAGGCGCGCTTGCGGATGTGTGCGTGTGTGTGGCCACGCGTTTGCTTAGGCATCAGTGTGTGAAAAGGTAGGTGCTTTTCTCTAGCTGCGTGTGCGTGCACGTGGTGCTGGGTGCACATCCCTGGGTGCTCGTGGAAAGGTTTCTGCATGGTTTTTGCTGAGGAATCGTGTGTGTGCACATGGACAAAGAGAAGGCGCAGCAACCAGGTTCCAGCGCCGAAGAAGGCAAAAGGCAAGGTTTCCGGCGCTATCTCCTTCTCTCCCCAGACCTAGTCGCGCAAAGCAAGCCGCTAAGCCGGCGACCGGCAAGAGAGCTACAACGAAGCATGCCGAACGGAGAAAATAGCAGCAGCTCATCTGTTCACACCTTGTTTCTGCCATGTGCTTGACCGCCAAGACGTTCGCGCTTCTGTGAGATGAAAGACGTCCTTCTGCATATGTGGTTGCTCACACCGGTGCACTTGTTAGTGTATCCATTCAGTCCTGGGCTGCGGGGCATTCAGAAGTGGCTCTGTGGAGACGTCTGCATAGAGACAGCTGTCACAGCACGCACACTCGATTGTTCACCAAAACATATGCAGACGCGTCCTTAGCCTGTAGATTTGGATGCACAGAGTTCCCTGTGTTCGCAAGAGACAAGGGAATCGCGTCTGTACGCACAGAAGCAATAGCGGACCGTTTCCCTCGGAGTGAACGCGAAAGAGCCGTCTATATACTCGCAGACACGGGAACGTGCCTCAATGCGGTCACAGAGGCAGCAGCTTTTGCACAGATGCTCTGGTGATTCTGGCACTTTCCAGGCACACTCCTGAAAGTCGCGCACACTGCTGTTCACTCGCTAAACGACCTCTTGGGAAACACGTCTCCGGTCGATGGACCGCTCAGATTGCTTCTCGTGTAACTGTGAACTGTGTCAGCACGGGGAATCCGTCTCTGTTGAGCAGTTGTCAATCCTTCCTCGCTTTTGCTTTGTTGCCTCTACCAAGATGATTTCCCGTTTCTCTCTACACTGGAGCAGGCAGACACAGCCAACGCACATCAAGTGTCAAGAGACACACTCTGCTGAGCTCAACGCTTGTGCAGAGGCACATGTGCGACGGAGTCAACACACGTGCTTGTGGAGAGAAAGAAAGGGACTCCCAGGCGTGTGGAGCGACGGGGAGAAAGAGCGGGCGCAAAGGAACACAGAGTTTCAGGCAGACTCTCTCCACACAAACAGGCACCTGTCTGCAGGTATCCTAGATCTTGATTCTTGAACTTGAGGAAACACGCGTCTGAGCAAAACTCCCAAACACTTCGAGGAAAGACACAGGCTCTCCCACAAGCACACAAGTGTTTGCCCTCAGCTATAGATCAGGGACAAGCTTGTGAAGAGATGCCCTGCTATTCTTTCGCCTTATGGCATCATGTGTTTCGTTTCTCTTGGAGATCGATTGCTAAACGTCTTTCCTCGGGCGACTGTGAAGCATTTGCCACCGGAGGAGAAGTAGCACGGAGCAGCATTCAGTACTGCCTACGAGTGTCTTTGCTACCCCACTAGCGGAGCTCCAAGAACAGGCACACATCTTCAGGTACCTTCCAAATGTGGATTCCCCTGCATCCCCGTAGGCGGGCGTGCAGTACGCCAACCATCAACAGACGTTTTTCCCCTCAAGCCTGTCAGGACGTTTCTCGTCTGTCTTTCCCTCAATAGATGGGAGTAGGCGCGCTTGCGGATGTGTGCGTGTGTGTGGCCACGCGTTTGCTTAGGCATCAGTGTGTGAAAAGGTAGGTGCTTTTCTCTAGCTGCGTGTGCGTGCACGTGGTGCTGGGTGCACATCCCTGGGTGCTCGTGGAAAGGTTTCTGCATGGTTTTCGCTGAGGAATCGTGTGTGTGCACATGGACAAAGAGAAGGCGCAGCAACCAGGTTCCAGCGCCGAAGAAGGCAAAAGGCAAGGTTTCCGGCGCTATCTCCTTCTCTCCCCAGACCTAGTCGCGCAAAGCAAGCCGCTAAGCCGGCGACCGGCAAGAGAGCTACAACGAAGCATGCCGAACGGAGAAAATAGCAGCAGCTCATCTGTTCACACCTTGTTTCTGCCATGTGCTTGAACGCCAAGACGTTCGTGCTTCTGTGAGATGAAAGACGTCCTTCTGCATATGTGGTTGCTCACACCGGTGCACTTGTTAGTGTATCCATTCAGTCCTGGGCTGCGGGGCATTCAGAAGTGGCTCTGTGGAGACGTCTGCATAGAGGCAGTTGTCAGAGCACGCACACTCGATTGTACACCAAAACATATGCAGACGCGTCCTTAGCCTGTAGATTTGGATGCACAGAGTTCCCTGTGTTCGCAAGAGACAAGGGAATCGCGTCTGTACGCACAGAAGCAATAGCGGACCGTTTCCCTCGGAGTGAACGCGAAAGAGCCGTCTATATACTCGCAGACACGGGAACGTGCCTCAATGCGGTCACAGAGGCAGCAGCTTTTGCACAGATGCTCTGGTGATTCTGGCACTTTCCAGGCACACTCCTGAAAGTCGCGCACACTGCTGTTCACTCGCTAAACGACCTCTTGGGAAACACGTCTCCGGTCGATGGACCGCTCAGATTGCTTCTCGTGTAACTGTGAACTGTGTCAGCGCGGGGAATCCGTCTCTGTTGAGCAGATGTCAATCCTGCCTCGCTTTTGCTTTGTTGCCTCTACCAAGATGATTTCCCGTTTCTCTCTTCACTGGAGCACGCAGACACAGCCAACGCACATCAAGTGTCAAGAGACACACTCTGCTGAGCTCAACGCTTGTGCAGAGGCACATGTGCGACGGAGTCAACACACGTGCTTGTGGAGAGAAAGAAAGGGACTCCCAGGCGTGTGGAGCGACGGGGAGAAAGAGCGGGCGCAAAGGAACACAGAGTTTCAGGCAGACTCTCTCCACACAAACAGGCACCTGTCTGCAGGTATCCTAGATCTTGATTCTTGAACTTGAGGAAACACGCGTCTGAGCAAAACTCCCAAACGCTTCGAGGAAAGACACAGGCTCTCCCACAAGCACACAAGTGTTTGCCCTCAGCTATAGATCAGGGACAAGCTTGTGAAGAGATGCCCTGCTATTCTTTCGCCTTATGGCATCATGTGTTTCGTTTCTCTTGGAGATCGATTGCTAAACGTCTTTCCTCGGGCGACTGTGAAGCATTTGCCAGCGGAGGAGAAGTAGCACGGAGCAGCATTCAGTACTGCCTACGAGTGTCTTTGCTACCCCACTAGCGGAGCTCCAAGAACAGGCACACATCTTCAGGTACCTTCCAAATGTGGATTCCCCTGCAGCCCCGTAGGCGGGCGTGCAGTACGCCAACCATCAACGGACGTTTTTCCCCTCAAGCCTGTCAGGACGTTTCTCGTCCGTCTTTCCCTCAATAGATGGGAGTAGGCGCGCTTGCGGATGTGTGCGTGTGTGTGGCCACGCGTTTGCTTAGGCATCAGTGTGTGAAAAGGTAGGTGCTTTTCTCTAGCTGCGTGTGCGTGCACGTGGTGCTGGGTGCACATCCCTGGGTGCTCGTGGAAAGGTTTCTGCATGGTTTTCGCTGAGGAGTCGTGTGTGTGCACATGGACAAAGAGAAGGCGCAGCAACCAGGTTCCAGCGCCGAAGAAGGCAAAAGGCAAGGTTTCCGGCGCTATCTCCTTCTCTCCGCAGACCTAGTCGCGCAAAGCAAGCCGCTAAGCCGGCGACCGGCAAGAGAGCTACAACGAAGCATGCCGAATGGAGAAAATAGCAGCAGCTCATCTGTTCACACCTTGTTTCTGCCATGTGCTTGAACGCCAAGACGTTCGCGCTTCTGTGAGATGAAAGACGTCCTTCTGCATATGTGGTTGCTCACACCGGTGCACTTGTTAGCGTATCCATTCAGTCCTGGGCTGCGGGGCATTCAGAAGTGGCTCTGTGGAGACGTCTGCATAGAGGCAGCTGTCAGAACACGCACACTCGATTGTTCACCAAAACATATGCAGACGCGTCCTTAGCCTGTAGATTTGGATGCACAGAGTTCCCTGTGTTCGCAAGAGACAAGGGAATCGCGTCTGTACGCACAGAAGCAATAGCGGACCGTTTCCCTCGGAGTGAACGCGAAAGAGCCGTCTATATATCGCAGACACGGGAACGTGCCTCAATGCGGTCACAGAGGCAGCAGCTTTTGCACAGATGCTCTGGTGATTCTGGCACTTTCCAGGCACACTCCTGAAAGTCGCGCACACTGCTGTTCACTCGCTAAACGACCTCTTGGGAAACACGTCTCCGGTCGATGGACCGCTCAGATTGCTTCTCGTGTAACTGTGAACTGTGTCAGCGCGGGGAATCCGTCTCTGTTGAGCAGATGTCAATCCTGCCTCGCTTTTGCTTTGTTGCCTCTACCAAGATGATTTCCCGTTTCTCTCTTCACTGGAGCACGCAGACACAGCCAACGCACATCAAGTGTCAAGAGACACACTCTGCTGAGCTCAACGCTTGTGCAGAGGCACATGTGCGACGGAGTCAACACACGTGCTTGTGGAGAGAAAGAAAGGGACTCCCAGGCGTGTGGAGCGACGGGGAGAAAGAGCGGGCGCAAAGGAACACAGAGTTTCAGGCAGACTCTCTCCACACAAACAGGCACCTGTCTGCAGGTATCCTAGATCTTGATTCTTGAACTTGAGGAAACACGCGTCTGAGCAAAACTCCCAAACGCTTCGAGGAAAGACACAGGCTCTCCCACAAGCACACAAGTGTTTGCCCTCAGCTATAGATCAGGGACAAGCTTGTGAAGAGATGCCCTGCTATTCTTTCGCCTTATGGCATCATGTGTTTCGTTTCTCTTGGAGATCGATTGCTAAACGTCTTTCCTCGGGCGACTGTGAAGCATTTGCCACCGGAGGAGAAGTAGCACGGAGCAGCATTCAGTACTGCCTACGAGTGTCTTTGCTACCCTACTAGCGGAGCTCCAAGAACAGGCACACATCTTCAGGTACCTTCCAAATGTGGATTCCCCTGCAGCCCCGTAGGCGGGCGTGCAGTACGCCAACCATCAACGGACGTTTTTCCCCTCAAGCCTGTCAGGACGTTTCTCGTCCGTCTTTCCCTCAACAGATGGGAGTAGGCACGCTTGCGGATGTGTGCGTGTGTGTGGCCACGCGTTTGCTTAGGCATCAGTGTGTGAAAAGGTAGGTGCTTTTCTCTAGCTGCGTGTGCGTGCACGTGGTGCTGGGTGCACATCCCTGGGTGCTCGTGGAAAGGTTTCTGCATGGTTTTCGCTGAGGAATCGTGTGTGTGCACATGGACAAAGAGAAGGCGCAGCAACCAGGTTCCAGCGCCGAAGAAGGCAAAAGGCAAGGTTTCCGGCGCTATCTCCTTCTCTCCGCAGACCTAGTCGCGCAAAGCAAGCCGCTAAGCCGGCGACCGGCAAGAGAGCTACAACGAAGCATGCCGAATGGAGAAAATAGCAGCAGCTCATCTGTTCACACCTTGTTTCTGCCATGTGCTTGAACGCCAAGACGTTCGCGCTTCTGTGAGATGAAAGACGTCCTTCTGCATATGTGGTTGCTCACACCGGTGCACTTGTTAGCGTATCCATTCAGTCCTGGGCTGCGGGGCATTCAGAAGTGGCTCTGTGGAGACGTCTGCATAGAGGCAGCTGTCAGAGCACGCACACTCGATTGTTCACCAAAACATATGCAGACGCGTCCTTAGCCTGTAGATTTGGATGCACAGAGTTCCCTGTGTTCGCAAGAGACAAGGGAATCGCGTCTGTACGCACAGAAGCAATAGCGGACCGTTTCCCTCGGAGTGAACGCGAAAGAGCCGTCTATATACTCGCAGACACGGGAACGTGCCTCAATGCGGTCACAGAGGCAGCAGCTTTTGCACAGATGCTCTGGTGATTCTGGCACTTTCCAGGCACACTCCTGAAAGTCGCGCACACTGCTGTTCACTCGCTAAACGACCTCTTGGGAAACACGTCTCCGGTCGATGGACCGCTCAGATTGCTTCTCGTGTAACTGTGAACTGTGTCAGCGCGGGGAATCCGTCTCTGTTGAGCAGATGTCAATCCTGCCTCGCTTTTGCTTTGTTGCCTCTACCAAGATGATTTCCCGTTTTCTCTTCACTGGAGCAGGCAGACACAGCCAACGCACATCAAGTGTCAAGAGACACACTCTGCTGAGCTCAACGCTTGTGCAGAGGCACATGTGCGACGGAGTCAACACACGTGCTTGTGGAGAGAAAGAAAGGGACTCCCAGGCGTGTGGAGCGACGGGGAGAAAGAGCGGGCGCAAAGGAACACAGAGTTTCAGGCAGACTCTCTCCACACAAACAGGCACCTGTCTGCAGGTATCCTAGATCTTGATTCTTGAACTTGAGGAAACACGCGTCTGAGCAAAACTCCCAAACGCTTCGAGGAAAGACACAGGCTCTCCCACAAGCACACAAGTGTTTGCCCTCAGCTATAGATCAGGGACAAGCTTGTGAAGAGATGCCCTGCTATTCTTTCGCCTTATGGCATCATGTGTTTCGTTTCTCTTGGAGATCGATTGCTAAACGTCTTTCCTCGGGCGACTGTGAAGCATTTGCCACCGGAGGAGAAGTAGCACGGAGCAGCATTCAGTACTGCCTACGAGTGTCTTTGCTACCCCACTAGCGGAGCTCCAAGAACAGGCACACATCTTCAGGTACCTTCCAAATGTGGATTCCCCTGCAGCCCCGTAGGCGGGTGTGCAGTACGCCAACCATCAACGGACGTTTTTCCCCTCAAGCCTGTCAGGACGTTTCTCGTCCGTCTTTCCCTCAATAGATGGGAGTAGGCGCGCTTGCGGATGTGTGCGTGTGTGTGGCCACGCGTTTGCTTAGGCATCAGTGTGTGAAAAGGTAGGTGCTTTTCTCTAGCTGCGTGTGCGTGCACGTGGTGCTGGGTGCACATCCCTGGGTGCTCGTGGAAAGGTTTCTGCATGGTTTTCGCTGAGGAATCGTGTGTGTGCACATGGACAAAGAGAAGGCGCAGCAACCAGGTTCCAGCGCCGAAGAAGGCAAAAGGCAAGGTTTCCGGCGCTATCTCCTTCTCTCCCCAGACCTAGTCGCGCAAAGCAAGCCGCTAAGCCGGCGACCGGCAAGAGAGCTACAACGAAGCATGCCGACCGGAGAAAATAGCAGCAGCTCATCTGTTCACACCTTGTTTCTGCCATGTGCTTGAACGCCAAGACGTTCGCGCTTCTGTGAGATGAAAGACGTCCTTCTGCATATGTGGTTGCTCACACCGGTGCACTTGTTAGTATATCCATTCAGTCCTGGGCTGCGGGGCATTCAGAAGTGGCTCTGTGGAGACGTCTGCATAGAGGCAGCTGTCACAGCACGCACACTCGATTGTTCACCAAAACATATGCAGACGCGTCCTTAGCCTGTAGATTTGGATGCACAGAGTTCCCTGTGTTCGCAAGAGACAAGGGAATCGCGTCTGTACGCACAGAAGCAATAGCGGACCGTTTCCCTCGGAGTGAACGCGAAAGAGCCGTCTATATACTCGCAGACACGGGAACGTGCCTCAATGCGGTCACAGAGGCAGCAGCTTTTGCACAGATGCTCTGGTGATTCTGGCACTTTCCAGGCACACTCCTGAAAGTCGCGCACACTGCTGTTCACTCGCTAAACGACCTCTTGGGAAACACGTCTCCGGTCGATGGACCGCTCAGATTGCTTCTCGTGTAACTGTGAACTGTGTCAGCGCGGGGAATCCGTCTCTGTTAAGCAGATGTCAATCCTGCCTCGCTTTTGCTTTGTTGCCTCTACCAAGATGATTTCCCGTTTCTCTCTTCACTGGAGCACGCAGACACAGCCAACGCACATCAAGTGTCAAGAGACACACTCTGCTGAGCTCAACGCTTGTGCAGAGGCACATGTGCGACGGAGTCAACACACATGCTTGTGGAGAGAAAGAAAGGGACTCCCAGGCGTGTGGAGCGACGGGGAGAAAGAGCGGGCGCAAAGGAACACAGAGTTTCAGGCAGACTCTCTCCACACAAACAGGCACCTGTCTGCAGGTATCCTAGATCTTGATTCTTGAACTTGAGGAAACACGCGTCTGAGCAAAACTCCCAAACGCTTCGAGGAAAGACACAGGCTCTCCCACAAGCACACAAGTGTTTGCCCTCAGCTATAGATCAGGGACAAGCTTGTGAAGAGATGCCCTGCTATTCTTTCGCCTTATGGCATCATGTGTTTCGTTTCTCTTGGAGATGGATTGCTAAACGTCTTTCCTCGGGCGACTGTGAAGCATTTGCCACCGGAGAAGTAGCATGGAGCAGCATTCAGTACTGCCTACGAGTGTCTTTGCTACCCTACTAGCGGAGCTCCCAGAACAGGCACACATCTTCAGGTACCTTCCAAATGTGGATTCCCCTGCAGCCCCGTAGGCGGGCGTGCAGTACGCCAACCATCAACGGACGTTTTTCCCCTCAAGCCTGTCAGGACGTTTCTCGTCCGTCTTTCCCTCAATAGATGGGAGCAGGCGCGCTTGCGGATGTGTGCGTGTGTGTGGCCACGCGTTTGCTTAGGCATCAGTGTGTGAAAAGGTAGGTGCTTTTCTCTAGCTGTGTGTGCGTGCACGTGGTGCTGGGTGCACATCCCTGGGTGCTCGTGGAAAGGTTTCTGCATGGTTTTTGCTGAGGAATCGTGTGTGTGCACATGGACAAAGAGAAGGCGCAGCAACCAGGTTCCAGCGCCGAAGAAAGCAAAAGGCAAGGTTTCCGGCGCTATCTCCTTCTCTCCCCAGACCTAGTCGCGCAAAGCAAGCCGCTAAGCCGGCGACCGGCAAGAGAGCTACAACGAAGCATGCCGAACGGAGAAAATAGCAGCAGCTCATCTGTTCACACCTTGTTTCTGCCATGTGCTTGAACGCCAAGACGTTCGCGCTTCTGTGAGATGAAAGACGTCCTTCTGCATATGTGGTTGCTCACACCGGTGCACTTGTTAGCGTATCCATTCAGTCCTGGGCACGGGGCATTCAGAAGTGGCTCTGTGGAGAGGTCTGCATAGAGACAGCTGTCACAGCACGCACACTCGATTGTTCACCAAAACATATGCAGACGCGTCCTTAGCCTGTAGATTTGGATGCACAGAGTTCCCTGTGTTCGCAAGAGACAAGGGAATCGCGTCTGTACGCACAGAAGCAATAGCGGACCGTTTCCCTCGGAGTGAACGCGAAAGAGCCGTCTATATACTCGCAGACACGGGAACGTGCCTCAATGCGGTCACAGAGGCAGCAGCTTTTGCACAGATGCTCTGGTGATTCTGGCACTTTCCAGGCACACTCCTGAAAGTCGCGCACACTGCTGTTCACTCGCTAAACGACCTCTTGGGAAACACGTCTCCGGTCGATGGACCGCTCAGATTGCTTCTCGTGTAACTGTGAACTGTGTCAGCGCGGGGAATCCGTCTCTGTTGAGCAGATGTCAATCCTGCCTCGCTTTTGCTTTGTTGCCTCTACCAAGATGATTTCCCGTTTCTCTCTTCACTGGAGCAGGCAGACACAGCCAACGCACATCAAGTGTCAAGAGACACACTCTGCTGAGCTCAACGCTTGTGCAGAGGCACATGTGCGACGGAGTCAACACACGTGCTTGTGGAGAGAAAGAAAGGGACTCCCAGGCGTGTGGAGCGACGGGGAGAAAGAGCGGGCGCAAAGGAACACAGAGTTTCAGGCAGACTGTCTCCACACAAACAGGCACCTGTCTGCAGGTATCCTAGATCTTGATTCTTGAACTTGAGGAAACACGCGTCTGAGCAAAACTCCCAAACGCTTTGAGGAAAGACACAGGCTCTCCCACAAGCACACAAGTGTTTGCCCTCAGCTATAGATCAGGGACAAGCTTGTGAAGAGATGCCCTGCTATTCTTTCGCCTTATGGCATCATGTGTTTCGTTTCTCTTGGAGATGGATTGCTAAACGTCTTTCCTCGGGCGACTGTGAAGCATTTGCCAGCGGAGGAGAAGTAGCACGGAGCAGCATTCAGTACTGCCTACGAGTGTCTTTGCTACCCTACTAGCGGAGCTCCAAGAACAGGCACACATCTTCAGGTACCTTCCAAATGTGGATTCCCCTGCAGCCCCGTAGGCGGGCGTGCAGTACGCCAACCATCAACGGACGTTTTTCCCCTCAAGCCTGTCAGGACGTTGCTCGTCCGTCTTTCCCTCAATAGATGGGAGTAGGCGCGCTTGCGGATGTGTGCGTGTGTGTGGCCACGCGTTTGCTTAGGCATCAGTGTGTGAAAAGGTAGGTGCTTTTCTCTAGATGCTTGTGCGTGCACGTTGTGATGTGTGTATATACCTGGGTGATTGTGGAAAGGTTCTGCGTGGTTTTTCGGTGAGTAATCCTGTGTGTGCATGTGGACAAACAGTAGGGGCAAGCAACTAGGTTCCAGCGCTGAATTAGACAAAAGACAAGTTTTCCGATTCTGACTCTTTCTCTCGTTATCCCTAGCCGCGCAAAGAAAGGCGATAAGCCTGCGATCATCAAGAGAGGTACAAGGAAGCATGTCGAACAGAGACAATACCAGCAGCTCATCTGCTCACACATTGTTTCTGATATATGCTTGAACGCAAAAACGTTCGTGCTTGAGATTAAAGACGTCCCTCTGAACATGTGATTGCGCACACCGATGCAACTGATTGTTTATCCATTCAGTCCTTGGGTGTAGGGCTTTCAGACCTCGTCTGTGGAAACCTCTCCGTAGATGCCGGTGTCTGAACACGCACACTCGATTGTGTACCAAAACATAGGCAGACGCATTTTTCATGCACAGAGATACTATCGTTCGGAAGAGAAAACGTTATCGCGTGTGCAGGCACAGAAGGAAAACCGGACCACTGCCTTTGTGTGAACACGAAACAACCGTCTATTCATTCACTCGCAGACACGGGGACGTGCATCAATGCAGTCACATAGGCACCAGCTTGTGAACACAGGCTCTGCTGGTTTTGGCACTTTTCAGGCAGACTCCGGAAAGCCAGACACGCTGCTGTTCATCCGCTACATCACCTCTGCGGAAGCATTTCTCCGTTCGATGTACCGCTCAGCGTTCTCCTTGTGAAACTGTGAAATGTCAGGGTAGGGAATTCGTCTCTGTGTAGCAAACGTCAATCCTGCCTCGGTTTCCCTTTGTTGCCTCTACCTAGGTGATTTCCCTTTTCTCTGTTCACCTAAGCTGTCATGACTGTGCTCTTTTGCACACAGGCACAACCAGTGCACACACCAAGAGTCAAGAGACACACTCAGCGGAGCTCAACACTAGCGCAGATGCACACATGCCACGTTATCGACACACATGCTTGTGGAGAGAAAGACATGGACTCACAAGTGTATGGAGCGACGGAGAGATACAGCAGGTGCTAGCGAACACAGATTTTCAGGAACACTGTCTCCACACAAACAGGGACCGGTCTGCAGGTATCCTAGACCATGATTATCGAGCTTGAGTAAACATAGACCTGAGCAAAACTCTCGAACCCTTCCAGGAAAGACACATGCTCTCCCACAAGCACACAAGCGTTTGCCCTCAGCATTAGATTGGGGACTAGCTTGTGAAGAGACGCCCTCTTGCTCTATCGCCTTATGACATGATCTGTTTCGTCACTCTTGTAGATCGACTGCTAAGCGTCTTTCTTTCCTCGGGTTAGGGTTAGGGTCAGGGTTAGGGTTAGGTTAAGGTTAGGGTTAAGGTTAAGGGACCCAGGAGTGTACCAAGGACCCAGGAGCTCAGTAGGGTCCCAGGAGTTCAAAACAGATCCAAGATTTCGGGAGGGATCCAGGAGTCAGGTCAGAAGAGATGCAGGAGTGCAGGGGGACCCAGGAGTTCAGGAGGTACCAATACAGCGCACTCAGAGTTATGGTTAGCGTTAGGGTTAGGGTAGGGTTAGCGTTAGGGTTAGGGTTAGGTTTAGGGATAGGGTAGGGATAGGGTTAGTATCAGGGTTAGGGTTAGGGTTGTGTTAGGGTTAGGGGTAGAGTTAGGATTAATGTTAGGGTTAGAGAAAGGGTCAGGATTAGGGTTAGGGTTAGGATTAGGCTCTAGGGTTAGAGTTAGGTAAGGGTTAGGATAAGGGTTAGGTGTTAGGGTTAGCGGTTAGAGGGTTAGGGGATAGGACTTGGGGTTAGGGTTAGGGCTTAGGGTTAGGGTTAGGGTCAGGGTCAGGGTTAGGCTTAGGGTTAGGGTTAACGTTAGGGTTAGGGTTAGGGTTACGGTTAGCGTTAGGGTTAGTGTTAGGGTTAGGTTTAGGGATAGGGTAGGGATAGGGTTAGGGTCAGGGTCAGGGTGCAGTACGCTATACGTCGACGGACGTGTATACACTCTAGCATGCCAGTACGTTTCACCTACGCCCTTCCGTCAGTAGATGGGAGTGGGCACGCTTGCAGGAGCGTGCATGCGTGTGGCCACACATTTGCTTAGGCATCAGTGTGTGAAAAGGTAGGTGCTTTGTCTAGATGCTTGTGCGGGTACGTGCTGATGTGTGCACATACCTGGGTGATTGTGGAAAGGTTCTGCGTGGTGTTGCGCTGAGTAATCGTGTGTGTGCACATGGACAAACGCTAGGGGTAGCAACAAGGTTCCAGCGCTGAAGTAGGCAAAAGGCAGGTTTTCCGATGCTCACTCTCTCTCTCTCTATACCTAGCCGCGCAAAGAAAGACGATAAGCCTGCGATCATCAAGAAGAGCTGCAACGAAGCATGCCGAACAGAGACAATACCGGCAGCTCGCCTGCTCACACATTGTTTCTGATATATGTATGCTTGAAGGCAAAAACGTTCGTGCTTCCGTGAGATTAGAGACGTCCTTCTGAATATGCGATTGCGCACACCGATGCAACTGGTTGGTTATCCATTCAGTCCTGAGGTGCGGGGCTTTCAGACCTCGTCTGTGGAGACCTCTCCGTAGATGCCTCTGTCTGAACACGCACACTCGATTGTGTACCAAAACAGAGGCAGAGGCGTTTTACCATGGAGTTTTTCATGCACAGAGGTATATACCAGTGTTCGAAAGAGAAAACCTTATCGCGTGTGCAGGCACAGAAGGAAAACCGAACCGCTGCCTTTGTGTGGACATGAAACAGCCGTTATTCGTTCACTCGCAGACACGGGGACGTGCATCAATGCAGTCACATAGGCACCAGCTTTTGAATAAAGGCTCTGCTGGTTTTGGCACTTTTCAGGCACACTCCTGAAAGCCGCGCACGCTGCTGTTCATTCGCTATACATTAACTCTGCGGAAGCATTTCTCTCTTTCACGCACAGGGTCCTCCAAAAACAGGCACCTATGTGCACATACCCTCCAAATGTGTCTTCTCGTGCAGCCACGTACGTGTGTGTGCACAGCCAGGCACAGCCAGCGCACACACCAAGAGTCAAGAGACGTTCTCTAGATGCTTGTTTGTGCATGTCCTGATGTGTGCACATACCCAAAGCCTAACACTAACCCTAACGCTAACGCTTAAACTTACATACTCTAACCAAAATACTAACCCTCACCTTAATTCTAAGCTTAACCCTACTCGTAATCTAACCCTAACTTTAACCCTTAGCCCTAACCCTTACCCTAAACTTAACTCCCAACCCTAACCTAAAACTAACCTAACCCTAATCCTAAGCCCGAACCCTAACCCTGAACCTAACCTTAACCCTAACCCTAACCCTAACCCTAACCCTAACCCTAACCCTAACCCTAACCCTAATCCTAACCCTAACCCTAACCCTAACCTTCACCCTAACCCTAAACCTAACCCTAATCCTAACCTAACCCTAAACCTGAACCTAACCCTAACCCTAATCCTAACCCTAACCCTGACACTAATCATAAACCTAACCCTAACCCTAATCCTAATCCTAACCCAAACCCTAACCCTAACCCTAATCCTAACCCTAACCCTAACCTTAACCCTAACCCTAAACCTAACCCTAATCCTAACCTAACCCTAAACCTGAACCTAACCCTAACCCTAACCCTAACCCTAACCCTAACCCTAACCCTAACCATAACCCTAACCCTAATCCTAACCCTAACCCTGACACTAATCGTAACCCTAACCCTAACCCTAATCCTAATCCTAACCCAAACCCTAACCCTAACCCTAACCCTAAACCTAACGCTAACTCTAACCCTAACCCTGATCCTAAACCTGACACTAACCCTAACCTAAAACTAACCTAACCCTAACCCTGACCCCTAACCCTAACCCTGAGCCCTAACCCTAACCCTATGCCCTAACCCTAACCCTAACCCTAACCTTAATACTAACCTGACCTTAACGCTAAGTCTTAAACTAACTCTAACCTAACCCTAACCCTAACCCTAACCCTAACCCTAACCCTAACCCTAAACCTAACCCTAACCCTAACCTTAACCCTAACCCTAAACCCAACCATAACCCTAACCTAACCATAACCCTGAATTTAACCCTAACCCTAACCCTAAGCATATCCCTAACCCTAACCCTAACCCTAACCCTATCCCTAACCATAAACCTAACCCTAACCCTAACCATAACCCTTTCCTTAACCTATCCCTATCAGAACACTAACCCTAAACGTAACGTAACCCTAATCCTAACCCCTAACCCTGAACCTATCCCTAGCCCTATCCGAACCCTAACTCTGACCCTAACCCTAACTCTGACCCTAACCCTAACCCTATCCCTCTACCGTAACCTAACCCTAACCCTAACCATTACCGTAACCCTAACCCTAAGCCTGACCCTAACCATAACCCTAACCTAACCCTAACTATAAACCTAACCCTAACCCTAACGCTAAGTGTAACCCTGGGTGCGCTATATCAGTTCCTCCTGGACTCCTCCGTCCTCCTGAAATCCTGGGTCTCTTTCAACCTCCTGGGTCGCCCCATATAATCTCTTGTCCCAACTCCTGTGACCGTGAGGCATGCCTGGATCCCTCCCTAACTCCTGGGTCCTTCCTGCACTCCTGGGTCCCTCCTGGACATCTGGGTCCTGTATACGGGTCCCCCTCTAACTGTAACCCTAACTCTGACCCTAACCCTAACCCTAACACTAACCCTGACCCTGACCCTAAACCTAACCCTAACCGTTACCCTAAACCTAACCCTGACACTGACCCTTACCCTAACTCTGACCCTAACCCTAGCCCTAACACTAACCCTGACCCTGACCCTAAACCTAACCCTAACCGTTACCCTAAACCTAACCCTGACACTGACCCTTAACCTAACGCTAACCCTATCCGTTACCCTAAACCTAACCCTGACACTGACCCTTACCCTAACGCTAACCCTAACCCTGACCCTAACAGTAATGCTAACCCTAACCCTATCGCTATACAATAACCTCACCCTAACCCTCACCATAACCCTAACCCTGAACTTAAACGTAACACTGACCCTAACCCTAACCCTAACCCTAACCCTAACCCTAACCCTAATTCTAACCCTAACCCTAACCATGACCCTTTCCTTAACTTAACCCTATCACTAACACTAACCCTAAACGTAATTTTACCCTAACCCTATCCCATAAGGCTGACCCTAACCCTAACCCTAACCGTACCCTAATTATAAACGTAACCGTAACGCTAACGCTAATCGTAACCCTGGGTGTGCTCTATCAGTTCCTCCTGAACTCCTCTGTCCTCCTGAAATCCTGGGTCTCTTTCAACATCCTGGGTCCCCCCATGTAATCCCTTGTCCCAGCTCCTGGGACACTGAGGCACTCCTGGTTCCCTTCAAGACTCCTGGGTCCTTCCTGAACTCCTGGGTCCCTCCCAAACTCCAGGGTCTGCTGGTGCACTCCTGGGTCCCTCCTGCACGTCTGGGTCTTGTATACGGGTCCCCCTCTAATCCTAACCCTAACCCTAACCCTAACCCTAACCCTAACCCTAACCCTAACCCTAACCCTAACCCTAACCCTAACCCTAACCCTAACCATGACCATGACCCTGACCCTAAGCCTGACCCTATGCCTAACCCTAACCCTACTCTAACTCTACACCTAACCCTAACCCTAATGCTAACCGTAACCCTGGGTGCACTATATCGGTGCCTCCTGGACTCCTCTGTCCTCCTGAAATCCTGCATCTCTTCTGACCTGCTGGATCCCCCCATATAATCCCTTGTCCCAACTCCTGGGACTCTGAGGCATGCCTGGGTCCCTCCCAGACTCCTGGTTCCTTCCTGACATCCTGGATCCCTCTCAAACTCCAGGGTCCCCTGGTTCATTCATGGGTCCCTCCTGGACATCTGGGTCTTGTATACGGGTCCCCCTCTAACCCTAACCCTGACACTAACCCTAACCCTGACCCTAACCCTAACCCTAACCCTAACCCTAAACCTAACCCTGACCCTGACCCTAACCTAACCCTACCCTAACCGTAAACCTAATCCTAATCCTAAAGCTAACCGTTACCCTGGGTGCGCTATTTCGGTTCCTCCTGAACTCCTGGGTCCCCCTGAACTCCTGCGTCTATTCCGACCTCCTGGGTCCCCGCATATAATCCCTTGTCCCAACTCCTTGGTCCCTGAGGCACAGCGTGGTCAGTCCCAGACGCCCGGTCCTTCCTGAACTCCTGGGTCCTTCCCAAACTCCAGAGTCGCTTGGGGCAGTCCTGGGTCCGTCCCAAAATCCTGGGTGTCCCCTGAACTCCTGCGTCCCATGGGGAACTTCTGTGTCCCTACCTGAACTCCTGGGTCCCTTGGTGCACTCCTGGGTCCCTCCTGGACGTCTGGGTCCCTTATAGGAGTCCCCATCTAATGCTATCCCTAACCCTAACCCTAACCCTAACCCTAACCCTAACCCTAACCCTAACCCTAAGCCTAAGCCTAACCCTAGCCTTAACCCTAAGCCTATCCCTAAACATGACCCTAACCCTGACCCTAAGACTGACTCTGACCCTAACCCTAACCCTACCCTAACCCTAAAGCTAAGCTTAACTCTAAAGCTAACCGTAACTCTAAAGCTAACCGTTACCCTGGATGTGATATATCGGTTCCTCCTGAACTCCTGGGTCCCCCTGCACTCCTGCATCTCTTTCGACCTCTAGGGCCCCTCCCCATAATCCCTTGTCCCAACTCCTCGGTCCCTGAGGCACGTCATCGTCCCTCCCAGACGCCTGGTCCTTCCTGAACTCCTGGGTCCCTCCCAATGTCCAGAGTCGCTTGGGGAACTCCTCGGTCCCTCCCAAAATCCTGGGTCTGTCCCAAACTCCTGGGTCCCATGGGGCACTCCTGGGTCCCTCCCAGACGCCTGGTCCTTCCTGAACTCCTGGGTCCATCCCAATGTCCAGAGTCACTTGGGGAACTTCTCGGTCCCTCCCAAAATCCTGGGTCTGTCCCGAACTCCTGGGTCCCATGAGGTACTCCTGGGTCCCTCCCAAAATCCTGGGTCTCCCCCTAACTCCTGGGTTCCATGGGGAACTGCTGGGTCCCTCCCTGAACCCCTGAGTCACGTGGGGCACACCTGAGTCCGTTGCGAACTCCTAGGTCTGCCCCTAACTCCTGGGTCCCATGGAGAACTCCTGGGTCCCTCCCGAACTTCTGGGTTTCTTGGAGCACTCCTAGGTCTTTCCCTGAGTCCCAGGTGCCTTGGGGCACCCCTGGGTCCCTGCTGAACTGCTGGGTCAGACAAAAACACTGGGTTCCTTGGGCTACTCATGGGCCCCTCCCGAACTTCTGGGCCCGTCCCGAACTCCTGGGTCCCTCCCGAGCTCCTGGGTTCCTGGGGCACTCCTGGGTCCCTCCTGAACTCCTGCATCCCTCTCAAACTCCAGGGTTCTTCGGGGAACTGCTGGGTCCTTCCCAAACTCCAGGGTGGGTCTGGAACTCTTGGGTCCCTTGGGGAAATCCTGGGTCCCTCCGTGAACTCTTGGGTGCCTCAGAAACTAAGTTAGGGTTAGGGTAAGGGTTAGGGTCATGGTTAGGTTTATGGTTAGGGTTAGGGTTAGGGTACGGTATAGGGATAGGGGTAGGGGTAGGGTTAGGGTTAGGGTGAGGTTATGGTGTAGGGATAGGGTTAGGGTTAGTGTTAGGGTTATAGTCAGGGTTAGGGTTAGAGTTAATGTTAGGATTAGGTTTAGGATTAGGGTTAAATTTAGGGTTAGGGTTAGGGTTAGGGTACGGTATAGGGATAGGGTTAGGGTTAGGGTTAGGGTTAGGGTGAGGTTATGGTGTAGGGATAGGGTTAGGGTTAGTGTTAGGGTTCTAGTCAGTGTTAGGGTTAGGGTCAGGGTTAGTGTCAGGGTAAGGGATACGGTTAGAGGGGGACCGATATACAAGACCCAGACGTCCAGAAGGGACCCAGGAGTGCTCCAAGGGACCCTGGAATTTGGGAGGGACTCAGGAGGGCCCCAGAATCCCAGGAGCTGGGAGAAGGGATCATACGGGGGGACCCAGGAGGTCGAAAGAGACCCAGGATTTCAGGAGGACAGAGGAGTACAGGAGGAACTGATACAGCGCACCAAGGGTTACCGTTAGCGTTAGGTTTAGAGTTTGGTTTAGGATTAGGGTAGGGTTAGGGTTAGGGTAAGGGTTAGAGTCAGGGTTAGGTTTATGGTTAGGATTAGGTTAGGTTTAGTGTCAGGATTAGGGTTAGGATTAGGGTGAGGTTATGGTATAGGGATAGAGGTAGGGTTAGTGTTAGGGTTAGGGTTAGCATTGTTAGGGTTAGGGTTAGGGTTAGGGTTAGGGTTAGGGTTAGGGTTAGGGTTAGGGTTAGGGTTACGGTAAGGGTTAGGGTTAAGGTTAGGGTTAGGGTTGGGGTTAGGGTTAAGGTTAGGCTTAGCTTAGGGTTAGGTTTAGGGTTAGTGTTGGGGTTAGGCTTAGGGTTAGGGTTAGACTTAGGGTTAGGTTTAAGGTTAGGGTTAGTGTTAGGGTTAGGGTTTGATTAGTGTTAGGGTTAGGGTGAGGGTTAGTGTTAGGGTTAGGGTTAGGGTTAGGGTTAGGGTTAGGGTTAGAATTAGGTTTAGGGTTAAGGTTAGGCTTAGCTTAGTGTTAGGGCCAGGGTTAGGGTTAGGGTTAGGGTTAGGGTTAGGGTTAGGGTTAGGGTTAGGGTTAGGGTTAGGGTTAGGATTAGGTTTAGGGTTAAGGTTAGGCTTAGCTTAGTGTTAGGGTCAGGGTTAGGGTTAGGGTTAGGGTCAGGGTTAGGGTTAGGATTAGTCTTACGTTAGAGTTAGGCTTAGGGTTAGCGTTAGGGTTAGGGTTAGGTTTTTGTTTAGGGTTAGGGTTAGGGTTAGGTTAGGGTTAGCGTTAGGGTTAGGTTTAGGTTTTTGTTTAGGGTTAGGGTTAGGGTTAGGTTAGGGTTAGAGTTAGGATTAGGGTCAGGGTTAGTGTTACGGTTAGGGTCAGGGTTAGTGTTAGGGTTATGGTTAGGTTTTTGTTAGCATTAGGGTTAGGGTTAGGGTTAGGGTTAGGATCAGGGTTAGGGTTGCGATTAGGGTTAGGATTAGGTGTTAGGGTTAGGTTGTACGGTCGGGGTCACGTTCAGGGTTAAGTTTAGTGTTGGGATTACGGTTAGGGTTAGGGTTATAGTTAGGGTTCTGTTAGGATCAGGGTTAGGGTTAGGGATAGGATCAGGATTAGGGTTAGAAATCAGTTTAGGTTGGTAGGGTTATGGTTAAAGTAGGGTCAGGGTTAAACTTACGATCAGGATTAGGGTTAGGGTTAGATTAGGGTTAGCGATAGGTTTAGTGTTAGGTTTAGTGCTAGGGTCAGAGTCAGGATTAGGATTAGCTTCTAGGGTTATGTTTGGGTTAGGATTAAGATTAGGGTTAGGGTTATGGTCAGGGTCACGTTCACGGTTAAGGTCATTGTCAGGGTGTCACAGAATGCACCCCGAGGTTAGTTTAAGGGACAACAGGATCCAAAACAACTATTAAACTGTTGAGAAACAGGGTTTTAGCACTCCAAAAGTGACTTAAATATAGGTTCGGGTATCAGTTGAGGAAATTTATTAAGGGGCAGCAACTAGTACAACAGGAGGTCCACAGTGTGCATGCACGTGACTTCACCCAAAACAATACCGGAAACACCCCTGAGTCCCAGAGGACTACACAGTTGCCTGAATACAGTGCAGGATTATTCTTAAAGAGATATAGGTACTCGTAGTGAGTACGGAAAGTGTACGCTCGCGATTCCACGAGGGTAAATTTATAATACACTCGCAATCCTGCGAGGGTTAATTTACTTACACGTGCAAATGTGCATGGAATACTACACGTGCTTATATGAAAGCACGGGAGGAAAATACACTCGCGATTGTGCGAGGAAATAATTTAAAATACATGTGTAAATGTGCATGGAATATAAATACACTCACGATTGTGCGAGGAAATGATTTTATACGTGCTTGTATTAAGCACGGGAAGTTACATGTGCATATGTGCACGGAAAGGATAAATATACTCACAATCTTGCGAGACATTTTACTCACACACGTGGCGGCAAGGCAAGCGGAGTCTCCATCCCGGGGAGGGGGACTCTCGGCAGCAGGATCTTCAGCTCGCGCTCCGAGAGACCAGCGACAATGGGCCCAGTCTCAACGAGAGATTCCCGTTTTTATACTGGCTGATCAGACTTGACTGTAGGCATTCTAGAAGATTCTCTGCACCCCCACACCGTGTGTGGGGTGCCCCTGAAGCCTCCAAACATCCCCCACACTGGTCACAGGTGCCCAGCGGCTCACTGGCGCCTTGATAATTGCTTCTCCTAATGACCCTGACCAGGGTGCTCTGGGGTCAAACAAAAGAAGCTGTTAGCCTCACACAGAGAGAGAGGCGGATGTGCCTACTCCTTCCATGACGAAGGAGGCAGGGGGAGAAAGGGGGGTTTGCATTCTGCCACACAGGGTCATGATTAGTGTTATGTTTAGGTTTAGGGTTAGGGTTAGGATCAGGGTTAGGGTTAGGGTTAAGGGTTAGGGTCAGGGTTAGGGTAAGGGTTAGGGTTAAGGGTTAGGGTCAGGGTCAATGTTTGTGTCATGGTTAGGTTATGGTTAAGGTCCCAGTTAGCGTTAAGGTTAGTGTTAGGGGTAGGGTTAAGGTTAGGTTTAGTTTTAGGGTTAGGGTTAGTGTTAGAGGCGGAACTATATACGGGACCCACACGTCCAGGAGGCACCCAGGAGCACACCAAGCTACCCTGGAGTTTAGGAGAAGGTACCCAGGAGTATGGGAGAGGAAACTAAGGAGTTTGGGAGGGACGCGGGAATTCGGGGAGGGACCCAGGAGTGCCCCAAGGTACTCAGGAGTTTGGGAGGGACCCAGCAGTTTCACATAGGACCCAGGAGTTTTGGAGGGACCCTGGAGTTACCCAAGGGACTCAGATTTTGAGAGGGACTCAGGAGTGCCCCAAGGGACCCAGGAGTTTGGGGAGAGACTCACGCAGGATTTTGGAACACACCCAGGAGTTCAGATGGGACCCAGAAGTTCCCCAAGGGACCCAGGAGTTTGGAACAGACCCAAAAGTTCGAAGGCACCCAGGAGTGCCCCACGGGACCCAGGAATTCAGGAAGGACCTAGGAGTGCCCCAAGGTACTCAGGAGTTCAGGAGGGACCCACGAGGGCCCCAAGAGTTCCACGGTATCATGAGGGACCCAGGAGTTCAGGAGGGAATCAGGAGTTCCCCAAGGGACGCAGGAGTTCGGGAGAGACACAGGAGTTATGGAGGGACCCAGGAGGTCGCGAGGGACCGTGGAGTTCAGAAGGGACCCAGGAGTTATGGAGGGAATCAGGAGCTCCCCAAGGGACCCAGGAGTGCCCCAAGGGACCCAGGAGTTCAAGAGGGACCCAAGAGTGTCGCAAGGGCAATTTTTATCATACCAAGCATCATTCAGTCATTGGGTGCGGAGCTGTCAGAAGTGTGACTGTGGGCATGTCTGAAAATATTCGACTGTCTGAACACACACACTCGATTGTTTATCGAAACATATGCAGACGCATCTTAGCACGTAGTTTTGCATGCACAGAGATGGTCGCTGTTTACAGCACACAGACTCCTCACTTTCCTGCCATCAGAAAGAATGCTGCACTAGCCCAGGGCAGTGCCAGTGCCAACACGTGTGTGACCGGAGTAGCTGGAGTGAGGAAACAATCAGTATGATGTGAAACTCTTGTCCGTGTAGTCTCATCTTGGAGTAATAAGGACTACGGAAGACAGTCATAGCAAGGGCTCTTAGCCTGCTTTATTATCTGTGTTGCTTGATTTCAGGCTAGGAGTTGGTATGGGTAAGATTTGGTTCATTATCTTGGTGTGCATATGTGCTCTTGGCAGGTCTGTGAGACCTTGGGATTTTGTGGCTTTGTCTATATGTGTAGGAAATAGTATGTGTCTAATGGTGTGAGATCACAACTGTGCATGTGTGTTCAGCTTGATCTGTGATTGCAAGTATGGAATATATCACTGTGTGAACAGGTAGGTGCTTTTCCGTAGCTGCATGACAATGCAGGTGGTAGCTTTTGCACATATCTGTGTGTTTGTGGAAAGGCTTCTGCCTGTGTTTCGGTGAAGGACGCTATGTGTGCATGCGGACAAAGAAAAGGTAAGGCAGTAGCCTCCAATTCTTGCATATTCATAACAATTTGGGGCGATTTTGAACATACCAATCATCTCCAGGAAGAAAGAATGGCCTAAAGCCAGGATACTGATTATTTCACGGTCTTTGCTGCCATCTAGCGTCAATTGCGAAACATGCAGTCTGTTTCGGTGGAGATTCTGAGGGTCTTTTCATCTGTCTGATGATCTACCTCTCCACGTTGGCAGCTCTCCTCTGAAGCGCAACTGGTACACACTTACGTGAAGTAAATTATTAGTTCCTTGCATCCAATACATCGATTAATTTCTAGTCAAACAGAAGCTAAGAACCCTACTTCTATACAACCTAATCTTCTGTCTCCAGGTCATCGTGCTGAAGGATCTAAAATTTGAAAAATATCCCTTCGTTATGCAGGTGGTTAGAAAGTCTTTATCATGGCATTGGTTGAGGATGGGTAAGTCCTTTCTACCTTATCCACAGTCTACATTGCTTCAGCAGCTTCCATTCATATGGCTTCTGTGTCCACATGCAAGCATGGGAGAGGTCAGCTCCATATATGCAGAAAGTCTTCCCCAAACACTCACAGCTGTGCGCATGCTACAGCTCTTGTATAAATAAGACTCCAAATAAACGCATGAGCCTGTACACCCCATCGGACGCTCTCACAAGCGTGTACAAACACGGAACTTCGTTCAAAATTTTGCACCACTACCATCGTGTATAGAAGTACAAGTACGTCTCTGTCTGTGCAGACTGACACCAATGGCTACAGTGCAGCCATATCACACAGGCTCTGCTGTTCTTTCGCTAAATGACCTCTTTGGAAGCGTTTCTTGGGTAGATCTACCTCTCAGATTTTTTTCTGCTCTAACTGTGAAAATTCAGCACAGGGAAACTGCCTACATTAAACAGATTTCAATCCTGCCTTGTTTTACCTTTGTCTCCTCTACCTAGATGATTCCCATTTTCTCTGTTCACCTGAAGTGTCATGATTGTTCTGTTGCACACAGGCACAATCAGCACACATGAAGTGTCAACAGACACACTGAGTTGAGCTCAACACCAGTGCAGATGCACACAGGAGATGAAATAAACACTCAGGTGTGTGGAGAGAAAGACGTACTCACATGTGGGTGCAGAAACGGATTGATTCAGCAGGCGCTAAGGCACACAGACTTTCAGGGACACTGTCTGCATAAGCACTGGGTCAAGTCTGCAGGTATCCTAGACATGGATAGTCATGCCAACACCTGTCACTGTGCAAAACTACCAGACAGTGACAGGAAAGACACTGCCTCTCACACAAGCACACAAGTGTTTGCCCTCAGCTGTAGATCAGGGACAAGCTTGTGAAGGGATGCTCTGCTGCACTTTCTCGTTATGACATGTTCTGTTTCGTTGCTCCTGTAGATTAATTGCTAAGCGTCTTTCCTCGGGCGACTGCGAAGCATTTGCCACGGATGAGAAGTACCATGGCTCAGCATTCAGTTCTGCCTATGTCTCTCGCTGATTCTTTCCTAGCAGAGCTCCCTTGCGTCTGTCCACATGAGAAACGCAGGACTGTGCAACTGGATAGACGCTGAAGCGTTCCAACAAACACCACAGCTGTACACTCGTTCAAGCTTAAACATGAATGGAACCCAACACAAGGCACACGCATGTTGACAGACAAGCATTTATAAGCACAACTTCTTTCACACACAGTTTCATCCCAAAACAGGAGCATATCTGTGGGTACCCTCAAAATGTGAAGCCATGTGTACGTGTGTGTAGTGGCCCAATTTTAAACAGACGTGTTTACCCTCAAGCATGAAAGTGCATTCATCGTACGTCCTCCTGTAAGTAGAAGTGAGAGGGCGTGCTTGCAGAAGTGTGCATGCGTGTTGCCATGCGTTTGCTTGACCCTAACCCTTACCCTAACCCTAACCCTACCCTAACTATAAACCTAACTGTAACCCTAACGCTAACTGTAACCCTGGGTGTGCTATATCGGTGCCTCCAGGACTCCTCTGTCCTCCTGAAATCCTGGGTCTCTTTTGACATGCTGAGTCCCCCCATATAAGCCCTTGTCCGAACTCCTGGGACAGTGAGGCACTCCTGGGTGCCTCCCAGACTCCTGGCTCCTTCCTGATCTCCTGGATACCTCCCAAAACCCAGGGTCCCTTGGTGCATTCCTGGGTCCCTCCTGGATGTCTGGGTACTCTACACGGCTCCCCCTCTAACCCTAACCCTAACCCTAACTCTGACACTAACTCTAACCCTAACCCTAACCCTAACCCTAACCCTAACCCTAACTCTAACCCTAACCCTAACCTGAACCCTAACCCTAATCCTAATCCTAACCCTAACCCTAACACTAACGCTAACGCTAACGCTAACCCTAACCCTGACACTAAACATAACCCTATCCCTATACCATAATCTCACCCTAACCCTAACCCTGACCCTAAACATGAAACTAGCCCTAATCCTATCCCTATACAATAACCTCACCTGAACCCTAAACCTAACCCTCACCCTGACACTAACCCTAACCCTAAACCTAACCTAATCCTAACCCTAACCATCACCACAAATCTAACCATAAACCTTAGCCTAACCCTGACCCTTACCGTAACCCTAACTCTAACCCTACCCTAACACTAACCCTAAGCATAACCCTTTCCGTAAACTAACCCTATCACTAAAACTAACCCTAAATGTAACTTAACCCTAACCCTAATTCCTAACCGTGACCCTAACCCTAGCTTTAAATTAACGCTAACCTGACCCTAACCCTTAGCCTAAACTAATCATTACCCTGACCCTAACCCTAACCTAACCCTAAACTAACCCTAACCCTGACCCTAACCCTATTCCTATTCCTATCCCTATACCCTAACCTAACACTAACACTAAGCGTAACCCTGGGTGCCTATATCGCTTCCTCCTCGACTCCTGAAATCCTGGGTCTCTTTCGATCTCCTAGGTCCCGCCATATAATCCCTTCTCCCAGCTCCTGGGACCCTGAGGCACTCCTGGGTCTCTCCGAGACTCCTGGGTCCTTCCTGAACTCCTGGGTCCCTCCCAAACTTCAGGGACCATTGGTGCACTGCTGGGTCACTCCTGGACGTCTGGGTCTTGTATACCGGTCCCTCTCTAACCCTAACCCTGACCCTGAAACTAAAACTAACCTTAACCCTAAACCCTGACCCTACACCTAACTCTAAACCTTACCGTTTGCTTAGGAATCAGTGTGTGAAAAGGTAGGTGCTTTCTCTAGATGCTTGTGCGGGCACGTGCTGATGTGTGCACATACCTGGGTGATTGTGGAAAGGTTCTGCGTGGTTTTTCGCTGAGTAATCGTGTGTGTACACGTGGACAAACGCTAGGGGTAGCAACTAGGTTCCAGTGCTGAAGTAGGCAAAAGGCAGGTTTTCTGATGCTCACTCTTTCTCTCCCTATACCTAGCTATGCAAAGAAAGGCAATAAGCCTGCGATCGTCAAGAAGAGCTGCAACGAAGCACACAATACCAGCACACCGATGCAAGTGGTTGTTTATCCATTCAGTCCTGGGGTGCGGGGCTTTCAGACCTCGTCTGTGGAGACCTCTCTGTAGATGCTGCTGTCTGAACACGCACACTCGATTGTGTACCAAAACAGAGGCAGAGGCATTTTACCATGGAGTTTTTCATGCACAGAGGTATACACCAGTGTTCGGAAGAGAAAACCTTATCGCGTGTGCAGGCACAGAAGGAAAACTGGACCATTGCCTTTGTGTGAACATGAAACAGCCGTCTATTCCTTCACTCGCAGACACGGGAACGTGCACCAATGCAATCACATAGGCACTAGCTTTTGAACACAGGCTCTGCTGGTATGGGCAGGCGATAAGCCTGCGATTGTCAATAGAGCTACAAGGAAGCACGCCAAGGAGAGACACTCGGAGACACGGGAACGTGCACCAATGCAGTCACATAGGCACCAGCTTTTGAACACAGGGTCTGCTGGCATGGGCAGCTTTTAGGCACAATCCCGAAGGTTCCGCACGCAGTTCTTCATTCGCTACATCACCTCTGCGGAAGCATTTCTCGGTCCATGTACCGCTCAGCTTTGTCCTCACGGAACTGAATGTTGTTGCATCAGTGTGTTTAATGTAGGTGGTTTTTCTGTGGTGAATTTTCAGTTATAGCAGAAAAAATATGAGAGGTAGATCTACCCGAGAAACGCTTCCAAAGAGGTCATTTAGCCAAAGAACAGCAGAGCCTGTGTGATATGGCTGCATGGTAGCTATTCGTGTACCAAACGTCTGCACAGAAATTTGTCAGTCTGCACAGACAGAGACATGCTTGCATGTTTATACACGATGGTAGTGGTGCAAAATTTTGAACAGGGTCCCGTGTTTGCACACGCTTGTGAGAGTGTACGATGGGGTGTACAGGTTCGTGCATTTATTTGGAGTTTTATTTATACAAGAGCTGTAGCATGCTCACAACTCTTAGTGTTTGGGGAAGACTTTCTGCATATATGGAGCTGAACTCTCCCCTGCTTGAATGTGAACACAGAACCATATGAATGGAAGCTGCTGAAGCAATGTAGACTGTGGATAAGGTAGAAAGGACTTACCCATCCTCAACCAATGCCATGATAAAGACTTTCTAACCACCTGCATACCGAAGGGATATTTTTCAAATTTTAGATCCTCCAGCATGATGACCTGGAGACAGAAGATTAGGTTGCATAGAAGCAGGGTTCTTAGCTTCTGTTTGACTAGAAATTAATCAATGTATTGGATGTAAGGAATTAATCATTTACTTCATGTAAGTGTGTACCAGTTGCACTTCAGAGGAGAACTACCAACGTGGAGAGGTAGATCATCAGATAGATGAAAAGACCCTCAGTATCTCCGCCGAAACAGACTGCATGTTTCGCAATTGACGCTAGATGGCAGCGAAGACCGTGAAATAATCAGTATCCTGGCTTTAGGTCATTCTTTCTTCCTGGAGATGCTTGGTATGTTCAAAATTGCCCCAATTTATTGTGAATATGCAAGAATTGGAGGATACTGCTCTACCTTTTCTTTGTCTGCATGCACACATAGTGTCCCTCACCGAAACACAGGCAAAAGCCTTTCCACAAACACACAGATATGTGCAAATGCTACCGCCTGCATTCTCATGCAGCTACGGAAAAGCACCTACCTGTTCACACGGTGATATAGAATGTTTGCAAATAGGTCATTTAGCCAAAGAAGAGCAGAGCATGGCATCAGGCAAAAGTCATATCTGAAGGACCTTGCGCTAATTCCTGCTAGCAAGGAAAGGCTTCCAACTTCAGCACCTCTTCTTCCTCTTTATTTCTGTTTCAGAATATGTTCTTTCTTCTTTCCTTTACAATTGCCTAGGACGTGCTTGTGCTCCCCTCCCTTCCAACCCGGCTCATCAGCCCTTCTGGGATACTCACACTTGTGCACCTGCTACAGCTCTTGTATAAACAAGTTTCACACACGCTCATTCCATACTTGCAATCACAAATCAAGCTCAACACACATGCACCCTTGTGATCTCACACCATTAGACACATACTATTTCCTAGACATATAGACAGAGCGACAAAATCTCAAGCTCTCACAGACCTGCCGAGAGCACATATGCACACCAAGATAATGAACCAAATCTTACCCATACCAACTCCTAGCCTAAAATCAAGAAACACAGATAATAAAGCAGGCTAAGATCCCTTGCTATGACTGTGTTCTGTAGTCCTAGTTACTTCAAGATGAGACTACACAGACAAGAGTTTCACATCATACTGATCGTTTCCTCACTCCAGCTACTCCGGTCACATGCGTGTGGGCATTGGCACTGCCCTGAGCTAGTGCAGCCATACTTCTGACAGCACCGCACCCAATGACTGAATGATGCTTGGTATGTTAAAAATTGCCCTTGCGACACTTTTGGGTCCTTCCTGAACTCCTGGGTCCCTTGGGGCACTCCTGGGTCCCTTGGGGAGCTCCTGATTCCCTCCTCAACTCCTGGGTCCCTTCTGAACTCCATGGTTCCTCGCTATCTCCTGGGTCCCTCCGTAACTCCTGCGTCTCTCCCGAACTCGTGCATCCCTTGGGGAACTCCTGATTCCCTCTTGAACTCCTGGGTCCCTCATGATACCATGGAACTCCTGGGGCCCTCGTAGGTCCCTCCTGAACTCCTGAGTACCTTGTGGCACTCCTAGGTCCTTCCTGAATTCCTGGGTCCCATGGGGCATTCCTGGGTCCCTTCCGAACTTTTGGGTCTCTTCCAAACTCCTGGGTCCCTTGGGGAACTTCTGGATCCCATCTGAACTCCTGGGTGTGTTCCAAAATCCTGACTGAGTGCCTCCCTGAACTCCTGGGTCCCTTGGGGAACTCCTGGGTCTCTCCAGAACTCCTGGGTACTATGTGGATGTGCTGGGTCCCTCCCAAACTCCTGAGTACCTTGGGGCACTCCTGGGTCGCTCCTGAACTCCTGCATCCCTTCCGAACTCCTTAGTTTCCTCTCCTGAACTCCTGGGTACCCTCTCCCGAACTCCAGGGTAGCTTGGTGTGCTCCTGGGTGCCTCCCGGATGTGTGGGTCCCGTATACAGGTCCACCTGTAACACTAACCTTAATCCTAAAACTAAACCTAACCTTAACCCTAACCCTAACAGTAACCATAACCCTAACTGGGACCTTAATCATAACCTAACCATGACACAAACATTGATCCTGACCCTAACCCTAACCCTAAACCTAACTCTAAGGTAACACTGACCCTAATCCTAAACCTAACTCTAACCCTAAACCTAAACATAACATTAACCATAACCCTGACAGTGACCTTAACCCTGAACATCACCCTGACCGTAACCCTAACCCTAATCTTAATCCTAACCCTAACATAACCCTAAAAGCTAATCCTAACCCTGACCCTGACCCTAACACTAAACCTATCCCTATCCCTAACCCTAAGCCTAACCCTAACTGTAAAAATAACAATTCTGACGACAATACTAACTCTAACCATAACCATAACCCTAACTCTAATCCTGACCCTGAGCCTTATCCGAACTGTAACCCTGGCCCTGACCCTAATCATAACCGTAAACCTAACTCTATCCCTAATCATAACCTAACCATAAAGATAACCTTAAACCCAACCCTAACCCTGACCCTAACCTTACCCTAACCCTAACCCTAACCCTAACCCTAACCCTAACCCTAACCCTAAACCTAAACTTAACCCTAACCTTAACCTTTACCCTAATCCTAACCCTCACCCTAACCCTAAACCTAACCCTCACCCTAAAACAAACCCTAAACCTAATCCTAACCCTAACCTAACACTAACCTTTACCCTAATTCTAACCCTAACCCTAACCCTAACCCTAAACCAAACCCTAAACCTAATCCTAACCCTAACCCTAACACTAACCCTAACTCCAAATGTAACCTATCCCTAACTTTAAACCTAACCCCTAACCCTAACCTAATCCTAACCCTAACCCAAACTTAACTCTAACCCTAATCTAACCCTAACCCTGACTCTAACCCCAACACTAACCCTAACCATAACCCTAACCCCTAACCCTGACCTGAACCCTTACCCTAACCCTGACCCTAACCCTAACAAAAACCCTGGCCCTAACCTAACTCTGACCCCAACTATTAACCTAACATAACCCTAACCCTAACCCTGACCCTAACCCTCACAGTAATTCTAACCTAGTGTTGATCCTAACACTAATCCTAACCCTAAATCTAACTCTAACCCTAACCCTAACGCTAACCCTAACCCTAATGAAAACCCTAATCATACCCTATCCCTATTCCTTACCTAACCCTAACCCTAACCTTTACCCTAATCCTCAACCTAACCCTAACCCTAACCCTAACCCTGACCCTAACCCTCACCCTAAACCTAACATAACCCTGGCCCTACCCTAACCCTAACCCTAACCTTTACCCTAATTCTAAACCTAACCCTAACCTTTACCCTAATTCTAAACCTAACCCTAACCCTGACCCTAACCCTCACCCTAAGCCTAACATAACCCTAACCATAAACCTATCCCTAACCCTAACTCTAACACCTAAACCTAGACCTAACCTGACTCTAACCCCAACACTAACCCTAACCATAACCCTAACCCCTAACCCTGACCCGAACCCTTACCCTAACCCTGACCCTAACCCTAACAATAACCCTGGCCCTAACCTAACTCTAACACCAACTATAAACCTAACCTAACCCTAACCCTAACACTGACCCTAATCCAAACCTCAACTCTAACCCTAACCTAACCCTAACCCTTCCATTAACCTAAACCTCCCTAAGCCTAACACTAACCCTAATCCTGACCCTAATCCTTAACTTATTCGTAACTGTAACCTAACACTTACCCTAACATACCGCTAACATAATACTAAATAAAGCCCTAATCATGACTCTAACCCTAACCCTCTCCTATCCCTAACCCTGACCCTAACCCTAACTTCTAACCCTCATCCCAACCCTAAACCTAACCTAAACCTAATCCTAAACTTCTTCGTAACCGTAACCTAAACCTAACCGTAACCCTAACCCTAACACTAACCATGACCCTTTCCTTAACCTAACCCTAACACTAACTGAAACCCTAAATGTAACCTATACCTAACCCTTAAACTAACCCCTAACCCTAACCCTAAGCCTAACTGAACCCTAACCCTAACCCTATACTTAACCTTAACACTAAACCTAACCTGACCCTAACACTAGGTTTAGGAATAGCCTTAGGTTAGGGTTAGGGACAGGGATAGGGTTAGAGTTAGAGTCGGGGTTAGGGTTACGGTTAGGGTTATGGTTAGGGTTTGGGTTTGGGTTAGGGTTAGGGTTAGGGTTAGGGTTAGGGTTAGGGTTAGGTTAGGTGTAGGGTTAGTCTTAGGATTAAGATTATGTTTAGGGTTAGGCTTAGGGTTAGGGTAGGGTTAGGGTTAGGTCAGACATAGGGTTAGGCTTAGGATTAAGGTTAGGTTTCAGGTTAGTTTAGAATTAGGGTTCGGGTAAGGGTTAGGTTAGTGTTAGGGTTAGGGTTACGATAAGGGTAAGGGTAAGGGTAAGGGTAAGGGTAAGGGTAAGGGTAAGGGTTAGGGTTAGGATTAGGGTTAGGGTTAGGTTTAGGGTTATGGTTACGGTTAGGGTTATGGTTAGGGTTAGGGTTAGGGTTAGGTTAGGTGTAGTGTTAAGCTTAGGATTAAGGTGAGGGTTAGGGTTAGGGTTAGTATTAGGGTTAGATTTATGTTAGTTTAAGGGTTAGCGTTAGGGTTTGGGTTAGGGTTAGGTTTAGGTTTAGGCTTAGTCTTAGGCTTAGGGTTAGGGTTAGTTTTAGTCTTAGGTTAGGTGTAGGGTTAGGCTTAGGATTAAGGCTAGAGTTCGGGTAAGGGTTAGGGTTAGTATTATGCTTAGGTTTACGTTAGTTTTAGGGTTAGAGTTAGTGTAATAGTGAGGGTTAGGTTAGTGTTAGGGCTAGGGTTAGGGTAAGGGTTAGGTTAGTGTTACAGTTAGGGTTAGGGGTTAGGGATAGGTTAGGTTAGTGCTAGGGTTAGGTTTAGGGTTTAGGTTTAGGGTTAGGAATTAGTTACACATAGGGTTAGGCTTAGGGTTAGGGTTAGGGTTAGGGTTAGGGTTAGGGTTACGGTTAGGGTTAGGGTTAGGGTTAGGGTGAGGGTTAGGTGAGGGTTAGGGTTAGGGTTAGGGTTACAG